>NC_137103.1:36901648-37524148 GCF_949357685.1 Gobio gobio | reverse complement strand
AAGTCTGTCCTTCCCGCACGTTACAATGAGTATGATCTCACTGGCTTCGCCATCCATAAACCTGTTTCACAACCCATGTCACCACTCACTCATTCAACCAGACTGGCTGACGGCGATGAAGCAGAGGAAGGCGCAAAAGGTTTTACTCAGCTGCTACCAGGTTATGAGGCTGACAGTCCACTACAGTGGTCCGATGAGGAGTGTGAATCCGCATCAGACATTGTACGGAGAGATAATAAAGATCTCCGCCAAGCCCTGTATATGATACAGCAGGAAAGGGACACAGTGCAGAGCGCTAATGACCAATATGCAAAAGAGCTTTCTCAGCTCAAGCAACAAATGAAGCAACTACAAATTCAAATGGACCATCAACGTCCTGGAAGTCAGCCCCTTGAGCATGTCATCCCTCCGAGGCAGTATAGCTCCAGTCCTATACCTGCACCACGTGCTCAGTCACACGAACATTCTGGTGATACTGGTTTCAGACCTGTACCAGCTCCACGTCTCAAACTTCAAAGGGAGCATCAGACTGATGACAAGCTTCGAAGACTTCCACAACGCCCAACTCCAGCATCAGCTTCCATTATTAAACAGAGCTCCTCCTACCATTATATGCCTCAAGGGGGTCAGCGATCAGAGGTGCATTACTCTCACAGACATGACCCCTCAAATTCTCCATACGGGGACTCCCAAGACCCTGTCAGGCGCCGGTCACTTACTCCATCACCTCCCCCTGAACAGGAACTGATGTATCGAGGTCCAACTCCCACGATTCCTGACTTCATACATCCTAACCCAAGAGAGTTCTCACGATTGAAAATTGCTCTGGAAAATATCCTCCCAGCTCATGCAACAGAACGGTTCAAATTTCAGATACTGATGGAACATCTGAAATTAGAGGAGGCTCTACTAGTTGCTGACTCATACTGCCATTCGCAACACCCTTACACCAGGACAATGGCTGCTTTAGACCAGCAGTATGGCCAGCCACATCAACTAGCTCTACAACGGATTGCAGAGTTAATGGATAGCCCAAACATTGCTAGTGGAGACCAGAAAGCCTTTCGACTTTTCGCTCTCAAAGTCCGTTCCCTGGTTGGCATGTTGGAGCAATTAGGCAGGAAGGGCACGTTCGAGTTACAATGTGGGTCTCATGTGTCTCGGCTGCTTGGGAAGCTTCCACACGACCTGAGATCAGGGTTTAGGAGGTTTGCACATCCGCATAGTGTACCCATTCCTACACTTCTGGATTTCGCAGAATGGTTGGAGTTTGAAATCCAAGTTCAAGAGGACACTACAAGGTATGCAAGCAATCAACGTAGGGGGCCTTTGACACGATCGAGAGAGACTATCCGAGACTCTAAGCCAGCTGCTAAAAGCACCACAATCTTTCTGGGCACTGAGAAGGTGATGTCTGAGTCTACACCGTCTGCTCCATCATCTAGGACTTCTCTGAGTCCCTATTGCCCCTACTGTGACAACAGTAAGCACTCCCTCAACAACTGTACCAACTTCAGGCAGCTTACTAAAGACCAGAAACGAAGCTGGATCAAAGACAACAACAGATGCTGGCGCTGTGGTAGAACTCATAAGTCAGCAGAATGTAACTTAAAAATGCGTTGCAGACAGTGTAGCAGCCGACACCTCATGGCTCTGCACGACATCAGTGCTGGGAAACCAGAGAATCCAAGGCCTGTTCAAGATGAAACTGCTGATACCAACACCTGTCTGCTCAACACCATGAATGAGATTCTCCTGATTCATAAGCCACCTTGCAGCCGAAAGGTCCTACTTAAAATCTGCAAAGTGATTCTCAGAAACGGAAAGAAAAGGATGAACGCATATGCAATCCAGGATGATGGATCTGAGAGAACTATCCTCCTCCATAGTGCAGCTCAGCTGTTGGGCCTCAAAGGCCAGCCCGAAGACCTTACGCTTAGAACAGTCAGGCAAGAGTTACAGGTTCTCAAAGGAGCAGCAGTCTCATTTACGATCTCCCCAATTGCTCAGCCTACTAAACGGTATCACATCAAAGGTGCCTTTACTGCTCAACAGCTAAGCCTAGCAGAGCACTCACACCCAGTGAAGAATCTGAGGGAGAGATATCGGCACCTTAAAGGGCTTCCACTGCATGATTTTGAAGCGGTCTGTCCTGTGCTGCTCATTGGGTCGGATTACCTCCATCTGATTACTCCTGTGGAACCAGTAAGGCTAGGCCCTCCTGGGGGACCAGCAGCAATAAAGACACGTCTTGGTTGGACGTTACAAGGCCCTGTCCAACATTTGCGGAAGGACTTGACTGAACAGCACTGTTTCTTCACTTCAGTTTCGTTCCCAGAATCAGATCTCTTCAAGCAAGTGGAGAAATTATGGCAGATGGATATACTGCCCTGGCGCAATGAAAAGACTTGCATCAGATCCAGACTGGACCAGGAGTCTGTGGAACTTCTGGAAAGGAAGACAGTAAGGGTTGAGGTGGATGGTGTCAAGCGATATGCAACCCCTCTCTTGCGGGTCAAGAATATGCCCGAACTCAAAGCACCCAAAGAAGCAGTCTTGTCACAGCTGAGGGCCACTGAAAGGAGACTGACAAAGATGCCACAGCAAGCAGCCGCTTATACATCAGAGATTTCAAAATTGGAACAAGCAGGCTATGTTAATAAATTGCCACAGAACGCTGAGTCAGACTCTTCTTGCTCCTGGTACATCCCGCATCACATGGTGCAGCACAATGGGAAAAACAGGATTGTCTTCAACTGCTCATTCCAATATCATGGACAAAACCTGAATGAGCTTTTGCTCCCTGGACCAGTGTTGGGGCCATCCCTACTTGCTGTGCTACTCAGATTTAGGGAACATTCGGTGGCAGTCAGCAGCGACATCAAGGGGATGTTCCACCAAATTAGACTGCTCCCAGAAGACAAACCGCTCTTGCGCTTTCTCTGGAGAGATCTAAACTTACAGGAACTACCCAGCGTGTATGAATGGCAAGTCCTTCCTTTTGGGACTACCTGTAGCCCCTGCTGTGCCGTTTTTGCACTCCAGAAACACGTACTTGACCATAGCCAGCCTGGAGAGGATGTCCACAATTCCGTGCTGAAATCTTTTTATGTGGACAACTGCCTCCAAAGTTTCACCTCAGCAGAAGAAGCAAAAGGTTTCGTTAACAGAATAAGGAACCTGCTTGCAGATGGAGGCTTTGAGTTGAGGCAGTGGTCCAGCAATGTCCCTTCAACGATAAGTCACTTGCCCCATGATGCCATATCAGACAGTGCAGAACTCTGGATCTCACAAGGCCAAACAGACAGTCAGGAGTCGACATTGGGGCTCCTCTGGAACCATCAGGCTGACACAATCTCCTACAAATACCGTGCCAAGGACAGTAGTAAGACTACCATGCGCAATATATACAGAATCCTGGCCAGCCAGTACGACCCGTTGGGTTACCTCATCCCTTATACCACTCGTGCCAAGATCATTGTACAAAGACTCTGGGACAAGAAACGGGATTGGGATGATCCACACTTGCCCGCAGATCTGCTACGAACTTGGACCGAATGGGAGGAGGAGCTACCTGCCCTACAGAATATAGTTCTTCCTCGGTGCTACTGTAGCCCCACCAAAGACACCAAAACGAGTCTACGGGACATACATGTTTTCTGTGATGCCTCTGAACGAGCATATGGCTCGGTGGCATATCTTCGGACTGAGGACCAACACGGACAAGCAGAGGTAGCCTTCCTAACAGCAAGATCACGTGTAGCGCCCAAAAAACAACAATCCATTCCCCGACTAGAATTGTGCGCTGCATTGACCGGAGCTCAACTTGCTAAAGTGCTCAACACTGAGTTGAACCTGTCAATACGTCACATAATCTTGTGGACGGACTCCACCACTGTCCTAACATGGTTACAATCTGACTCTTGCCGATTCAAAGTATTTGTAGGGACTCGGGTAGCAGAGATCCAAGATCTCACAGAGCAACACATCTGGCGATACGTACCCTCCGCAAGCAATCCAGCCGATGACATCACTCGGGGAAAGAGTCTACTCGAGCTCAACACGGGAAGCCGCTGGTGCAAAGGACCGCTGTTCCTGAAAGATCCACCCAATCTGTGGCCTGAATGCCCCAGTCCAGAGATAATAGAAAATAAAGAACTGCGCAAGTCTGATTCCAGTATTCTGGTCTGCTTCACATCCTCTGATTTCAATCAGTTTAAGACTCTCCAGGAGCTAATCGAGTCCATGGCTCTTCAAGGGGCGGCCGATGGTAAGCCCACAGCCAGTGACTACAGAAGTGCTGAGGTTAGTGTTTTGCAGCAAGCACAACAAGAATGCTTTTCATCAGACTTGGAACAACTACGGACCGGTAAACCACTGGCCCGCAACAGTCGTCTAAAAGCACTGGCCCCAGAAGTCGATGTAGAAACTAACTTAATCAGAGTTGGTGGACGTTTACGGCATAGTCCCTACCTTGAACCTGACAACATGCACCCTATAGTACTGGACCCGAGGCATCCCATCACTAAACTTATCATCCAAAGTTATGATTCTAAACTTTGCCATCCAGGGCCCGAGAGGGTTTTTGCTGAACTCCGTCGAAAGTACTGGGTTCTGCGTGGTAGAGAAGCCGTTAAGAATCTACAGCGAGAGTGTGCACAGTGCCAAAAATGGAGAAAAAAACCAGAGGTACCTAGAATGGCGGACCTTCCCCCAGCAAGACTGCGTCTCTTTAAGCCCGCCTTTTACTCCACTGGTGTGGACTGCTTTGGTCCCTATACTGTCAGAACGGGTCGACGAAATGAGAAGAAATGGGGGATAATATTCAAATGCCTCACCACAAGAGCAGTATACATCGATATCATTCATAGTCTGGAAAGTGACTCCTTCCTTATGGCTCTCAGGCGGTTCACGGCTAGACGAGGAAAACCCCACGAGCTCTTGTCAGATCAAGGCACAAACTTCAGGGGAGGCGAAAGAGAGCTAAAGGAAGCTTTTGCAGCCCTTGTTCCAGATCTCCAGAGCCAGTTGGCTAAACAGCAGATTGAGTTTCATTTTAACCCTCCAAACGCGCCACACTTTGGAGGTTGCTGGGAGCGAGAGATTCGCTCTTTGAAAAACGCATTGATGGTTACTCTAGGAGCTCAATCAGTGACTTTTGAGGTCCTTCAAACTGTGCTGGTGGAGATTGAAGGAATTTTGAACTCCAAACCACTGGGATATACATCATCTAATGTTTTGGATCCTAACCCCATTACTCCAAATTGTCTCCTGATGGGGCGGCCAGATACTTCACTTCCACTGACAGTATACCCTCAGTCTGAGCTGGTCAGCCGGCGTCGATGGCGTCATAGTCAAATTCTTGCGGACCAATTCTGGAGACACTTCCTTAAATTCTACCTCCCTGGCCTTCAAAGCCGTCAAAAATGGCAAAATGACACTCCAGACATCCAGGTTGGCACCACGGTGCTGATTGTTGATCCTCAACTACCCAGAGCTCTATGGCCTGTGGGAAAGGTGTCAGAAATTTTGCCTGGACCTGATACCAGAGTGAGAACAGCAAAGGTTCAGGTGGGAGAAAAAACGTACACTCGGCCAGTCGCACGCCTTATACAATTACCTGCCATCCCTGACTAATTTAATTGTAAACCCCATAGTAGAATAGAAGCCTTTTTCTAGATGTACATATTTCCTTGTGTAAATCTGGGGGCGGCTGTAAAAAAGGCTATGGTTTGCTGTCACTAACCTCTCTCTCATAATTCTCCCTCCGTATTCTGAGGCACACACGCATACACAACACCTTGCCTGAGCCAATCAGCAGCCGGACACATGACCATGTGATCTCCCCCACCCTCACAGAGACGATAGTTCAGTGCAGCGGGACACGGGAGACAGCTCGCGGAAGTTAGGCTGAAGTTTAATAACTGTTAGAATATCGCCTTTTGAGTCAAAGTTTTGTGCGTGTATGCAGAAGTAAGTGTGCAATATTTAATTATATAGACGATGAGAACTGATGAGAACTGTATTCGTTCCTGTAAACAACTTGATATGCACGTGAGAAAACCACATTAACACATTAATACTATCCAACCAGCCAGTCTGTTGAGTGGTGTCAATAAATGGGTTATTCCCAGGAAACACTTGAATCTTCGTGTGGTCTCTAACCGGATCCTCTTTGGTGGGTCAGCCCCCTGAGCTGGCAACTTGGTGTATAGAGTGACGAGCCACTTAAACCCACAATCATTTTTTCACCTCTTATTTAGTTCAAATTATTCACATTTTCACAGATTCTGCAAGCGGTTCACATACTTTTTCATGCCACATATAGTTCTATATAAAGTTGCTTATAAATTCTCTAGTGGATTTTAGACATAAATATGTTTTATTAAGTTGTGGATTTGTAGTAATAATTAGACATTCTCAAACTCTGCGGACCCTGTACAGCTCTGACCTCACATATGGTACCATTAGAGTCTTTACTTTCTACAGATATGCATCACTTTGGCATTTGTTTTACACAAAGTAACTTATTTACACTTAATTACTCTGGTACCATTTCCATTTGGTCCATTTGGCCTACCCAAATTGAAAAGCTTTCCATACCCACATACAGTGGTCTAAATTCAAAATGTTGGTGTCATTTTACAGGAAACCCTTTGAAGTTACACAAACCACTGCTAAAAGTGATAAACATGTAAGTATATGTTGTCTGAGCTGTAATAATATTCAAGATTTATTTAAATTAATCTAAATGGTAGCCTGACAAACCCACATCAAGATGTTGGGTCTGGAAACTCACCATTGACAGGGCTCAATCCGAGGGGCAGGATAAACATGTTGTCTTTCAAATTCCCTCTGCAAGCAATTGGATAGCGCCATGAGCGCCCCAACCAACCAGAGCGAAGAAGAAGGTGAAGCCGAGCTAACGTTAGTTGATAGACTAGATAGACGGCAAAACTTCGAACATATCTTCTTTTCTTAAGAATAACTTCAGTGCAGTTCTTTGTTCTTTTCTCAAATAAAAGCTTAACTCTTCCAGAGTCGCGGCCAAAGCCGATTCAAAAGACAGCTGTTCGCCAGCTTCTGTGTTTACGAGTAGCACGCAGAACCTCAGCAACTCTGCCGGGACGTGCCGTCATTATGTTAAGCCCGCCCACCGACTCTACACATGCTGTGATTGGCCTGACCAGAGTTTGGTTTTTCCAGCTCTCAGCTCTACCAAGAGTTGCTAGACTACACTCGCGGCAAAATAAATTCTGCCGCTAGGGTGCGTCTAGATCTAAATGGTGGAATATGACCTTTTTTATGTCATTTCATCTGCCAAATATATATTAAACAGCCGTTTTAGTTTTTTTGGTTATAAATTCATTTTTTTAAAGTGTTTATCTCAGGCCCTGTGCTCTAGCACCCTGCATCCTCCATTTGAATAAATCTCGCATTCAACATGATATAGACCAAATTCTTTTTTCCATTATTTTCTGGAATCTAGTGGAAACAGCCCAAACTGTCTGCAGGGTGCTAGAGCACACAGAGCCTGAGTTACACACTTTCAAAACTGCATTTATAACCAAAAAGCGTCTCTTTTTTGGGGAGGATTATTACAGCTTAGACAACATATACTTACATGTTAATCACTTTTAGCAGTGGTTTATGAAACTTCGAAGGGTTTCCTTTAAAATGACACCAAAATTCTGTATTTAGACCACTGTATGTGGGTATGGGAAGCTTTTCAATTTGGGTAGGCCAAATCCAGGAAGAAATCCCAAAAAATGGTCCCAGAGCTTAAGAATGTTTTTTAATGTTGATTTGAAGAGTCAGTTTTTGCACTATTTTTTGCACAAACCTGACAAGAGGAGGACATTTTGTGACATAACATCAAAATTCAATAAAAATGTAACAAAAATGAACAGGTATGCTTTATCACAGCTTATTACAAGGCTCTGTGGAATACTTGATTCTGATTGGTCAATTGCGCATTCCAGCGGTATGTTATTCCCAGATAACAACCGCCAAAGTGCATAACACACTGCTCATCAGGGTACTACGAGTTATCTTGACCGGTACTACTTGCTTAACGCTGCCGTTGACTGTCTGGGGCCATCTTGTGACTGAAAAACACTTAACCACCACAGGTTACAAAGGAAGACTTCAAGGTTTCACAGCCGGAACTTTACTTTATAAAGCTTTAAATATGGATATTTTTCTTACACCAACGCATCGATTCACTTCAGAAGGCCTTTATTAACCCTCCAGAGCCGTGTGGAGCACGTTATTTGACGGACAGCTGCATTTTAATGGACATCAGCAACAATTACTGCTATTATAAAGCTTGAATTAGTCAGGACTTTTTTTAATATAATTTTATTCGTCTGAAAAAAGAATGTCATATACACCTAGGCTGACTTGAGGGTGAGTAAATCATGGGCTAATTTTCATTTTTGGATGAACTATCCCTTTCTGCATTCATTTCAACATATATGGTAAAAACATCTTTTCAGCAATAGATAAAGGCTTAAAACAGTTTGGAACCGTTTTTCTTCGCGGAAGCTTTGCGTAAGAGCTAATAAAATATTTCAACTCAAGACAATATTTTAATGTCTAAATTACTTGAGACAAGTAGCCGTGTAATAAGCGGGATAATGTACATCCAGCCGGTTGTAAACGCAGAATAAACCCCGACAGAGTGATCAGGACCATATATGGGGGTAGGGGGAAGGGGAGGTGGGGATTGTGTCTGTTTTGCACTTTTGATATTTTAGTGTCACCCCTTCATTGCTGAGCACTTTTTTCTGCACAGTGGCTGATTTGTAGTTTGTACCACCAAAAGATTCTCAGAGTTTACGTATTTTCCATTCATTTCCTATGTTGGTCATTTCTGACCGTGAAGGAGCCAAGTGAGCCAAAAAAACAAAAACAAAAAAACAAACATTTAAAAACGTAAAAGGCCCAGAGGGTTAATTAAAATAAATAAATTTTATTTAAATAAATAAATAAAATAAAAGGCAATGAAAATAAAACACCAACTAAAAAAAAAATTTTTATTGAATATTTGTTTACCTGCATGACAAAGAACATGCAAATGTGTTAGGCTATTGAAATATTACCTTAAAGAGTTAATATTTTAAGTCAAAGGAGTTTGGCTGACAAAAAGTTTGTGAATCTCTGCACTAGAAGAAAGCAGATCTATGAGGCACATCGTTCTGAATAAACTGACGTTCAGCATTTGTGGTCACTTGTAATAGCAGAACTCTATGACACTGGGTGGTTTGTCAAACTTCCCAACATCTTTATCAATATCAACAAGTACTCTCCTAGCAAATAGCTTTTTAATTGTTGTGAAATGAGTGAATTAGATACTAAACAGTCGGTTAGCGTCAATGAAACGTCTTTCACAGAACAGTGACCACCAAACTTGTCAGAACCCTGATAAGAGGCTGAACTGGAATGCTTACATGGCATTAATCAAATAGCTACGTCTAATTAAACGGGTTTAAAACACGGCTTTTTCTAAATGTTGCTCAGGTATTGCAATAATTTTTGATCACCCAAGCCTGGAAGACAAATAATTAGAACTGCCACACCATTCTGATGAGTGATGTCAGCGTCTCGGAGTGACCTTCCCACTGCTAATTAATTTTCATCCCGAGAAAAAAAGACCCTGTTGTTGCACATTATTAATTGAGTTCATGAAAAGATGCGGCTGATTAATTTTTGTTGATAATACTTGTCATTCCAGAGAGCGTTGGTGATCATTTTATGCCTTTTTGTTTTAACGTTCCTCAAAGTTGCTCCGAATCATCTGCGGCGCGATTAATTTCTCCAAAACTGCAATCACTGGACAAACTACATTTTGAGCTCATTAGAAATGTGTTGCTTTGTTTTTTACGCGCATTGACTATATACCAGATAAAAACAATGTGTTAACAGTTCAATGTCTGCCAGGTCATAAGATCACAGAAGCTGTCAAAATCACTTATGTGTCACCATTTGCATATGCTCAGGTTTACTTTTTGCGAAACTCTGAAGTATAGCAAGTCCCTTTATTTACATTAGCTGTGAGGAAAAGTTAGTGAAGCCTTTGGAATTATCTCGAATTCTGCTGAATTGACAAGAATGTCTGACTCCAATTACCCCCATTTAAAGCTGTCAATATCATAGAGCTTAAGAGAGAGAGAGCTAGATCTATCTAATCATAGAGATATCTTTTCCTGTCATCGGTCACTATAGCAAAATGGCAAGTAAAACATTGTTCTATCAATGATTTTGATTGTTTAAATCACGTATTCAATAAAAGTATGCCATAAATAAGAGCAGTGCAGCAGCAGTTAGCTCCCGACATGAGCACCGCAGTGAACCTGAGAACGCAGGTCAAGTCTGGATTGTTTTTTTTATGACTCAATCCCACTTCCCTTTTCTCTTATTCATTTCCTGTTCAGTCTAAATCAATATGCAAGGCATAAAAAGCCTCCCAAAATAAATAAAAAATAAGATCAACTTTAGTTATTGCTTACAAAAAGATCAGATGACACTTGAAGAGCCATCCATAGAAAAAGAGAATTCCATATTCTACAAACTTTCATTCACAGCTGCGTGGTGTCATTGTAACCGTCTCGTAATATTGTAGGCAGTCAATTGCACTCACAGAAATATTAAGAGTTCTCAGGAGGCCTTTCTCAACATAAAATGAGTCCCCAGCTCAGAAGGGCTGCTATTCTTTGATAAGCTATAGCTGCAGAATGCTGTAAAGAAAGCCATTATGAATTGATAATGCTGAGCAGACTTGTTAATAGAAAAAAAAAATGTCATTTATCTGAAACGTCTCACAATCGTCTGTGAAATGCAAGATGTCATTGAGCTGGTGAAAATGTGTCCCTTAATGAATATTCTGACAATTTCCAAGCATTGTCCTTGGCGGTCTAAATGTGAATAGCATAGCGTGTCATGGTTGTAAAATTACATAAATAGAACAGTAATTATACAAGAGCACTGTTATATTTCACTGCTTAATGTTATTATGCTTGGCATAATAAAATAATACTTGAGGACTAATAAACAATTCTGTTGCGACGTATAGTTTACAGTTAGCAACAATGGCCTTAGTCTGAAGTCTTAAAAGTGCTCAGAATATGATGATTTAAACTGGATAAATATTCTTTAATTAAGCCTCATGTGAATTGATAACACCTCTCAGTTGGAGGGAAACAGAGTTTATGGCTTTACATTATTAATCCACTGGTTTGTGGTTTACCTTAATTGTCATTCCCAGAGAAATTTAAAACACAACAAAAGCATTCAGAATTCTTGTTTAAAGAGGGAGGGAAACGACATTTACACCTTTGTCTTCAAAAATGCTTCCTTGGTTCTGGAAGTTCAATCCCAATTTCTTTTTTCTCAAAAAGTATATACCATTTTTTGCAAACTCTGATCTCATAGTCAGTTTTGCAAAGAATCCCGGAAACCTGCTGTTGCACAATGCATTAAAACAACTGAAAGCATAGAATTTAAAACTACTTTAACTACAGCAAATGCACGAATTAATAAAAAGTAAAGTAATATATGAAATATCAAATACTATATAGCACATGAAATGGCGTCTTGTTTATTTAACAAAAGTTCCACAGATCTTGCAAATGTATTTCTATTCAAATACCCCAGTTATAAAAGTTGTGTTAACTATGGGCCCGTCCACACGGAGACGCGTATCACTGTATATGTATACATTTTTTTATCGTATTGGTGTTTAGTCCACACGGATCCGGCGTTTTGGGAGACTGAAACCGCTATTTTTTTATTACGCAGATATTTCTTGAAACGAGGAGAAAAAAAAAGATCGGATAGGGAAAGTTCTGGCTTCGTGTGGACATGGCCTATGACTTCAGTAAGGAATAATTGACGACAGGCCATTGAATTATTAGAAAAATAATGCACACCCAAGGTGGTGCAAATAGAATTACACCTCGAATATCCATTATGTTTCTAATAATTCAACGAACCAAAATCAATTATTTTTGCTTACGGTTACCACACCTTAAAACATTGTTCAGATGATGTATTTCAAGACATTTGTCAGGCTTTTGTCCTTAAAATGCTTGCGTGCAGGACTAATTTCATACGCAAGCGTTTGTTGCCAATTCAAAAACTTAATTTTAGAGCTAGTAACGGAGGATTCAGCCACTGATAGCAGTTAGAGAAAGAGAGAGAGAGAGAGAGAGAGAGAGAGAGAGAGAGAGAGAGAGAGAGAGAGAGAGAGAGAGAGAGAGAGAGAGAGAGAGAGAGAGAGAGAGAGAGAGAGAGAGAGAGAGAGAGAGAGAGAGAGAGAGAGAGAAAGATATTAAGAGTAGCCAATGAATTACCTGAATTGAACGGCAGCAGCGTCTCTACTGCAAGTTTATCTGGTCCAAAAACAGCGCCGTTCGTACCTCGCTAGTGAGAAATGTCATGTAGCTTTTAGGTTGTTAAACTATTTTACTGACAAAATCGTCAGAGCAGCGCTGACAACACATTTCTGTGCGAGTGTATGTGTCCGTACTGTATGTGTGTGCGTTGGGAGAGAGAGCGGGAGAAAGACAGTACGTGCTTTCCATACATAATAAAATGTAATTTTGTCTAAAAAAACATGGAAAAATGTGTCCTTTTTCTCCTATTGTTTACTATATTTATTTACTTGGACAGTGTCGTTGTGGGTTTCGGTCCTTTGTTGTAGGCTGAAATAAATCCTTTGGCGCGGTGATATGGAATTGTAATGCGGTCAAGAACTGCTTGGAACTACTTTAGCCGTGCGTTTGCCTGAAAATAATCGCACACCTTAGAACGTTTGTCAGCCAAGCATTCAACAATCCCGTCGTATAAAAAAAGAAGAGATTTTTATTTGTTTTAAATGTATAATTAGTGTTATATAAAATAATAGATGTCTTGTTATATTTAAAAAAAAACACACAACAGGCTCACTCTAAACAGTCAAGACTTTGAAATGCTAAAGAGCTGAATAAAAGAATAAAAGTATTGGCGAGCAATCTAAGAATCTAAACAGAGGGGATACCAGGGGATTATTGACTGAATGCCATTCATCTCTTAACCTGAAGGAGATCGGCTGCTTGAATTGTCCTTCTCAGGAGGTGAGCATATGGACAGTGCATCTGTTTTTGTGGCGAGTTGAGCGATTCTACGTCGAGTATAAAACTGGGATTCCGTCCAACTCAAGAGTAAGTTGTCCCCACCTGGTAAATGGTGTATGCTTTCCAGATTGCATGTTGACCATTTAAACTTAATTAATCGCTAGTGTTCAAAGATATCGTTTCAAGTTGTTGTGGGCTTGAAAAGTGCTGTTTGTTTTTTAAAGTGTGGGCACTCTTAAAAAAGAAAAAACTAGCAACAACAACAACAACATATTTTCAAAGGCTGCTTTTGCCAGTTTGGGAAACCATAGTTAAGATGAGCAAGTGTTTGTCTTTGGAAGCATTAACTGAACACAGAAGAAAAAAAAAATCATTAGACCATTTTCATTTCAAGTCCCTGAACAAATGTGAGCTTTCTCCAAAACAGTATATAGCTTTCAGCACCACCCACTGGTAAGAAATGTCCCATATAAATACTTTGCCCAACAGGACTGCAGAGTCTCTCTTAGAAATCATTCTCACATGCTCTAATCTCTCAAGACTTTGACCCTCTGTCATTTCACCTCTCACTCACCCCATCAGAGAGCATTCAATCATCTGTAATTGTGATCACACATCGCCCTTACAAAACAACTGCTGCAAATGCAATCTATAACTGGACCCGAAGAGGGGAATGGAAATCCCATTCCTGGGAGCTCTAAAACAAACAATGGTGTTAGTCCTATCAGTAACCTCTATCCTGAGAGGACAAGGTTAACATCGACACTCTGTGAATTGGTGCACCCAAAATAACAATCGCACCGAACAACACAATCAAAGCGTTCCCGCGTTCCCTCATTGTTTAATTTTCTGGTTTTTATCTGCGATATCTCCCAGCGTGCTCTTATCTTTGACCCTCAGCTTGTAGCTTTGTGGCAGCTTCCCTTTTAGATGGCTGATGACCTTGGGAGGGATGTCATTAAACCCTGACCCATTTGATGATCCCCTCATGTGGAATACATATGCCAAGCGGGAGCCGCTTTCACGCAGCAGGGGTGACGTGAAATACTTACAAAAATATGACTTGACACACTTTATCAAATGGGGAAAGATGAAGACAAAACAGCTGCTGCTGCTGTCGTAAGCAATCTGACCGTGATTGAATAAAAGTGTCAAGAAAAGGGCCGCTTGATGGTCTTTTGTTCTCTCCCGTCCAGGTTGATGTTAGTTTGAGCTGTCAGGAGGGAATCACAGCTGTGTGATTTATCAATACTCCAGTGACCTTGTAGCCGGTGGAGGATGAGAGCACAGCGCCTCCCCGTTTGAATCTTGCTGAATGCCCAGAAACTATCCACATTTTGGGTCTGCATGCCAAGTGGCACATCGGCCAACAAAAAAAAAAGAGTTTGCTTGCTTTGTGGATTTCTTTGAGAGTAGCAAAACACTCAAGTAAGAAAGAAAAAAGGCAACATTAAACAAAAAGGTTAAATGAACAACCATTTTTGCACAGCATTATTAAAAATACAATCGCTCATTAATGTTCATTTATACAACTTAAATGTATATAAATAATTTTTTTCTTATGCATTGAGCTAGAAATCTCCACTTCAGTAGCACTCACATACACCAAACCTTCCAATTTTATTCTTTATTCTAAAGGTTTTTACTGGTTTGTTTATATATCATTCATGTGAATTATCAGAATTTTATTCCTAAAAATATGGTGATTTTTTTTCCTGGCTGTTTAGTATTTTCTGGTTTATGGAGTGATAAAAAGAGATATCCAAAATTGCCTTGTAATTTTTTTTAACTCTTATATCAACAGATTGAAACAAGAATTTTAAACCTTATCCAATGTTCAGATGTAAGCATATCTAATTAGATAGTGCCCCAGTTGCATATTTGGTTATTATAACCATAAAAGAAAATAAAAGTGTTAGCAAATATTTAAACGTGTAATACAATTTTTTTTCTTAAATGTACTGATTATTCAACTTGGGAAAGTATGGTGATATCTATTTTCTTTATCAAAATTTTTTACCCTTTTCACCTGTAGTGTCTTGCCTTAACATTAAATAATGTATTAATAATTGTAATAAATAAAATGTCAAATAAGCTTTAATGTGTTATCAGAAAAAATATATTGAAGATGATCATATACACTGTATCGGCATACAAACCCTAGCTATTTTAACATCACAGACCGTTTAATATGATCGTCCTGCTGCTATTTTTCTTTTAATTTTTTTTTTGTAATTTTCTTTCCAATTCTGATGAATGTCTTCATTTTTTTTTTTTCAAAGGACAAGCATTGTTATGATGAACCAGATGTTATACCAGCATTGCACATTCATTACTCTCATAAACCCATCTGTGGAATAGATTTTATGCAAATTTTTTCAGGGATCTGCATAAATAAAGTCCTAATTAATACCTTTGAAGAAACCTCTATACTGCTTCATACTAAAGTGTTCTTAACTATCAAGGGAAAGGTAAGATGCCCCCAGGTAAAACTCAACAAATGGATAGCGATCAAGAAACATGGCGAGTTTTGTACTCCGGACCTTTTATTCTTATGTGGTGGAATAATAATTAAAATAATGCCACCTAATGTATGACCTGCTGTGTTCATTTCTCATCGGATGGCTATTTGATAGATTACTGCTCGCATTATTTAAGTGGAATACTAGCCTGCGTGTTTAAATAGCGTATAAGATTCTTAAAATGAGGTGGGAATATTTACATAACTTATATCTGCCACATTAATATCTTTTTGTCTATGCCAGCTAAGGTTTTATTTATTTATGAAAATATATTAAATATACACACATGAATGTTGCACTTGTTTGAATAAATAAAAAAAATATATTAGAAATAAATCGCAAAGTTGCGACTCAAGTCAAATGCAACTTGGTTTGATATTTTGCCATCTAATACAATGACATGCATATATTTTAAGTGTTGCTTAAGTGTCTAAATACACACAGTCAAATCCAAGAAGTGTGTCATATGTATCTAATTGCACTCAATTCAGAACAATTTCCCAGGGTACACTGGGAAGTCTATTTAAAGAGGTCTTTGTATCAATGCTTCTAAAAAACCTAATTAATTTCCCTCTTTTTCACTAGGAATGCACAACATGTTTAACCAGATGCCTTTGGAGCAGTGCATTGATTGGCAGGTCTGTTTTTCACCAGACGCTGATGACTTTAATGGTGAAGGTGCCCCTTTGTTCAGATTTTATTGACTTGAGCCAGAAGAGGCTTAGCTTTATCATAGTATTCCACATCAGTTTCAAGGCTTAACCAGCGCATTTCACATGACAGTAAATAATACTGTTGGTCAAATAATTCATTAGCACAACAATAAAGAGAATAATAATAGGCAAATCTGTGCTTGTACTTGAAGCCGAACAGAGACGAGTGAAGGGAAGGGAGGGGTAGACAGAGGCTAATAGAGACAGCTTTGTCATGTGATTAGTGGTCTGCTCTGAAGGAATCTGGCCAATGACTAAACAGGAGGAGGTGTGGACAGATCAGCTAATAGCTGGGAATGCGGCGGCTGAAGAGATACCAGTTACTCTTGTGTTTTCTCAGCTCATATTTTTTTAGACACATAGCATTTAACCTAACACAGCCTCTAAATTATTGAAATGAGTAGCGGTGAAAGAGGGTTATTTAAGATTGACAAAATTGGAAGTATTCTGAGTAACAGAATCATAAAATATATAGCCCCCCAAAATTTGACACTTATAAAAAATATCACTGCATTAGAATTAGGATCAGAATCAGAATCAGAAAGAGCTGTATTGCCAATCGTGCTTGCACACACAAGGAATTTACCTTGGTGTTGAAGGTTCCAGTACACACATATAACAAGACGCATAACATTTGAGAATACCAAATATAAAAGACACAGATAATGCAGAATAAAACAGATAATGAACAGTTATATAGGCATTTTCTTCCCACAGGCCATTTCCCTCTTGAAAGGGTTAAATGCCTTCCAAAAGCATTCCAAATGCTTTTTTGTGAGCAATTGTTATTCACAATAGTGACCTAAAGAGCCGTTCGGACGGCAACAGCTCAAATAGGTTTTGGCCGGGCTGAGTGGAGTCTGTGATGATTTTACCTGCCCTTTTCCTCACTCTGGAAGAGTACAGGTTCTGGAGGATGGGCAGGGAGGCACCAAAAATCCTCTCCGCAGTCCGGACTGTTTTTCTGTAGTCTCCTGATGTCTGATTTGGTGGCTGAACCAAACCAGACAGTTATAGATGAACACAGGACAGACTCTACAACTGCAGAGTAGAACTGAAGAAGCAGCTCCTGTGGCAGGTTGAACTTCCTCAACTGGGGAAGGAAGTACAAACTCTGCTGGGCCTGCCAATGTGATTGTTTCACTTCAGGTCCTGAGATGGTGTAGCCTGGTTAAAACCAGACCATTCTCAGTAGTAACCGAGTTATGGTCTGGCAAAGCTCCATAGACAAATCATTTACAAAGGGCTCAAATGCCTCTGGGCGCAATTGGATAGACATAAAACCAATCAGAGCGATGAAGGAGATGACGTATGCAGAGCGACTGAGAAACATCTGAGACTCTGGCCATTTCTCAAAATGCGTTCTTGTCTGTACTTGTGTTCTCAAATAGGAAATGTCCCCGGTTTCCATTTCAGAAATCTGGTCACCTTACCTAAACCACATATTAATGTTTAATATATTATTTTTAAAATGTAAAGGAAAAGAGGCAGGGTGTTTTATACTTCGTTTTATTATAAATATATAAGATAATCAATGTAGGCCTAGCTACGCGTTGCCTGAACCACATTTGTGTGGCTAATATGTTTAAGATTTTTTTTTTTAAATGAAATGAGGCATTGGTGTTTTATGACATATTTCGTACGCAAACTTCTGACTTGCGTCCGTGAAGTTTGACTCCGGAGAACGAACTCCCGAGGACGGGAGGACACTAGTCCGCCAACTCTGCTAATGGACAAGCGGCGTTCTTGACAGTATCACTCAGTATACATTTGTATATTTTAGGCTACAAGAAAACGAAATATATATATATAATACATCCACATAAAAATAAAACACCACTCTGCCTCTTTTCATTTTCATTAAAAAAAAAATATTAAACATATTATAGCCACACAAATGTAGTGCAGGCAATGCATATTATCTTCAATGCATGTATATAACAAAACGAAATATAAAAAACCTGGCCTTTTCGTTTACATAAAAAAAAAAAAAAAAAAAAATTATAAGTAAAAGGTATAAGAAGCTATACAATAAATAAAGCAATTTAGTCAAACAAAGTCAGCGCTAGGAGACTACAACGGGAAAGATTAATAGCTTAAAAATATAAAGTTATGAAACTTCACTTTGCCCTCAGACAAAACGAACTGTCAGAGAACAAATTATAGATTAATGAGAGCAAAGATCAGCCGTTAGATCTACACAAGACGAATCATATCTTATGTTTAACCACTACAGAGACATCAGCGGCAGACGGCAGCAAGACTGGCCGAGGAAAGGCTGCTCTCGGCGGGGTTAATGAGCGCTGAGCGCCGCTGATCCACTGGAGCTCATAACTCCGAAAACGGCAGATCAAATTTTCAAAAAGGCGCTCTTTATAAATAAACCACAGATTTGAGCTTTAAACAACTTCATTCTCGCCTGTAAAGGACTGTATTTTGTGAAACATTAACACTACCAGAGGGCTCTCGCTAAGACCCATTCGTTTAGCCACCAAGGGGCAAGCTGGTATACCAGACCTTTGCCAAATCCAGTCGTTAAGACAGCAATAACATATTTTTTAGATATGAAGGCTTCGAGTGCTGTTCTTTGCTCAGGTTTTAATGAAAAGGAAAAGTTTAAATCGCTTAAAACAGACGTGATAGCTGATTCGAACGAGTGATGTTCCACGGCGGCATCCATCTTTGTAATGTACAAAATCTGCTTCACCGTCGCTGCGCTGTCGTCATCGTGTAAAGCCCGCCCCAACGTTTCTGATTTGAAACGTTCCGTGATTTGACGGATTAGAAATGGGTTTGAATGGGCTCTTTGCCAGACTACTTGCAGAGCAAATCTAAATTTGCCGAAAGTTGTCTGGGTTTTCCCAGGCTAGAGATGGCGGTGCCCAGGCACATGAATGACTCTACTGCTTCCACAGTGCTGTTCATGAGTGGAGAGCATAGACTGTAAAACAAATATGGACGACGCGACTTCATTGGCTTCCGCTGAAGTAACTGAAGCCTCCGGAGGTCCGAATATGGCACTGACACCTTTGGACCGACTCTGGGCAGTAGAGAGCAGGAAGTATAGCCGCGAAATCAAAAGCCCGCCCACACTCTCGCAGATGAAGAACAATTCATATTGTTGGTGTGAAATAAAAAGTTATGGAAATGTAGAAATTAAAGCTAAAGCTCCAATCTCCTCCCAAAAAAAGTCAGATAGTGCCCCAGTGACAACTTCACTCAGAGAAGCTGTCAATCTCAGCTGTCAATCATGACGTCACACCCCCCCGTTTTTATAGCATTAAATAACTAACTAAAACTAAACTTATTTAAAAAAACGAACAATTGAAATGAAATCGTGATAAAAACTGCCTACAATGACAGAAACTTTTGGGGGAAAAAATTTGAAGTGTAATTTGATTGATATGTTTGTCTCGCGTCCATTAGAAAACACGGAAGGGCGGGTGTTATGAGCTATACTGGGACCAACCACCTGGAGGCGATCAAGGCGCGTAGGCTTCAGTTTCTGAGAGGACTGCTACAGGCTGGGTGGAGAGTGGGGGGGGGGGGGGGGGGTACTGGGGTGTTCCTCCTGAAGTCCACTATCATCTCCACTGTTTTGAGTGTGTTCAGCTCCAGGTTGTTTTGACTGCATCAGCCAGCCAGTTGTTCGACCTCTTGTCTGTGTGCAGACTCCTCACCATCCTGGATGAGGCCAATGAGGTGCACTCATTTGTGTACATTAAGCAATGGGGAGAGGACGTATGCCCGAGGTGCACCAGTGCTGAAAGTGTGCACAATCTGGGCCTGAAGATTTCCTGGTCTTCTGTTTTTTGAAAACTTGGCTTACGTCCTCCGGTGCAGATCAGCGTGGGGTGTGAGAATGGGCTTTTCAAACCTACAGTAAAACACATTCAGATCCTCAGCCAGTTGTTGATTCTCAACAGATCATGTGGGTGGTGTCTTGTACTTGGTGATGTTCCCCAGACCTGTCCAGACTGATGCTGGCTGAGAACTGGTTTTCCAGCTTTTCATAGTAGCTTCTTTTACCAACTCTGATCTCCTTTGTTCGTCTGTTTCTGGCCTGGTAATACAAGATTTTATCCCCAGCTCTGTAAGCATCCTCTTTGGCATGACGAAGCTGTTTGAGTTTCCCAGTAAACCATGGTTTAACGTTACTGAATGATAAGAATGTCCTGGTAGGAATGCGTGTATCCTCACACAAACTGATGTATGATGTTACTGTCTCTGTAAGCTCATCCAGATCGGTGGCTGCAGCTTCAAAAACACTCCAATCAGTGCAATCGAAGCAGGCTTGTAAATCCCGCTCTGCTTCATTAGTCCATCTTTTAACAATCCTTATTTCAGGTTTAGCTGATTTTAGTTTCTGCCAGTAGGTCGGTATAAGATGAACTAGACAATGATTAGAGAGTCCCAAAGACAGAGCGATATGCATTCTTTATTGTGGTGTAACAGTGGTCCAATATATTACGGTCTCTGGTGGGACATTACGTGCTGACTTTATTTTGGCAGTTCACGGGAGAGATTTGCTTTATTAAAATCCCCAAGAATGATTAAAGGAATGATTACAATGTCGAACCAAGCAGCATCTGTTTTAAGAAATAATAATGCACTTTTCCATTAAAAATCTCACAAAAATAATTATGGATTCACAATGTCAGCCGATGTTTATTTTTTTAAATATTATATTGGATAATTAAATGTGCATTCCTCATTTTTCTTTTGCATCACCTAACCATCACTTCAAGTTAATCTTTAAAACAAACAAATAATTTAATAATAATTTTGATCTCAAAATATCTATTTTTCATTCTGTACATTATAATGTTGTGATGACTAAATTCACTTGCAGTATTCAGAATGCTTAATATCAGTCTTTAGTGTTTCTATTTTCAATTGTTTTTAATATCATTCATTTTTCAGTCATAACATGAATAGAATTATTGGCCTACAGTTTCAGTGTATCCCTAAAGTGTTTGTTGGGTTTTAAATTATACAACAATAGATTCAAAATGAAGACAAAAACATATTTGGGCACCTGTGGTTCCTCTGCTAGGGCACCTGTGTGAACCTGAAGGGATCTGACAGCTGGTTAAAAGTAATTGCAAAAATGTCTGAGAAAGTTAGTCCTGAGAAAATCATTTGTTTGCAAATGCCATTTGGCTGAATAAAACATGATTTTGTAATTTAAGTATGGCTTATTTGTCTAAATAGTTTTTGGGGCCAGTGTAAGCTATTTAAACACATAACATCTGTTCTGTAGAGTATTTTTTTCTGTTCCCCTCCAATCTCACAGCTGAATAGAGGCATAATGATCTGATCCTTCAGTGAATATTACAGCATTTTAATCTTATTCGTTTGATGCAGCAATTGGACAGATGTTCTCTTGATTTGACGCTCTTTTGGTTACAAAATGTCCTCCATGAAGCTTACAAATATTTACCCATGTAGCAGCATGAAACTCGTTATGCTGGCGTAGATAAGCTTTGTATGTTTGAGCAAAGCATTGTGGTGGCGTTCCTTAATTGCTTCAAAATATACAAACCGCTTAAAGACATAAATACGTTGTTTTGAAACAATGTGCTGGTGATAAGCGCACAAATTTAGCTCACCGTTTCAACTTTCTCAAGTGGGTATCAATGTGCAGAGTGAAATTCAGTGAAGATTTAGATTACTTTAACAGAACAAAAACAAAGTTCAATTTTATGTTCTTTGTACAATGTAAAATATCCCCTGACATATTCACTAGACACATTGTACTATTGTAAACAAAAACTTGTGTTGTCTTTTTAATTTTATGCATTTTAATCATTTTGTTCTGCATGGGGGAACAAAAATGACAATTAACGGTCCATTTGTGCATTTCATAAAATTCCAGGCACAAACCTCATAAAAACTGTTTATATATCTTATAGGTATCTTGCTAATAAAATCTCTGAGACCAGAATATCACTACCAGACTATAGAGAACTTTTAACTATCCTGTTCCTTTGAATTTGGATACACTTGAGTTCCCATATCATTTTGTTCATTCCAGTGTTCAACATAAAAGCAGTTTCTGCTATTTATCTCTCTCTCTCTCTCTTTCTTAAACAAGGGATCGGTTGTCTAGCAAGGAGAACACCTGTAAGAAACAGAGGCGCGTACCTGAGCCAACCGTCCAAACCGAGTCAATATGCAATTATTTCAACTGAAGATCCACCACTGTCCACATCAAACGCTCCACATTCCTCTGGCAGATTAGCCGAAATTATCTTTTATTATTTTGGCCTGCATGGACGAATTGAACTCTATCTGGTCCACATTGCGATGAAATTTGAGACAGCTTGAATGGCAGTGGTATGTTTGGAGTTTGGATAATACTTACCTTTTATGAAAGGGCCAACGGCAGCAGGAGATTAATAACTGAACACTGAGTGCCTTTCACTGATACCATCCCTCTGGTCGTCTTGTAAAAGCCTGTTGAGAGGTTAAATTAAATTGCTGTAATAAATGTTTGGTTTCAGCGATGCTGTATCATTGAAAATCAAACAAACACCGACAGGCTTTTGTGCGATGAGGATCAGTGAGAGAAAATGAATAGATGAGTGGTGGGGGGGGGCATGTAGGGAAGTGTTATGTACATTTGAAACAGACTTGTTTTCACTTAAACATTAATTAAATTGGAGCTAGAGGAACAATTATATTGATGAATGTTTTTGGAGCTACTGTAATTAAATTAATCCATTTAATTAAATTATATTGAATTTTTCCCTAGAGAGCGACATTAGACTTGTGTTCTCTCTTACAAACAAGCAAAAATAATGTTGTGGAAATGATCGAGAAGATCAGAAGGAAATGAAACTGTGTCAGATAAAATGCAGAGACAAAGACAAACCGATGGAGTGTGTATTGTCTTCTGTTGTAACGCAATCACAGATGATTGTGACGCACAGGGGAAAACATAATTGGATCAAAACTTTTTCATACCTTAATGGGCTACTCTGGAGAGATCTGGTTCCCTCATTTGCAAATTAAATTAGATAGCATTCTGACAGCACATTGCAGCCCAATAAATGTATTTAAATCAGTAAATTATTACAACAGCTAACATTATGCTAAAAGAAGCTGTTCAAATGCCTTAGAAGGCTCACACTTGGATTCATTATTGCGTACTGTATCAAAGAAAATTAAATAACACTATTTTAGTACTATTGTAATACTACAATACAGTATCTAAGTAGTGTTGTTGCTGTTTTTATTATTATTAATAATACAACTAAATAACAGAATTCAATTTATTAGAATAGAATCTGATCCTATTAATAACAGAAAGTGTTCGTTCATGAGATAGATCTCAGATGACTGCCTGTCTGACGACTAAACAATGCCATCTAGAGGCAGACGTCTGACACTACAGTAAGTTTGACCCACTCTGGCAAGTGGCCTAAATCAAATGTTCACGATTTCACGTCACCAAAAAGAACAATGACAGACAAAATCCATAACCATAATTTTACACTTATGTAAATCTATAGGCTACATTAATCAAGATTTCTGTACAAAGTTAATTCCAGAAGCGACCAAGCAAACATCGTAAACACAGAGAACTTATAACATAGCAGGCTAACTCACCTTACGTAAAGTTTTCTCATTTTAGATGAAGAGCGAGTCTCTTTGGATGATGATTCTTCTCAATCGATTTGGGAGTCCGTCAGACCTGTTTAAAATACCACGAAAGTCTACCACTTCCGGTATGAAGGGAAATGGAAAAGTATGTCCGTTATCTCCCTAATCCTAGTTTTTAAAGATTAGTGAAAAGATTAACAAAAGGCTCAGGCTGTTCTGTTAAAGGAAAATCAATGGACTAGGCTAAATGCATTTTGTGTAGATGCAGCTCAACACGCAATAAATGAATTGCATTTTAACATAGGCCTGTTTATATTTCATATTTATTTTAAAGTGCGCTATATGTGGTGTTTGCTACGAAAAATAATTATTATTATTTTATATTTCACAGACGATTTTGCGTCAGGTGAGTCAATGACGTCAGGGGGCCCTTGTGTGATTGGCTTGGCACGCCGTTTTTATGCAAAAGCCACTATCTCTAACCAGCAAAACCTTGACCCCTTGAAAAACGTCAGTTGCTTATGATATTATCCTCCAGGAAGTGACATAATGTGGATGGAAAAGCAACAACAAGGGGTAAACTAAGAAAGAAAGAAAGTGTGTTTTCCAAGTCATTATAGAACTTCATATTATTTTCAACAGTCTTATACAAAACAATTGGACTTGTAACCATTTGTCTGTTTTCAGTACTCTGTGAAAAGGTTTTATGAATAGTTGTGGGAATCCCAAAAATAATTTCCACATGATTGCTTTTCTTATTACTTTCAAATTATCATAATTTTGCTTAAACAGCTTCATAATTAATGTTTTTAAAGAGCTGCTTGGTAAATTTGAAAGATCAAAGATCCACAAAATTATGGCAGCAACACATTCATACAGAAATTAGGCTGAAAGACTTGCTTCCAATTATTAATCTGATTGATGCAGGCATAAATTGAATAATTATTTTTCTCTTTTTTTCCAAAAGAGTCTAAACAATCTACTAGTATTTGTTTAAATCACCCCATAATATAATTGTGTTGACAACATTTATTGGTGAGCCAAAATGTGACTCTTGGTGAGCCTATTGTATCAGGTTGCATGCTAACCAGCTAATGTGACAGTTTTATTTAGCTTTGTTCAGATAGTTTTGTTTTCACAAATGTTCAGCCAAATTGAGAAGTGAGTCTAACATGTCAGCCAAGTCAGGTTGGCAGTGTTCAGACATAATCATACAAATTTCCTTTTCAAAAGCCTAAGATTGACTCTCGCTGTTTACTCATTAACACACAACCAGCTTTTGCCCTAAATTGCACTCAGAGTACATGCTGAACCTTTGGTGACTGCAAAAGGCTCTTTGATACTGCTTTGGATAAAACCACGGGTAATTAAATTCACACATTACGCTCTCAATCTTATTTTCGGTCTGTGTGCTGGTTCACATGCAATATAAACACATGTAGGCTACTCACATGGATAAAGTTCTATTCAGTGCCATCAAGCATTAAATATTATCTTAAATAGCTCTTTCAGTAAGCCATCAGTAATCCCATTAACAATGTGGGCTTCCTGACACACCACACCCTCTAAAACTACTTTACACTTGACTTGACATTACTTTTTTTAAAATATCACAGAATATGAATGCAATCGCTGATAAATACAAATCTTTCTGAGAAAACCTGTTGTGAATATAAATTTTAAATAGAATGGATTTGCATTATGCATGGCTTATGTTTTATTGTTTTGTTTTTTTACTATGATTTTAACCTGCAAATGAAAAACAATAAGAACTCACAAGCTTGGAATCTCAGATCATTCCTATCTGTGGTAAACAATTTTTAGTCATGTGAGTTTCACCATATTAGTTCATTTATACAGTAATGCTCGCTCCAGATACATGCTTTGCATTTTCTAAAGTCTGGCATCCAATTGTCTGCATATTCAGAGTTTTTAATGATGTGCGGCATGAATTACATGCATTCATATGCGGATATCCATGTGCCAACATTAACAGATGCTCCCTGGCTGCTATGATCTTTAAATTCTCTAATGAGCAAACAGAAAATACTTGCCTTTGATGCACATTCAATACATAACTAGAATCAGTGGATCTTGATTTAACATTTGGCAATGAGGCATAGGCAAAATGTGTGGACATATGTCACAAATAATGTCGCAAATAGACCATGAGAAGTACATCAATGAGGTGTCATTTTAATGCATATTTGTAAATACTCAATATCATAAGTATTTTTATAGGAAAGTCTGCTGTCTGCAATATTGTACAGCACATACAGCACATGCCTACCACAGACAAATCATTAATAGGAACTTTTTATACAACGAAAGTCAATGGAGTCCAAAAGAACTCTGGATTGGTATTAATAATAATAACAAAATGTTATGTTCCACTGATAAAAGAAAATCATACAGCTTTAGAATGCCATGAAGGTGAGTAAATTAATTTTCTTTTCTTTTTTTGGGTGAACTATCCATGTCAACGAATTATATATGCCAAAGTATTTTACAAAGAAATATTCTCTGAATTATGCTGAAAATCTGAGTCAAGATTTTACAGAAAACCAGGAAAGTCTAACTTTACAAAAAGTAACATAAAAAATCCATTACATTGTTCCAGTTTCAGTGGTTTGTCCGGCCCCAGAATAATCTCAAAACCTGTCTAACATGTCTTTGTTTTCAATGTACCTATGTTTGGTTTTCAAAAGTTTCTGTGAAGCAGGACAATACAGGTTCACATATGAATAATGGGAACGGCCTTTATTTTGACATCAGAATTCATTTGTCATACTTACACATACTGCATGTTCCCTTTCGAATGGTAACTTGTACTGCTTCCCCTTGAAGACACTATGGGGAATGTCTCCGGCGTGACCTGTGTTTGAAGCACTTATCCAAATGCGTCAATGGCCCTGTCCCAAATCGCACCCTAAACCCTCGCGGTCTTCTTACGAGTGTGCACTTCCATGGTATAACGGCGCTTTGACTGTCGGGGTTCGCGAACACCCTTCTGAGATCTAAAATGACAAATGAGACACCCTACATTCTCGTGGACTTAACGGACATGCGCACACGGCAGCCATTGTAAGTCCACAATAATAATAATAATAATTATAATAATAATAATAATAATGATTTGTTACATTTTTATAGCGCTTTTCTAGGCACTCAAAGTGCTTTACATTGAAGGGGGGAATCTCCTCATCCACCACCAATGTGCAGCATCCCCATGGATGCGACGTCAGCCATATTGCGCCAGAACGCCCACCACACACCAGCTGATTGGTGGAGAAGACACAGTGTGATAAAGCCAATTGTATATATATATGTATATATGTATATATGTATATATATATATATATATGGGGATGATTAGGAGGCCATGATGGAAAGGGGCCAAATTTTGCCCCTACTCTTTATCGAAGTACGTCCTGGGATTTTTAATGACCACAGAGAGTCAGGACCTCGGTTTAACGTCTCATCCGAAGGACGGTGTTTGTTACAGTATAGTGTCCCCATCACTATACTGGGGTGTTAGGACCCACACAGACCACATGGTGAGCATCCCCTGCTGGCCTCACTAACACCTCTACCAGCAGCTACCTAGTTTTCCCAGTTGGTCTCCCATCCAGATACTGACCAGGCTCAGCCCTGCTTAGCTTCAGTGGGAAAGCAGTCTTGGGCTACAGGGTGATATGGCTGCTGGCCACAAGACCGAAAGTGCATATGAAGTGTGCCATTTGGGACATGGCCAATGACTTTGATATTGGTCAGCGACAACGAGTGATGTCACTACTGGTGCAACTGAGAGTAGGCTATAAAACGGAGTCTTCAGGAGCCATTTGTTAGCAGTGTGTTTCTAGAGGCGAATACAATGGAATCCAGAAAAAAATGCTTCAAGAAGTGTGTGCCCCCATGTCAGAGGTATCTGACACCTGGGGACTGCAATGACTCGTGTCTGATGTGCCTGGTTGAGGAGCATACACGTTCGGTTCTCGAGGGGGCTGAAATTACACATTGTGAAGGTTTTCCCGATATAAAAGCTCTGTGCATTTTTCCATTTTCTCAAGGGAAGAGGATGAAGAAGTTGCTGAGCCCTCCCAGCCTGCCTGCCCCGCACATGAGGAATTACTGGAGGTCCCAGACAGAGAAATTATATGTTCCATGGGGGAGTGAGAGACGGGAAAACCCATGTGTTACTCTTCATACTGAGGTTGAGAGATCTTGGAAGAAACTGTATTCGGCATTGCGAATTATTCAAATGTAGAGTGCGTGAGCATGGATATGCGAGGATACCTCCCATCGAAGAGACACTCACGGGCTATCTCGCCATGGGTAAAACATCACTGAAGGCTCCAACCCTGCCATCTAAACCGCTACTATGCGGCAGTGGGACAGGCCGGGACTGCTCTCCATACTATGGCGGTGCTACAAGCTTACAGGCCGACCTGCTGAGAGACCTGGCCACATACTTCGAGACAGTGGTTGGAAAGTTTAGTGAGACGAAAGTGCGGTCAGCAGCTTTTAAAAGATATCAAATATTTGATATATATAGGAAGACGGTGCACTCTGATTGCTTGGGGGTTATGATTGCAAGATGTGTTGTATTCCTAGTATTGTTATTTTAAAGGGGTCATGATCTGCATTGTTTTATTGTTTTATGATGTTTCCTGGGGTGCACTTATAATGTTAGAATGCTTTTTACATTAAAAAAATTGTCATAATTTATAAATAAAAGGCATTTTTCCTACCCTGATTTTAACCTCTGATTTGAATGCTCTGTTTTAAGGGGCTTGTCTGCTGTAAGACTTCAGTGTAAATGCCCACTGCTGTGATTGGCTAACGTCTTTCCACTTGAAATAGCTAAGTATTACTCTCTCTTTTAGCGCATTTTTACTATTAGAGCTCTCATGGTTAACTAATTGTGAAAAGTGTTGCATTACATTTAGATCTATGGCATTATACTAAAATAGTGCCATGAAAGGTTGGAGAGATGAGCATTGTAGCCGATCACAAACCTCAGCGATCTCATCATTGCAACTCAGTTTGTTGTACACTAACGAATGCTTTCATCTTCACTAACAGTGCAAACGTGATATAGTTAAGAGATTCGTTGAATAAAACGGGAGTCACTGATAAACTCTCCTGTTTGATTGACAGCTTCAGCGCGCTGCTCCAACGATTGCAAAGGGAGCTTTCTTTGATTGCTTTCTTTATAGAATTTAATCACCGTTAAATAACAGATTATTTTCATCCTACTAAGAGAAACAATGCAAGTTGATGTTTAGTCACTGGTTTGATTTACTGACACACAGACAAAGAACATCTGACTGTACAGATTTCAGATCAGTCATTAGAATTAACACAGTTACTTACATGTTGCATTACTGTCGAGTCCAGGCAGTATCCTCGATGGCATATGTATTGCTTGGTAGCTCGATCTGGTTTAACACCACTTAGGCCTATGTTACTTAGGCTACCCATTCTATTGCATGTCATGCGCGAATCGGTGGGCGGGGCTAAACAGGCACCTCCCTTTGACGCCATAGATCCCCACTTTGAAAAACCTGTCGTTTGCTGGGCCTGGTGTCAATAAAAGCTTTTATTGGACAAACAAGGAAGTTTTCAGGTCTGAAATGTCCAGGATATTCTTATAGTATGATGACCTCTTATATGTCAAAAGCTCAAGGAAAATTTTATTTCTCAGATCATGGCCCCTTTAATCCAAGATTTTAATGATTTTACTACCAAGTGACTTTGAGGCAGACTAAGTGAATACGCAAGGCTGTTGCTTCCTCCTCCAGATATTGGGGTTATTCTAAGCAGGAAGCTCCCTAACCCTCTATGCTGCAGCACAGGTTAAGCGTCTATATGTTGAGCTCTTTGGTGCATTCCTTGGCAGTTTGTAGAGCACACCCCTACCTATGTGGATTAATTT
Source organism: Gobio gobio (assembly GCF_949357685.1). Classification (NCBI taxonomy): domain Eukaryota; kingdom Metazoa; phylum Chordata; class Actinopteri; order Cypriniformes; family Gobionidae; genus Gobio; species Gobio gobio. The sequence continues at coordinate 37,494,252 of NC_137103.1, read as the reverse complement.
AGACTCAGGGGTCTTCTGCTCCCTGGGAATAATTTAGAATGATTTCTGATTACATACCAGGCCACGAGGTGGCACTTTCCTACTGAGCAGTGTTGGGAGTAACGGCGTTTAAGTATAACGGCGTTACTAACGGCGTTAATTTTTCAGTAACGGAGTAATCTAATTAATTACTTTTCCCAATGTTGCAACGCCGTTAGCGTTACTGAGAAAAAAAATGCGGCGTTACTATAATTGAGCTCACTGAAGCGGTTTTCATCCGAACAGGCTCTCTGTCAGTCGGACCTGCAACGTGCGTGTGTGTGTGTGTGTGTGTGTGTGCGCGCGCGCGCGTGGTACACATAACTGATGATGATTGGTGGGTGGGAGACAAGGTTGAGGTTGATAGGTTGAGTCCACAGACACACACACACCTATGACGCACAGTCGCACACGCATATGCACAGTCAGCGATGGCAAGTCCAACAACTTCAAAGGTAGCTTTCGCAAACTGGAAGTATAAGCGCTACTCTTCCCTCGTTGAGGTGAAAGGTAAGAATGTTTATGTGACGCGCAACTTATGCCCAGGAAGAAAGAGTCTCTCCACGTCGGTGGCCAGTAATTCTAATCTAATGAAGCCTCACATCATCACAGCCACAAAATGAGCGGCTAAAAACCCAGGCGATAACGTGAGCTCCACTACCAAAGGAGTAGTAAAGTACTGATAATATTTACACTATAGTAGGTCTACTGATAATATTTACAATATATTGAATTTGATAGGTGTCTCTCACATTGTCCCACAGCAACATTACAATAGTGTACATTAATGTACAATGTTTAGTGTCTAATTCATTCATTTAACATATTTAAATTGGGGGCATCCAAGTTATTTGACATATTTGAACTTTTGACAAAAAAAAAGTAACGCAGTAATTACTTTCCCTGGTAATTAGTTACTTTTATAATGATGTAACTCAGTTACTAACTCAGTTACTATTTGTAAGAAGTAACTAGTAACTATAACTAATTACTTTTTTAAAGTAACGTGCCCAACACTGCTACTGAGGTAGTTAAGGACGCCTGAAGGGTGACCCCTCGTGCTGAAAGTTTTGTTTGGGTCCTTTTTTTTATTCTTATTCAAGCCTTTTTCTGAACTAATGGTAGTGCAGTGGTACACCCCCTCACTCTGGAGGGTTTTTCTCTTTCTATGCTATGTTGCTGTCTAGAGAAGTTTGTGAGAATTGTTACCTCGTTTAGTATGCCTGCTAAGGATTGTGTACCATCTATGTTAAATGCTGGGATTCCCTTAACAAAAGTGCACCTTTTGGGGTATCATAGCTCTTTCTAGGGCTGATAGCTGCATTGGCACGACTATGCTGGGGATAATCTCTGTCATTATTCTATTTCCTGTGTCTCCATAGTTATGAAACGCAGTCGCTTTGGCTTTCCTCTCAGCATGGCGGAGTGGGTATTCGTTCCCCATAGTGTCCTCTAGGGGATGCAGTGCGAGTTCTCATTTGAAAGGGAACGTCTCCGGTTACCAATCACGTTCCGGGGGGTGGGAGGGTCCCCCTCAGTAGAAATCGTGTTCTGGGGGTGGGGGTGGATTCCCCCTTGGTAGAAATAGCCTCCGGGGGGGGTCCCCCACAGTAGAAATTAGAAATCGCGTTCTGTCGATTACAAATTTAACCAGGTTCCCTGAGAAGAGGAACGAGAAACTACCTCTCCTTGCCATACTTCAGGTATTCTTGTGCACTTCTCCTTCAGACAAAGAAGTGGATGACGTGTTCTACAGGTGCAGTTTTCTCGGTCGCACCAGTAGTGACGTCACAGGCTGTCGCTGGCCAATGTCAATGTGTGGGTTTCAATCAATTCCATAGCTCCCGAGCTCGCGAATCAGTATATCGTGTACACAAATTCGGGCACTGGTAAGGACAGTAAATGATGCAGGCTTACTACACATTGGCACATTCATGACTCTATTTCCAGCGACGTGACAACGTCCTCATTGTTAAACATCATTACTGGTATTCATGAACAACAGCAGAGATGCATATCTTTCTGACATTACTTGTAATGTTATTTACGTACATTATGATAAATACTTTGCTTGCTATAAATACGTGCAACATTTATAAATTATAAATGTTCGCTAGACTTTGTTCATTACCTGTTTAACAATGTATGTTTATGTTGAAATATAATTGCTTCAGAACTTCCGTTAAGGGTAGGGCTTTTTTAGGGAGCGTGCATTTCAGTGCCTTGGGAGGATTAAAATGGCCGACTACCTGATCAGTGCCCTGATTACTGAATTAGGGAGCTGATTGAGATGCACCCATGGTGATTGTCAAGTTTGGATACATGCTTCAGACACCGGACATGCTGAAGGCATCCTCCATAGTGTCCTCTAGGGGACGCAGTGTCTCGTTCCTCTTCTCAGGGAACCATGAATTACATGGAGACGTTTTACTTGTAACATTGATTTCCTTTCATAATAAAATGAAATTCAGGAACATTTTCTCTAATCAGCGACATTTGATGGATAGGAACTAGGATGTAGAACCATTCTGCTACAATTATTCAGGCAGGCAAACATGCCTGTTTGGCTTCTTGTAACTGTACATTTTGGATTTTGACATTTTTACAGCATACCAGTTTTTATGAATCATTTCAACTACATTTTTCTTAAGTGATATCAAGTTTGTCCACAAATTAGCTTTTTAAAGACTACCAAGGCATTCCTCGTGATCGTTTATGATTGTGTGCTATTTTAATCAAAACATTCCTGATATTTTTCCCTGGCAGCAACTTTGCCTACTTCAACACTTCTCCTAGCATGTTGGCATAGAACACGCAATCCACACAGGCAGCTGCAGTGCAGTCAAGCAGTTTTGCATACCAGCACATATGGCCCAAGGGAGAGAGAGAAAGAGAGAGGTAGAGAGGGGCATAAATGTGAATTAACCCATTCCCTGGAATTCCATACTGTATTCACAGGGATTAAGGATCTTATCAGTCAAATGCCAAAGAATAGTTTTAGTTATTATCTCTGATTACCTTCAAGTGTTGTTATGGGAAACAGTGTAGTTATTAATAATATAAAGATATTATGGCCGTTAATTGAACATTTTGGTAAATCATTTTAGACGTTTAGTTTCATTTAATTTATATAGGCCTATAATAAGGCATGCAATATTTTAATGAAAAAATAATGTAAAAATGCTATAGTAAACATGTCATTTAATTAGATAATGTACCAAGTTACCATATATACAATTGTATTCTATTTTAAAAGACTTCTGCTGGAAAATATAAAAAAATGTAAGGTGTTTTTTAAGTAATAAATATGAATCACCTAATCATTTACAGAGACAGTAAATCTTACTGTAAAAAGTAAGACCTATATTTTAGGCCTATATTTCTTTGTATATTTTTTCTTCTTATATCAGCGGTGTGCATTATATCAGTGTTTAAGTTGCATTTTATGTTTTGATTAATGTTTACTCCATTATTTAAGCGTCATGTGTGTTATGTTTTTTTTTTATTATAATTTTTTTTTATTACATTTTTTAAGTTCTACCTGTGTTATTTAACTTTAAGTTCTACCTGTGTTATTTAACTTTAAGTTCTACCTGTGTTATTATGTATTTTAACATTTTTAATAGCTCAAATTGGTATATTAACATTATGATTTAATGGCACATACATTTTATTCACTAAAATGTCTGTATTTGTATGGTAATGTTCTGGCAACTACACAACAACCAGTTGTATAATAATAATAATAATAATAATAATAATAATAATAATAATAATAATAATAATAATAATAATAATAATAATAATAATAATAATAATAGCAATAATAACAATACTTATTGTTATTATTATTATTATTATTATTATTATTATTATTATCATCATTATTATATATTTATTTTTACAGCGCATGACCATGCTTCTTTTCCTTTACTAGACTATTACAGATCCTGAAAACCTGTTTGGGAATTACTAAATGTATCATGACAAAGCCCCGCCCCGTTCTGAGGCATTGAAACGAGGCAGTTGCGTAATTTGTCTTGTCAAACGCGTAAAGCGCTTGACATCTCTGGCTGTCTGTCGTGTCGTTTTCATTTGCGGCATATTGAATGACGTGATCTCCAGTTTATTTCAGCGGAGGACATGCGGTTATGGGCAACGCTTTGTTGAGCAGGATCCACGGCTAGAATAAAACACCTCCAAGAACTGAGCGAGGAATTGAGAGAGGACGATTACAGTGGATTTAATGACAGTCCATCAAAGCATCACATTCTGGTAGAGTGAATCTGTAATCGCATGTTACATTGGTAAACAGTGCTGGGTGCCATGCTTTCCGAAATGTCAGTGTTATTTATGCTTTTGCTCTAAAGCGCAACATGATCGCCGCACAGCTTACATTTTATAGTAATGTTTTCTAATGTTGTTCTCCAGTACGTTATATAGCCTATATATAAAGCATGCTGGATGAATTGTGCTGAACTCTGCACTGACCTTAATCTGAAAACTCCATAACAGCAGAGCAGCTGTAGGCTCTAAATTCAGATGGAGTATTTCCTAGTTTATGGATGGCAGATACAGAGAGAGAGAGTTTGCTTGGGGGTTCCTTCTTCGGTGTAAGGTAGCAACAAGCCTAGTGTATTTAGACATGCACACAAGCTTGACTTGTTGCCATAAAAATGACAGGAATTTGATTCAGTTTGAGTTGATCTTTGAGTTTGAGAGTGTGGATCTACTGTAGGTACAAGTAAACAAAATAGACAAAGAAACAAAGAAACAAAAAAACAGTCAGGTTGAGTATGCATTCCTCTGAACTTGTCTTGCCATTCTCAGGAATTTCTGCATTGTTTACTAGAACGCTTAAATGATTTACGCCAAAGAGGTATATATAATAAGTGAAGAAAGCTGTCCATTAGTGTTCCCATGTCATTGGCAGTTGCTCGGCTGGGAATATGCAGTGTTTTGAACCAATCAGCTGAGTCGTAAATACCATGTGACTAATGACTGTAAAGTGTCATGACAGTGCTGATGGGAACATAAGAACGCACCCAGTCCTAAAACCTTCACTGAGCGACTCTCCTGAACTGCGATGCGAAAGACGACATGTTTTGTACTTTTAAAAGTCTTTGAAATAGAATCGGATATCGGTAATACTATAATATAATGAAATATTTACCATTTTAAAATATTCTTTTGGTAGAATTACAGTATTTACCAGCTAAGAGGGCCATGCAAAGCAGCTAAATCTTTATCAATGTTAAAGAATTTCAAGGATTCTTATTGGATAAATGGCTGATATGGTTTCTTTTCATGTATTTTATGTTTTTTTGTGCGATTTGTGGTAAATGAAACCCTATTTTTTTCTGTCCCTCAGATCAGACAAGACATGGATGGATACCTGCCGCCTCAGTTTCACGTTTTGTCAGACCATAAGAAGTTTTGTCAAGACAATTCCCTGACGATGGACCAAGGCTCGCCATACAGCATAAATATGAATGTTTTCTTACCTGATGTCACCTACCTACGGACCGGCATGTGCAGACCGGTTCGGTCCGTAACGACACAGATAAAGACGGAACCACTGCATTCGTCTTTCAACTACTCCAGTTGCCACGGCACCGTTGCGCCCACCATGACGCACACAGAGTACACGAATCTCTACAGCCCAGTTGCGGAAACGGGTAATAATCACAATGTTTACATCAAGCACGAGACTCCGTCCCTCGAATTTCCAGAAGTTCCGCTTTTTCAGCTGTTGAATTCTGAGCTTGAGCCCAATGTGCCTGGAGGCCACTCTTGTACAGATTCCCACAATGCTGCATGCCCACCAATGTCGACATATAATGGCATTCACCAACCGCCCAGTCATGTTGCAGAAAGATCTCTTTGTAATATGGGCAGCAGTGGCTATTCTCTACCTGCCCAGTTTGGTCAGCATCCTCAGAAGAGGGCGGCCTATCTACCACCCTCCCCTCCCAACTCAGAACCGGGCAGCCCAGACAGGAGGAAAGAACTCATACAGAACTTATCGCCACCTCCGTCATATGCTGCCAGCATGGCATCTAAAATGGCGTGTCTTACCCCTGGACCGGCACTTTCTGTCCAAACTCAGTCAGTACCTGCCCAATACAACCGCAGGAACAATCCCGATCTTGACAAAAGGAGGATACATCACTGCGATGTACCAGGTGAGATTGAATTTAGCATCTGGACACTTAAGTATGTGGCTATAGTATACACTTTATTTGACATAATATTCAAGGCTTTAGAAGGAAGCCACAGCTTTTTTCCACATATATGGTGCGAGGTGTAAATGGCTATTCAGGTGATTTAACGTTGTTGAATAGATGTTGTGGACTGCCATGACTAAACATCTGGCTATTACCGGTCTCTAGGTTGGACTGACTAAGAGGCTTAGGACACAATGGCGAAACCTTTTGACATTGTATATGAGGGTGCTGGACAAGTCAGAGCTGGTCGGGATGTTAAAGCAATAGTTCACCCAAAAATGAAAATTTGGTCATTGTTTACTCACCCTCATGTCATTCCTGACTTAATTTTTTTCTGTGGAACACAAGCAATTCTTTGACTTTTGTTATGGACAAAAACACGGAGACATTTTTCAAAATATCTTCTTTTGTGTTCCACAGAAGAAAGAAAGTTGTACTGGTTTTGGATGAACTATCCCTTTAATGCTCATATAATGAAAATAAGCTTTAATAGTAAAGGTTATGATGCACACTAACATTTATTGTTTTATTCGTCAGGATGTAAGAAGGTCTACACCAAGTCCTCACATTTGAAGGCCCATTTACGTACTCACACAGGTAAGAACTTTAATAAGCAATATCACACAGAAAACAGATCTGTTCTCACAATTGTCACTGTGATATTGTGTCATACAATAGTTCAATAAAGTAAACTAAAAAGAATTCCAGATTTAGTGATTTGATTCTGATTCACAAGCTCTCCATTATGAGTGTTTTAGGCATATTACAGATAAAATGTCCAAACTTGATACATGACAAAAATATAGGTTTAATGAGTTTACATGTACATGAAATCAAATATAGTAATTCGGGGGAGGACTCCGAGCTCGGAATTTGGCCCGAACCCAGAGTACTCCCCCTCCTTGACTGGGATAGAAACAGCCAAGAGTGAGGCGATGGGGTGGTGGAGGGATGCTGTGAAACTTGTCGCGGGACAGAGGTGAGAGACGGCTATATATACCGTCTTCCTCTTGCGCTGATTGGTTGATTACCTGAACGTGCTCTTCCCGAACTTAGTTTAAATAACTTTTTAGTTAAAAACAACATTAGTTAAAATCAACCAGGCCCAAATGATGCAGTTCAATTGCTAATTATTTAACAGATATACTAATCAACACAACCAAAAACTGACATTTACTGTATGTAATGTATTCTGTAAAATATTATATTTTATTTCCATCACTGAAAGTAATGATAATTTAATGATGATTCAGTAACTGACAGTTTTGGTGAGTTAATTCAGTGAAGGATCCATGAGACTGATTCAAACGATTCTATTCAAAGGACTAGCTCATAAGAGTCATTTGGTCATAAATGGGACTACAGTGCTTATGTTCACTAAAACGAACCAGATTAAAAGTCTAATTTGTTTGTGAATCAGATAATACTAGTCACGCTGTATGTTATTGTGTGCAGCCCATTGGGACGACTCACTAGAAAGACCTTTTTTCTTGCCAGTATTTCGCAGTACACCGTTTTATCCGACGAAATTATGATGGTGCTCTCCCCTCAAACTGTATTGCCCTGTGTTTTATTGCAGGCGAAAAGCCATACAAGTGCTCATGGGAGGGGTGTGACTGGCGCTTCGCCCGCTCCGACGAGCTAACGCGCCACTTCAGGAAGCACACGGGGGCCAAACCTTTCCAGTGCGCCGTATGTAGCCGTTGCTTCTCCCGATCGGACCACCTGGCCCTCCACATGAAAAGACACCAGAACTAGAGCTACCCGCTCTCCTTGTTCTGAGGGTGCCGCGGGAGGGCTATCAGGACCTCTGTTGATGATACTAATTAGGATTTGGGTGTGTTGGTTAATCTTGGGTTTTGGCAGTTCATCAGGTACAACAGGACCAAACCCTGCCATCGGTACGGCTCCTGTGGTCACAAAACCAGCTAATTGATGAGAACTTGGCTCAACTGCCTGATGGGACATTTGTTTGTTTGTTTCTTCGTTTGTCTGCTTACTTTGAGGTCATTATTTATGACATAACTACTTTTAATGTGCCTTTTTTACCTTGTAGAAATGAGGTGCCATGTAAAATATACAATGTGCGAGATCGTGTAGGCAGTTTTACTCCACTATAAAGGAATATTTTAGGTTTAATAATAAGTTAAGCTTCATTGATATCATTTGTGGCAAAATGTACTAACACAAAAATAGTTACAACTTGTCCCTAGTTTTCGTTAAAAAAAAAAACAAATTCAAGTTTACGGTGAATCACTTACAATGGAAGTGAATGGGGCCTATTTGAAAAGCTTACAACTTACATTCATTCTTCTGTTAAAACGTGTGAATTATTTGAGCTGTAATATTGTTCTCATAATTTTAATGGTTGTTTTAGGGTTTATGATGTTACATTGACATTGTAACAAAGTTGTGAAATTAAAATATTAGTGTGTTTTTTTCTCACTAAAGTCATGTTAAAACATTCTTTACGTCTTGTGGCTATACAATTGAAACATTGAGAATTTTAACGTTTATAAAGTGGCCCCATTGACCTCCATTGTAAATCCCTCATTGTTTTCCAGTTTTGTTTTTAAGTTGAAATTGAGTTTTGTGGTACCACAAGTTCTGTCAATTGAGCTTAACTTGTATTGAACCCATAATATTGCTGTAAGTGACTACTCGAACTTGTATCGCAAGGTAAATAATATCAAGATAGAGCTGTAGTCTTGGTTGTAGAACCAAACCGCAGAACAGTCATGAGAATGTGAGCCACGAACGCTGAGTCACAATGAATTAAGGTCTCTTAAAAGTAGCACTTGATAAGAAACGGTGCTTGAGAAATTTGTGCAGGAGTTGCCGGGTAATTAGAAAATTAAATGTAGCTTCAGAACACCAAAGAGTTGGATTCAGTCCAAACTGAGATATGTGTCGAAAAAGGATTCACTTTACGTCGGCAAAATGTTTGAAAGAGCACAATCTGAAGATTGATTGAACTCCTTTATGTTAATTCCTGTGTTTTACTGAAATGCAATAAGTGGTACAAATGCTGTATTTTTCCTCGCAAGAGGACAGGTTGGATATCGATTACTTCCATAGTTGTTTATTTTTCCTTACTTATATGCATTTGTTTGGGATAAATGATAGCTTTAAATGTACATATGACGTGTATTTATTTTGCACAGATTTCTTTTTTTCATTTCTATTTTATAAAATGTAACTCAACCCTCACATGAAATGTGTACAGGGTTACTGGGAAGTGGTTTTAAAAATCGTAATAGTGCTCTAAATGGCTGCATTATGTGGAACAATGTAGCAGATGATTGTTTACATTAGTTAGTTTGGCTTTTGGTGTGTTATACATCTGTATGTGTGGCCTCATAAAACCTCTTATTTTCCATTACAGTGATAAAAATGTTTTCTGCCTTATTTTTCAGAGATTGCAAATGCATAACAGAAGGGACTCATTACAGATGACAAGCTGATGTTGTTATTGAGATGGAAGTAAAATAGACAGAGGAGTTGTGGAGTTTGTTTTTATCCGAGGTAATGTAATACAAGGATCCACAGTGTTAAAGAGAGAGGAGGAATATATAGCTCTATTCAAGATTTGTAACTAGAAGTTCTTCATTTTGTGACTAAAACCGAAAGAGAAAAACTCTTAATTGCTGTAATTAAAGGTTCAGACTGCTTACGATTAAAATGTTAAACACACCCTCTAATCGCTCTAATTTGCGGTACTATAAGTACAGTGAATGTTAAATATGTACACCATCACTGTTATTAGACTTAATATAGAGGCAGATCTTTAAAGTCTTAGTCTGTCGGGTTAAACTGGAGTGTCCCGTCGTCCTGGCTCACATGTGATTAGGTGAATAAATGTAGGTGTGGTTACAGTTGCTAATACGGGCTGTCAGATTTTAAGTCGCTGAGTAAAAAGTTGATAGTGTTGAGTGGAAACACCCACTCAAATTGATACTATAATTATCTTGACTGTATACAAATCACTGAGTAACAGCAGAAAGGCCTCAGTCATGGAAATAACCTGACAATACATTCTTTTCATCGTTAGGGTGTATATTATTTTCTGAATCAGTTCTTACATAAGCAACCGATTCTGAACATGAGTAATTCGCAAATTCCCCCCTGCTTTAGTGATGGACACTGATGCTATCATCCAGAAATAAATAACAGTCAGGCCCACACTGGAACAAGTGCACCAAAAACATAAACTAAATGGATGTTGATGTAACTTCAGAAGTATGTGTGCTAACTAGTCCTAAGATGGAAACGTTAGTATTAATCAAATAAACATACAATTTCCAAATAAAGTACAAGACAATCTGCACTTTTGAGGTTAGTATTGTCCAGCTTCTAGTGTGAGTTTTATCTGTGTAGCCTCTAAACGTTTTAGCGAGGTTAGCATGCTAGCTGCATGCTAATTCTGCACATTCAACTGTGCCAAACAGAGCGATGTTATTTGATTATTAGTGATCGCTGGCTAATAACTTTAAAAACCTTTATGTTATATAATACTTGTTAAACACGACTGGAATCAGCCCAACTGCTTTGTCTCTGAGGAAGATTGTTATCTTGAAGCCAATGCCTTCATGTTTCTTTGAAAAGCCTTGTGTCAATAGGGAACCCATTTATTTTCTTTCATGGAAAGGAACAATAGTTTAATTCTCTATTTGACCTGACATTTAGATGATCTTTGCAGATGAGAGTATGGATCAAACAGTAGCTCAGCTGTGATCCTCTTTATTGAATGCCATTTACTGAAAGCACTTATAGAATCACTGATGTTGCTCGTACCCTTAAGGAAAAAAACATTGAGTTATTCCCACAAAATCACACTGATATGAAGGCAATATCACTGGAAATGTTTCACTCGACACAAAAATGTAGTAATTCCATTTATACATTGTTCATATTAATCAAATCATTATTTGCACAGAGTTCTGTTTATAGTCCAGAGATAAGTGCACCACCATTCAAAAGTTTGGGATCTGTGAGATTTTTCAAATGTTTTTACATTTTCACGGTTTTTGCAAGTCTCTAATGCTCACAAAGACAGCATTTATTTGATAAAAAAAAAGAGTAGTATTGTGAAATATTACATTTCTATTTTAAATTGCAAGTTCCTCTGATGGCAAAGCTGAATTTTCAGCATCATTTCTCCAGTCTCTTCAGTGTCACATGATCCTTCAGAAATCTGATTTGCTGCTCAAGAAACATTTCTCATCAATGTTGAAAGTTTTATATTTTGGTGGAAACCATGATAAAAAAAATGTTTTTCTTCAGAATTCTTTAATAGAAAATAACAGCATTTATATTAAATATAAATTGAACATTATACATTTCTTAACTGTCACTTTTGATCAATTTAATTCATCCTTGCTGGATAAAAGTATTAATTAAAAAATAATAATACAAATCTTGACGCCAAACATTTGAATGGTAGTGTTTATATTTGGTTCTATAGAGCTGTTCAGTCATGATGTCAATTTGTTCTCCAACTCATTACTCTAATTTGTCATTAGTGTCCCTCAGGAATTTCAATGTTTTTGTTGTTGTTGTTTTTTCTTTTTAATAAATATGGTCGCTTTAGTACTTGCAACTTGCATAATGTTATATTACTCAAATCTAAATGCTATAAAAATCCGTAAAAAATTCTCATGGGAATCAATAGGGACATTTTTTTCTTTTTTTTTTTTTTTTCAGAATTTAGGACTGAACATCTTTATTCTATTAACAGTTTTGAAATGTAAAGTAAAGATAAATACATGACTTTATGCCAATGTGTTCCATACAAAATGCAAGTTTATTAACTTCCATGCCTCCAATTAGATTTTAAAACAAGTATAATGTGTAACCTCAATTTCAATTCACAGCTCAATCTTCTGGAAAAAAAGAGAAAGAAAATACAGAAAATAGCAAAAAACACAGAATATTTAGACAACTTCTGGAGAAACAAAATAAAGCTGAAACACTTTTAACCTCTGGAACGATCAGGACGTGTTATCCTCCAACAGGTTCCAATGGGATGGGAATCCCTTTGAAGTTTAGCAGGGAAAAATATCACAACTTTACAATAAACCAAAAAAAGAAAAGAAAAAAAAACACTCTGAAAATATTTACAATACACACACTATACATAAATACAAGAAAGATAATTACAGAATATCAGCGAAACAATAAACAAAGGCCATTGAGTAAATACTTGATTCCAAAGAAAGTAAAGTAAATACATAAACAAAGGTAATATCTTACAGAGACTCGAGGGGGGGAAATGCTGTTTATGGAGTAAAATTATTACACACCAGTGTCTTAACATTCAGAACTGCGACTGCTCGATTTCCGTAACTGGGGGTGCGTGAGAGGTTCACACGACTTTATAAAGTCAGAGGTAAACCGGAGTCCTGTTAATTAAGCAAATGCGTCCTTCCATAGGTGATTATTAGACTACCATACAAATCTTATGCAGCTTCCATAGGAGACACATAAAGAATGTTCAACAGACACCAACCGGGATATTTACAGCTTCAAAATGGTTCATAAGGCTCAGTGCATTTGTGTCATGTCTGGGTGATTAAACCAGGGAAACCGTAACTTCCTGTACGTGAGAATCTTAATAATACTAGGCACTCGTCATTATTGCATAACTTTGACCCTGTTTGCCTTTGCAAAATTATGCCACAAAAAACATAAGAATGTCAAAGGGGAGGGGAAGTAATGCAGAATTGAGTAAAACAACCCTTTATTTTTCTGAAATCTTACCGGTAGAATATTAATCACTACATTTAGAAATGTGTTGCTCGTGACTCTGAATACTGTGCTGGAAACACTCTTTTCATTGGGTTGTTTTTACTTTATTCACATTTTTAGAGTCAGTATAAAAACATTGAAATAGTTACTAAAAAATTAGGCAGCACCGCCTGAATACTGTAATGAACATTTAATTTGATTGTTTATAAAAACTACATGCAACTGCGACCGGTGTCGCTCAGAGCAGGGCTCGAACCCGGCCCTACATGTGCGTTTTTTTAAGGATAGTTCAGCCAAATATTACAATTCTGTCATCATTTAATCACCCACATGTCATTTCAAACCTGTATCATTTTCTTACTTCTGTTCAACACAAAAAATATATAGATTTTTTTGAAGAATGTTTTGTCCAAAAAATCTTCAAAATAGCTTTTGTGTTCCACAGAAGAAAGTCATACAGATTTCAATCGACATGAAGGCGGGTAAAAGAAAGAGATCTTTCAGTTTTGGCTGAACTAGCCCTTTAAGATGACAAGCCTTCATTGTTCTCACACATGGAACAGTTGAACATGTTTTATTATATTAGCTAAATGAATGTCTCTGAAAAATCTGCATATTACGTATAAAGATAATCCCTTGTATTTTAACAAAGCCCTATTTTAATAGGTATTTACAGCCTGTAAAACGGAGCAATATCTTTTCACTTTCACATATATTACAACATCTTTAAAAGTTTTTTTTTTTTTTGTACAGAAAATAGTCATATGCAGATGAAGTGCCCCACATTACAGACACGCTTCAAAATACAGAATATGATGATAAGATACATTGGTGATTAATGTCACATCTATCTTAAAATAATTACTTCCATACTTCATAAAAACAAGGTGCTCATGTTATGTTCAAGCCCATATACAACAGAATGCACACGTGTGTACACAAATACATAGTGAGGAACATAAAACATGGTGGATCATAATACTTCAGAATGAACGAACAAACAGAAATGCTAGAAATTGATTGGTCGTCTCTAACAGACAAACGGTTACTGAGCAAAGAATGTTTCAATTGACATGTTTCCTTTCACAGCATTTGACTCGTTTCCTTTTGTTGATGACGAAAAGTCCCTACATGCCCAGCAACTGTGTGATTGATTGTAGATTTAGTCGGTGTGTTTGATCAACTGATCTGCCTATGCATGCAGTCAAGTGGTTCTTCTGAATGTAAATTCTAGTCAAATCTAATCATTTGAGAAGCGATCGCGTGGCTTTCTATAGCAACTTGAATGTGCATAAGGATCACAGGGACAGAAGACTTTGACAGCTTATGACAGATGTCCTTTCAGAAACAGAACTTAAATAATTTAGTGAAAACTTATACCTTTACATGAACATCATCATGGGAACGTACAGTGGATTGTTCTGGGTACAGTATGTGTTAAAAAAATTACTTGTATTCAAGTGTGGCATATTGCTTCTTTTGAGTATCTTGGTTAGTGTAGTGTGTGTCTATATTAATAAGTTAAGAAATCCCTCTTAGATAGATAGATAGATAGATAGATAGATAGATAGATAGATAGATAGATAGATAGATAGATAGATAGATAGATAGATGGATAGATGGATAGATGGATAGATGGATAGAAGGATAGATGGATAGATAGATAGATAGATAGATAGATAGATAGATGGATTCTTAACTGAACAGAACAAATCGTCACATCAACAGATATGGCTCGGTGAATATTTGAATCAATTTCCAACCTCTCCAACATTAGAATGTGTAAAGAATATTTAAAAAAGAAGAAAAACACTAAAGATAGCATTTCAGAGAATTTAAAATTTAGCTCACTGGCTGCCCTCTACTGGTCACTTTGGGGATTGTTCAATTGTTGTTGTTTTTTTTGTTTGTTCATTTATTTTTATTTTTATTTAATTGTTTTGGGGGGCGGGGGGCGGGGGGGGGGGGGGGTGTAGTAAATACATTAGGTATTATGAACTAACCATGAACAATACTTTAATAGCACTTATTAATCTGGTACACGCACTAGTAGCCTATTTTTCAAGTTGTTTAAACGAATATACGAATATTATAATCTACCATTTACATAGATTTATAAATGCTTTAAATACTGTTGCACTGCACACATCCATTCAAAAGTTTAGGGTCAGTAAGATTTTTATTTTAATTAATACCTTTATTCAGCGAGGATGTATTAAAGGGTTAGTTCACCCAAAAATGAAAATTCTGTCATTAATTACTCACCCTCATGTCGTTGGACACCCGTAAGACCTCCGTTCATATTCGGAACACAAATGAAGATATTTTAGTTGAAAGCTGATGGCTGAGAAAGGCTTCACACAGGCCTCCATTGGCATTCAGTACATTGACACTTCCAAGATCCATGAAAGGCACTTAAAACGTTGTTACAAAGTCTATCTCACCACAGTGGCTCTACAATAATCATACAATGCGACGACAATAGTTTTTGTGCGCAAAAAAAAATCAAAATAACACCTTTATCCAACTTGTTCTCGACTTCCGTGTGCGCCTCCACGACGCATGCGCGAGAATATGACGCAGATCCGGCGTTCGGACATATGACCCAGAAGCGATTTGTTTACGAGCAGAGGAAGACGCGCGTGTCTAAGCTGTTGGATTCTACATTGATCGTGCTTTAGGTCTCGCGTAGTGCTCAAAATGGGGCTTAAGTGTGTATTTCATCGATTCCCGAACACCGGCGCTACGTCATATTCTCGCGCATGCGTCGTGGAGGCGCACACGGAAGACAAGAACAAGTTGGATAAAGGTGTTATTTTGATTTTTTTTTGCGCACAAAAACTATTGTCGTCGCATTGTATGATTATTGTAGAGCCACTGTGGTGAGATAGACTTTGTAACGACGTTTTAAGTGCCTTTCATGGATCTTGGAAGTGTCAATGTACTGAATGCCAATGGAGGCCTATGTGAAGCCTTTCTCAGCCATCAGCTTTCAACTAAAATATCTTCATTTGTGTTCCGAATATGAACGGAGGTCTTACGGGTGTCCAACGACATGAGGGTGAGTAATTAATGACAGAATTTTCATTTTTGGGTGAACTAACCCTTTAAATTGATCAAAAGTGACAGTAAAAGCAGTAATGATGTTACAAAAGATTTATATTTAATAAATGCTGTTCCTTTGAACTTTCCAGAAAAGTATTAAGCAGCACAACTGTTTTTAACATGAATAATAATAAAAATGTTTCTTGAGCAGCAAAACAGCATATTAGAGTGATTTCTGAAGAATCATGTGACACTGAAGACGCTGAAAATTCAGCTTTGCCATCCAGGAATAAATTGAATAAATGATTACATGTTAAATATAAATACATGATATATTAAAATAGGAAGCAGTTATTATAATTTGTCATATTAATTCACATTATTATTGTTTTACTGTATATTTGATAACATAATTAAGGCCTTAAGTTGGTGAACATAAGATCAAAACATAAGAAATTCTTACAGACACCAAACTTTTGAACAGTAGTGTACATTGTTAGTTCAATGTTACCTATATGCATTAACTAACTGAAACTGAATCATTAACACAGTACTTACAGTACTTCAGTAAATACAAAGTAAAGGACAAAGCCAGTGAGCAATGCTGTTGTACTGACAATAAATGACATCTAGGCTTCATAGTCCAAAAGCAATCTCACAAAAGGAAAAGAAAACAGAGGACATTAAAGAGAATCCCTCTAAAGTTGTGAGCGACTTGTTGTAAAGTTGTGAGCGACCAAAATGTGACGGCTAGAAATCCACTATAAATAGAAGAAGTACGTATCTGAATTATAGAAAACAAAGCGGGCACTGGTAGAAATACAAAGTTTTGTCCGTGTTTCAAAGCCACCTGATGTAAGTACGTACTGATTAGATAGATAGATAGATAGATAGATAGATAGATAGATAGATAGATAGATAGATAGATAGATAGATAGATAGATAGATAGATAGATAGATAGATAGATAGATAGATAGATAGGTACTGTATATTGCTCTTCTACCTCGAGTTAGCTGTCTGAGTAGACCCTCATTATCCAGATTTACTCTAATTAGTGAGTAAGTGTGATGAAATTAAGACAAATGTGGATGGTAGACTGCAGAAGCCCTCATGTGTTTTGTCTGTTTATCAAATTAAATACATTTCAGTTTAAAATCAACAGTTGGGGGGGAACAGAAGATATAATGACCCATGGGTTGTTTTTTGTGTAATCTCATTTGCTGGTATGTTGACCTGTAAATGGCAACCTCATAAACCTCCAGAATCACTGGCCCAAAGTCTCTGTTATCAGAAGAACTACACGATCCTTCACAGATGTGTCTGGCTCTTGATGTTCCACAAAAAGATAAATGTAAAAAATTGTGCAAGCATACAATTCCGGTCAAGCTCCCCTTTGCATCTGCCAGAACTAGACGTAAAGCCATTCCTCTCTGCGTTTCTTCACATTGTAGATGTTGACTGAGAAGCAGCCATGTTTAAACAGAACACAAGGATGATTCAGAATGGGGGGAAAAAACAGAAAACAAACCGTTTGTCCAAGTGAAATATTCCTTTGAACACACATGAGACAAACAACATCCTGGACTCCAGGCCTGGAGATGAGCCTCCTCCCTCCCTGAATGGGCCCTGTTTAGCTCTGCAAATGTGGGGAAAGCATTGTACTCCTCCTTCACTTGCTCTTTTATCCTCTCTCTCTTTCTTTCTCAGGGGCAGGGATGGCCGTTTTTGTATCCAGCCCAGCTGAACACTATTGGGGGAGATCCAGCTCTCCCGTGTGTGAGTGAATGGGTTCAGACCAGCATGTGTCTGCGACGATGCAGGGCCAGATGGTCTGAGCGGGAAAAGCTTCGGTCGCAGTCCCCACATTTAAAGGGTTTGACCCCTGTGTGTTTACGGTAATGCCGTGTCAACTCGTCCGAGCGGGCGAACTTCCATGTGCAGCCGTCCCAGGTGCACTTGTATGGCTTCTCACCTGGTGGAGATAATGGATCACACTTATTAAGCAGAAAGAAACACCAACAATCTGAGCCAATCAAGAATGGTTAACTAGAATCCACCAAAATCAAATAAATTGATAGTGAAACTGTGTGTATGGACTGCATTTGTGTGCTCACTTACCTGTGTGTGTCCTCCGGTGTGCCTTTAAATGGGAACTCTTGGTATAAACTTTATTACAGCCTGCAAAGTCACATCTGTGGATGCGTCTTTTCTTGGAGTCTGGAGATTCAGGTGGCTGTGGCCGTCGAATGCTCTCAATACTGAATGGTGACATGGAACTGAGACAGAGAAAGAGACATTTTAATCACACTCTTCAGAGAATTACAATGTCGCAGGAAATAGCCAATTTATTCAGCATCCTAAACAAAATACTTGACACAGCAGCGTGCATGCAAGGCAAGCTAACTGCTGCCACCATGTGGTAACATGTGATTTTGAAGCAGTAGTACTTAGGCACGGAAACGGGTTTCCATGTGTCAGTATTACATGTTCTCTTTATCATGATGTGAGTGCAATATTGTATAACACAGCAGCATTTCAAGCACTGTTTTTTACCAGCAGTGCTTCTAGAGTGGTGACACTGTGCGTCAAAGCAAATGAAATCATGAATGTAAGTTTGCTGTATTATTTATTATTATTTAATGCAATAACCAATAATCGTCTTTCTATTGAGTTTACTCACAAGCTAGGGTTGCTAATAATGTATTTATGTATATATAAATATTAAATATACAGCATAAGAGACTTCTATAGCATCACACAGTTGCTGCAGATTTGTTGGCTGCACATCCATGATGCAAATCTCCTGTTCCACCACATCCCAAAGGTGCTCTATTGGATTGAGATCTGGTGACTGTGGGCCATTTGAGTTCAGTGAACTCATTGTCATGTCCAAGAAACCAGATCATCTGAACTTTGTGACATGGCACACTATACTGCTGGAAGTAGCCACCAGAAGATGGATACACTGTCAGCAACAATACTCAGGAAGGCTGAGGTGTTTAAATGATGCTCAGTTGGTCCAAAGTGTGCCAAGAAAATATCCCACACACCATTACACCAGCCTGAACCATTGATAGAAGTTGTTGTTTACGCCAAATTCTGACCCTACCATCTGAATGTTGCAGCAGAAATGGAGACTCATCAGACCAGACCATGGTTTTCCTATCTTCTATTGTCTAATTTTGGTGAGCCTTTTGTAGCCTCGATTCCCTGTTCTTAGCTGACAGGAGTGGCATCAGGTGTGGTCTTCTGCTGCTGTAGCCCATTTTCTCTTTTTCGGACCATTCTCTGCAAATCCCAGAGACGGTTGTGCATGACAATCTAAATAGATTGTTATTGAAATACTCAGACCAGCTCGTCTGGCACCAACAACCATGTCACGTAAATCACATTTCTTTCCCATTCTGATGCTCAGTTCTGAACTTCAGCAGATTGTCTAGACCATGTCTACATGCCTAAATGGATTGAATTACTGCCATGTGATTGGCTGATTAGATATTTGCATTAATGAGCAGTTGAACCTAAAGTGGTACATAATAAAGTATTTTATATAAAAAATACTTGATTTGTATATAAAATAAAGTAAAAATAAAGTATATATATGTATGTATATATGAAAATGTATTCTCTAAGTAATATTTTACTGATTATTAACTGAATTTTTTTTATCTATTTATTTTACTTACTTCTAATGTTCTACTCCAAATGTGTCACTAGATGACGCTGTAGGCCCGCTGCATTTTGATGGTACTACTATTGATCAGAGGCCAAAAAACATTACCAAAAAAAAAAACACAAACCCAGCCATAATTCTTATAGAGATGTGACATTTGTTGCTTGTTAGTTTGCTGTTAGTAAAATCCAAGAGAATGTCTTTATATACTCCAGTATTCCAAATCACAATATTATAGGATCAGATTCAGATGAATAAAGTCTTTTGTGATTGCTGTGGGAAAATGAATTATTGCCATTCCAGACGGTGGGCCTGATTTCAGACTGTAAAGCTGGCTCTCATTGAGAGGATTTGTACATGATATCAACCAATGAGCTCACTGAACTGTTGGAGGAGAGCAGAGAGCCACGTAAGTGTGAGGACATGCTGTGTTTGAAAGCGAGAGAGCGTACGATTCCATTCCACTCGATTCCATTCCCCCATAGGTAGAGACAGAGAGGAGCGCCTAATTACATTACATTGTCCTCGCTCGCCTTCCCTTCTAAGGTAATAAGAGCTCTGTCCCCTGCTTTGCTGATTGGCATGGGCTGGGCCTGGCAGTAAGGGCCGAGGGGGTGGAGCCAGACAACCCCTCCAGTGAACTGTCTCCACCACACGCAGCCCACTTCCTGTTTCTCCCCTGCTCCTGGGTCACCTGTTGGTGTTGGTGTGCTGCCAAGCGAAGGCCTAGCGGAAATGAGCCAATGTGTGAGAAATGAGGCTGAACTCTCTCGCTGCCTCGAGCAAACGCACACAGAGAGTGAAAGAGAGAGAGAAAGAGACCCAGGAGGGGAGAAGTGAAATTGAGAATAGGAGACAAAGAGAAGCCGAGAAAGAGGCAATGAGCCAAACAGGTTGTTTTTTGTTTTTTTTTCTCTCTCAGAGAAATGACAAGAGAGCTAAAGAGAGTCACAGAGAGAGTTTCTGTGAGAATGAAAGTTGGTGGCAAGATAAAAATGGAGGGGGGTTGATGTTGGAAGGAGAGCTTGGAGGGAGTGAGGGAGCATGAAGGGAGTGACAGGATTTACAGTGGAAAGACTTCAGCGGCGAACTCTCACAGGATGTTTACAGTCTGATATATTTCAGAGGGGACGCCACTGACATAAATAGTGATACAGTAGTCTGACTCGTGGAAAATGACTTGAAAATACATATTCACCTGACAGGTACAGACGCTTCTTCCCTGTAATGTCCTTCTCAAATCAGGTGCATGTCAAGTAGGCGTCAACCAATGTATAATTTGATTAAATCAGCCAAAGCTATATATCTTTAAAAATAAAAATGTATTATCTCACAAACATGAGGGGAAACTAAATACATACACACAACCGTTCAACATTTTGGGGCTGGTACGATCTCAAGTCTCTTATTCTCACCAAGGCTGCATTTTTTTTGTTGTGAAACATTATTACAATTTAAAATAACTGTTGTTCTATTTTGAAATATTTTAAAATGCAATATTCATGTGAAGGAATGAATTTTCAGCAGCCTATTCAGCATTTATTTGAAATAGAAAACTTTTGTAATATTATACATTTCTTTAATGCAATTTTTGATAAATTGAATGCGTCCTTGACTCTTTAAAAAACATCTTACTGAGCCCAAATGTTTGAATGGTAGTGTATATGTATACACTCACCTAAATGATTATTAGGAACACCGGCTCAATTTCTCATTAATGCAATTATCTAATCAACCAATCACATGGCAGTTGCTTCAAGGCATTTAGGGGTGTGGTCCTGGTCAAGACAATCTCCTGAACTCCAAACTGAATGTCAGAATGGGAAAGAAAGGTGATTTAAGCAATTTTGAGCGTGGCATGGTTGTTGGTGCCAGACGGGCCGGTCTGAGTATTTCACAATCTGCTCAGTTACTGGGATTTTCACGCACAACTATTTCTAGGGTTTACAAAGAAAGGTGTGAAAAGGGAAAAACATCCAGTATGCGGCAGTCCTGTGGGCGAAAATGCCTTGTTGATGCTAGAGGTCAGAGGAGAATGGGCCGACTGATTCAAGCTGATAGAAGAGCAACTTTGACTGAAATAACCACTCGTTACAACTGAGGTATGCAGGAAAGCATTTGTGAAGCCACAACACACACAACCTTGAGGCAGATGGGCTACAACAGCAGAAGACCCCACCGGGTACCACTCATCTCCACTACAAATAGGAAAAAGAGGCTACAATTTGCACAAGCTCACCAAAATTGGACAGCTGAAGACTGGAAAAATGTTGCCTGGTCTGATGAGTCTCGATTTCTGTTGAGACATTCAGATGGTAGAGTCAGAATTTGGCGTAAACAGAATGAGAACACGGATCCATCATGCCTTGTTACCACTGTGCAGGCTGGTGGTGGTGGTGTAATGGTGTGGGGGATGTTTTCTTGGCACACTTTAGGCCCCTTAGTGCCAATTGGGCATCGTTTAAATGCCACGGCCTACCTGAGCATTGTTTCTGACCATGTCCATCCCTTTATGACCACCATGTACCCATCCTCTGATGGCTACTTCCAGCAGGATAATGCACCATGTCACAAAGCTCGAATCATTTCAAATTGGTTTCTTGAACATGACAATGAGTTCACTGTACTAAAATGGCCACCACAGTCACCATATCTCAACCCAATAGAGCATCTTTGGGATGTGGTGGAACGGGAGCTTCGTGCCCTGGATGTGCATCCCACAAATCTCCATCAACTGCAAGATGCTATCCTATCAATATGGGCCAACATTTCTAAAGAATGCTTTCAGCAAGGCGAAAGGGGGTCAAACACAGTTTATTAGTATGGTGTTCCTAATAATCCTTTAGGTGAGTGTATAATTGAATTTATTGAGTTTTATTGGGATTTTTGGTTGAAAAAAAATAAAACATTGAATACATTCATTTTAGAAAATTGATTTCATTTTAGATTCAAAATTGGTCCAGGCCAACTTAGCTACTAATATCAGCTAAATCCATTTTTGGTAGATCTTTAATATAAATCTGTAATGTAATAAACATCTGGCCAAGGGGACTGACATCCAATCTCACACATCCGCTGTCCTCCCTGCAGGCACCAGGTGTCCTCTAGATTCAGGTAGATTCCCAATTTTGCCAGCCCAACCCTCACAAGGACCAAGCTACTTTTAGTTCATAGTACCCAAATGGCACTTTTATATGCAATTTTACTTTACTTTACAACGCCTTTCGACATGCCCAGCAACTGATCCAACTGATAATTCTGTTATCACTCCTAGTCCAAAAAAAGTAACATATTCTAGTGCCGTCACCTACTGTAGAACAGTGCAGAGTTTTGCCACCCAGATGATGCCTAGACCTTTAAAACAGCTTTTGTGTAAACCCTGCATAACCCTGTCATCCTGGCTTTGTGCTTTTGTCTGTGTGATTGGGGGTGGAGTGTATGAATTATTTGGTTCTGAAATGTTTCAAATCAAACTGAACTGAGCTCTTGCTCCTTTTGTCTCTGCTCTCTCTTCGGAGTTACCAAAGAAGTAAGCTTTCTGCTTGGGGCTCAGGGCGTTCTCTGATGCGCTCCCCTAAACATTTGTCACAACAAGACCTGCATCTAGTCCAGCAATCCCACAAAGAGAAAGCAGGCTTCAGAGAGGAATGACAGAGAAGAACCAGGGAGAGGGGGAGAGATTGAAATACAAACTGAGCTATTTATGTCAGCACTAGTTGATGGCAAAAGACATTTAATTACCTTAAAACTGCTAGAAATAAGTGTCCAATATTAGTCAATAAATATCTAATATAGACCATAGCAGTAAATAACTAATATGGTCATGCATCCTTAGTACCGAAGTTTGATAATGCCGCAGTAATGCAGTAACACGCAAGTGTGTTTCTGTCCTAAGAGAACTGAAAGTATGTAGTTGTGTGTGCGTGTCTGTGTGTGTGTAGCCGCACTCGCAACCTGTCTGACTGAATGGCCCTTGGGACTCGAGGGACCCAAATGAACCTGCCAGGGCCACTTTAACGATATTATAGCGCCTTTTACATAAGGATTCATAGATTTTGCAGAGACTGTTTTGAACGCTCAAAATACAGCAAACCACATAGATGCATTTGTCACTCAAGATGCTCTCAGAGATGTGAAAGTTGGGCAGAAGCTATTCATCTGTTCATCTGAAACTGATATCAGCAAGTTAAAGCCAGATATCAGCATGTAACGCATCTGGCCTCTCGCTCAGAGTGCCTCGTTGTGATACACGGCTTCTTTAGCTGCATGGATATTTAAATTAAGTGCAGAGCTGGCAGTTCTCTCTCTCCTAAATTGGCTCGTCTGGTGGTGAGGACAGTCTTATAGTGGAGACTGAGTCATTTTGGGTCGGCTGTGACTGACCTCTGACAGGTCCGTGAGCCGAAGGGGTTATTTTAGTTCCGCGGGCCTCGCGGTGCCAGCCAACCTATGTGTCCACAAATTCATCTCACAAGACAAGAGACATCGCTCCTACCGTTAAAAGCTCTGGTCTCGGCGTAGACTGCATTTTATTGCCCAGCATTTCTAATTTTCTGGTTCGATTACTGCGCAAAAACACTGACCCAATTAAATGACAATATTCTTCATCAAACACTTCTCTGATGTGATAAATGCTTATTTGTTCTCGTCCATTGAGTCCACCATGCTATCAGTGTTATTCTTGTGGCGACGCTGCCCACAATGTTATCTTATTTCACATGCTAGAATGAACACAGCTGCACACATGACCTCTTTCTCTGTCTCTCTCTCTCTCTGTAAACAGCCAAAAGCAGCAGCTCTCCCAATAACACCATCCTGTAAACTTGGTTAAACTGTGTTTTGGCATTCTGCTGCACTGGGGGGCAAAGTCCTATTACCGTTCGTCTGCAACACATTCGGAGCAAAGGGAAACATTTACACGGTGTCAGTGCAGGAGCTCTGACATGCAGAGGAATCCTGGAATACTTTCCAAACCATTTGCCTAAATAACAGGCAGACGACAGGGTGCTGGTTGGGGGGCTGGCTCATGGAAAACTCTTAGGGAGAAGTCCTAGACTGTTTTTTACAGCCTGCAGGCCTGAGTGTCTTCTGGTTTTGATCATGTCACTGTCTTTAATGGGATGACTACCTCATCTGAGTAAAGACACATGGAGTTGTGCCACCAAGAATGGGAGATGACAGCTAATGTTACCAAAGAGCTGGTATTTCAAAGGATGGCCTATAAGGAAACACTTCACAGTTTGCACAAGTATTTTGATGGGAGGTGTTCATTTCCAACTCTTTAATACATTAAATGCATAGTTCATCCAAAAAATACCATTCGGTAATCATTCATTCACACTCATGTCGTTCCAAACCTGCATGACTGCATGAGGAACACAAAAGAAGATATTTTAAAGGGTGTTCCAACTGTTTCTCCATACAATGAAAGTCAATGGGATTTAAAGCAACATTGATTGGACCCCACTGACATTCTTTGTATAGACAAACAAAATAGACATTTTTCAAAATATATTTTGTTATGTTTCACAGGGGAAAAAAAAGTCATACAGGTTGGGAACAACACAAAAGTTTAAATAAATGATATTGTTTGGGTGAACAACCTCTTTAAATGGTTAGTTCACCCAAAAATGAAAATTCGGAAATTATTTACTTACCCTCATGTTGTTCCCGTAAGACCTTCATTCATCTTCAGAACACAAATTAAGATATTTTTGATGAAATTCGAGCGCTTTCTGACCCCACATAGACAGCAACACAATGACCTCTTTCAAGGTCCAGAAAGGTAGTAAAAAGATCGTTAAAATAGTCCATGTGACTCCAGTGGTTCAACCTTAAAGGGGCTATATGCAACTTTTTCCCCAAAATAAACGTAACAATAGCCTTTTTATTTAACCATTTATGACTCAAACATCTCCTGATGAGCATACTGACACCTTGTCCGCTCACAGTGGGTGCACCTATAAGCCTGTATCCTATTTTTCCTATTTTCTGGCGGGTCGTCTTTTCCCGCGCTGTCTGCGGATGTGACGTCACCACCGCTGCGAGAGCGAGCAGAAAACAAGAGCAGTTCTGTTTTTTGGCCACAGGTGTCAGTCGCGAGTTTAAATTTCAGAAAAACGCATATAGCCCCTTTAATGTTATGAAGCAACGAGAACCAAAATAACGACTATTCAACAATCTATTCTATTCCGTGTCACTCTCCTACGCAATTCACGTAAGCACCACAACGCATGCATGTGGTGCTCAGCCAATAGTGAGCCGGCGTTCTGCCGTAGAACCTCGTAGATTCCGGAATGCGCTGCATTGTGTGAATAGCCAGGGAACATGGAAGAGAAGACATTGTTGAATAAAGTTATTTTTGTTAGTTTTTTTGCACACGGAAAGTATTCTCGTCACTTCATAACATTAAAGTTGGACCAGTGTAGTCACATGGACTATTTTAACACTACCTTTCTGGGTCTTGAAAGTGGTCATTGTGTTGCAACCTATGTGGGGTCAGAGAGCTCTCGGATTTCTTCAAAAATATCTTAATTTGTGTTCAGAAGATGAATGAAGGTCTTACAGGTTTGGAACGACATGAGGTGAGTTATTAATGACAGAATTTTCATTTATGGGTGAACTAACCCTTTAAAGCAGTGGTTCTTAACCAGGGGGCCCCGATAAGTATTCAAATTATTAATATTTATTTTATTAACATAATCCTAGTTGAAATGCTAAAAAAAACCCACTGAAAATACAAATGAACAACATTAAACTGACGTATTTCAACAGGTACATATCAGTAGATGGAAGGGCATTTGAATATTGTCCTGGACTAAGGGGGGCCTTGGATTCAATAAGGTTGAGAACAACTGCTTTAAAGTCAAACACAAAGCAGAATGTCCAAATACATTGTTAGCAGTACGTCGATACACTGGAAATCAAGCTCCAACTAATGCAGACTGACAATCTTGAGCTAGAAAACGGTGTATGCTGGTGTGTTTGTGAGTGTGTGTCTTTAGAGTATACTCACTCCTGCACTGCTCGTGCTATAGACAGCGCTGTGGATCCTGTTTCATTAACACTGTCCAAGGTCACGTTTGGCAGGTCGTCATCATCACTGTCACTTTTGATTTGTCTTGGCGACAGGCCATTGGGGTCTGTTTGTGCTGCCGCAGGGGGAGAACAACAGAGGAGGAGGTTAGTTACATGACTGTAATATACGTTCCGCCCGAGGCCATTCTAAGGCCCATTCAGAAGCTCACAATATGCCACATGACGCTGAGCAGAAATTAGCACAGCATTTCAGGGTGTTTATTCAACTTCTGGCACCTTAATGTCCCAGGGGTTGATTTGTATTAAAACGAACAGATTTCAATGTTTTTTTTTTCTTCTGTTTATTGTATTAAGGTCACATTTACTGTCCAGAAAACATTATTGCGCCTTCATTATTATATTTGCTACTTTTCAAATGGCCAAAAATGATACAAATATAATTTCCACCACAGACTGCTGTTAAACACAGTACATCATTTTGAGATGGTTGAAATGACCCTGTGGTTTATCTGCAAAAGGCCCATAGTTAAAGAAACACCCTTCAATTAATCTTACAGAACCAAAAACCTTTTTATATTAATACATATTGGTAATCAGCAGCAATACAACCGCATTTCCAGCGACAAAGCCAAAGTGAATGCTATGTGAAGCAGTGTTATTTTAGTATTATTTTATTTTGCATTATAGTACTTACTATTTACTATTAATTCATATTTTGAATTAGTTTAAATTATTAGCTAATTTTATTATTTTCAGTTTTCTTTTTAATTGTAGCAATTTGGTTATGTGCTTTTGTTTTTTTATATATTTATTTTTTTATTTAATTTGTTAGTTTTTAAGTGATTTAGTACTTGCACTAAATTAGGCAACATTTCTAATTTTCATTTAAGCTTTGTAAGTTTTTCATCTAATATTCATATTTTATACCTTATTTCAATCCATAACAACACTGGTGTGAAGTGACAGAATCCTAGCCAATCATATGTAATATTATATAGACAGATTTTGGAGGGGCATTTTGGACCAATAAGATTTCACCATTAACAGTCCTACACAAAAAGTCAGATTGACATGACGAAATAGGGACAATTAGTTAAAAGTTAAACAAAATTCCATGGCATATATGAACTGATATAAAAACTAAACCTTGAATAGAAGCATCTGCCAAATGCACAAATGGAAATGGAAAAATCTTGGACATCTTTCATGTCCTGGTTAGGACATAATGTAATACTAAGACAACAAGTATTTTAATAGCATATGATACATTATAGGTGTATGCTTGTTTGTGAGTTTGTCATCAAATACAGGTTTTTAATTCAGACACACCTGCATATGTCTTGCTGTATGTCATTGTTTTAGACTGGCGGTCACAGAACACCCGTCTCTGATTACTGTCTCTCATTCCCCACAGAATGAGAGCAGCATTCTCCCTGACTCCAAGCTTTGCTAATATTATGTGGGTTAGCCCAGGCTGCAGGGCTACGCTTCTAATTCGCTGCTCTCTCAGCAGTCTGTCAGACCTGATCCCGGATCAGAGGTGTCCGTGCTGTCTCCCAATCAGCCTAGGGCAGTGTGTCCTACGGGCATGTCACCAGCACAGGCGATCAGACGCCCGGAGAGCATCTAAAGACACCATCACTGTGCTGCCACACACTGTGCTGCCACCCTTTGTTTCTAGGGTGTTGGACAGAGTTATGCTGCCAATTTATGAATTTCTGTATGAATGATGGGAACACTTAAGATGCCAGTTTTTTGATCCCAGGAGCATTTTGGTGTAAAACTTAAAATGATGCATGTTTTTTTGAGCTGTCACTACAGACAATGCACCTCAGCAAACCACACTACACACTACACACTGTCACTGATAATGTAGTCAGTACGATTTTTTGAATATACATATTCAGAAAGAATGCAATACATTTATGAAAAAAGTGACATTAAAATGCTGTTCTTTTGAACTTTCTATTCTATTCAACACTGATAATAAGCATCAAATCAGCATATTATAATGATTTCTGAAGGATCATGTGACACTGAAGACTGGAGTAATGATGCTTTGCCAACACAGGAATGCATTTTAAAATATTAGCAGATGTATTTTGGATCAAATAAATGCAGCCTTGATGAGCATAAGAGACTTGTTTCAAAAATTGTAAAATAATCTTACAGAGCCAAACATTTTGAACAGTGGTGTACAGTAAACAGTAGTTTTGATGCGCAACTTACCAGTTAAGAACCATTCAGTTAAACATCATGTGCACTGGTCTAACTTTACACCTATTGCTTTTTACGGTTAGCCATACGCTGTTTTTATGCCTTTTGCAAGGGTTGCGTAAAAATCCGCTTTAGCCACAAACGCTCAGCAAAGCTGATGGAGGATTTCGATGAAAGATTAATTGGACACATTACAAGAGCCTGGAGCTTTTTCTCTCCTTCTCCATTCTGTCTACTCAGGCTAGACACAAATCAGTTATAGCAGATGATTGTAGATTGTGACCTCTGTATATGGAGTAGTGCAAAACCATTCAAAACACTATATTCTACATTACATTATTATGATACAATATCAATGCTCAAACAGATCTAGAATCATATTTGTATACTGTTCATTCCCATTGATTATTTTGAATGCACTATTTTTTATTTGTATTCTATTATTGAAATTGAATTATTTGTATTATTTATTTTATAATTTTTATTTTTTATTATATGGTGCCAATTTTTAAAGGGATAGTTCACCCAAAAAGACATTCGTTCATCTTCAGAACACATATGAATATCTTTTTGATGAAATCGGAGAGCTTTCTGTCCCTCCATAGACAACTACGCAACTACCACTTTGACGCTTCAAAAAGTTCATAAAGAGAACGTAAAACTAATCCATATGAATTTTGTTGTTTAATTTAGGCTTCTATACACATATTTATCAGCGAACATAAACAGAAGCTCAACCGAACCTGATTGACGCGCGAGAAGGAACCTCATTGGTTCTTGCACGTCAAGCGAACATGCTTGAGCTTCTGTTTACCACAACTGATGTGTGAGTTGTTCAAACCGAATCCTAAATTCAGTCTGTTCATCATATAAAGTGATCGAGTCTCTTCAGAAAATTTGGACTAAACCGCTCCATTCATATGGATTCGTTTTACAACCTATTTATGAACTCTTGGAAGCGTAAAAATTTCGGTTGCGTAGCTGTCTGTGTTGAGGGACAGAAAGCTCTCAGATTTCATCAAAAATATCTTTATTTTGTGTTCCGATGATAAATGAAAGTCTTATGGGTTTGGAACGACATGAAGGTGAGTAATTGATGACAGAATTTTCATTTTTGGGTAAACTATCCCTTTAATGTGCTATATACCTAAACTAAGGGTGCTTGTCATGTTTGGTTCGATTAAAACAAACCCTGCTGCGATTGCTCGGTTAGTGCGGTTCATTTGAACATATGTGAACGCTGCCATCCGAACCCTGGTGCGCACCAAACAAGCGGACCGAGACCGTCTCGGTCCGCTTCCAAACAAACTCTGGTGCGGTTTGATGGATATGTTAACGCAACACGGACCAAAGACATGTAAACGCAACAAAAACAGGACGTTATGTCACAAGATGCGACGCTACAAGTCAGCTGATTTGACGACGCGGAAAGATCGGCGTATCCAAAATGAGTAACGTTAGAGGGCAAAAGTTCATGTTTTGATACATTTTATACATTTGGTTAGTTTTGGTTTGGTTTAACATTGCAATTATGCAAACGCACTAAAGAACTTTACATGACACACTTGCGTCCACTCGTCATCATCTATGTGGGCTGTATCTGGACATTGATCTTTGACAAGAATGAATGGACGCATATCGTTGCCACTATTGAACAGTGCGCATTGCTTGACTATTTTCTTTTCATTATGTTTAAAAGTGGACATTTCAAGCTTTATATACACATATGTTTGTGAGACAAGTAGCCTGGTTTATTTGAGACACGCTCCAGTTCATGTGCAAAGCATGTGATCACTCCCGCGATTATTGTCTGCTATAGACTATTTGCTTTTTATTTATTAAATCCAGGCAATTATCTGATGAAACATTGATAAAAATTAAGATACAATTTATACAAAACAAAATTCACATTAAAGAAAGGCTTTCTAAGCAAAATCATACAAAATTTATTTTAAAATGATTTGTGACCTTCTGTCTTCTGACAGATTGTGCATCTTTTCACTTTTTATAATCAATGTAGCCAAGATGAAATTTAAAAATAACATTATAATATTTAAAATAAACAGGAACTTCCTGTAAATGGTCTGTAAGTACGAACCATACAGAAAATGCTTTCACACTAGAAACGAGCCGAACCTTTGTTCAGTTTGATCCGGACCGAGACTACCTCTTTTCGTCGGACCAAATTTCGTCTGTTTGGTCCGGACCGTGGTACGGGGGAGGTTTCACACCTGTAATTTTGATTCGGACCAAACTGAAAAGTCCAAAAATCCGGACCAAACAAGGTAGGTGTGAAAGCGCCCTCAATCATGAGGAAAACCCTCTTTAAATTTTTTTAAAAAAAATAATGATTTTGAATATAGTATATACTATATAGTATAGACAGATATTACAGACAGCAAATCACAAATAAAATGGTCTGTCTCTGTATTGCCTCTGTTGACTGTTTCCACCAAAATAAATTCAATCAACCTACAGTACATGGAGTTCATGGAGTCTGGATATTCCTTAAAGTGACCATATAAAGGCAATGACAAAAGCGAGAGTTCATAAGAGGTGGTGAAGCAAACCCCTTGATTTCTTTCTCCTGTTGTTTCCAGCCATAGCCTGTTTCCATGGTAACTCAGCCAGAGACAGAGCTGTGGCACACCCCCTCCTACCTCCCCCTGGCAACCTGTACACGAGTATGCGTGAGCATGTAAAAGTGTGAGCTGTCCATTGTGTTTCCAGCTGTCAATGGCCATGGCAAAAGCATTCATTCGCAGACATTCACTTGTAAGTATCAGCACACTGCTGATCGGTGCATACTGGTGTCTCAATATAGTGCTAAAATGTAACTGTCTCACTATCATGTAAGCATATCATTGTCTGCTACCCTGTTGACCCCGCCCAGGTCTGACCCCATTTCCTCTGTGCTGCTTCAGAGCTCTCTGGGTGGAGTCCACGTTGCTATGTGCCTGACTGCTCGTGGTACCACCCATCTTCAATATCCGCCCCACCCCATTATGCAAACCTTGTTTTTCCTCTCTTTCCTCATCTGAAGCTGAGTGAGACACCCAGTATTTAAATCCTTCTTCTAGCAGGATGCCCAGCCCTGCCCAACCATTTGGGACAGACACCCTTCCCAGATAAACAAGAGGTTGAGCAACAAACAGTTCCCTTGTGCCCTCCGCTCAGGCCGAACACCATTTGACAGCAACACCCAGAGCATCATGGCTTACTGCCAGAGTATTAAAACTCGCCCTACAGGAAACCAATCCTAAACAACAGACCGGTGAGGTCTCGAGAGTTTGGGAATGCACCACGCAAGATGTGTGCTTCTGATTAGGGTATGTGGCGAGGGGCCGAGACCTTTCTGTATGACCTTAGACTTTAGACAACGATGCAGATCCTACATTTGAAGAAACCACATTTATCCCAGGATGATTAGAGTCTTAAGATACTCCATAACTGTGGGCCTTACAGTAGTTCTCGGGTGGGAAATTTAATTTCTCGCCCACCAGACAATGTGGATGTTCTATCAACCACTCTTTTTTAACAGCAATTTTTATGTTTTCAATTTAAACTATATATGGATGTTTCTTCAACTATAGGCACTTTTTTGAGCCCTGTTGACTCTTAGAAAATAAAACACTTTTCACACTCTCACTAAAAATGTGTCTACTTACAATGTCCAACAGTGGACAAACATGCATTCCAGGACAATTTTTGTCTTTTTTTCCCCTGAAAGTGGCATTTCCACCACATCTCAAACTATGTATTGTGTTTAAAATAGGTATGTGGTGGAAATTACAGTGTGAGCATTTTTTGGAATAAAAAGACTTGCTATGTCCATTTTCACAGCTAACATATTATGTATCCTAAATAAATACAATTTAATTGAACTTACTATAGTGAAATTATGGTATTTACCATTTTCTTTTGGGGGATTTTCTGCACATCACGTCTCATGTTTTATCCCAAGCTCCTTAGTAAACAAGTACAAAAACTTGTATATAAAACATTATTATGGGCAAAATTGTTGTTTGTGGTAAAAATTACACCACAACTGTGGGCTAGACGTATAAAAAAAACTTGTTGAAGTTGAAGAAACACCCATATGTGAACTTGACAAAATGTAAAAAAGCTATTTTTTTAATACTTTTTTAATCTCAATAGTGTTTTCACATTTAAGTCGTCTTGAAAAGAACACAATTCAGACCTTTTGTGTTCTAAAAAACCAACAAAGTGAAAAAGAAATTAGTTCTCTTTGTGTTTTTATTGTTCCTTGGATCTCATTTTGGTCAATTTGTGAAAGACTATTCGTTCACTTTGTATACGCTGTATACTGCAATTCGAGATGAAATGATGCAAGTGTGACAAAACCTCACATGCTTGGGTGTGTTTGGAAAAAAAGCAGAGAAGTGCTAGGAATATCTGAATACAGTGACAACATGCACCTTGCCAGCTTTTCAAAGGACTTCAACAAACATGCTTTTCTTTAAAAAGGAACAGTATTTTTCTTTGTCATGGCAATCCGAGATGGCATATTAGCTGTTACATAAAGCAAAATTACCTGCCACTGCCAAAACAGTTTATTTAACTGGTGGTTGGAATTAATTTCCCACCCTGCTTACTTGATAAGGAATTAGGCTTTTACTTTACATGCCCTCCACTTCAGAAGCACACAGTATGCAAGGCCTGACACACAGCACATACTCCCTAACAGCAGGAAGTACACAGGCAGCTGAGGACAATCAACCCCATATCTGCATGTCATTATGAGAGTGGTGCTTTTCCGTGAAGAAAGGATGGAGAGATGTTGCTGTCTGAAGCTAGTCTTTTAAAAACAAATCCGAATGAAACAGATGCTTTTAATCAGCTTTCATTTTTCCCCATTCCAGCTAATTTCTTTTCCCCTGTGATCACAATTTCATTAGATTTAAGCATTCATCCTTGGGGTAGGCTGATATTAAGTGCTTCACCCAGGGGTGCAGTGGGGATCAATTAAGTAATTCTCAAACTGTTAAGTTGCAAACCTCCAACATTTCAACTTTTTTTTTTTAATCAAGGAATCAACGTATTGTATAATTGTATGGAAAATGATTTAACAGGAATTATTGAACAATCCAAAATGAGGTCCTCACCTTTGCACTGGAACTTGGCCTCGTCCAGGAGAGGTAACATGATGGTGGAGTTGAGGGTGGAAGAAGAGCGTACGGCTGTGGTGTACATGAGGGGCAGCGACTGCACCACCACAGGGATACGGTGGACCTGACTGGGCAGTTTGCTGGGGCTCGAAGGGGGGGCGGGGTGGATGATGTGCAAAAATTGCTGGCCTCTAACGCCATGAGAAGAGCCCACCAACGGCCCGGGTGTCAAAACAGAGGGCATTCCAGAGGAGACGGAGGCAATGACGGAAGGTGAGGACGACGATGATGAGGAGGAGGATGGAGAGAAGGCTGAGGTAATGGGTGAGGTGTTGGATGAAGGAGATGACGTCCGTGTTTTATTGATGGAAAGGTCCACGGGCTCCGTCTGGGTCTGGAACTGCTCGGATGAGAGCAGGTCTTCTGGAGGTTCTGCCTTCACTTTGCTGAGCAGGAGTGGCACCGCCTCCATATCAGGATAGCCGTGCACTTTGGGTGACTGTAAGGAAGACATAAAAGCCATGTAAATCTCTTCATTGAAATTTCTGACATAAATGTTTTTTTTAATGTGCATCATGACAGGAATTCATTGATTCAAATATTTTAATGTTCATTTTTATAGTTTTTAAAGTTGCCAGCCAG
Organism: Gobio gobio; assembly: GCF_949357685.1. Taxonomy (NCBI): domain Eukaryota; kingdom Metazoa; phylum Chordata; class Actinopteri; order Cypriniformes; family Gobionidae; genus Gobio; species Gobio gobio. The sequence continues at coordinate 37,459,515 of NC_137103.1, read as the reverse complement.
CGCCAGCATTTTTTGTTCATTTTCACAAAACTTCATGGCTCCAAGAATATCTTATATTTTTTGTTATTATTTAAAAGCAGAGGCTCTGTTCTTTTTTTTCTTTTTCTTTAAAAAAAAAAACAGTTTATTCTAGCTTCATGCACTCTTTTTTATCAACACTAAGAAAATCAACATTTTGAACAAAAAGCTTAGAAAATAGCATTTTTGTCAAAGACTTTGTCCGGATTGGATTCAGAACGATGATCAAAACATAGTTTGAGTACTTTGCATCCATCAACACCCCCAAAGCTTGCACATCCCTATACCTCATCCTGGGTCAATGTTCCATTCAGTACCGTTAGGCAGTTTTGATATACATGCAGTTTAATTAAAGCAATGCTTCTATCACTTGTTTCTACTTCTTCTTCATTTGTTTTTGGATCCGGAGATACTGTACTCTTTCAGCGAAAACATGGAAAATCATCAGAAAGTACTGTCAATGGCAGGGAAGCGTTGTGTCAAATGATGGAAAATTATGTCAATAGCAGGGAAAGAGTTAAAATATAATAGTATGCGAAAAACAGTACGCCAAAAGAGTAGTATGTCCAAATACATAGTATTTGAAAAACAGTAGACGAGAAGTCCCCGGATAACCTACTACTTTCGACGAGATTCTGAAGTACACATTCGATGGACACTTTACTATCCCACAAGGCCACGGGATAGGATTTATGAATGGAAGTGAAGGGACACAACAATCGCTGGTAGGTCACATGATAATGACAACATGGCGGATGTAGTTTGTCTGGATTACATTCATACTACATGCATACATACTATACAGAACAAACTTTTTTAACGGTCACATAGAAAGTTCAAATTCAAATGTAGTACCTACTCAGACAGTACGCAATTTCGGATGCAGCTTTAGTTTCTTATTTTCTGTTCAAATGAGTCATTTGTCCGTGAATCAAACATCATGCCTCGCATCATGCCTTTGTTAGTTTCCGCATGCAGGAAACACTAGTTACAACAGAAAACTAAACAGCATATGGACGCGCACAAAGTTTTCCCCCCAATTGTTATCAATTTTATTTATTTTTTAGCCTGGAACAAGGACAAAGCATAGCTTCCCTTTTGTTTTTGCTTTCTCAACTAACAGAACATCATTTTGAAGGATCTGTCAACTCCACACATTTGTCTGCTCAAAAACACCACGTAAATAAAGTGCTAACAGACAGAGCGCTCCTCTCTGCAGTAAGCTCGGGCAGTGAAATGATCGCTCCTGAGCAGGCAGCTAATCATGACAGAGCAGCTCATTAAACCAAGGGGAAAAGTTCTCGAATTGCAACTGCAGATGTGATAAACGGTCTGCTGCAGAATCACGGCTTGACTTTGTTTATAGACTCACTTTTTTTTATGCAGACTGAGTGGGCCTGTAGCAAATTACAGCCCCCCCCCCCCCCCCCCCCCCCCCCCAGAGCTCATACTATTTTTACTCTGGACACGTGGAGTCAACGGAGCGTTACCGACCCATGAATCAGCAGTATGTGGTACAATAAAACTGCATTTGAATCCAAAAACAAACAAATGTCAGGCAATTAAATATGCTGACATGACCCGTGAAAACCCAGGTGGAGTCATTCAGGGTTCAGAGTGCATTGTCACAGGTCAGGACACATGACCTCAAGGTCAGGGTTACAATACTGATATGACTGGCCAGGGAAAAGAGCAGTACTTTCAGAACAAAGAAACCCCTTTCTGCAAAGTGTGACAGCGCTGACAACAATGGTCAATGGTGATTTAGTCTCTTTCAGGAGTTTTTGGGGGAAAAGAAAAAGCACAATGAAACTATTTCACAGCTTTATTCAATTGACTGGTGGAGCTATCATGGGATTATAGGGTCCGCAAATAACTCCAAGTCCGTTTTCTCTTGCAGGCCAAACAGATATACATTTTGCATTTGAAAAAGTCCTTCTTTAACAACTGATTTATTTTTGCAAGACATTATTGAACAAACTAAATATATTGGCTAACAATTAAAAAAAAGATAACAGACATACTCTTCTGTTTAATCTTCATAGGTCTAGTAGAAGTAAAAGTGGAAAGTAGTGTTACAATCCTCCCCACCGAACTGCTAAGCCATGACATTTTTTAAATACATTTTTTTAACATTTAGGTGATAGTTTTGAGTAAATACCTCAAATTAAACAAGAGAACCTGCTGATTCAGATAAGACAGATCCTGTCATTTCACATCCATCGCATCTGATCGCAAATCACATAACACATTTATAGAAAATGCATGTTATTTTTACATCATCTAATTTTCTGCTGTAGTAAATGCTGAACACGGTCAGAATTTTTTGTAAATTTGAGTATTTTAGTCTTTAAAAATGCTGCACAGCTGCACAGACAGGGTAGTAATCAAACCCAGTGAGTGAATTTCTATTAGCATAGCATGCAATCATCAACCTGCTAATGAGGGTTGTATGAAAGGGAAGGGAGGTGCCTCTAATGACCAATCAGAATCATGCTTAACAGACTCGCTATCTTATTGAAAAAAAAAAAAAAAAAACCTGCCTCTGTAATCTTTTGTGTTCCTAACAAAATGGACAAAACATTTCTAGTCAGTTCCTTGAGCAGCAATGCAAGTTCCACTTTTTCTGCTGAAATAGATCACTCAGAACAGTGTTTGTTTGTAGTGAACTCATATAGCTCTATTGAATTCTGTGATGTACCCTTCAGGGTATGCTTAAGAGGCTTCATACCGCATATGTTTTTCCTGTTTGTGTGTGTATATAGGGCATTGTGCGGAGCTGTGCCTACGGCCTCTGTAGCCTCAGGCCTTTGCGGCCCCTCTGAGACAAACCTCCTTCTCAAGTAGACCTTATCTCCAATCCTTACACTGTAGTCAGTTTGGCCTTGAAGAGCTCTGAATTTTGTTTCAGAGTTTGTATTCTGCTCAAAGGCAGCACCTGAAGATAAAATAAGGAAATAATGAAGAACTGTGCTCATGACTATTCAGATGGTATCACTGGCTGATCCACAACATGCAGCATTTTGAGATGAAATGTGAATAGGGAAGAAAACCAGATGAAGCTGTAAACCGTTAGCCTGACAAGCCAGACCCACATCAAGATGTTGGGTCTGGGAACTCACCGTTGGCAGGGCTCAATTCGAGGGGCGGGAAAAACGGTTGTCTTTCAAATTCCCTCTGCACGCAATAGGATAGCGCTACAACCATCCAGAGCAACGAAGAAGATGACGTAGTCAGAGACTCCGAACACATCTTCCTTTTTTAAGAATGACTTCAGTGCCGTTCTTTGTTCTTTTCTCAAAGAAAAGCTGAACTCCAAGTCTTCCAGAGTCGTGGCCAAAGACTGCTGTTCACCAGCAGCAGCAGCCGCCATCTTCTTTGTTAGCAGGGAATTCACACGGAACCATCGCAACTCTGCCGTCATTATATTAAGCTCGCCCACCGACTCTATACACGATGTGATTGGCCTGACTAGAGTTTGGTTTTTCAAGCCTCGCAAGCCAATGGAGAGTTGCTAGACAACCCTGGCTGCAAATTAGATTTGCTAGGGTGCATCTAGATTTCTAGGCTAGTAAACCATAGCAGACTGAAAGTGTAGCCTAAACTGTAGTGAATTTACAGTAGCACACATGACCTCCTTTCATAAGGAATAAAATGTAAATCAAAGGCTTTGAGGTGATAAAAAGTTGTTCTGCATGCAGATTCCTGTTCTTGTTTGAATGTCAGTTTCCGTAGAAATGTTTTCAAACCTCAACTGCTCGCTCCTACGTACTTTCCACCTTGGCTCTTTACTGATGACTTTCACTGTATTTGGGGAGCCTACATGAGATCTCGGTCTAGCAGGTGAGGGTATTAACTGGGGCAAACCGTTCTCTACAAGGTCTTGGCAAGTGGCCACCGGAACGACAACCATGTTTGAGCAATGAGATGCACTTCAAAGAGTCATTGTGTAGGTTGCACACTTCCTGGTGCTTGGCAGCATTTTGACGCATATGGATAAGTACATCTACCAGCCATTCGCAGAAAGGAAGCAAGGTGTTGCTATACTGGCTTGTAAACATAACGAGGGTACGTTGTTGGCTCTCAGACGCAACTATTCACAAGTTCTCTCTCCAAGAAAGTGGTGCATCTATCCATTATCTGCTTTTGTGCTTTCATTAACGGAGAAATTCATGTGGAATAGTGCATCACTGTCAATGACTGAATTATTCTATTACTTTTGATCAATATGTTCATGTACTTTTATGGCACAGAATCAAGTTTATACACTAAGCTATGCATAGCTGATTCAAAAGCTTAATGTTAAAGTGACAGGCTAGTTATATAGTTCAGGGCTTTTGAAACTTTCAAGAACCACAGAATATGATAATCCCCTTGTGAGGTTCCCTTTTCCTAAAACATAAATGCAGCTATTTTGAAACAAATGAATATCAGAATTTTTCTAAAGATGCATTACTGTTTGTATGGTAAGATTAAACTATTTTTTTTTTTTTAAATAAGTCTCTTATACTTACCAAGACTACATTTATTTGATCAAAAATCCAGTAAAATCAGTAATATTATGAAATATTATTACAATTTCAACCAACTGCTTTCTATTTGAATATATTTTAAAATAAAATATATTCCTGTGATGTCAAAGCTGAATTTTCAACATCATTACTCCAGTCTTCAGTGTCACATGATCCTTCAGAAATCATTCTAATATGCTTATGTGGTGCTCATTTCTTATTATCAATGTTGAAAACAAACGTTTTTTCCAGGATTCTTTGATGAATCGACCGTTTAAAAAAAATAAAAATAAAAATGATTAACAACATTTCTTTGTCACTTTTGATCAACTGAATCATCCTTGCTGAATAAAAGTATTAAATCTTACTGACCCCAAACTTATATACAGTATGTTTAAAATATATAACTATAGATTTGTTTTTATTTATTTCAATTAGAAACTATGGCTAATTAATAATCTATTAAATTCCAAACAGAACTGAAAATTAAAAAGTAATAATGACAAAGTCAGTAAATGTGTTAAAGAATTAAAAAACGAATGTAAAACCTTTAATCAAAAACAATGTTAAACATATTTGACTAATTTAACGTTGACAGCCCTAAAATACACATTATGTTTTTTTTCTCTCACTGAAATGCTCTGCAGGCCCCCTTGCAGTCCACTGTTTGAAAACCCCTGATATATTGTTTAAAGATGAACAGTATTCTAATAGATGTGCCTGTACGTCTGGTTGATCGTGTACAGTACATGTGCACTTAAGCAGCATATGAAGAAATAATGACACAAAAGAGAAAACGACTCTCTACAGCAGTGTATCTGCATCTGTGCTTGTGCCCTGCCAAAATGGCTGCCCTGGCTGCAGTGGCCCTGTCTGCAAGCCCTGGGAGCATTCCTGTTCCAGCTGTGGCTCTATACATCAGGGCTGCTCCACACACACACACACACACACACACACACACATGTCTGGGAGTTATTAGGGGTATCACAGTGAAAGGGTGGGCGTGTGAGGGGTGAAACAAGTGAAGGGTGGTACAAGAGTGTGGACAAGAGGTTAGGAGAAAAAGTGTATGAAAAACAACTGTTCTCTTACCCCTCTCTCAGATTCCAGAGGTTCTGCTTTGACTCGGACTGCAGGCATTCCGTCTAGCATTAACATCCTGTTATTGATGGCGTCTGTGAGCAGAGAGAGAAAGAAAAAGAGAAAGCATGAGAAAGCTGCGTGTGACTCCTCTCACCTTTTCAGTGATTGAGTCAGACCTAGCATTCTCCGAACAATAGCGCAGGCTACAATGCAACAGGCAATGATGTCATGACGGTATGCAGTTAGTAAGCAGTTCAGGTTTACATCCGAGGGTAAACAAACACATCTGGCCAGTATTTTGGCTGGTATCTTTCATCTTAAGGGCTGTGAAGAGTGAGCGACACAGAATGTAGCATAGTAATAAATCCATACTCTTGAATCCTGTCAAAGCTGAGCGAATCCAGGGTAAATAAAGCTTTTTTTTGTGAATAAACACCAATAATTAAGTAACTTACCTTGATTAGCTTTTTGTTAAACATTATGGAGATCCAAAATCTCCCTGCAGAATCATATCCCCCTTGGATCCCAAAACCACTCCACTAACTGAGACAATATGTTTTATCTACTTGTAGCCTAACCAAAAATAGACATCAATTAACACGGTAAAACACATGTTTTTGTTTATTTAGTTAGATATCACGTCATATTGCATTACAGAAAAATGTCAATGGTAAAATAAAAAATGTAGGCTACCTTTTTGTGTTTTTAGTTAGCCTTCAACCTAATAGCTTAGCTTAGTATGTGTTTATACAGTCAAACTAATTATTATTCAGAGACCTGATATAATTTTTTACAAGTGGGTGCAGGACACTATAGTTAAAATATGTATGTGAGGATAGCAAAATAAAGTAAACTGTGACATATTATACCCAACAATTCTTCATACAGTGGACTACCAGTAAAATGTATAAAAATGATTCAGACACTTTGACCTGACTAAGTTTTGCTTAAGTGTTTTGCTAATGCGACCTTTTACACCACAGACTGAACAAAATCAAGCATTGCTTGGTAATTGTTTGACCTAAATTGGCATTATCTTATTGTGTCCTTAAATTTAACAGCTGGCAGCTGATTGGTTGATTGTAATCCATTACATCCCTTTCTATCAAAGTTCTCTGGCATTATCAAGATGAATTTGTTCTGACACAGTTTAACTCTGAGTTCTTGTCATATTTTATTACCATTTTCGAAACTATGGCGAATAAACTGATAATGTGAGAAAATGTTGAAGGTGTCTGAATACATTTTGGTTTGACTGTAGCTTAGATTAGCATAAGCTGATTATAACTTTCTTTGAAAAGACTAAATTAGTCTAATTCATAAATAATCAGATGCTCCTGGGCAAATCACAAGACCACAGTATCTGTTGTCCGTTTTTAACAATGTGAAACCATTGCTTAAACAACTTATTTGTAAAGTAACATCATTACATTTTACAAGTAGCTTAATGTGTATTATTTATTTATAAAGGAGAAAGAGAGAAAAACAATGTAAAAAGCATATACAGCTCAGTTAAACAGATGGCAATTCCTAAAATACTTGGATGAATAATAGGATGTATGTCCTTAATAATATGGGCAAAGACCATCCCAGACCACCTTTGAATTTCAGTCATCTGAAAATGCATTAATGCTGGGTGTAAAGGGGGCCTGTAGATAGGAAGGAACATTCGCCATCACCTAGGCGACCTGCTGCATGTGTATAGTACAGGGTAGAGCTGAGCTAGCAAACATGTGCACTCACTCGTACAACGCACACACACACACACATACATACATATATCTACACATTCACACAATCAAGGCTGTCTCTGCTATCAGAGTCTCCTGACATTTCCCTTCTTGTATATCCACACAAACGACAAGACTTTCTAACAGAATCCACGTCTTTGTGCAAACTCCCCTCAGGCGTCTGAGTCTCGGAACAAAGACTACAGGCTTGTTACAGCTCTGTGCTTTATAGTGGGCATTGCTCTACCACTCTCTCACAAATAAAAAAAAGTGGCCACCTCCCTCAACATCCACGGGATGCACGAGGAGACAGCCTTAATGAACTGGTGGAATCTGATTACGAGTTAATATAGCTCTGAGAACACTGCATGATGGGGAGATGAGACGCTCCAGAACTCCCACAGAGACAGTTTCTCTCCCCCGTCTACTCAATTTACCATGTTTAACACCATAAAGGCACAGTAATAGACACATGGGCATCTTGGGAAATGCAATATTCATGGTGTCCACATGTTTGTTTGGGTTTTGCCTTTTGGAAGGGATGAGTTTGCACACAAACAAACAGAAAGGTGACTTGTCTTGAGGATAGAAAGGAGTGAATATAAATCTCTTCCTGTCAAAATGACTTACTTAGATGTGTGCGGCTCTTAGGAGCATCTGTCACTAGTATTGTAAACACGGTCAGTGTGGCTTTCAGAGTTGTTACGACTCTTAGCAAAGGGGAACCTCACGAAAGAGCCAATCACAACAACGCGATTGTGGCTCTGAGGGAGATGTCCTGAAGTAACCCGTGCACTTATTATTTTATCAGCAGCACATGATGGAATGCAAGCAAAGCAGATACGCTTTAAACATCTCTATTACACTTCACTCCTGGCATGGGCAGCAGGAAATGAGGCCCAGATCTCGACTCAGCACTTGGGCTGAACCCATTCTGGTGAAAATGAGACAACACAGTCCACTGGATGAAAAATCGTTAATATCGGAGAAGCTTTCCAGCGTTGAAGAGACCTCAAGGAGCGGGAAGTCCTGAAAACGGACGCAAAGGTTGCTTTATTTCTTCTCCTAATATTGGATATTCTGTCTTTTGCTTGAATACACTTGTGCCTTCTTCGCTTGTTTGTTCATTTGCATTATTATTATTGTTATACGCCTGGAACATCTAAAGCTCCACCAACGCCCGTTTCAAACATCGTCTCAAAGAGTGTCCGAAAGTGAGATAACATTCTCCTAATATAAGGTTTTAGTGAACCTTTTTAGTTATCACTATAACCCCTTTAATCTTGGCACATTTGTAATATATTAGTTACTTGGGCCATCGTTGTTATGTAGGGAGCTGTTCCTGAAAACGGTTTGTTTTTTAAATGGATGGGATGACTTTGTCATGGAAGGAGTAGAGGAGCTAAATAAAAACTAGACATTCGACCTGAATTATCATACTAACACAAATTGCTTTCGCTTATAAGTGTCAATCCCATAGACCTCCCATGTTAAAATGGCCAACTTTACAGCAGAAAAAAATATGTTTACAACCTGGTACAAAAAGTGGTTTTGGTCTATATAGCTAATTTTGTCCTTCATGACAACTGTGAGGAGGTGAATTTTTTAATAACTCATCGTTTTAAATTATATTAAGCCTTAAAATTCTTCATAATTAAGGGCATGGCCACTTGAGGTGGATTGCCGCTGCTGTCACTACTAGCTGTTTGTCGTCACATCATCTCAGCTAATTCCAGACATTGAATTCGTCATATCTGCCGTGTTTGTGCATTTTCAGGATTATTTCATACAATTATCAAATAATATGGCTTCTTGTGCGGTTAATTGTTCTGGTTAACAGACCATCCAAGAAGTCTGGGCTCCATGTTTTCCTGTGAGTGAAATTCTATTATAATTTTATTTATTAATTTATAAATGTCCACCATATAGCATTAGATCCTTAGCCTGAGATAACTTGATCACGTCGAGCTAGACGGGCATGGTTTCAGCAACCAGGCACCTCAGCTCCACCCACAGCCCGCCTCTTTGCCCATTTTCAGTTATCTGGGAGTGACGCGCTGCATAGAAATAAATTACTGCTTAAAATATACAAAATGTAAGTTATTTTAAATGGTAATAATATATTTCACAATATTACAATTTTTACTGCAATTTTGTTCAAATAAATGCAGCCTTGGTGATTATAAGAGACTTCCTACAAAACATTTTCAAAATTCTTGCCAATACTTTTAAACAGTTGTGTATATGTGATTTATAATATACAGTAGGGTGCTTTCAACTCAAGCGGGGTAATTCTTAACACAATATGGTTGGATCATTTGCACAAATTCTTTCTGCATTTCTCTATGTTAATTCTCCTAACATTTTCATGTGTTGTTAATATCTTGCAGTGTTATTATTTAATTAAAATGTATTATCTTGTCTTCATAGCAAAATTAATTAATAATTCATTTTGGATATCAGCACTAGCATGCGTGCTAGCCATTAGCAAACATTGAAATGTATTTAACAAGCTTTCTAAAAAAATAAAAAAGGTCTTAGTCATATGGGGTTAAAAGCGAAAATATATTTTGCAACCCTACCCTCTTGTCATTGACTGAGCGTGCTTCCAAGTTAATCTGTGTGCATTGGATTGATATTGTGATCAGGATGTCCAATGGCTCCAGGTAGTGGTGGGCTGAGATAATGTTGCCATGGCAACTCAAGTTGGAGCTCAGAGGGTTATTGTCCTTCTAGATTGACATGCGAGGTTTCACAGTTGACCAGGGCACTCGCTGTTCAACAGCCAGCTATTTTTTGTGTGTCCAAGGAGCTGTCATCACACTCTTGTGTATTGTGTAAGCATATCACTCTGAGACATTGATCATTAGATCAGATAAATGAGCCAACCTCTTGCCTTACTAACCTTGTCCCTTAAGAGAGCTCCAAATGGGAAATCAATACCTAGAGCAAGGTCTCAGTTGTTTCATTAACCATCAAATGAACAGATTATTAGCATAATTGAGTACAGCACCATGAGGTTAACATTTAGGCACAATTTGTCTATCTTAGCTTCAATTGATTAACACTTAATCAAGAGGTTGTGATGGAGGATGGTGTATCGCCAACTGTATTTAACAGCGGCAATGTGATACAAGAGGCAAGAGTAACGATGACTAATTCTAGATCCATCTTCCTCCGCCTTCTCCAAACAGCATAAATGCTCTTCGTCAGATCGTGCGATTAATCTAATCTAGTATACTGTCAGTGTATTACCCTAGCAGACCCTAACAAAGGAATGTTCACATTAAGACTTGTATAGAATTATATTGTTTATGGATAATTAATCATCTTGCACATGTAAAGTTTAGATTTTATACCAAAACAGACCATGGGAGTGTGTTTGTTTGGCTTGACCTGCATTCAATTTGATCAAGCACACAGAGCAGGAGAGAGGAGAACATTTGCATTTCATTCTTCTGCGCAACACAAAAAAAGATAGTTTGAAGAATGTTTCAACCGTTTCTATGCGTACAATAAAAGTAAATGGGATGCAAAACTGTGGATGCCATTGACTGTTATTTTATGGGGAAAAAACTGAATTTTTTTTAAATATCTATTAAGTTCCACATAAGAAAGTAAGTCAGGTTTGGAACAACATGAGGATGAGTAAATGATGACAGAATTTTCAGAATCACTTTACAATAAGGTTCAATTTGTTAACATTAATAAGTTCACATGAACTAGCAATGAAAAATACTTCTAAAGCATTTATTAATCTTAGTTCAAGTTAATTTCAACATTAACTAATACATTATTGAAATCAAAAGTAGCATCTGTTAATATTATTTAATGGACATGAACTAACAATAATCAGTTGAATTTGTTTAAGTAATGCTAACAAAGATGAATAAATGCTGTAACAAATGTATTGCTCTTTGTCAGTTAATGTGATTAAGTGTTAGTGAATTAAAATTTTTGGGTGAACTATCCCTTTAAAGACCTGGAGAAATGGAAAGAAAGCAATCGAGCGAGCGAGAGAGAGATTAAGATCACCTTTCCATTTCACCGGGACACTGAAATGAAATGGTGATCCCAGGTGTGAGCGTTATGAGCATGGAAGGTGCAGTAGCTGAGTGCACAGGCATCTCATTGCCATGCACGGCTGGAGCCGTCCCCCGAGAGGCTCCCTGAGAAGAATGAGGGCAATTCAACTGGAAACGGGGCAACAGGGAGGGGGCCCGTCTGGGATTTGATTCCGGCTGAGGATGGGGGAGCCTGGGGAGGGGATTGGCTGGCACTCCCATGCCCAGCCGTAGTTCCAGAACTCCCCGATGGACGTGGGTGCAGAAGAAGCACCACCATACGGGGGGGAATCGGCGAGCAGACCCCGACGAATGACGAGCGGATCAATATGAGGTGACAGGCCTGGGTGGAAAGCCTGACCTTCCTGGACCCCACGCTGACCTTAGTACACAATGATTTAAACAGCATTCAACTTGCCCCCCTGGAACCGGTTGCATACCTCATTGTGTAACTTTCTGCCTCGCCACGGCTGGTGTGGCATTGATGTGAGGGGCGTTACAGTGCATAGGGGAAACTTCTATTTCAGTGGTTTGGTGGTATTTCTAGAGTAATCTAAATCTGTCGAGGGGTATAAAATAGGGAAGCATTGACATTTAAGTTTTTGCCGATAGTGATCATTCGATAATCATTTTGGTGTTATGGCAGATATTTAAATTCTATTATATTTTGTCTAAAAAATAAATAAAAATAAAACACCAAGCAACTGAAACTAATAGTCTCAAGTGAATATAGGCATTATTACATTATAATATAAAGTATGAAAAAAAGGGTATTCATCTTAAGATTGAACTATTATTAAATTAGTAGGGGTTTTTAGACTTAAATTTAAGTTAATCTCTTGACTACAAAGGTTATTCAGACAAGAGCAGGGAGTGATTTTCTCTTTGTCTTTTGTTGTTTGATTAACATTAAGAACACAGAGAGCACCAGGTAATATAGGCTCCTGTCACTTTAAGAGCTAATGCATGGATCCTATATACTGTTAAACATGCGTTTTTTTTCTCAAAGTTTTACATTCACTTAACCAGCATAACCAACTGTGTTAATGAGGATACTCACCAAGACGAGTATCTTAACATAATTTAGTGTGTATTTTAAGCACAAGAAGACGTGAAAGAGAACTCGATTTATTTGTTCACAGCCTCTCCTAAATACAGAATTGTGTTCTTTTTCACATCTTCTTGTGCTTGAATAGTTTCAAATTACTTGAAAGTTTAAATATAGTCTTCTATATAGTAATAGCCATTTTAGTACTTAGTAACTTATTTCAGTTAGTTGCCATGGCAACATTTCTAATTTAGTTTTTTATAATAATATTTATATTTAATTTCAGCTTTATTTCAATTACCAAAAAACGTTTAAGTTTTAGTTAACAATAACAACACACAGTAGGCCGATATGTATTAAACATCCATTAAAAAATCTCCAATATCAGCTATTAACCGATATGGAAGCAATATATCCTAGTATAAAATGCTCCAAAACCAAGAAATTTCAGAATAAATAACAAGACTTCTGAAATAATTTGAAACATGAGCAGAAAAGAAAGAGGAGCAGTATGATCATGCTACTGGAGGCGTTTCATATCTGAATTCATATCTGCACTGGAGGAGTAGCACACTAACAGACGGGTTCCCTTGGTCCTGCCAATGCTTTGTTCCCATGTCGAGAGCCCAGAGCAACTGCAGGCATCTGTGGCACAGAGGCTGGTCCTGCTGCCACGGGCCGAAGGGGGAAATGCGGATGGGGATGAGAGGAGGAGGTGGTGGTTGAGGAGGGAGGTAGATATTCAAGCACTGGAGCCCAGCCAAGAGCCAGACAAGAACACTGAACTCAAACATGCCAAGAAAGCCTCTCAGGCTCAACCAGAGCAAAGGAACAGCATTTTACGTAACATCAGACTCCACACTGAGAAGAAGAGCTATTGAGAGCTGCTCCCCGCTGAGCTCTTGTAAATAGATTACCTTGCCTTTTGATTTGCAAAAAACGAACACTTTGGAAATATTAACGGTGAAGTGTGCAATTTCTGAACCACTAGTGCTACCAAAAGATACTGACTGTCTGTAAAGAGATTCTTTAAAGATATGTTTCTGCTGATCTTCCTCATAAAAATCATGTAACTACTAAAGTCAAAAATTCAAAGAGTTCACATTGAGTTCATCAAAGTGTTGCAATGAGAATCAGGCTTCCTCTCGCCACTGCCAGTCAATGTCTGCGCTCACTTCCCACTTTGGCAAATATGACGAGTCAGCACTCTGTCATTACCAGTAGAGAACATGCAGGCTAAATACCGCCTTTCCATTTACTGTCATGCTGGACATAGTAACTCAACCTTGAGGAGATAGGATGGTATTTAGTGGTATTTAGTAAACTAAGGGTGTGATCACACTTGGTATGACTGGTTCGATTAAAACTTACCCTGGTGTGATTGCTCTGTCATTGCGGTTAATTTGAATAAGTGTGAACACTGCCATCCAAATCCTGGTGCGCACCAAACAAGAGGAACGAGTTTGGGTTTTGGTCTGCTTCCAAATGAATTCTGCAGTGGTTTTAATGACATATGAATGCACCATGGACCAAAGACCAACACATTCTCACACCCAACTCGTCACATATTGACGCTTGGTCACTTTTTAACGCACAGGGTACCCCTTTAGTGTAATTTTTCAACATGCAGGGTACTCCATCCATTGATTTCAACGAGAAACTTTTGCCGTCATACACGTTGGGCATGGGAATGTTATCGTCATGATGAATTTTGACATGCTCTGACATTTGTGCTTTTTTCAGTCGCTTATAAACACATTAATGGCAAAAGTGTAATTACACTGTATTCAGCACAAACTGGTCTACCATAATATGACAGCAACATGTATGTACATGCTTGTATTTTTGAGAGAAAAATGTTTATGCATGGTTTTTGAGAAAACAAAAAAAATACACAATAGATATCTGCCCACAAGACTTTTGACTAATGGGTGTATTTGCCTAGAGTTTTTGCTTTAAACTGATGCGAGAATCATTGAGCCTACTCATTCACATAAAACAATACACTGATTTTAAATTTGTAAGACATCACTCTCTTTTCAAACAGATTACATAAACACAGAACATTTGTTCTCGATTTGGTTTACACTGTTTAAAACCTGACATTTCAGCGTTTCTTTAGACACATGTCTCATGTTTGTGAGACATGTATTCACTAAGCTAGAGTTCCTTGTCTGAAGACTATCTGAATGAATGTCTTTGACAGAGAGGCTGCAGATCGCGCATGTTTGTTTTCTTTAATTAGCAAAAAGCAAAACATTTAGTTTTTATTGTGACTGTACACAAAAAAAAGAAACTTAACAGATTATAATGATGTATAACACTTGCCTGAATGATAAAAAATGACAGTTATTTGAGTTCCTTTGGCACTGATTAGAAAAAAAGCAAGCCGATCATGCCAGCACGATGGCCGACTCGAGAGGGTTAATAAGCCAACATAATTTAATTTACATTTATTTAATTTTTTTATTTACGCTATTTAGACACGTTTGAACATGTAATCCCATACCATTTGTATATTATATGATATAAAACACAGGATATAACAGGCAGATATGACTGCAGGCACAATTCAAAAAATAAATATTCCAAGTGTTGATTCCGCTGAAGATCATGCATGCACACATTCTAAAATTGCTGCCCGAAGAAACATTACGTCAGCTTTGATAGTGAAATTGCATTGGCTCGTGACCAACTGCATCATTACTTAAACTTTGATTGTAAAATGTCATTGACTCTCGTGTGTCTTGTGGCCGATTGTGTCATACCAAAAGGTTGGGTGCATCTTTTGAATGAGAAAGTAGCAAAAAGTAGCAAAATATGGAAGTGTGAACACACCCTAAGTTTTTTTCAGTATTAAGATTTTTTTCTTTGCACATGGTATCATGGTCATGGTATTGTTTTGGTGTATTAACCAAAATCTGCTGTCATAAACTGATTAAAATAAAAAAATAGATAAATAAAATAAAATAAATCATTGTTTTGGAAATAACCAAGTACCACGGCACTACCATCTGACACTTCACTGGCATTTCAAAAAACTTTTTCACTGGTGCAACATGAAGTTCATCTTCAGGTACTGTCAGAGTATGTAGTGCATTTGAAGACAAATTTACTTCATGACTTCTGCCCTTACGCAAACTGAACAGTGAATGGATTTCAGAAAACATCATTACATATACAATCACGCCCACATCCACATCTCTTCCTGGTAGATATCGTGGATTCTAACCCCAACCATCCCCATTCTTCGGAGTGGACTATATTTCTTTGGTTAATCTTTTCTGGCATATTGTGAATGACTTCAGACTTTCCATTTCATAAGGCGCATTTTCCTTGGCAGGCAAGTCTGCCCTAAGACTTTGGCCGCTATTGGGAACTTTTTTTTAAAATTCTAGCACTAGAGTGATGTGCTGCTTCAGTACCAGCTGAGTTTGTGGATAAGTAATGTGAGTGTGTGTGTTCTCCTCCCTGCGCATCCAGACGGTAGCGCTTCACCTCAGGGAGCCCACTTTGCCATTTTCTTCTGGCTAAAAACAGCCACACAACAATGCCTGTCATTCACTCGGGCCCCCAACCAAGCAGATTTGCTGTCTTGTAGCTCTCTTTATTTTTCTGAGTGTGACAAATGTACTCTGACTCAGAGACGAACAGAAGGAGTGCTGAAAGACATGACCAGAGAAACTCCTCTGAACAAAAAATGAGGTCACAAGGGAATGCACTTCTCTCAAATGCCCGTTTTAGAGCCATGACAATGAAATCAAGATGCACAGAGCATAATCCAGTTCACTCAGAAGAGGGAAAAGCAAGCCCTAAACACCATCAGCAGAGTCAAATGCTGGGACCCGTCCAAGATGGCAGCTGTAAAAAGACTCCGTACTGTACATCAATTTTATCCTACTACCCCCATCACTAGGCCTCACACACCTGATAGGAAGTGAGAGACCTTTAATAGAACGCTGAGGCTCTTGTAAACACTAGGCCAACTTTCCAAAACACAGGCTGACGGAAGCACCCGTAGTCCAGCAAAATGCCCTTGGGCTCTGGCTATTTCTGCACAGGGAGATCCTGTGTCAGTGATTCAATGAGGATAAGACAGCTTAGTCCATGAGATACGGCCCCAGTCCGCACTACTCGCATATAAAAAGCTGCACACAGTCAAACTTTGGTTCTGTACATTAATGATGGATCAAGAAAAACCATGCTTAAGCCATTCAGTTCCTTTGAAATTTAGAAAAGAAGAAATCTTGTATTGAAACTCCCAGTATGATTTCAAACATAAAACTATTATTCTCAAATTCCTTCCTATAATACATAATATTACGAGATAGGGCATCAGCCAGGTTTGTTTTTCTGACTGGTCAGTGCTATGGGGGTGAGAGGTCATGAGTTGTGTAAAAGGGAGTAAAGGAGAAAAGAGGGGTCAGAGTCCACTCTTCACTCCTGCTTTTTTTTAAACCACAAAAAACATCTAAAATTAATGTTTAGTGGAATCCGTACAGCATGATGTAATGTTAAGAAAAATACTAATATTAATGTTTTAAAAATAGCTGTTTTTAAAAATGCATCACCTAAACAGAATGCTATCTTCATCCTGATCAGCTGGTCCTGAACAGCATTTTCAGCTAAAAATCAGTTAAAGTTTATGAAAACGGAATTAAAGGGCTTAGTTTCGCTAAATGCACCCATGACACATTTAGTCACAGCTTAGCTATTTTGTTTGAAGTATCAGGATGCAGAGTGATGGGCTTTCAACTCAGCGAAGGGGCGTCTTTACAGCTAAAGCAAAGGCATTGTTTTTTGATGTTGTTTTTTTTTCATTCACGTGGTTTTGCAGCTTCTCGTCAACCTGTCTGGCTTCCTGAGCTTTGGTTCCTCAGCAAAATTGGTGTATGACCACTGAAATATTTCTCGTGAATTTCCAACATCACCCTAGTACTCACACATAATGTATACTGTTGTCATTACTACTATATATCCATCTCACCACAGTGTCAAAATGTTTTAACAGTAGCATAGAGTAGAAATAGGGCTGGGTGATATATCAAATATTTACAATGTATTTGCAATGATTTTGCTGGCCATAAACAATTATGCTAGCCTGACAATCGAGACCCACATCAAGATGTTGGGTCTGGGAAAACACCATTTGCAGGGCTCAATCTGAGGGGCGGGATAAATGGTTGTCTTTCAAATTCCCTCTGCACGCAATCGGATAGAGCTACAACCAACCAGAGCAACGAAGAAGGTGAAGCGGAGCTAGTTGATAGATTAAACTTTCGCCGTATCCGGTCGGCAAAACTCAAAACACATCTTCCTTTCTTAACTCCAAGTCTTCAAGAGTCGCGGCCAAAGCCGCTTCGAAAGACAGCTGTTCGGCAGCTTCTTTGTTTACAAGTAGCACGCAGAACCGCGTCAACTCTTCCATCATTATGTTAAGCCTGCCCACCGACTCTATACACGATGTGATTGACCTGACCAGAGTTTGTTTTTTTCAGCTCGCAAGCCAACGGGGAGTTGCTAGACTACCCTGGCTGCAAATTAGATTTGCTGCCGCAAGGGTGCGTCTAGATTTCTAGGCTACAATTTTGCAGTTTTAAAATAAAATAAAATTATTTTATTTTAATAAAATAAAATGTGTGGAAATGTGGATGTGTTAAACATGCATATGATTATTTTAAATAAAATTTGTACAATATTTTAAACATTTCAAGTAACTGGAATATCATTTTTTTTTCCCTATATCGCCCAGCCCTTAACATTAAATACAAAGAAATCTGCTGTTACATTCACACTACTTATAATCTGAAATGGTAGGCTGC
Organism: Gobio gobio; assembly: GCF_949357685.1. NCBI lineage: Eukaryota > Metazoa > Chordata > Actinopteri > Cypriniformes > Gobionidae > Gobio > Gobio gobio. Next base: position 37,441,239 of record NC_137103.1, on the reverse strand, counting down.
ACAAGAGAGGGGCGACCCCAGCCATCGCTAACACACCTCTTCCCTTCCCCCTTTAGTTAAAGTGCAGTGGTCTCAGTGGTCCGTGCTTTAAAATAGACCTGACACAAAAACCTCAATTGCTCCGAGAGGTATGGAATGGGCGGAGTGGTCACCGCAGAGGGATTTAGCTGGAGAGAGGTGGACTTAAATGCTGATGATCTGTGCTGCTGGATCAATAAGGAATGTGTATGTGCTGATATGCTGCTCCTACTCCATATTTTCTCCCTCCAAGCCCTCAGTTTGCACAGGAACTGGAAATCCAACCTCATCTCCAATTCAGAAAAGAAAGCTAATGAACTGCCTCTGACCAGCAATGCCTCACAGCTCTCGCTCTCTTTCTCTCCTTCTCAGAGTGTGTCATGTCAGAATTCTGCAGTTGGCAAACAGTAAAGTGACCAGATTTCTGAAATGAAACCCGGGGACATTTCTAGTTTAGTAGTGGTATTGTTATTATAGTAGCAACAAAAACTGAAACAAACTACAAATATTAGATGTAAAACTGTGATTTTAGAGCAGCTAAGGGGCATTTGTTAGGCATAATGCGGAGTGTTCTAAAACCAATGTAACCCATGGCTTCACTGGGCTTTTTTATTACTTTTATAAAATGGTTACTACATATAGCCAGCAAGGTTTCATAAAATAAACACACACCAACAAAACTTACTGATAACAAATAATAATCCTTCTGCCAAGCAATGTAGTTACGTACATCGTTTTATAAATAAAATGAGAAATGTTGCTTTAGCAAATAACTAAACCTATAAAACAAATAGAAATTAAAAAAATTATTTTTAAAATGAAAACTAAAATGAAACAAACTGAAAATGTAAAAATAAAAAGCTAATTCAAAATATGAATAAATACTGAAATATATATAAATAATACTAAAATGTCATCAACACATACTTATAACACATGCAAAGACTGTTCTGATGCGGCATCTTTGCACCCTTCAAACTAATGCTTATGGACAATGATGTCAGCGCAAATCCAAAATAATGCATTATAGGGAGTTTCTATACTGAATTGAAATGTAATGCATAGCAGTGTGACAGAACAGTCTTAATGAATTTGAGTTATAGAGGTAAAGGTTTTATTCTGTTCTACTCTATAACTTCCTATTATTTAAAAAAGAAAAAAGATAAAAGAAAATACACTGCATGATATGGTATGGGCAATATCTCAGTACAAACACACATGAAAAATAAATAAATAAGTGGGGAAATTTCTGAGGACGGCTACAACTGGGACAGGCTATCAAAAACAAGGTCTGTCCACAGAAAACGAGGACGTCTGGTCACCCTTGAGTACTGCCTGTATTACACCATACTGCATAGAAGTGTAAAATCGAACCTGTGTTTTTCTTGCGACAAGTCATTATGACTAACGAGTAGTCATGTAGTGGTAATGTCACATTGATTCACATGTCATTAATCCACTTTTAATGAACCCAGCCCATTGTAATCAGTCTTGTCAATGACATGTGACCAATACATTGACAGTCTTGGTCGTTAGCAATGTCACTGGAAACCCTCCACTTTCTCAGAGTGTGACTTTTAGACCATTACAATAATAAGCTCTGTAGCACAATAGTCCTATTTGGGAAAGCCAGTTCATTCTCTGGCTATTGCTTAAATGCATACATGAAAAATAAATAAATAAAAAACTCTCCCCATTAGAAACGCACATCCCGTTTGTCATCCATCCACATCCATGCGTGTGATGTGATTGACAGTTAAGAAGAATACCCCTCTGCTCAAATCCTACGCCTGCTAAAAGGTGCTCACATCTGTCCCCAGCATTCAAGTGAATCAATTTAAAGGTGTCCAAAGCTAACTTTTAAGGGCCATATGTGTTCGTACCAGCTGTGGACTGCAGGGTAGCTTTGTTTACTGGAAAGGTAGAAGTTCTATCCAAAGAAAACATCACACAGATGAGCAAACAACAATACTGTTTCACACTCGAGCTGTGCACTGTCAGATGCTAAGGGCAAATATTCACCTTTATACTTACAGCAGTAAAGTGTGACTTACTCACCTAAACTCATGTTTAATGCATATGCTTATAAAATGTACTTTAAAAATTATATATACAATACCGTTCAAAAGTTTGGGGTCGGTAAAATGTTTTATTTTTTTTTAAAAGAAGTCACTTATGCTCACCAAGGCTGCATTTATTCGATCAAAAATACAGTAATATTGTGACATATTATTTCAATATAAAATAATTGTTTTCCATTTGAATATATTTAAAAATGTAATTTATTCAGTGTCACATGATCCTTCAGAAATTATTCTAATATGCTGATTTGTGCTCAAGAACATCTCTTATTGATAATATTAATGTTGAAAACAGTTGTGCTGCTTACTATTTTGTGGAAATCGTGACATCGTGAAATCATACATTTTTCAGGATACTTTACTGAATAGAAAGTAAAAAAAAAAACAGGATTTATTTGAAATAGTAATCTTTTTGTAACAAATACCTTTACTGTTTTGAACAATTTAATGCATCCTTGCTGAATAAAAGTATTAATTTATTTTAATAAATGTTACTGACCCCAAACTTTTGAGTGGTAGTGTATTTATTATAATAATAATTAATAATAATAATAATAATAATAATAATAATAATAACAATAATATGCATTAACCATATGAATTTAGGAGAGTGGTGTGTTTGACAAGCCAGCATCAATTATGTAACTAAATTAATATGACAATAAGCCGTAATATTATTGCTGGCATTAAGTGTTTGTTCTGAACCCAGTAAAGAACCCAAAACATCCTAGGAACAGAATAGCAGAGAGCTAAAAAAAAAACATTGCATAGCAATGCCCTGGCAACACCTTAGCATCATAGTCGTTAGCTTAGCTGCACGCACATTCTCTTCAGAAAATGAGGTCTTGTTATAACACATGCTTTCGTATCAGGACTGGTGATTTTCAGTAAATAATAGCAATTGAAACGCGCACTTGAATGCCACTTGCAGTTACACAACTGCCATCAATGCTATATAAGGAGATCAGCTACAGGCCTTTCATTCATAGCATGTCATTCAACTGTTCACCGTACATCATGTGGAAATAAGAGCAGTCGTACTATGTATAGCAGTGCAGGTTATACAACGTATTGAGTCTGTTAAGTGTGTTTGCGGAGGTAGATGGGAGGAGGGTTGGAGCTCTGTGGGTGGAGGTGGTGAAGTATATTATCATCAGTACAATAACCCACTCCTCATGTCTCGGGGGGCTGGCTGCATCCTCCTGCCTTAATGGTGAAGAGGTTCTTTAAGACGCCTCTCTGCAGCCTTTCAATGCCTTCCACACCAGCCCCCTCCCCCTACACACATAAATACATTTGAGATAAACAAAACCAGGTACCGATGCACAAATGCCAACTTACTTGCTAGTTTTCTAGCAAAAACTTTTGATTTTGGTAGGTTGAATGTGAACAGGATGGACCTATACACAATAATCTCCCTTCCAAAAGGCACATAAACCCAGATTCACAATTTCAGAACGTACATATTTACACAGCTCACATCCTCTTGTAGAACCTCCTACACACGCTCTCTGATTGAGCAATGGCATTTGTGCCAAACAAGAACACACACTATCACAACACACACGAAGCACAGCACAAAGTCATCTCGCACACTCTGTTTTTCTCTGAAAATCTGTAACAGATTGAGTAAAATAACAACTACAGAGCAAAAATTCAGAGTTCAACTCACTTGAACATTAAATAAAACAGGAAGTCCTCATGAGGGTATTTTTATCCTGAAATTTGACCCATTCAGGCACCCATAGCCTCATTTAATAGAATAAGCAGCTGGGTTTATATTCATGCTTCACATGCAGTGTCTGCTTTTCAGTTTACTTTTCCACGTTTTCTGCTCATATCCAGATGTAGGTGCCAGGTTTGAGTCTGAGCATAAGCAGATAAACAGATAAATAAATAAGTATGTATGTAATATGTATGTGTATAGAACAAAAATATGAATAAATAAATGTTTATAATTGTAATAATCTCAGGTCGTCACCATATAAAATGAAAAAATGTCCCGAAGTTGTTCATGGCATTAATAAATAACAAATTTATGATCCTGATAATCTCAGATTGCATATTTTTTAGAGCATATATCAAATTAAAAATGGCCAGAAATTGTTCTTGAAATAAATAAATAAATGTATTCATTCATTAAAACTAAATAAAAAATAAATACTCAGGATAACCTTATATTGTACCTTTTGTTAGTGTAAAGTAAAATAGTAAAATATAAAATAATAAATAAAATAATAAATAAAATAAAATAAAATAAAGACCTATTCATGCAGCCATAGTCTCACTTAATAGAATAAGCAGCTGGGTTTGTATTCATGCTTCACGTGCATCGTCTGCTTTCCAGTTTATTTTTCCACGTTTTCTGCTAATATCCAACATTAAGTGCCAGGTTCGAGTCTGAGCTAGTCGCCGGAGGGAAGTTATACTATATGACATAGACTTACATTTGAGTCTCTCAAAGCTGAGCCATGCATGCTGTGCTTTGCCTTGGGATCGTAATTGACTCCATATGTTGTTTGCATAATTTCTCAACCCCCTGATCGCTGGACCTACAACTGCTAACAAAGTTCATGCATATATCAGAATGTCCCACTCACTGAGCAATCAGAACAAATCCTGAATGTATTGTTATGCTTTAAGGGATTATATTGATTCTATTTTTTTCCATTAAGTTCCCAAAAGTCATCTCGGGTTAAGGGACGGCAGATAGGTGCGCTATTGGTGTTGTCATGACGACCGGCAGAGAACAGCACATAGATAGTGTACAGCGTAGGTTTGGTCGTCTTTGATTTCTCTTACTGTCATAAAGAGCCATAAAATGTCTAATAACTACAAAAGACAAGTGTAAATATATCACTACAGAGAGTCATGGCATAAAGGCCATCCTGAATACCACCCATGACAGAAATAAAGAGTGTAGGTATATCTAGAGTTACTGATACTGAATAGTGACATATGTCGTGAATCATTTGTGTACAAGTAGATGTAGAATTCCACGTCTTGCTTTCTGTGTCAGAGTGTTCAACAACCATCCCTCCCCCCTCACCACACACAGCTACAGTAAACAAACCAGGGCTGGACACGAGGGTCAAGGGTTGAACACACCAGAGGACACACACTAGAACATTTTGTCAGCTTAGCGAAATGTTGAAATGAGGAGGAAGAGAGAGATCATAAGACCCATGTAGTTACCCACAAGCCCTTCTTTTACCTACTCTTCTCTTGGTTAGTTTTTGTATGGGCACTAAACACAGATGTTGAAGAATGATCATGATCCTCTCAGATCGCCCTCTTACTTACAGTATATCAAAAGGAAAATGGCCTCAAATTGCTCTTTATTTAATGAATTCATTATAAATAAATAATCTGGAAATAAGTCAACTAAATAAATAAATGAGTGTATGAAATAATACAATTAAAAATAATAAAAATAGTTCTTCTCTTAAAGTGGACCTCAAATAGAAAGTGGACTGAGTAGTGGCATCCATGGCTCTCTCATGTTACCAAACAATCATTACATTACTTTCTGAGTTGGCAAACATTTATGAGTCATTACTCTATGGAAGGACACACATTCTGTCACATGCTTCAGTTTACTCACTGACATGCATGAAGCCAGCCTCAGCGCAGACACATATTGTATGTCATGATCCAATAAAGAATGACAAATTATTTCTCATACTATTTCATAGTATGCACCAAAGAATCATTCAGTTTAGTGTGGCTATGTAGAGCACACACCTGGATCCATCAGTGCAGTGAAGGGTATCATTAAAGCGACACACTCTCTGTGTCATTGGACAGGCCCAGTGACAGACCCAACATTAACTCAACATGTCCGCGCCCTGAATGTGCTTCTTTAGCTGTTTGTCACTAAAGCGGGATTGGGGGCAAAGCTGAACATTTGATCAGCTGGAGCCAACAGCTATGTAGACCACAGGGGCATTCCTGAGTCCCCTGGGCTGAGCCTGGTACAGATGGGGCCGGTTTGGGATTCAATCCCAGCCCACTTCCTGTGCTGGAGCTCTGGGGGTGTCTTTTGAGGATTTCCCATATAATCCCATCGGCAAGGTGTCCAGTCTTAGTCAAGTTCCATCAATAATTCACTATCCCCAGCCCACCTGTGTGAAGCTCCTTCGAGCAGAAGGACACTAACCCTTAATTCCCGATCCACATGACCAGCAGGGCCCGCTTGTGTGGCTGGAGAGACCGTTTTAATGGAATCCTCCAGTAAAGCAGAGGTGATAAGCAGATACGCTGTCCTGTGATTATTGGGTCCCATTATTGAGCCGTGATTGCTATCTCGGAGCCACCGATAAAATCCTCCAATACTCTTTTGATAGGGGCCATAGAGTCAAACAATTATACTTCACAAAGTCAATGGATCAAATTAAAGGTTGGATTTTTATCAGAGTGTCCAACATTATATATAAAGAATGTTGGCTACTTTCTTGGACACATCATGGCCGTGTTCATGACAATGTCAAGATTCATCAGGCTCAAATTGTGAAAGAATGGTTGGGAGGGAGCATGAAGCGTCCAGACCTTACATTCATTGAAAGTCTTTGGGATGTGTGTTGTGACGTTATGTCCATCAAGAGGTGCATTCATTTTGGTCAAGATCTTGTAATGACGATGCAAGAGTCAAGCAATGGTTGTTTAAGAAAAGAAAAGCTTCACATCAATTTCATCAATTAGGGTTAGAAGAACTGTTGCCTGACATATAACATGCTATATATATATATATCATGAAAAAGTGGATTTACTTAATGTAATTGAATACATTTAAAACATGAACAGTCAACACCAAAATAAATGTAGATTTGAACACCATCCTAAATATGCTAAAATAAAAAAACTGATCCATTTGATTCTCTAAAGACAATGTAAGTGCTGCCTGTCTGTGCAAAACTCACCGCCACAGCGCTGGGGTGTTCTGGGTGGTTGCCAGGGCTTTGGTAGCGGTTGCTAAGGGTGTTCTGAGCGGTTTGTAGCATGTTGCTATGCAGTTGCTAGGGTGTTCTGTGTGGTTGCTAGTTGGTTACTTACTGACCCAAGACATAAGAGGCCACCTCAAAGACACGCTCATCCAAAGATTCCTTATTCAATGCAAATCTAAGAGCTTTTTTTCCCCCACACGTTTTACGGTCTGCCAGGTGAAAATCATAAATTGGATCTCTTAGCACAATTCTCCTGAACAAGCCACACAATTTGGGGCATTATTCAAACCTTTAACCAAAAAAATGTGCAATAATAGCAACACTAATGGTGGGTTACTGAGAGCCAATAAATACCATTTGTGGTCACTATGACCTATAGTATCGGCAGCATTCACTTGTGTTTCACACACATGCACTCAATGTGTATTGTAGCAAGGGTCTTAACCATAAAAGCATTAAATAACCTCATCTTTCTGGCAGAATAGCCTTGAGCAGCAGTGGCTGCCTCACAGTTTAAGGCTGAGTGACCAACATTAGCACTGTGAAGAGTCACACAGATCAGGACACAGTACCAAAGTACACACACACACACATATAAGGAATCCAACCTCCACCCATAATAGCACACACACAAATGCACATCGACCTCCACACCACTCTCTCCGCGAGCAAATGCCTTCGCTGTCAGTTGCGGCCAGGTCTGGCGTAATTGAAAAGAACAGCCAAGGGCCAGCCCACAGACCAGGAGCCCGCCACTGACAGCCAGCCATCAATACCAATGACTGTTCCTTGAGGAGCAGATGACATCCACGACACCACCCATGCAACACCCCGGCGCACACATACAAACACTTGCCTCCCGCCCCCTCACTGTCCTTCCTCCTCCACTTGAGTCTCTGATTCCTACCCCAGTTTGTCACCACGGTAACTCCACTCACCGGGAAGCCTGTCATCGCTTCGGAGATACACGTGCCATCGGCAAACGCACTCAAACACGCTCGCACTCACTTACGCTCATGCATGCATGCCGATCGGGGGGGGGATCAAACTTTTTTGAGAGTGGAACAGTGGGCGCTTAGAAACCTCCGGCTCACTTTCCTCGCACACGCTACTCTGACAGTGTCAATATTTAACCCAGAAAACCAGTCTTTAAAAAAAACAAACTACATTAAATAAACCTTTTCCAAAACACCAATATAAAATCCAACACACACCTAATGAACCAGAGAAATAATAAAACTCTACTGAGACACTTCAAATCACTTTACAGTACATTTATACTGTGCATAGTACTTATTACATATTTCAAACTGGATGGACAACACAGAAAGAAAATGACATCATGCTTTTTTTTTCATGTTTTTGACCACCTGCATTGTACGATTATTATAGAAGGCTGGACAGCATCAGACTTGTCATTTGGCGTAACACTACAGTGACAGCTGAAGAAGATGCACGGAGCACAGACAAACAAGCGAGACAGAAGTATTCAAAGAAGAAAAGAAAAAAGAACTGCGAGAACAGGCAAAAGAGAATAAAATATACACAGACCTGACCAGGAGCTGCAGAGCGACAGAAACTGTCTTCCTTATACAGTCCTCTCTGTCTGTCTCTCTCTCTCTCTCTCTCTCTCTCTCTCTCTCTCTCTCTCTCTCTCAGTTTGTGACTCCCTCCCCTCTCTGCTCCTCTCAGCTGCTCAGGGCAGTTCTCAGGAAATGAATGGGAGCTCACAGAGAACTGTTGTACTTGCAAATGACTTACCACGGTCACATGATCTGCTAAATGTAGGGTGGGCCGGTGGGTGGAGGCTTCATAAGCAAGAGAAGACAATATACTCTAAGCTTTAACAGCATGCATCGAATTACACGGGGCCCCTCGTGGGAGGTTTCCGACATGTCTCTGAGCCCAGGCAGCGAAGAAACACTAGAGTACCTCCCCGTTTAAAGGGGAAGAGAGAGAGAGAGAGAGAGAGAGAGAGAGAGAGAGAGAGAGAGAGAGAGAGAGAGAGAGAGAGAGAGAGAGAGAGAGAGAGAGAGAGAGAGAGAGAGAGAGAGAGAGAGAGAGAGAGAGAGAGAGAGAGAGAGAGAGAGAGAGAGAGAGAGATGGGGAGACGGAGGGAGAGAGAGAGAATTGGTACATTTCCTCACAAAAAGTGTCCTACTTTATATAGATTCAGAATTTGACCATTAAAAGAGCGGAAAACATTAATTATTAAAATAAAGTAAAGTAAATAATAATAATGTATTATTTATATAATATTAATTATTATTAAACTGTCATGCTTATTATAATCTTACATATTTAACTTACTCACTTGCAGTTTTCTTTTTGGCAATTATGTGCACATTTTGATTCTGACCTACTGTATTTATCACATTTATCAAAATATTTGAAAACATCACAATTGGAATTTTATTAACAATAATAAGCTACTTCTCTGTAGGAATTTAATGTATAAAGCATTACATTTCATGCCTGTTTTACAAGATGTTTTAGTAAGAAACCGTCTGCTGAGAATGTAAATATAAAAATATAAATGCCACACACAGCTCTTAATTGGCTCCCTTTCTATTAGTCACCAGACATTGCTCTCTGTTAGATTACGAACGCATCTCTGTAACAAAATTCCATTTATTTCTGTTCATGAAAGCATGCATAAGGGAATGTCGCGAAGGCTCGGCGATGGTCTGTTGAAGAGGCAGCTACGGTTTTCAAGATGCAGATTCGCTCTTCTGGGAATCCTAATTAATGTATAGGAAAAAGAGCTAATTTGCATCTCTGATAGACTTTGTGCTCCACGCACACACAAGCTGATGGGGCTGATAGTGCTTTGAAGAATACTCTGCAACATAAAGAGTTTTTTTTTTCTTCGGAAAGGCATTAGGTAAAAGCTAACATGGACAGTGTAGTTGCATGTTTGAAATTCATCAAACAGTATGTGATGGAAACCTGAATGTGGGACTTTGATCATTAAAAGCTGTGTAGAGGCATCCCTAAGTCCATTACCTAAATAGGTTAATTTTAATAAACTGAGGTGTCATATTTTTGCACTTGAGACATGAGGATGAAATTTCTGAGATCTAAAAAGAATGACGTAATATTGATTCCCACAAAGACTGCAAGATAATTATAAGATCATCCCGGTGAATTACACGAGAAAAAACAAAGACCCGTATCCGTGTGTCCGACATAATGGGCATTGAAATACCGCTCTTCTGACGCTTTTAATGCTGATTATCCCTGATGCTTCTTTAAGAAATGCTCTGCCACCCAGCTGCAGCCTCTGACAAGAGTGGCAATTTCCCCAGCAATAATGACATCTCGAGGAAGCAGTCCCGCTCTGCCCGCACACCCAGCCCAGCCTGGCACACAAAGGGTCCTGGCATGTCTTGTAAAGGGCTGAACTGGAATCAGGCGTTCCAGTGGGAGGGTGAGCCGTGTATGGAACTCTGCCAGGGAACATGGCCCCATCATAGCTCCCCTGCAAAGACAAGAGAGAGGAAGAAAGATAGATAGAAAAAGAGTGAACACCCTTGATTACAGCTGTGGCAAAGAGAGGACCCAAGGCGATTAGGTGGGCTCCAATGTCCGTGTTTACCACGGTTAACTACACAGCAGGCAAACAGTTGTTGTAAGGTGATAAGATTAACAAAGCACATGTAGGCCAATATATACACATTTACACATCAACCATAAATTACATGCTAGCATAGATTTCGGTACCACCAGCATTGTTCAAAGTAAAGACGTGACAGTCATCCCTCCAACAATCCTAATCTACATCCCCATTAAAAAAAGACATGTCTACAAGGTCCACTTTAAAGGGATAGTATAACAAGTTATTCTCTCTGAAGATATTCAAACCTGTATGACTTTCTCTCTTGGATGTAACACAAAAGGCGTTGTTTAGCAGACTATCCAAGCTGCTTTTTTCTATATAAAGAAAGCGAATGGTGACCATAAGTGTCTCTGGTCCAAATGCTGGTCCCTTTTGTTTTTTACGCAATAGAGAACCGGTTTGAAATGGAATCTGAGATTTTTCCGTATTTTAGAGCTAACAATCTTTTAATGTTTAGATAGTAACAGCGGAAATGAGGTGACTTCAACATGTCCTAGTGTGAAGGACTAGCTTTTGATGAGAGCAATGGTGGGCCATCAATAAAGTATGTACTTAGCGATCTACGGCAGAGTGCAGAAGCTGGGAAATGCGTTGATGGTGCATTAGCCACACAGAGTTCCCGGCTGCATGAGAGACCCGTCGCTGCGCAATAAATGCATCTCCTGCTGGGTAACTTGCCGCTGTCTGTTAGCCTGCCCTGTACGTTCTGCACAGAACAAGAAAAGGAATTACTTCACATCATTTCACTGTCAAATTTGACTGGAATATAAATATCGTGACATTATGTGAACATCCTTTACAGCTGTAAATGAGAACTGTCACTACAATAATAGATTTTTGATTTCGCGTACTGACTAAGAGCCTATTTCTTGTTCAATTTAAAATGAAATCAATCGCAAAGAGATTCAAAGTGAATAGTGAAATAAGATTATACGGCTTGATTAGAATTTAGATTACACAGAGGTCGGTTCAGCGGCTACAGTAAATTTGGCAGCTCATTTGAAAATTATATTCTTTACATTTTTGACAAAACTCTTTCCCAGTTTGAAAGTTTTAGACTCTGAATCCAGTAGCATGGTATCCTCATGTTATCACCATCTCACACCATCATTCTATGGTATCACCATAGTATTTTTTAAACATAAGGGTCTATTTATAAAAATAAACGAATTCCTAAATCAATCGTGAGAACTAACTGGTAAAATGATATGTTAAATGTAAGGTCCATCATCTGTTAGATAAGCTGTAGTTAATTCAACATAAGTAGTTTATGTTTAACACAATTTAATGAATCTGACCTGCTTCAGTTAATAAAACAATATGGGAACTTTTGTGGATGAGGTCATGCTCAGAGGTCTCCAGCTCAAATCAAGCCAGAAGATCTGAGAAAGACAGGTCTTTTATAACAGGGTGTTCCTCCATGCTGTCTGGTCACTTCACTTGTATGGGCTCTGATCTCTTAAGTGTGATGAACAGCATGCTACAGTTCTGGGCAGAAAGCTCATGTTTCCTCACTGGCACGCTAATTCAACACAAGATTGGTCCCAAATGTTTAAATACTACTCTTTTTAGGATCTATAACACAAATACATTTTTCATAAACACGTTTGAAATGATATTTTAAATTTTAGCTAATATTAACTATTATTATTGCTTTTATTATTGCTTATTTTTGGGGGTTATGATGAATAACGTGAACGTAAATGATACTTCAAATTATGTAGCTTGTTAAGGAGAATTATGCAGTTACTTTTCAAAGTGATCAGATTCATGATTTTAGCCTGTCGGAGGATAATCAAAGTGAAAAATCCCACATTCTTTCACTGAAAGAGAGAGCTGGGCCATATCTGGGGATATGGGGATATAATTTTTTTTGGTTCAGTTAGCAAACTCCCAGAACACCCTAGCAACAATTCATGACACCTTAGCAACCACCTAACAATGGCCTTGCAACACCCACTCACAATACCCTAGCATCAAGAACGTTTTCTTCAGAAAATATAGAAATTCAGTTCTTTTAAATGTTATGAAAGGTTTACAGTGAAATTTCCATCAATTTGACCACAGTAAGCCAAGTAAGGACAATAAACCATAGAAGGACTTTGAAAACCGGATCAGGGACTTGTTGGGGTCAATGCTTTATCTCTTTAACTACAGTAGTATAAAAGCACATGAAATAATCTTTGCGTGAAGTTAGTGCTGCAGTCTTTCTGGCTAACAAGTGTATTATTCCAGTAAATGTTCTTCACTATGGAGTTCAAAAACACATGACTTGTGCATGCTCGGGGGCCATGGCTCTTCAGGAGGCGCTGTGTGTGTTTGTGTTTGTGTGTGTCCACCTGCACAGACCCTGGCTGTAAAGAGGGGGCTCTGACTGGTGTGGCTGCAGGGTTTGAATCGGGTCTGCATCTATGTGCTGTGGCCAAGGTCAGCGCATCACTGCGGGGCAGAAGCAGAGGCAGGGGCAGGAGCGGGGGTGGCTGCCTAAACACCACCACCACTACCTCCTCTGTGTCCAATAGCAACTGCATCTGCAGAAGGGAGAAGTGTGCGCACTGTGGGTAACTGCCAACACAGGCACAAACACACTAAAAACCATATAGATCACAGCTGAGGTTCATGGATATGTACAAACACACAAAACTACTGGAGAAATGGACCTTTGTATAGGACAGCTGTGAAAGTATCGAGAGCGAGAGCGATGTGTTCTCAGAGTGCAGGCTGGGTATTATGTGATCTCCGCTCAGATCCATTACCTGGATCGTTTTCCCTCACAGGGTCGGACTTAGCAAAGGCGGGGCTGACATTTAACCCCCAGCAAACTGCTACCAAAGTCACCTGAGCATTGCAATGGGCGTTGATACGACTACCCAGCTTCATTAATAAATAATACACAGTCATCCAGTCATTTTTCTCTTCTTTTTGGGAATTTAAAAGGCTACAGTGGTTAATTTAGATTGCAAGGTTTGAGATAAACACTCTGTTCCAAAACCTAGTGGACTCTTAATGTAATTATGCCTCCCAAGATACCTTGATTTAGTCCTATTCTAAGACAGGATCACATAATACAGCTCTGGAAAAAATTAAGAGACCACTTAACATTGAGAAATCAATGTTAAGTGGTCTCTTCGTTTTTTCAAGAGCTGTATGTCCTTTGTAAAAAAGGCATTTTGAGAATTTACTGCGACAGACTAAAGACTGTCTATTGTCTTCATCTATTGTCAATAGTGTAGCGATGTATGGACCACAGCTCATAATGACAGAAGTCACTTTTAAACCAAGCAGGTCAACAAGGAGAAACAATTTGAACCTGTTGTGAAATCTGCACATTTGGCTCACACGTATGTGGATTCCTTTTGATATGGATTTTGAAAATTCTCTGACCTGTAAATGTGACCACACCTTAAGTGCTGTAAAGTATTGATTATTTTACCCAATATATGCGTGCTATGTATTTTTATTGTATCATGCTATTAGCCTAGCAGCATGCTTACTTTAATCTATTGAAATCAAATGCGAGGTTTGTTTCCTGTGGGGAACATTATTGACGTTGTATGACATGCAGAGTAGCTACATATGTACGGCATTCCAAATTAGTCAGATGACAGTTAGGATGCTACCTTAAAAGACAGCTGCCTATGTAGGCAGTATACAGCATGGCCGTCCTTTACGTTTTGGAACAGAGTTCATCAAATATGGTTGTATAAAACATCCTCCTCCTTCCCTTGTGAACATATGCCATGGTTTAACTATAGGAAGTTTATATGTAGTAACACTAACTGCAGAAACCATAGTTACTTTGGGTCTAAGGACTCCTCCATGGTTTCACCTGCTGTTGCTATGGTCTTAACACAAATAACACAGTTTAACTATAGTTGCTATGCAAGAACTATGGGCAGTTTTCATAAGGATTCGTTTAGGGAGTTTCAGCAGAGTTGAATGTAAATGCAGCGAAAATCAACCTGTCATGAGGACCGATAACAGCCCCTGGCATAATCCGAATGGCCAAATACTGTATACAGAGCGCGCCCATCACCCAGCCACACGGACACAAGGGAGAGCATTGGGTTTGTGTTGAACCTTTTGTTGCTCTTTCCCCAGCCAGCAGCCTTGGTTTAGTAGAAGAGAGACCTCCCCTTGTTTCCAAGCAGCTCCACCCCTCCCACCCAGGCTCAGGGTTGGGAACAGCCAGTGCTGTTCATTGTGGGGGCTTTCGGTACACGGTGGAGGCTGCCAGCAGGTAGCCATGGCAACAACATTGCTTTCACTCTCTACTTTTTTGTGCTTTAAAAGGGGACTGTGGAGAATTGGAGGGGCCCTCATCACAGGCCAAATTAAAGAGGTCACAGTCATTTGCTGGCACCAGTTGAAATAATCATAGAGACGGATGTGTTGCAAAGCAACGGTGAAATGGAGGGAAAAAAATGAGCATATTAAGCAGACAGCTCGTTCAATTGTAATATGATTAATTTATGTTGCAAGTGGGAAATTGGAAGAGAGATTACAAGAAATGCATTTGTCAGAAGAGTTCGGTGTAATTACAAGCATTTTGAATCAGCGTAAAGAAACCATCGACTTGGTCGGATATGCAAACATCTAACTTAAACGAGAAGTGCAGACAATGAGCTTTCTCTTTCAGTGAACACCTCAAATCAAAAGGCATGAGTGCTGTTTACTCGAACACTACGTATTTACAATCAGAAAAGATTGACTGGTCTGCATGCATGATTACAGCGTTCTGTGCACATTCTGATTTTTTTTTAAATTTCTTGCATACTGTATGAGCCAAACCTTATAATCCAGATCATGTATATTTACATTTTGGCAGGAGTTACAATTCCACAAACCGCAAAACCCTCAACTCTGACTGGGTCTATTTCCTGTATTTTCATCAGCTTTTTGTGTCTTTAACTCGGCACGGGTGTAAAACAGGAAAACCGATATCACTGTAAAACTCTGGAATGTCTCATATTGGTGAAGGCTGTTTTGACTTTATGATATTGACCAGGGCAAGTCACTCAAAGCTGCTTATTTTTAGTTGGATTTTTCTGAACTTAATCAGGAGTGGGATTTGATTTATTGCCAATGTAAATCAAGCACTCAAAGAGGTGCATGCAGCCAAGACTGGGGTGAATTGCTGTAAAGAATATTACAATTAGATTACATCACAACCAAAACATTTCTATTTTTACATGCTGATTAAACACAATTTGTCATATCAGGAATTTCCATTAGAGAGGTCCAAAACTGGACGTTAGGCTTCCCGCTCACGCAAGAACAATTAGTTCATGAGGACATTGTTATAGTAAGACTTTTCTTTGCAAAAGTGTTTAGTTAAGCTCTTATACAAGGCACATTTGGATCAATGATGTGACACTGTAGTTCATACATACAATGACTTGAATACCTTCTCATGTGATGAGCAATATACTGTATATTTTTGCCATGCATCAAGTCAAAAATGTATCCAGAAATCATAATGAAGAAAAAAACGTCTCACTGAAAAATATTCTTGAAAAGAAAACCTTATTTAGTAGCTTTCAATAATGTTTTATTATTATTTCTTAGAAAAAAAAATAACCATCACTGCTTACATCTTTTTTTTTTATGTTACGGTCAAATTCTTATGGCCATGTGGTGCCATTTGTCAAAACCATATGAAACCAACATGAATACAATGAGAACATTTCAGTGTGTTTTAAACGTTTTCCCTTACAGTGGACACACTTTTACATCATTGACGCAAAAGTGTTTAGTTAGGGTGTTTTCACACCTGCCTCGTATGGAGCGTTTGTCTCGGAACCTGGCATGTTTTCTCAATTAGTTTTTGTTCATTTAGGCATATACATTCTTAACATGGCTCTCAGGCACAGATCTGCAATAAACCAATCGGTCCGAGATCACCTGAATGAGGTGGTCATTGACTTGCATAGTATTTATATATACTATACAAATCAATGGGGTCCCTTTAAGACAGCAAAAAATAGCGAAATCTTCAACATGTTTGCTTAAACTCATTATGGAATAATCTATATTTAGAGTTTACAGTAAGAAAAAATTATGTTTTATAAGAAAATTATTTTGCAACAGGTAGGATTCCGTTTATGGCACTTCTCATTAATTTCTATGGTATCCGCAAACAGTGATTGACTGTAGTGATGGTTCGATCATGAAGGATTCGTTCATTTTTATCAAATCTTTAATATGGGAACTACGATTTTTCAGACACAGCCAGTGATTTGTTCATTTTGTGTTGACCGCGCATGCGCAACATCCTATAGGTTCTGTACAGGAAACGGAAATGATTAGTTCAGTGATTAGCTCAGTCTTCAGGACCGAGTCATCCGTTTATCATGTGACAGCCCCACAGACTAAGGCTATGCAGTCTGTACCGGAAACAGAAGTGATTAGTTCACCTCCCAAATATTCGGGTCTGAGTTGTTTGTTAGTCATGATGTGACAGCCGTATTGAATACAGAAATAAGTTAATAATTACCAACCTTCCTTACAAATATGCGTGTAGTTAGGTTTTTCTTTTTGTAGTTACGTAATGCTAGCCTGACAAGCCAGACCCATATCAAGATGTTGGGTCTGGAAACTCACCATTGACAGGGCTCAATCCGAGGGGCGGGATAAACGGTTGTCTTTCAAATTCCCTCTGCACGCAATTGGATAGCGCCATGAGCGCCACAACCAACCAGAGCGAAGAAGAAGGTGAAGCCGAGCTAACGTTAGTTGATAGACTTTCGCCGTATCCGGTAGGCAAAACTTAGAACTTTTCTTAAAGGGTAAAGGGTTAGTTCACCCAAAACTAAGTCATTAATTACTTACCCTCATGTCGTTCGACACCCGTAAAAAAACCTCTGTTGATCTTCGGAACACAAATTAAGATATTTTAGTTGAAATCTGATGGCTCTGAAAGGCCTCCATTGGCACAATGCACGGTTCACTCTCAAGACTAAAGACGTCGTTACAAAGTCCATCTCACTACAGTGGTTCTACAATAACTTTATGAATCGGCGAGAATAGTTTTTGTGCGCAAAAAAACCCTAAATAACAACTTATATAGTGATGACGATTTCAAAACACGGAATCATGAAGCTTTGAAGCGTTATGAATCAGTGAGTCGATTCAGCTGTTTGGATCGCCAAATTTCAGCAGTTTGGCGGTTTGACACGCGATCCGAATCATGATTCGACTCACTGATTCATAACGCTTCGAAGCTTCATGATTCCATGTTTTGAAATCGTCATCACTATATAAGTCGTTATTTAGGGTTTTTTTGCGCACAAAAACTATTCTCGCCGATTCATAAAGTTATTGTAGAACCACTGTAGTGAGATGGACTTTGTAACGTCTTTAGTACCTTTTAAGGGTCTTGAGAGTGAACCATGCATTGTGCCAATGGAGGCCTTTCAGAGCCATCAGATTTCAACTAAAATATCTTAATTTGTGTTCCGAAGATCAACGGAGGTCTTACGGGTGTCGAACGACATGAGGGTAAGTAATTAATGACAGAATTTTCATTTTTGGGTGAACTAACCCTTTAAGAATGACTTTAGTGCCTTTCTTTGTTCTTTTCTCAAAGAAAAGCTTAACTCCATGTCTTCCAGAGTCGCGGCCAAAGCCAGCTGTTCGTCAGCTTTGTTTACGAGTAGCACGCAGAACCTCCGCAACTCGTGCCGTCATTATGTTAAGCCCGCCCACCGACTCTACACACGCTGTGATTGGCCTGACCTGAGTTTGTTTTTTCCAGCTCTCAGGTCTACGAAGAGTTGCTAGACTGTATTCGCGGCAAACTACATTTTCTGCAGCTAGGGTGCGTCTAGATTTCTAGGCTAACGTAATGCGTTTCTGGTCTCAAATTTCTTAGAATGTAAACATTTGTTCATTTCTGTCATGATGGTACTTTCTTTTCCATAACAGAACGATGAACGGAAAACTTGGGAGGTGAACTAATCATTTCTGTTTCCGGTACAGACTGCACTATAAGCAATTAATTATGGCAATCATTTCGGTTTCTCATAATTTGGCCTTGGCTGCATTATAGTGTTTTCTTATTTGAAATGTGATCAACGTTTGCGTAAGAAGATGTGTTAGGGAATTTGGCTATCAAAATGTAATTATATTCTGCTGAAAAGAACGAAATTAAAGAAATTACTTGACTTGTTCATCTTCCGAGATTCAAAGATCTGAGTCAGTAAGATGATCGGAACTTCCCATCACTAATTGACTGTCGCACAACTCTGAATGAAATTAAATGACGTCAAAGCTGTAATGTGAGCATTAGAGCCATGGACCCTCGTATCTCCCAATAATAAGACCATGGCTGCATCCGAAACCTGAAAAATGCTGTCTTCGGAGGACACATTTCAAGGTCGGAAGGCACCAAGGCAGGTCCGAATCTAATGTTAGCTTCACTTCCTGTCTCCTGAGATACCTTCATCTGATCGAGTTTTGAAGGCAGCATGTATGTATCCTTCACTGCCTTTGATATCACACAATCCTGTGCGTTCCATTCTGTGACAGTTGAGCTGGAAAAAAAAGATGGCGTTTGCTGGTCAATTTGTGTGTAAATGTATGTTTTTTACCAACATTTTCCACTTCGGATGTCATTTCTAGCGAGAAATTACTAATGTAGTAATTAAATATTTGTTTAGTTCTCACAAAAGCTCTCTATTTTGCTTTAGGTCATTAAACTGTTACACTGCCTTAGAAGTCTGTCTGAGATTAGTTTTGTGAGGTGCCTTCATGCACAAACGCTGCCTTTACAAGTCATTGTCTCATAAGGCAGCGAGGCAACGAGTCAGCTGCCTAGATTTTCGGACGCAGCCTATCTCTGGCATTGTAACAGATCTGCCAGGTTCCTGCATAAGCCAATCCCAACGCACTCCCTCTCCTGAACATTAATCGCACACACCTGCACCTCATCTGCCTACTTACCTGATCATATCCATATTGCACTATTGTTGTCAATAAACCACCCTTGCACTGCTATCTCTGCCTCTGAATGTGCTTCCGCAACAGAAGACTGGACCTCAACTGATTGACAACACGATGAGTTCGCCAAATCACTTTCAGGACACCATGGATGCCCTTCGTCGGAATCTCACAGCCACTACTGTCTTAACCGCCACTTCCATCACTTCCGTCACCACAACTGCCACTCCTTCACCGATGGTAGTCACCAGTCCCATGGCCAAACCAGCGCCCTTCTCTGGCTCAGCGGAGAAATGCAATGGATTTATCCTCCATTGTTCGTTGGCCTTGGAGATGCAGCTGCATCTCTACACCACCGACTGGGCGACGATTGCATTCATCATTTGCTTGCTGACAGGGCAAGTGCTCCAATGGTCTGAAACCATTTGAACCCCGGCCAGGCCTAAATAATTTCATCTCCCATTTTCACTAGGTATTTGGCAAGCCTGTGGGAGATGCCTCTGTGAGTGAACAACTGTATCATATCCGTCAAAAAAGGATGGCAGTTAATGAATATGATGCCCTAAAATTCTCCACCGATTCGTACTCGTCTACGTTGACGACATCCTTTTATTCTCCTGGAGCCCAGCCGAACATCGCCACCACGTTGCAGAGGTCCTGAAACGCCTGAGAGAGTTCGACCTTTTCGTCAAGGCAGAGAAGTGCTGATTTCATCAACTCTCAGTGCAGTTCCTTGGTTATCACATCAGTAACAATGGTATCCAGATGGACGAGGGGAAGGTGGACGCCCGTCAGGAACTGGCCCACTCCAACCACCATCAAGGAGCTCCAGCGCTTCCAAGGTTTCGCTAATTTTACAGACGGTGCATTCATAACTACAGCACCATTACCAGTCCACTCACCAGTCTACTCACAAACAAGCCCAAATCACTGTCCTGGTCTCAATCTGCCAACAAAGCTTTCCATCAACTCAAGGAGGCCTTCACCAGCACACCACTCCTCATCCACCCAGACCCGAGTAAGCCATTCATCGTGGAGGTGGATGCGTCCACCACCGGAGAAGGAGCGGTGTTGTCTCAGTAGCAGGGGACCCCAGCCAGACTCCATCCATGTGCCTCCTTTTCCAAGAAACTCAGCCAGGTGGAGGTTAACTATAACATCAGAAACCGGGAACTCCTTGCCATCAAGCTAGCCCTAGAGGAGTGGAGACATCGGTTGGAGGGTGCTCAACATCCATTCACTGTGCTTACGGATCACAAGAACCTTCAATACTTAAGAGAGAGCGAGAGGGTCTGAGGTTGACAGACCCTGCACAGGATGACAGCGGACCTTCGTCGCTCTGAAGATCCATCATATCAACCAGGTTAGAAGGTCTGGCTGTCAACTCGGGACATCAGGATGCACCTGCCCTGCAAGAAGCTTAGTCCCAGATACATTGGCTGCTTCACCATCATCAAACAGATCAATCCTGTCACATATCAGCTTCAACTTCCTTCACACTACAAGAAACACTCAACATTTCATGTGTCCCTCCTCAAACCTCACCATTCTTCTGTTTCCGTCAAACCTCGAGGACAGCGTCATATATAAGGTCCAGGAGATTCTGGACTCCCGCCGTCGTGGTGGTATCCTGAATTATCTGGTAGACTGAGAAGGTTATGGACCAGAAGAACGATCATGGGTTCCCAGGGATGATAATCTTGATCCAACACTGACGGAGGCCTTTCACGCGGCACATTCTTATCATCCAGCACGCCGAGGTCGGCCACCACGACGTCGGGGGTCCTTGGCCCTCAGAAGCGGGCCGTGGAGGGGTGGGGGGGGGGGGGTATTGTTACTGCAACAGATCTGCCAGGTTCTTGCACAAGCCAATCCCTCTCCATCGCACACACCTGCACCTCATCTGCACTCTCATCAGCACACCTATTTAGGCACACACCTCACCTCAGTCATTTGTCTGGTCTCGTTTGCACGAAGTGGACACTTACCATGTTCTCCATGCAATATCTTCCAGTCAACTCTCCAGCGATTTCCTCCAGCATTCATCCTGTGATTTCCTCCAGTGTACCCACTCTGCCAAAATCATTGAGGTGTGTGCATCTGTCAACCTCTTCGATTCATCCATGATCTCCAGTCTCTGTAAGATCCAGAAGTTTGGATTATTGCTCTATCGAAGATTCCAACTCTCTCACTACTTACCTGATCACATCCATATTGCACTATTGTTGTCAAACCACCCTTGCACTGCTATCTCTGTCTCTGAGCGTGCTTCCATAACAGGCATAGATGCACAGTTTTATTCGAGGGACTTGAAAGTTTGTTCAGAGCCAGAATCTAAAAGGATATTAAGATATCTTTAATACTTCTTGAGTTACAGGCCTGCAAACTTGGGGCAAAAACAAGTGCTTTTTCCCCATTTTTGAACTGGCATATAATGCAACAAAGTAAAAATTTAATAATAAAATAATGATGCTGCCATCTTTTAAAGTCATTTTTAAAACTTCTCTCATAATATACATTGCACATCACAATGTTCAATGATTCTCAAACAACTCAATGGACGAATCAGTCTCTCTAAATCCCTCCTTTCCGCGAGTCTGCTCTGCTCCAATTAATCAGATGGCCCAGTCTGTTGTGATTGGTCTACCGTGTACAGCGCGTATTTTGGAAACAAACGCTCATTACCATAACTGATCTTTCAGCTCCGTCAGGAGGCTTCCTAAAGCTCAGCGATTAATGTACACACTGTAAAGACAGTAACAAGGAAGTCGATTTTACATAAATCTCAGCGCAAGTCTGAATCGATAATGAAAACATGGGAAGAACTAGTTATTCAACCCGAACCGTGAGCAGGATGTTTCTCAGTGATGCTACTCAGTTTGAGGTACATTATGAGATGGTTCAACTGTAATTCCTCACCATCAGCATTAACAAGTGTGCTTCCATCAATAAACCTCTGTGTGTGTGTGTGTGTGTGTGTGTGTGTGTGTGTGTGTGTGTGTGTGTGTGTGTGTGTGTGTGTGTGTGTGTGTGTGTGTGTGTGTGTGTGTGTGTGTGTGTGTGTGTGTGTGTGTGTGTGTGTGTGTGTGTGTGTGTGTGTGTGTGTGTGTGTGTGTGTGTGTGTGTGTGTGTGTGTGTGTGTGTGTGTTTCTAATTTATTGCAGTGCACATGTGGGAACTGTATCAATAACAGCGCATATGTTAGCCAAGCACTAAAGTGAATGACTGATGTAACATTAAACCAACAAATCTAGCTCCATCCGTTATCTTTACTCAAATTAGTAAGAACGACAGACAATCTGCATTAATAGACATTGTTTTAGGTAATACTGCAGCCCACAGCTGATTTACAGTAGTATTTCAGTAAGACAGTAATAATGTGAGTTAGCCAGAGACCTACATAATATGAAACACTATAAGCACATTGTAGAGGAAATCGTCTTCTCGACATGATGCTATCCAGTATCCACAGGAATCAGCTGCAGTGTTTGAGGTTGTTCATGTTTTCCCTTGTGTCTGCACGTGCAAAAAGTGGACGGGCAATATGCTAATGTTTCGTCTTGACGTCACAACGAAACGGCTTTTGAAAAACGATACGTTTAATTGACTCGGAGTCGACTCTTACTTTTGAGAGACAATAACTTTATATACGGTGCACTTTCAGATTTAAAACTTTGCAGGATGTTTTCATTCACTTAGAACTATGTTACACACTACATGACTACATGAAAGGTACTTTTCGAAATTCCATAATAGGGACAATTTAAGCCAGCAGACCTCATGTTAGACTATGATAAATAACATTTCCATTGTTTTATCTGTTGTCAAATATGGTAATTCATGGCTCATATAAAAATGGAACAAATTTATACTAAGAAAATGAAAGAGAAAGCACAAGTAAAGGTTTCGTCAAGTTACATATGACTTTTCTTCACAAGCCTAAAACACTGGATCACTTGCAAGCCATGGCATCATTCTACCCCATTTCGCCAACCTCTAAGTTTAATTATCTTTCAGCACGTTTGTGCTTGTGTATACCTTCATTATTTACACTATTCTAAAAGACCTGGGAACATTTATTCTAAATTGCCTATTATTTAGTTTGCATTTGAGTGAGATCTAAGCACAATGGAGAGTCTTTCTAACGGTTATAGTGCTGGGTGGGGCTCTAACTCTTTGACTGACGTGTGCACCTTGCTCGCAAACTCCTTTACTCTTATTTCTCACTACCACCCAACCCGATCCCTCCCTTTCCTGTGTGAGAGGCTAACAGGAGACATCGCCCAACCTCGTGCTTGACTTCCCCCACATTTGCAGCAGATGGCCCTCACCATCAAGTCTGATGGAGGAATTCATCTGGCAGAGCTTCCTGACCAGAGCAGCCCCTCCTCTACAACACTGACTGACCTATTTGTATTCTCTGCACAGCAGATGAGGCACCCTGCCCTCTTCGCTCTGGGCATCTAGGGACTGGCTGTGGGAACCAGAGCCAGCCTTTCCTGGCAGTTGCTCACCGTAACCCTCTGAAGCTTCTCGACACGCTTATACGCACAGAGAGAGAGAGAGTCTAGCCTCATGTCCTCGCTGTCACCTGGGCATGTGGTACTCTGAGTGTATCCTCATCCCTAAGAACAGAAGAGACCAGTGGTCAGTGCCTGATTGGTTCTGATGTTCTCCTGAACCATTCTTAACACAAATGTGAAACTTTAAAACTCAAGCCTGACACTGCAAACCCATAAGAAAGAAAAATTACAAATAGGATGTCTTTAAACTTAAAATGATAGTTAACCCAAAAATGAAAATGTGCTGTTAATTTACTCACCCTCAGGCCATCCAAGATGTAGGTGTCTTTTTTCTTCTTCAGTAGAAATGTAAAGAAGATTTTTAGCTGAAACCGTGGTCCTTGGTGATTTATATAGTGCAAGTCAATGGCTACTGTCAAAAATATACAAGCAAAACAAAATTAATACCCATGGCTCCTGATGATTCATTGAATAAAAAATATAAAAATTAGATTACTCAATTGGGAAGATTGACTTTTCACAAATTCCCAACATTTGAATCGTCTGACTGATCTAACTTCTAAATAATAGAACAGCACCAAAGGTTGTACATTTATAATTGTATTTCTGTTGCTTTTGATTTTTTCAGTGAAGAAATTCCTGAAGTCATTGCTACTAAACTGTAATGGAAAATTCAGTTCAGGTGATATCTGTTTATTTGTTAATCTAGCCACTGTTCTAAACAAAAACCTTGGATTGTTTTGCTTATTTTTTTTAGTTTGCGGCGATGCTCGGCCTTGGCTGCTTTTAGAGCCTTTTTATAACGTGACATGCTGTCTTTTCACGCGATTCTAAAGACCTCTAAATGAGTTTGTTTCCATTTGCGGTGCAACAGTTTCTAATGTACTAGAAAAAAAATGGTGTTCATTTGTGTGTTTGGGTACACTAAACATCTATAGTGGTTGGGATGATAATTCTGCCTGGTCAATAACACTGCGCAATATGGCAATGCTCTCGTTCCCTGCAACGGAGTATTCTCTGTCTAGAGCACACAACTGCATGAGCTTATAAGAAGCACATGCCTGAGCTGGCATTTTGGGTTAAGCTGCATTCGTTTGACATTGCGGAAAATAGAATAATAGAATAAAAATGTATTAGCCTTTCTAAGCGTTAGGGATGTGACGGTGAGAAAATTTTCCCTCATCGTCACATTACAGTGCGTGCGCATTTTAGTTTCGTTTTCGAATTAGCGCCAATTCGGGGCGAATTGCTTGAATGGTGGGTTCATTAGCCAATTATTATTACATGAAAAACACAACAACAAAAGTACAATGGCAAACTCACTTAAATAGGCGCTTTTACATTTCGCGTTGAGACCAAATCTTCCACCGTCATCTTGTCATTCAGCTCCTCACTCTTGTGATGAATGAAATCTGACTCCTGCTGCATTTGTGCTGCGACTTCGGCAGACACGCTCAGTTTTTATTTGTAGTGTCTGTTCTCTAACTGAACTAATTATTTTATTACTATAAAAAATCGAAACGATGGTGGGGGGCGGTGCCGCGGTGGGCAAGTGGTGTAACCGGTGTTATGCCTGTTAAACCTGTTTTATAGCAGCAAGCCTATTACCCGTTGTTATTATTATCAATCTAAAATGAATCTACTGCGAAATATAGGAGTGCATCACTCGTATCACTAGTGCAGTGTCCGTTCTCAGAGCATATAAGCCCTGCCTGCGTGAGGCGCGCCGCTTGCCCGCTTCTCGAGATTCCTGCTTTTATTAGAGAGAAGAATATGTTCAGCCCCTTCCCGCCGAAGCTTTGAATATTCAGTGTTGATTACTACCGAAGCTTCGAAGCTCAAAAAAGGATATTCAGACCAGCCCTACACATCACTTAAAATAAGTAAAACAAATCATCTGAGCCCTGAAAGAGCAGACTCTGAGCAATAAAACCAGTGGTTAAGAGTTTGTATTGGTCCTAATGTTCTTCTGAACTATTCTTAACACAAATGTGACAATTTGACAAAATGTGACAAAAATTACAAATAAGACCTATTTAATAGCTCGCTTGTGTTTTTTTTTCTGAGGAGATAGATTAAATATGGTGCAAACTGAGTCTTCTGCTTAAATCTGCTTCTCCTAAGACAAAGCTAGAAACCGTCACATATCTTGAAAGAGATCTTAACATCACAAACGGTGCTCATATTTGTCAGAGATTTGAAAAAACTCAAACATGTGTCATCAAAGTCTTAAATGAGCCAATTATCTGAGCTGAAATATTCGCATCAATTGTGTTTATTTCTTTATTTAACAGTTGTGTCTATTTTAGTTTCTCAGAAACATCTGATAAAGGTGACACTTGAAAGAAACCTAAGTGAGAGTTCGACTGAGCCCTTAAAGAGGAACCCCTCTGAGCAATAAAAAATTCCCCTGGTTACTCAAATGTGACATTGCTGATCCAAAATGACAGTGCAAAGAAACAAATGTGAAAGGGGGAAATAAAAAGTTTTTAAAAAATGTTTCAGGGGTGACATATCGCACTCAGAACGGCATGAAATCTTTGGCAACAATGATCCCAAGTACCTCTCATACCTAAATGAATTTTGGGTAGGAAAATGCAGGAATATTACAGTCTGATAAAGTGGTAGCAGACTGCTCCCGGGCCCATTCCGTCAATCTGTGCGGCTGAATGTGGCCAGGGACCGAGGTGGTTAGGAGGTTCATTTGAAACCAGTCAGGCATTTCTGATAGACCTCCATTTCACTCTATCCATGTCTCTCTCTCCCTCCCCCTCTTCCTTCACCAACTCTCCCTCATCCATTCTCTCTTTCATGAAGCAGAGTCTACTACACTGTGGTGGGGCAGAGGAATGCAGACCAGTGTAATCACAACATCATCAACTCAGCACTGATGTGGCCAACCCAATAATGCACCTCTAATTGAATAACTTACCCACCACACATCTCCCGTGGGGACACCCCGGGTGGAGCAAAAACTGAGAGGCAGATGGCAGAAGCTGAGCGAGCACTCATTCATTCATTCTCAAACTCGACCACCAATCATTTTCACTCTGTTGCTAAAGGAGGGCAATTTTTGTTCTGTTTTCTTTTTTGTTTTTTATGGCAAAGAATTGCGCTTGCCAAATGCAAAGAGAGACAGAGAAAGATGCAAGAGCTTGAAAATAAAACCCTAGTAAGACCCCCAGCAACCAAACAGAGAAACTTGTTCAGTACTAATGAACTAACAACGAATCAAATCTGCATTAACAATAATGCTGCGGAGATATGCAAAAACCATGATTTCGGATTGATGGCCAGGATAGGGGTAGCCATAAATAAAAATCATAATAAACAAATAAATACATGTATGCATGTAATAATTTAAATGTTTTTGAATTAAGTATTTTATGCTCACCAAGGCTAAATATATTTGATCAAAAATACAGTAAAAATATTACAACATATTACAAAATATTACACTTTAAAAGAACTGTTTCTATTTTAAAATATAATTTATTCCTATGATTGCAACGCTGAATTTTCTTGTATTGTGACATGATCCTTTAGAAATCATAATGGTTCTTTTCATTAATGTTGAAAACAGTTTTGCTGCGTAATACTTTTGTAGAAACCGTGATACTTTTTTTGCAGAACTGTAAAAAAAGTAGACTACAAAAAACTGATTTGAAATATATATATTTTTAATTGTATAAATGTCTTTACTGTCACTTTTGATCAATTTAATGTGCTCTCGCTGAATTAAGTGTTAATTTCTTATTTTTTTAACTTACCTAAACTTTTGAATGGTATTGTATCACGATTTCCACAAAAATATTAAGCAAAACAAAACAAAAAACACTCAAATGTTTCTTGAGTACTACATATGTATGTATTATACGTTATATGTAAGTCCCATATACATATAACATATACATACATTTTAAAATAGAAAATGTAAATATTATTTTGCAATATTACTGTATTTTTGATCAAATAAATGCAGCCTTGCTGAGATAACCTAGCTACAAAACCGTTAATCCACACTTTTGACTGGAAGTTTATGTAGCGTTACCCTCATATTATTTATTGGAGGTGATGTGGAGGGACTTTGGATAACATCGGATGACATGAGACTTTAATATTACTGATTTCATGCACGAGAGAATATTTGATGGTAGCCTACTCCAAGGTAACGTTAGCCTATGCTAACGTTACCTTCACGTGCTATCGGACATTTCGTACTTCCCACTTTTGAAGTCGTGATTACGAGCTCGTCGCATTCAAATTTTAAAATGAGAGGCGTTCATGTCCAATTTTTCAACTAGGAAACTAGTACTTTATTTACGATAATTCCGATTGTACGTGAAGGCAACATTAATACCCCAAAACATCGTCATCGGTAAGTGACGTGTAAGAGTTGTGATATTCTATGCTAAAACATGCCTTTACCTTCAGTACGGAGACGTTGACAGAGGCCACGGGGTTTTAAATCGATGACAAACGATAAGATGTAGTTTGGTCTCAGATGATTGTAACGTTAGGTAAATATCCACTTCATTCAGTACTTCTTGTGTTGTGGCGTTACTTTTTGCTGTTACTGTTTATTGACTGAGAATCGCTCCAAACAACGGCATGCGTTAATGACCTTTAAGAATGAATCGCGAACTGAGTCAGGCAGATTCGTTAAAAGATTGATTCAAGAATGAATAACTGAGCATCGTTAGTTCTTTTTGTAAACAGTCAACAGAAAGTACGAATAAACTACTTGGTTGCTGAAATATTTGTGGGGTAAATATTTCTCAAGATGGTAACAGGACCGCACAAGACACTAATTTATTACATTAATTTGGTAACCCTAAACAGCTACCTAAATGGTGGTGAAAATGTTTAATTTATTTTTCTCTTTGAAGAGCTTCGTCCACCTTCTGCATCCAATGGGCATACAGTAGAAACACAGTCACTGACTGCAATACTTGGTAAGCAATCACGTTAAGAATTATGTAACGCTATTTTGTCATTTAATTTTTTGCTTATTTTTATCATTCATTTTTAAATTGTATTTATTTATTTTTCCAACACTAAAGTAAGCTCTTCTGTGGCAGTGGAAGACTTGAGCTTCATTAGCTGTTATAGGCAAATAACAATATAGAGGAATAACAAAGTGCAATAAACTGTAAAAGTAATTGCGCAAAACAATGGTTAATAATAATAATATGATTTTAAAAAATACCAGTTTGCAATATCAAGTAGGTATACTGCTGTACAGCTTAAATAATTGGATGACACCAGAAGACTTGCACATTCAGTGTTTGTTTGTTTTTGTTTTTTAAAAAGGGGACTGGGGTTGAAATTATGTCTGAAAATGTTTAAAATTGTTTTTTTGCCTTTCAATTTGAATGGATTCATTATTTACTGCCAAAAAGAGAGGGAGCAGCATCAGGGAAGGTTATGAGCTATATTTGATCTCACGTCACCCGTATGAGCACCTCATCTCACGGTGTCAAGGCCATTCTCTCTGTGTTCATCTCCTCATCTACTTGGAGCCCTCTTGTAGACCATTTGTTGCAAACACTGAAGGTGTGGCTCTCATAATCAATAGGATCCTTGTTAGAACTTGCATGGGTTCTGTCGTTGTAGGGCATTGATTTACCCTTCACAGCCGATTGCACTACATTTACCAAGCTGCATGCTCAAATGAATGCCCTGCTGCTCTCTACCAATTAGTTTCCCTGCAAATAGCACTGTGGCAGTCAAAGGGTTCATTACCTTTGAGTTCCAGTCTTCCACATGTAGTCTACCTTGTGCCTGATGTTCTGCAGTCCAGTACTTTCAGAGGGATATTAAGAACGAGGGTCTTGCCATTGCACCTTATGAGTTTGTTGTAATGAACTTTCTGAGAATGTGATGCATATGTAACCTTTGGTTAAATATAAAAAATACCCGACTACGCCACCTAGGTTCCTTCTCTACCCAGGAAAGTATAAAGTAATACAAATAACCCAAAAAGAAAGTTAAACCAAAAAGAATTACAACAAGAGAAAGGACCCTGCTGGTTCGGATTGCACTGAAGACGGAGACATGACTTTCCAAAAATATACCAAATTTATTTATCACAGGGGTAAAAAAATCATTCACTTAAAACATCAAAATAGGTCTCAAATACAGCTTACCAATTAATACCGACAGAAACAAGAGACCACAATTTGACCACTTTAACAGCAGGGGAAAACACAGCAAATCCGTGAGTAAACAAAACGTAAAACAAGTGTCACACCAGATAAAAATAATATCAAAAGAAAGCAAATACACTCCCCCTTCTGTTAAGCTCCAATATCACAGTTCCAGCTACCGGCAGATATAACTGGCAAGTAGATTTAATACAAGACTAACAGAAAAGAAAATAATTACACCAGTCACAATAACATCATATTTCACTTCTCAATTAAAGCTAATATTAATATTGTTTGCACTGCTTTAAATGGACCAGGCTACCAGCATATCAATTTACTATAACTTAATAGCCCATCGAACATACATTAGGCTACGTCAGTATTTCAACACATTTCTTACGAGCAGCTCGTTAAAGAGCTCGATCGTTAGCGGTTCAACACCTCAATATCCGCTGCCGTCAGTTGTAGGCTACTAGGACCATGAAACAGTGACAATAAATATAATAAAAACAAAACACACACAAAAAACAACAGCTAGCACTCTTGGGCCGCACCTGCAATAAAAACACTAATAAATACATTGGTTAATGTCCCCGCTGCCAAAATAAGACACCAATTATAACACTTCTTACCTCGTAGGGGAATTTAAGCTATAGTAACCTTTAGGTTCCCTGCGCTCGCCACTTCACGCACACACACATTCCTGATGGCAAACATAGGCTATATTTAGGTCATGATCTGCGATTGAGACGGGAACATACGGAGAACAACTCACCAGAGAGGCAAAGCAACTAGAAATGGGTAGCCGGTTACTTCACACCGCACAGAGAAGAATAACAATCAACCAACTTATACAGGGTTTTTAATCACCCCCTAGACACAAACACACCCTCATGATTGCACCGCACAGGTGTACTCAATATCAACTGCGGCTCAACGCCGGTGGGCGTGTCTAGTCATTTGCAATATGCAACCATTACAAGTTCCCCAATTCCAATGAGCAAAACTGAACGTTAGATTATCAACCTGTCACACATAGTGTGTGTTAGATTAGCATACACTGGAACAGCGGAAGTAGACAAGGGCACGGTCAAGAGGTTGAGTCACACTGCACTCTCAAACACGGTCCATTGTGTCTAATGCTGCTCTTTTCTAATGTGTTATTTCATTGTGATTCATTCATTCGCATGAAAAGTTCTTCTGAAGAGCTTTCCTAGTCAAACATTGTGCATCGCTTTTCATGTAACTTACATCTGATCTCTCCCAATGTTAAAGCCATTTTAAAAGCATGCCCAAACTTTGATGTAAAAGACTACTTCATTAAAAATGCCACCTAGCTCCCTAAGTAATATTTTTAGAGCAATTAATGAATCCATTTGCATGCTAATGTTAGCATGACTGGGAGGGGACTGTATTGCTACGTGCATTAATGCAAGCTAAAACATCCTCAACGCTTTCTATTGTCCTTGAAGTGGAACGCCTAATGTCCTCTGTTGTAAATGCCATCACGGGGGGGCACCTTGGCAAAGGGGCACTGATGCATCTTGGAAGTGTAATGATTGTGCCTGGGGCCATGGCAGTCTACTGGGAGATTAGTGAGCTATAGGACTGCAGGCAACCAGGTGGAGTAAGAAAAAAAAACAGGGCTCAACAGGGGTCGGTATCAACCCTGAACACATTTTCATCACACCCATCTCTGAGAGCTTTAATATCTGTAAAAAGACGCCCATCTGACACCAGACAGTTTTGATTGGTCAGGGCAAAGAGGATTTTTATGCTGGTAAGGGTCAGTAGTTTTGATTTTTACTTGCCCTGCCAACATTTGTGCTGACCCCAACACAAAAATAATGATAATATTTTACTATAGCAATGTATATTTGCTAGAAATTCGTGATTAAACGAAAGTAGTGACTGATCTTTTCTTCCATATTGTCATTCATATTTGAAAAAGAAAAAAAATGAAGGGCAGGGACCTGGTTCTATCATAAGCCCTATTCGGACGGGATTAATTTTACTTGGAGAGGTGGGGTAAAGTAATTATTACCAGAGCTTCTCAGTGTGGGTTAGGGTTAGGGTTAGTCCCATCCGAATGTGCCATCTCAGTAATCATTACAGACAATAATAGTAAAGATAACGGCGACTTTTACCTTCTGTAAAAAAAAAAAAAGTCTGAAAAAATGAACTGTAGTAATCCTGTCCGAATAGAACAGCTGTAAATATGCATGTCAATATTCCGATATTTCCTGTTTAAAAAGTTGTTTTCCGCATTTTTTGCAAGTATAGAGGCGCTTGAAGAATCGTTTTGTTCTAGGCAGAGGAACAAATCTGTGTTTTCCACATACTATTCAGATCAAAGAGAAGGTCGAAAGCACTTGTCAGAGGCACAAAACTTGTTTTTAAATTTAGGTAAGTGCCTATTACCAACAAAATCCAATTACAATTTAATTAATAAATTGTTCAACCGGACCTAAAGGTATACAGTAGTGTTGTAGTCAAGACCACCAAGTCGAGACCAAGACCAATGTGTGTTGAGACCAAGACTTTGAGGGGTTGAGACCAAGACAAGACCAAGACCCAGGCAGGACAAGAACGAGTCAAGACCAGACCAGCACTCCTTAAATTCATAGAGATCCACATTACCACCTGAGAAATGACTTATAACCAGTGTTGGGGGTAACGCATTACAAGTAACTTGAGTTACGTAATATTACCTTTTCCAAGTAACTAGTAAAGTAACGCATTACTTTTCAAATTTACAACAAAATATCTGAGTTACTTTTTCAAAAAAGTAACGCAAGTTACTTTTTCACATTAATTTGACTGACAGCTCTACTGCCCCAATGTTAAGAAAAATAAGTGCAGAGGCGTTGTGTGTGAACATGATGGTTATTGTAGTTCTAGACTAAATGTGAGCATTTATTTATCTCACTTGCACAATAAAGATTCTGTCCTCCTCAAAATGAATAAAATCAGTCAAATGCAAAATCAGAGTACTATGCAAACCAACTATTTTTATGCATTTAATCTACCTTTATATTTAATTTACCAATGTCTTGCTGCTGACCTTTGATGATGAAAATTACTAGATTTTTTGTTTTTATTGGTAACTTTTTTCCTCCTGCATCCAATTCTCCCATTATCCAGAATGGAGCTGCGCCCTCTACTGTTCATGCGGGAATCTGCATTTTTAACTCAGCCTGGGGCTTATTATTTCAATTTTGGTATGAAGAGGTCTTTACAAAAATATTGTACTTTTTTGTTATAAAAAACCCAAAAACAAGCCCAGCCCAGGTGAGAAAAAGTAACGCAACGCATTACTTTTCTTAAAAAGTTACTAAGTAACTCAATTAGTTACTTTTTAAGGGAGTAACGCAATATTGTAATGCATTACTTTTCAAAGTAACTTTCCCCAACACTGCTTATAACTTATAATAAATGACTTATAATAAATATAATTAGAATAAGACACTATATAGAGTTGTTAGTAGGGCTGCTCGATTATGGAAAAAATCATAATCACGATTATTTTGGTCAATATTGAAATCACGATTATGTAACACGATTATTTCACATGACTTTGGGAATGTGTTGTATTTATTAAAAATACACCTTTCAACAATTCAATTGAAATTGTAACATTTGTTGTACTTTTTGAACTATTAAAATAAATAATATAACATGTATTCAAATCAAAGTATAAAAGTATTCACGTAAAAATGATAACCACAAATAAATAAGATCAACAATATGGTTCGGCTAGATATGCTTTCCAGGTACGTCTAACATTAGTTTTCAGGTACAGAAATGTATCAAATGTAAAATAACATTGCATATTTGAGTGCATAAATTAAAGATGAATCCTATTAAACTTACAAAAGCTATTCAATCCGGATCGGAGATGCGTCGTCTTTATCGACTGTATAAAGTTCACTTAAGGCATATAAAGACTATGTCTGCTAGAACACTCATCAAGATGGACATGTTGACATACGTTTTGTGTGAGTTTGTCCGTTCAAGAGCAAGACTTGAAAGAGAACTCAATATTTGCGCGCTGAGAGACGTGTGCGCGCTCTCGGATGAGCGCACAGAGATACATTTTCTCACAGCGCGCGGCTTCTCATTCGCGTCTTCTGGCACTAAACCCGGGTGAAGACGGTGAAAATGACTGGATATATTCGAACATACGGCAGCACTCGCATGCATTGAACAAAGTTTACAAAAAATATGAGGGGAAAAAAGGACGTTTACACGGCATCCCTGCTCTCGTCAGTTTTTGTTTCTTTATTAGATTGTCATAGGTCACTCTGTTTAATTTTCAAGTGGTTAAACAAATTTGTGGTGTTCCCTTGCGTTGCAGCCACTGCCATGTAGCAAATCTTGCACGTAGCATGTTTCTG
The DNA here is from genome assembly GCF_949357685.1 of Gobio gobio. Taxonomy (NCBI): domain Eukaryota; kingdom Metazoa; phylum Chordata; class Actinopteri; order Cypriniformes; family Gobionidae; genus Gobio; species Gobio gobio. Next base: position 37,406,569 of record NC_137103.1, on the reverse strand, counting down.
CTCGTCGTCTGATTCCTCGAAGCCAAACTGTTCCCAGACAACGGAGTTGGTTTTGCCTTTTTCGCTCAGCAAACGCTGCTGTAACTGCCCTCCTTCTGCCATCTTTACTCGCGCCGAGTTTTTAAATTCCAGCTTATGATATGCACACGAGACTCACGATCTGAGAAAGTTTGTGGCTTCGGGAGGGGCGGATGAGCGCGTGCACGTTTCATTCAGAACGCAAGACAAAATAAGAGTGTTCTTGCAAAACTGAACATGGCAAAATAATCGTTTTTTCTCGATTATACTATTTTGGTGATCGTTGGGAGGCAAAATCGAAATCGTAATCGAAATTCGATTAATTGCACAGCCCTAGTTGTTAGCAATCAAATGAAATTATTAACAACAAAATTAATCTTTGCGCTACAGAGGTGATACAGATGCATCTGAATTGGTAAATTACAAATGCATAAATAATGTTGAAAAATATTGAATGTTTGTTAAAGCAATATCATGTTTGCAGTCATGCTCAATCTTTGAAAACAGCTCTCTTGCTCTTGTAATATTGGTTAATTATATCACATTTTAAATCCAGATCTCATACAAGAATTTTGTGCAACAATATCCTGAATTGTGTGAGCATTTGTATTCATTTTTACATAGCCTTGTGTGTATTTGACAGTTTAAGCGCAATAAGATGTGAAAGAGAGCTTGGTTTAATACTCGCAGGACGTGCTGTCTGACAGCCAGCTTTCTGTGAGCATGCTCCGGATGTGTGCGGTCAGAAAACCTTATATCAGAAGTTTAGACTTATTTGGCTTTAAACTTTTAATTAGGACGAAGACCTGCAATGTCACATGAGTTTTTAGTAGAGTATCCGAGGCAAGAGCTGTACAGACTCCGACCTGTTTTGGAAAGCGGGATGGGGAGCAGCAGCTCATTGAAAACAGCATGTTTTTCCTTCCACACAAAAATGGGCATTTACAACATGGTTTAATAAATTATCTGTGGGGTATTTTGAGCTGAAACTTCACCGACACATTCTGGGGACACCAGAGACTTATATTGCATCTTGTAAAAAGGGGCATAATAGGTCCCCTTTAAGTTTAATTTGCGTCAGTTTGCACATCAGCTGGCTAAAGAGATACTGAGCTACTCAAAACACATGACATGAAGCGACCAGCATGTACGGAGTATGCACATGCATCGCCATCGTTGTGTGTGTGGAATGTTTAATTGGACTTTATTGATATCCACAAAATGTATACCATTAACTTTGCTTTTTCTCAAAGCTAAGCGCAACAAATAGCGGTAAGCTATCAGTAACTTTTGCGTGATGAGCAGCGCTCATGCTTTCAGAGCTGCGTGCTGTCATTGACTTATGTCATTTAAATCTCACTTTAATCCTGTTTTTAGCTCCTAACTTAATAAAAAAAGCTTTGTTACTATGATGAATGATTACCTCAAAATGTATCAGGTTGCCTCAAAATCTGTATGCACGTGCAATGTACTTTATCTGAAATTAATAAATACACATAACTCGCTTTTGCTCACGTGCGAGCAATTAGGCCTACCCCTCAGTGTGCCATATAGGTTAAAGAAATGTAATTTCGCCAAAGAAGAACTTTTGCTTTAAATAAATGTTCATTTTAAATAGCAGCCTACTTCAGTGTAATATGTAGGCCAATCATTGCGCTTAACACTGTGAATTTAAATAATTAAAACGTGGATGAATTGTTTTTAACAGCGGATTCGGTGAGCTCTCTAGCAGATTTAAATGCTAAACATTTTTTTATTTTGTTTACTTAAATGATTTTTGACTTGTAACAAACTGGAAATTATACAGCTAATTCCATTTTGCTGGTATCTGCTTTGCACACAATTCAAATAATTACAGATAGGTTTAGTTTTCAAGACATACTGATGCTTTCAAGATTAACAACACTAGCCATTTTGGTGACAAATCAGCAGAATTTCCAACAACACTGTCAAAATGATAACAAGTTTGCAAGGCATAAATTAATGTGCAAGCTGAAGGCAATGTGTAGGCAAAATTGAAGTGATTGTTTTATCAACTGGTCAGAAATTCTCTCACACTGGCCCTGGGTGTGCAAACCATCCTTGAGCCCCATTGGTGTTCTTGATTTTATTCCTTACTGAATCTGTGCAAAATGTCTGTTAAACATTGAGCAAGTTTGATATTCAAGAGCAAGTTTGATATTCAATACCAAGTCTGTTATTCAGACTCTCCTGAATATCATTCTGTACTTCAGCATTTTTCCTCACCCTGTTTGCTTGCCCTTTAAACTCTGTCTCTGATTGTTACCTTTGAGCCCCCTTAAACAAATGTAAATGTGATACAGCTGAACTTTTTCCAATGTAGCCTATTTGAACAACATTTTAACAATACATCTCTTAAACTAACTAAAATGCTAATCCATTGCCTTTGTGAGGTGTGGATTTGGTAAGTGATCCCCTGTTTCTCCCCTTCTTCCTCTCAGCTTTTAACCAGTAAAGCGAACACCTTTCCTTTCTCTCCCTGGCAACCCAAACCATAGTTGGGCAGATCCGGCAGGACTGTATTTCACTGGATTTGGTCCCAGCAAACAAAAGCTGCCCTGTCCACACCATCCCCAGATGTTTTGTATTGATCTCCCTGTGGTTTTGGCAGGGTGGAATGGCTGGGATTGTTGCTCCCCTTTTCTCTTTTTTGTTGCAGACAGAATTAGAAAACAAAGGAGAAGGAAAAGTCTGCGGGTGTTTTTGGCTCCGCAGTGCATGTCTGCTGGGCGTAGTGTCACATTTCAGGCAGAAGTGCGGCTGGCCCTGCTCACTTTGTTATCTCACTCTCTCTCTCTCTTCCCCTTACCCAATCCCTCCCTACACTCCATGATTAATAATGCAGAGTGTCTCTTAATCTAATGTTCGGCTGTAGGTGAGTGCTTCGGATGGGCAGGTGAGGAGTGTACCTGTCTGCCTTTGAGGCTCAGAGACCTGGCTGACAGCCTAATGCTGAGGGCAGTAGAGGAATGGCAATCCATATTCAGTACATAGATACTATCTAGATGGCCCAACGCTGCCCATACACTCTTAAAAATAAAGGTTCTTTGGCAGGGTGTATGGTTCCATGAAGAACCGTTAATATCCAAAGAACCCTTCCATTGCACAAAAGTTTCTTTATAGCATAGAAAGGTTCTTTAGACTGTAAAATGGTTAGAAAAAAATGGTTCTTTAAAGAACCGTTCACAAAATGGTGCTCCAGGGAACCAAAACTGGTTATTTTATGGCATCGCCGTGAAAACCCCTTTTGGTTTTTCCTGGCACCTTTATTTTTAAGAGTGTAGGAAGCTTTTATTTTTCAGAGGTTGTTACTTTGGACACTTTTTAGAGTTCTCAGTTAAAAGGTGCGGTATGTAGGATTGACAGCTAGTGGTCGAAATACATACTGCAGTCCAAATTCAAAATATTGGATTTTGATTTTGGGTCCAATTGGAGATTGTTGTTTCCCCCGCCCCCTCCTCCTCAGACTTGAGGTTCACGTGGGTTGCCAGCTTGAGGACATGCAACAGGAGCGAGCGCAATTGACAATGAAAGCTGAGGAGACTGATGAGTTTATTTATCCGTGTTTTAACATGCTCTCGTTCATAGAGATTTTTAGATGGATGCCGAGGCTTTTTAGTTCGGGCAGAATCTGCAATCTCTGACCCAGTTTGTTCGCTGGCTATTGTTCGCTGTGTCGAAATACTATTGGGTAAACTGGCAATGTGCGTTATCGCACAGACCAAAACAAAACAGACATTCCGACACGGAACGCACATTTCAAAGAATAACTGAACTAGAATACCGTAAATCCTCTAATATTGGCCTGTATTCCATTAGCGGCCGGGTCTCCAACATTGGCCGGTCTCGCTGTCACCGAAGGTAAATAAAGGCCGGTCTCTAATAGCGGCCGGGGCTATTATTAGAACCAACGTTTTTCTGGGCAGGCCTCAACATTATGCTTGCTTGTGATAGTAACATGCAAGTACCACAGGGTACTGGTCATGTCAATCACCCAGACATCCCAAGTCTCCCGCATATTTATAGCGGCTCCCTGATGCCCGCAAATTAGTAAAATTCTCCCGCAATCTAGAGCGAGCGAGCAAGAGCGCGCATGCGAGACACAAACTGTGCACGCGCGCACGGCAGAGAGGGAGAGAGAGAGAGAGCGAGAAACCTTACGTGTGTGTGCTAGTGTGCACCTAATGAAGCGCATGTAAGACGGAGAGCGTCCTGATTGGCTTGTTTCGGTAAGTCTGACGGTAAATAGTAAAAGTGATCTACATAAATCTAGCCGTACATAAATCTATCTAGATCTACGTAAAAATAGATCTAAATCTATAAACATAAATCTATCATAAATCAGGCCGTTCGGTAAATAGTAAAAGTGATCTACATAATTTTAGGAGAGATACCTCCCTGAAATGACTTTTTTCAGGTTAGGATGTCTGATCACCTCACTCTTGACTCGCACGTGAGACTTCAGTCACCGGGTCCGGTAGGCTAACGTTTGCGGCGCGAGGATGAGAACAGACGCGCAGCGGTCAGCGGAACATGAGGAGGATGAAGAGGAGCTGTACAATAATGAACTTGTTGTAGAGGCTGGCGCGAGTGATGAGGAGTTTACAGGGAGAGATGAAAAGGAGGAGGAAACTGAGGAGGACGAGGATTAAACAGAATTGGAGGATTTTTTTTTTTATAACTTCAAACCAAACGAGACAGGAATGGTTAAACTTTGGAGCGGTAAGGTGTCTGTTGCCTTTTGTTATGAATCAATAACCTAATTATCACCGTGTATGGTTAAGTGTTTAAAATGCACTACCGGTAGCCTATGTTTGCTACGTTTTTGTTACCATATTTCTACACTGGAATTTAGCCTGAATTACCGGTATTTGTTGTTAATGTTCTGTATGCATACCATAATGTTATGGTAACTGTACGTTTTCAATAAATGAACCTAGTATTTTATAGGTTGAAATAGACGCAAAATCTCATTTTTAGTCATTCTACTGGTAGTTTGATTTGCTCAAATAGAAATTGAGGCCTGCCTCTAATTCTGGCCTCCTTCCAATAAAGGCCTGGACCGCGATGCGCTTGAGTAAAATAAAGGCCCGGGCCTATATTAGAGGATTTACGGTAACTGGCTGTAGCATTGTTTTTCTGAGAAACAAGGAGGATTTACTAAATATCTGCAAACTTATTATGCTATTTTTTATGTTTTAGTAAAGTAAAAAACTTACATACAGCACCTTTTAAAGGAATATTCTGGGTTTAATACAAATTAAAGAAAAAGAAAGCAATGATGAGGCACTTACAGTGGTGAATAGGGACAATTTTTGCAGGATTTAAAAGCAGACATTTGAAGCTTATAATGTTACGTTTTTCCAAATTTGCCTGGGTTGTATCTTTCTCAAAGAAAGAGAAAACTTAGGTGAAAGTTGTTGTTAAGGAGAAACCATTGAAATATTAATTATCTGAAGTGTGTGGGTTTTTACGCGTTAGAATACTTTCTCCTGCTCTAGTTGTATATAGACCATCCTTAAAGGGTAACTTCAGTGATTTAGCATTAAGCTTTGTATCAGTAGAAACCCGGTAGTAAATTCGAATTATGGTACTGTTCCCCCTCATTTCCCGAGATGAGATAATTATGCATTTTATTTCTGGAAAAAATCCTCCGATGACGCAAATATCATCATTTTGCGTCTTCGGAGGATTTTTGGCCAGAGCCTAGAGACTACAGGAGCTAGTTCCGCATGTTTTCAACCCGCCACAGAGGAGGGATCTCACTCACAGAATGTAAATGCGCACGGGCGCTGCCGCTCAGCTCGGGCATTCATAACGGGGCGGTACGGAGCAAAGTGAGTGTTTCAACTTTTCAATGAATTCCTATGAAAGTTTAGCTTCCATATGCGATCTGATAACGCACCAGACTGGACATGCGTTGAGAATGACAGCCTCGCTTACCTCAGCTCTGCTCAGCTCGTGATGAATGAAATTCTCGTGATGAATGAAATCTGACTCCTGCTGCATTTGTGTCGTGACTTTCGTTCGGCTCACTCACACTTTATTGAAAAGACACGTTCAGTTTTTAATTGTAGTGTCTATTCTCTAACTAAACAAAATTATTTTATTACTATGAATATCAAAACGACGTTATGACGGTGCAGCGGTGGGCAAGTGATAACCAATAGCCGTGGCTTTGGGAGTGGCCTCGTAGGGCAGCGAAGCAAGTGCATTCTGGGAATTGTTGTCTTTCATCAACATGAGAGAAAAAAAAATGTCTGTCTTTTCTCAGTCTAGAAGGCACCAAATTCAAAAATAATTGAACATTTCTACTACATAAATGACACAGTTTAAATACACATTCATCTTCCCAGCGCTGAAGTGCCCCTTTAAGTAATTGATAGTTTTAAATTGTAAAACTGACTCCAATGGTGTGCTAGTGTGGGTCTGACCAGTGGAATGGCACTTTGGCTCTGAACTGTTTTCGTAACAATGGACTGCAACATTTAACCATGGAATGTTAATGGCATTTGTCTTGCAGGGCGTTGGTGAAGTGTTATGAAGCAAGTATACACCCATTGTCTCATCCCATATAAGTTAACAAGTCCCTTCCGTTCACTGAAATGGCAGCGAGACACTGAAAGAAACAGCTCAAGTAGAACGGCATGGAGCCATGGTAAGTGCACTAGATTTAGGGCTGTATGCAAGACTGGAGACTCACACCCTCACCCACGTCATGTTTCAATAACCCTTCACGGCAACGCTCTATAAATGGCTGTCGGCTTAACGAACAATCCGCTGTGACACAAAATAGCTATAAAAAAAGGTACATCAGCCAAACCAAAAAAATCTGTGATAGATATGACTGGAACGATCACAACTGTTAGTTCCATGCTCGGAGAATAAGGTTTTCAGACTCATTTAACCTAGCGCTAATATTCAGAGCTAAGTCACTAGGAGAAGCTCATCATTTCTCCCTCTCTGCGTCAATGTGATTTTCTTTATCTGCCAGAGTGCAGCTTGCACATAGAATCTGCCCCGAGTACACGGCTGCTCCAGTGTGGGTGGAGAGTGGGCGAAGGTGCGTGGCATCTGCCACAGTCCACCGCCTGAGGAGAAATAGCAACACTTCACATTCAAACTCACTTCCACTGCAGACTTCACTGGATAGATTGAAAGTGAATAGCATGTTTCAATGAATCATTTTCTTTGGCCAGGCTTTACCCTCCACCTTCGACATTTCCTTACAGCACTCATTCAGAATGGTGAAGGGGAGGTGGAGAATGGATCATAAAAGTTTCAAGCACACAATGTACGCACAGCAGTGGTTTAGAATATTATATTCATGCATTCACTGATAAATGAACATTTTCAGATTTGGTTTTTGAGCTGTTAAGTTAAATAGTCATTCCATTCGTTATTATCAATAACATGAGAGCAATATAAAATAATATTTCAACAAAACAAATTGCTTGATTAAATTTTAATGGATTTTGTTTACTGGACCCTTGCCATATAAACTATAAGTTTGCATGATTGAAGCAAATGTGAAAAAATATGTGTTTATGCTCATTCATGACACAACCTATAGTGTAATATGGTAAATAATTATAAATTATAATGAATTATGGTTGCTATAATATTTTTATTATGAAACTGGATTCAGCTGTTATATCTTTTTTTTGGGGGGGGGACACCATTTCATAGTCGCCAAAAAAGTTGCATGGAATTGATTAAATGCGCCATGTTTAGATTTACAAATATGAACCCCCAATTTGAAATCCAGTGACTCCACTGTGAATTTTTTGACTTTGGATACTCCCAGAAGTCACATAAATTGGTGTTTTATTCTCATTCTGGCCCAGGATTTGGTTTCCTCCTGCCAAAACTTTCTCATAAACACACTTCCATTTTGACATCCAGCCAGTGTCTTATTTCATAATGTCCCCTTTTCCCCAATATTCATATAAATATCTGCTTATTTTCTGTCCAAATGTGTTTAATTAACACTTAACCACTGTCACAAACTTACACAAGCCACAAGATTTATTTCCTAAAGTTCATGTCATTACTGTAGTTTGTGTAGAAAAAGTGTAGAAGTATCATGACATGGGAGACATTTTGTATGAACCTATTCGATATACTAGCATTTAAAATAAACACACTAGTTTCAACTATTTGACAATTTGTCTTTAAAAATTTGAATTGGCTAGGTTAAATGTACTCTAGCAAACCTCTTTTTCCTTCTTTAACAATAGCTTAGCAAATTGTTTTCTGTGAGTATAATTGGTAGTTTAGCTCGCTGCTTTTTTTGGAGAAATGTAGCTTGCTCAACACTGGTCTAGTGTTACTTCTTACAACACTGAATATGTTTGCAATAAGACATACTGCACAAACTGAGCCTGAATCCTTTATTCTCAGGGGCATTTCTGTTATTGTTAATTAGCGCAATATCCAAGATGAAATGCATGTGGTTGTTTTGATTGTGCCGTCCTCTTCACTGCTTTGTGTACATCATACTTAAACCTCAAAGGTCTCCTGTTTACTTCTAGCAAATCTTTAAGAAAAATACATTCTAAAATTACTCAACAGATTTAGAAAATCACACTTTGTGGTCAACTAATGCTCGTTTTCATATGGCCACGTAAACTCTGAAAGAGTCGTTAAATAATTGTAGCGGATATTCTGTAACACAGTTTATATATACTACTAGATGGCTTGCTAAAACTTTTCCATGCAGTTAATTGGACCCCTATTACTCTGAAGCTGCTTTTATTTTAACAGCGTGAGTAGAGACGACTAAGCGATGGTCTTCCGACAAACCTTTGTGCTGTCTGGTGGGGATGCTGCTGCATTCCAGAAATGTTTTTTAAAAAAATGTAATAAATAAAATTAGGAGAACACTTATTCCCCCCCGCTGCTGCTGATCATGCACACAATTTCACTCAAAGTGTGCCACTGGATAAATTGACTCCACACTTGTCAAGGCATCAATTATTCAGCGGCTGAGCCTTTCAGCACCGCCATCATGTCCCTCTCATTTGATTTGGAGGACAGGAGAGGCGAGCGGTGCTGAGGCGAGCCTGGCGGAGCGCGGCGGAAAGTGGCAGAGACTCCTGTCTGATTGGAGCGCGAGGACCGCCCGAGTGTTCATTAAACCCCAAAAAGTACATGCAGGCAAAGAGGACGATAACAAGACCCTTGAGCCGCTCGTACCCGGCTCTCTCACATTTCTGGAAGCCAATAAATATTCTCCTGCTCTCCCTCTTGCACAAACAGGCATGTCAAACACAACTAACGAGTCAGCAAAATAGGCGATCCCTGTCCCTGTGGTGAGAGCCGGCTACTTTCATTTGTTCTATAATTTGGAGCTCCTGCAAAGGATTAATAGACCCAGAGTCACAGTAAAGCGTTGAGGCATGGCCTCTGTGTCCAAGACTGACATCACACAAGTTATTGTTCCCAGGCTCCAAATAATATAGGCTACCTTTTTACCACACCTAATGATGAGTAAATTGAGAATTCTGCCATATCATTTTGGTTTAATGGCAATTAAATAATTATATGTTTTGTTTTGCTTTTTTTCAGTAATGAGTCACATGAAGTGAGTTATGTTGCTACTGAGAATGCATTAGGATGAGTTTCCTACAATACTTTTTCAAAGAGGTGTAACACGGCTACTGAATCTATATCTTGAAACATTGTCAAGTCACCTTTATCTATATGGCGCTTTATTCAATAAGGATTGTTTCAAAGCAGCGTTATAGTGGTAACAGGACAATGATTCAATGACGCAAAAAAGCAGCTCTAAAAGAAAATAGTGTCTTTGTTCAGCTGAAGTCAGGTCGGTGTTGATTAAGTTATGTTGTAAAGATCATCAATTATTAAATTAGATATCAGTCATTTCATCTATAAAGCAGCTCTGCAGAAAACAGTGATGTCGTCATCCAGCTCAGTTCAGTTCTCATCCAATAGTGTCAGTGAAGTTAAATCAATAATATTGTTGAATATTAAGTGTAGTCCAACACACAACAAATGACTCTTGTGAGCTTCTTTTTAGTTAATCAAATGAATTTAAGTATAGGCAAAACATTTTTAAGTATAGTCAATGATTTGGTCATCATTGCAGTTATATGTTTCTATGTTATATGTTTGGCAACAGTTCGCTCATCCCTAACCGATGGAGTGTGTAGCTTTTCATTCCTTAAACAACCGTGTAGGAAGACACATCCTGGCCATATTTCAGGATGACAATGTCAAGATTCATCAGGCTCAGACTGTGAAAGAATGGTTGGGAGGGAGCATGAAGAATCATTTTCACACATGAATTGGCACCTCTGAGTCCAGACCTTAAATTCAGACTCAATTAAAGTTGACTTTAGAGTGCTTGACTCTTGCATTGTCAATACTAGATCTTGACCAAAAATGGATGCATCTCTTAATGGAAATAAATGTTTAGATTTAGATCCAAACAGCAACTTTATTTTTGTTGGTAAATGTATATGCAGTCGCAGTGCTACCAGTGTACAACTCCTGAATTAATGACTCATATGAGCCTATTCATTTTAATGACTGTTCTTTTTAGTGAATCAAACACATAAAGCTTCTTTGAATTGAATTTCATGGTCAGATTATCATTCGTACAATTCAATTTGAACCATGTATTTTGCAGTTTTTCAGTCAACTGGTGCATTAGTATTTAAAAATATAAATCTAAAAAATCTATAAAATATCTTTTTTATGTGTTTGTCAATTTTATTAGTTTGGGTTTTTTTTATGTTTTTATTTAGCATTAAATTATTTTTATTTCAGTTTGAGTTTGTCATTTTAGTACTTCAACATCAAAATAATATGAAATATCAAATAAGTTTGTGTTAATCCTCGATTATTCCTTAAAGGAACACGCCGACTTTTTGGGACTTTAGCTTATTCGCTGTATCCCCCAGAGTTAGATAAGTCCATGCATTCTGTTGTGAACTTCTGTTGTTTCTTGAAGTAGAGACCAGACGACGTCGGGATCAAGCAGAAGTGATTCTTTTAATGAGAACTCTCTGTGCTACAGGTCGTCCGAAAACCGTCTGATTTAACAGTACAAAATAATGCAATTTATCTACATTTTAGGGGGAGGGGTTATACAGCAGAGGAGGAGACACTCTGAACAATACAAAGCAAATGTTGTATAGGTAAAAAGGACACACCCTACATAACTGTGTCTCTCGTCCAGATTCAATCAGCATAACAGTGCCATTCAAATGCATAGATGCTAATCCAATCACTCAGGCAGTATTGCTCTAAACTTGTCATGGTAAATAGTCAGGAAATGCATAAAGACAAAAGACTTAATGTCTCAACCACTTACACAGCCTGACGTAATCTCCTTAGAATTTCCTCAAGTTTACTTCAAAATGTAAAACACAAATATAGATAATGTTTTCAGTTATATTCCATTTACATTGGAACCTAGATATAACAATGTATCAGGGCCGTGCAGAGAGTTCTTCAGAGGCAGGGGCTCAAATGTAAAAAAGGGGCAATATGTAGCCTAAATATATATATATATATTAGGGGTGTAACGGTACACAAAACTGACGGTTCGGTAAGTACCTCGGTTTTGAAGTCACGGTTCGGTACAGCAGTTTTACAAAATTGCTTTTTATTCATTTTTATTCAACAGTGGTTTCATGAAAAAAAAAAAGTGTCTGTCCTTAAATGAATTCAGTTATAACTAAAAGTTTCTTAAAGATAATGCTGTAAACTATATAGGGAGCCCTTACATATTAAAGATTAACAACAGAGCCCAAACTATTAGCCTAAATTAATTTGCTATTTATTTTTAGATATAATAATCAACACTCATAAGCTTCACATAAGGCAGTTTTTGCATTAATATCTAAATCTAAATATTATTATTTTTTCTCCAACTCGTTGAAATATAATCATTTAGTGGCTGTAATTTTCATGACAGGTTTATTTAAACATACATTAAATAAACAAGACATCACTAACAGGCTAAGTGGTATATAATGAATATATACATGGCTAATATAACGAATATATAGGCTATAGTGCATGTATTCAGTGAAAGTGTTCATCTCTCTAGTGAACTCACAGCTGTGGACACTGAATGACTTCTGAGGTAAATGTGATTCTACATGACATTGTTTGTTTACAAGCTGTTTTATTGTCTTTCCGCGGTTGAAACACCGATGGAGCGATTACACAACATATAATACGTTTCAGTAAGTTGTAATGTATCCTCAACATACCTTTAGATATTCATTTCTTTAGGAAGAGATGATCGCGTTCACTCGCGCGCCGCGCGCTGCCGCTTGAAGTTGAAATTATACGCGTCTATCTGTCACGTCACATAATAGAGCGTTAAAATGGCATGTATAATTTGAATTTCGTGATAAAATGGACTGAATACTTAATATGTTCGTGTGGGAACTCGGATTGAAGTGTGTTCCGCGCTTTAAACAAGCCGACTGTTAACTGTTATAGATTACATTCATAACCGTTCGGTACACGCGCGCACCGTACCGAAAGCCTGAAACGTTAGTTCGTCTGTCCATGTAGTTTTCAACCGATTTATGAATAAGAACAGAAAATTACCGCTCCACTTCACATGCCCAATGGAATTTGAACTTGCTTTGCCAGATCACGATTGGTTGGTGTATATACATGACAAACGGGCATTGAATTGTGGAATTCTTTAAAATGTATAATATATAGATTTGTAATTTAATCAACACATTAGCTAGCTCTGATTATGGATGAAAAAAAAATAGGCTATTGGTTTACTTTTTTTCCGTAAGGCCACACACTCTCTGAAAGGACCATATTTGGCTGGAGAGCCGCTTCCGAACAGAGGAAAATCAGCAATCAATCAAAACGCACGCAACCCATAGCAACGCGTTATGGCAACGCCTCAACAGAAATTGTCCGACTTTTGAGCCGTTCGTTACTATTGTATACATTGTCATCAATGTCATGTTATAATAATCACATTTATTTAGTTTTATTGACCACGATAATATCATTGATATTTGTCTGAGAGGGGCACTTTTGATTCATTTTGAAAAAGGGCAGGGGCTCGAGCACCCAAAGCCCCCCCCCCCCCCCCCCCCCCTCTGCATGTGCCTGCAATGTATAAATTTGTAATCCCACAATACCATTCTCATCTCCGTGCATGCCATAGTGACGCACCTACTGCTAGCCTAGCTTAGCACAAAGACTGGAGGTACATCTAGCCTACTGCTCAATAAGTGACAAAATAACGACAACATTTTCCTATTTACATGTTGTGATGTGTAGTTACATCGTGTACTAAAACCAACGCAAAATGAAAAGTTGCTATTTTCTGGGCTGATATGGCTGAAACTATACTCTCATTCCTGCGTAATAATCAAGGAACTTTGCTGCTGTACCATGGGTGCAGAAGGTGCAATGATATTGAAAATAGGCTGCGTAATATCATTGTGCCTCGTGCACCCATGGTGCAGCAGCAAAGTTCCTTCACAACATGTAAATAGGAAAATTGTTGCCGTTATTTTGTCACTTATTGAGCAGTAGGCTAGATGGAGCCGTTTACCTCCAGTCTTTGTACTAAGCTAGGCTAGCGGTTGGTGCGTCAGACAGAGTTATGGCACGCACAGAGATGAGAATGGTATGCATGGACTTATCTAATTCTGGTGGATATGGTGAATAAGCTAAAGTCCCAAATAGTCGGCGTGTTCCTTTAACAGTGCTGTGCTGGGACAGATCTTGAATCACACTATTCCCTGGATTAAAGTGGAGTGAGGTCAGCATGTTTCCTTAACTCAGGCAAGAAAGCTCTATGGAGTGTAATATGAATAATGAAGTTGTCCCCTGAGCCACTAATATGACCTCAGGGCTGTGGTCCAAATAGTTTGCCTCAGTGTTTGGGTGTAGTCGACCAGGGGTATCCTTCAGACCCTGTAGCCACTGAAATGAAAGCTGTCTCACTGCGGTTAGTAAAATAGTTGGACAGTGATAGCATGTGGAGGCCATGACTCAAGGCAGTATGGGTGAGCAATGGAACTGCTGAGCTCTGGAGGACAAAGGAGAGAATCAGCAAGAAAACACACATTAACTTGGTTTAAATTTACATGAAAGAATTGTCCACTGCCAACGTATATACATGCATATAGGCAGCGGTTATAAAAAAGCATGTCAACAGTAGGGCGTGATCTGTGACCAAATATCACTGCATGTATCTTGTTTTATGACTACTGCTAAACATAATGAGTCATTAAAATGTGATTATGTGATAATAAGGGTTTGGTCATATTTAGATAAGCAAATGTAAGGACTCACACAACACATGCAAGTGATGTCTAACACATCTTTCATACTGTCATCCCTTAGGGTTTCAAAAGTTACGAGAACAGCTGGCTGGCTCAGTTATTTGACTGCCATAATACAGTCTGAAGTCTTTATTGGATTACATAACTCTTCTGGCAACATTTAAGAGGGTAAGACGTGGAAGAATATTATAAGCACCCTGATTGGTGAGTAGAACTTAATCCCCGCCCACATTCCACAGTAACTGCTTGCTCTGAGAGCTTTATGTTTTTCCTGGCTAATTACACCACTAACATATTCCAATATCAATATCACCGTATGCTCCACATCAATAAAACATACACGTTCTTTCTTACCTGAACCTTCTCTGAGGTTTCCTCACGCCCGACTCTTTCAGTTTTCATTAGTCTCTTTGCTTCATTTTTGAGGAAGGAATTTCATGGTAGCCGGCAAAAGTCTGAAAGCAATCTTTTGTTTCAGAGTACCTTAATTTGCAGGCGCTACAAGTTCATCAGAGTTTGGAAAACAAAAGTCGCTCATATATTCTAAGCTCTGCCGGCTCCATGCAGGGAATGGGATGGGTTTCATAAATCTCCGAGCCAAGTTCCTTTGAGTCCATAGGGGGGGCCAGGCATCAGCCATGACTCAGTCTTTCAAGTGTAACTCGAGCCAAGACATCTGCATTGCTCGAGAGGAGGGTACTGAGGCGCAGATTTGGAACACTCAGCGTTGGGAATTTTGGGAAGCAGTGATGCCTATCAATGACCCACTTTGATTTCGAAATGCTAATTTGTTCTTTGTTGCCACAAGATGTTGTTTTTGTGTGACTGATTGTCAGAGGAGCCACTCGTTTTGAGAGGAGACAAGAAAAGTATGCTTCCTGTCCTCGTTTTCCTCAGGTGCTTCCATTGCCTGGGCTAATGTTCACAGCCAGAGGGAAGGTGTGTGTCTGCTGTCTGAGTTCAGCAACAGATATCATTATTGCAACAATCTCGCAAAAGTGGAGAATTATTACACCAGTGCGCTATTATATTATTCTTTTTTTTTTTTTTCTGTCTCCTGCTTTTAGGTGAGGTTTTTGGAGATAACTGTTACTGAATTGAACTGAACAAAATTGAGCTGGATAACGACACTCATGTCTTCCGCAGAGCTGCTTTATAGCTCACTGATTTTTAAGATAAGGGGCAAAACATGTTTTAGAAGTTATAAACTGATATATTTGTAGACAAAGTACAAATAAATTGTTTATAATAAGGACTGCAATATTCATAAAAAAAAAGAAAAAATCACCCATTTAGATTATTTTGATATATATATATATACCATAAGCAAAAAAATAAAAACGGAAAATGTAAATATGAGCAAAAGCTGATGTGACAATAAATCTATATTGTTTATCCTTTTTGATCGTTCATTCAAACAATTCACAAAATTATAACATTTCATTGAAGTAAAACAATTGAAAGTGGGGAAACATTATGAAAAAAATGCATGTTGGCCACAACTATCAGCACCCCTAGAAATTATTATATGTAAAATATCTCTGAAGTAAATTCGCATTCATATTTTTTTTTAAATTAGCACACCAGGGTGACTAGGAGCATGAAATTGTCGAGCCATGACTTCCTGTTACACAGTAAGTGTGAGGAAACGCAAAGGCCAAATTCCCTTAATCGTTCATCACAATGAGTAAAACCAAAGAATTATAGTATTGTTTAGCTTCACAAAATAGAAAGTGCTGTAAGAAAATTGCTAAAGCATTGAAAATCCCCTTTTCCCGCCATCAGGGCAATAAGAAGTTCTAATCAACTAAAGATGTTTCAAATCTGCCTGGAAGAGGACATGTGTCGATATCGTCCTAATGCACGGTGAGGAGGAGAGTTTGAGTAGCCAAAGACTCTTCAAGGATTACAGATGGAGAATTGCAGAGATTGTTTAAGTCTTTGGGTCAGAAAGCCTAGAACAGCACCTACATCACCACAAGTTGTTTTGGAGGGTTTCAAGAAAAATCCTCCTCGCTCAACCAAAAACTCCAGCATATTCATTTATTAGACATGACTGGGACTTCAAAAGGGACCTGGTCCTGGATCTATGGTCAGATGAAACTAACTAAAAAAGAGCTTTTTGACAGCAAACCCACCAGATGGGTTTGTTGAAAACAGGGATAAAAAGTACCCCATGCCCACGGTTAAATATACTGCTGGATCTTCAATGTTGTGGACCTATTTTTGGCTGGAGGTCGTGGACATCTTTTCAGATACATGGTATCATGGATTCTAGCAAATACCAACAGATGAAAAATCGTGGTTGGATCTTCCATCAGGACAATCATCCAAAACAAACATCAAAATTAACACAAAAATGGGTCACTGAGGGGTCATGGTCACATGAACCCTCTAGTGGGGTGAACTGAAGATAAGCACCAACATGGGTCTGGGAATCTAAAGGATCAGGAGAGATTCTGTATGAATGAATGGTCTCTGATCTCTTGTCAGATGTTCTCCAAACTCATTGGGCATTATAGGAGAAGACTCAGAGCTGTTATTTGGGAAAAGAACGTTGCAATAATTGTGTACCAATAATTGTGGCCAACGTGAACTAGAGAAAAACATTTATTTCATGAGATTCTTCCCCCCACTTTCAACTGTTTTGTGAGCACTTGTCAACCCTGTCAGACATAAAACCTAAAGGAGTTGACGTCTGACGGAGTTGAGAAAACAATTTTTCCACCTTAACCACATGTTGTACAGTGGAGCAATTACATTTTTTCCCTCAGTTGTAGCTGCCTTAAACATATCAAAATGCCATGGAGTTGACATGTTAAAGCTGTGCCTGCAGAGACTTCGACATTGTTTGTAAAAAATATAAAAAAAATATAAAACTTTCAGGACTATGTGTCCTACTGTGAGATCCGCAATGAGCTGGAAATAGGAAAGTGGTCCTCAGAGTTAAAGATGACCAAGATATTGCCTGATTTATTCAGAATTATAAAAAAAAAAAAAAAACTGATGGCGTTGACGCAAAGTGAGGACACAACTTTATTAGTCTTTTTTTAATATGAACAATAATTTAAGATTTATTTTATATATATTACATATATTACAGATCTATGCTTTTCAATTTTTTTAATGTATATATTTGAATTGAATTGTAATTCAATTTAAATGTATATATTTTCAATATTTGTCAGTTTAACAGTGTGACCTCATGCTGAGGACAGGTTAAATTACATGTATTATATAGTATAGAGCACATATTTAAAATAATATTAACAAAATGATTTACAAATAAAAGCAATGAATGTCCTGAGTATCCATATTTCCTTTAGATGTTACTTTTTAGGTATTTTTTTTTTTAACATAAAGAGGGTTTTTGTGTTTAGGACATGTTTTGCCACTTATCTGAATCCACTTCATAATTGACTAATTTTGCAACATTGAAGTCATTGAACTAAAATTAATCAAAATGACACTATTGTCTTCTGTAGAACTTCTTTACAGCGGAATTTGAATCATTGATTGTTTATTACTGTGAAGCTGCTTTAAAACCATCTGTATTGTATGAAGCGCTATATAAATAAGGGTGACTCAACTTGACTTGGACTTGTTTTTTTTAACTGACTTGGAAAGCATAATCTCACCTCATTTCACACATTTTTTTGTTTTTTTCAAATTCTCTAACGCTAAGGATTAGAAATTATAATACATATGCTTTTTTTCTGATATTGTATGTCAGATGTACATGTAGGAGGGAAACAATGAGAAATAGAATGATGTATAGTTGCGATTTATTTTCATGAATGATTTCAATTATATGTTACATTTGTAATAGATGTTTCTCTTACACTATTCTTTCCGATCGTGGACATGTGGACAGGAAGGCGTAAGCATAATCTTTCACATTTTATTGTGTCTTTCCTTTTTCTGTTAACAGTGCTCGTGTGTGTCTTTGTGCAATCCTGTCAGTGTGTGACCTCCCATGTCCTAGAGTCCTGCCACCACACCCCCCAGCTCTCAGCGCGTCTATTCCACCCTAGACAGGAGCCAGGTTGCCAGAGCTACGCTACTCCCACCCATTAGCTGCAGGAATCCAACATAACCATGGTAACAAGTCTCTCACCCCAGGGGAGATGAGCAACAGAACTGAAAGACTCCATTCAATTTCCACATCCCCAGTCCACTAGGGCTGACAGCCTCTCATCGTTTGTGTTGCAGTGGGCAGGGGTATGTGCTCATTAAAAAAGCCAACACACACTCACTCTCTTTTCTATACACAAGTCCGCGGACACACACTGCCGCACTTCACATTATCTTCACATTAGGCTGCATCCTTCCTCAACATTTGAATGCCTGAATTGCGTCTGCCCACTTAGCCTGACAGAAGATAAGATGGGTTTTAGGGCTGGGCTTGTATTCCAACTCCCTACATAGTTATTATGTTTTTGTGTGTTTCCACCCTCAAGATTAATGGAGTGTCAATCTGCACTCCTAAAGATGCTGAATCAATACTCCTATTCACTTTATTTTATTAATTCAGATTTGTGTCCATAGAGATTGTTTTGGGTGATGTTGTGTCACTGACACATAGATGTGACTTGCGTGGTTTCTGACGATCACATTTGGTGTGTTATTACAGTAATACAAACTGTCAGTGAGAAAAGTAAAATGCCCCAGTACCCGTACCTGAGGCACACCGGCCTTCTTTGGAAGCGCATGCCTGTCTAAACTGTGATTATTAATCCATAGTTTATATTTCTACATTTAGTCACCACAATATCTAGAGACACATCTACTCCCTCAAGCGATGATGGCTTCGGAGCGCATTCTTCAAATGTACCTTGATGAATCCGTGCTGATGAGATCCAGGAAAGGTTAATGAAGCACAATGGGAAATCAGCCCTCCTCCACTAGTGCTGTGAAGAGGCTAAAGGAGTTCTCTCTCTAGGTGGAGTGGGTGAGAGCAGTTTCAGGTTCTCTCCAGTGAGCGATGAAGCAGCAGTGCCCACACTGCCTGAATCAAAGCCTGGCCCAGCCCCAGTGCGCAGGGAAACCATGCAGGCTTTCAATTATTAGTCAGGCTGGGGACTGGAGACTGGAAGCGAGAGGTAGGACACTCTGCTGGCGAAACTCCATATATCAGTTACTCTACTTTTTTTTAAGGCAAAATAGATGTTAGGAATAGAAAATGTTAAGGCTGGAGAAACATGAGCTAGTCTGAGGTTTTCTGAGGAGAAACTGTAATGGGCAGAGCTTAGATTCTCTTGGGTACAGTGCTCAGGCTGGTGATTGCTACGCATATTTGCTTCGATTGCACAATCTGGGGTTATCGATTTTCGTATCCTTTGTTTTTGGACTTATTTACACTTAATAGATATTTTTTACAGTGCAGCCTGCGTTGTCCAATTCACAAGCAAACTCTTTTGAGCTGGCACTTGTAATAAATCATTTTAAAAGACTCATGGACTCATGAACCATTACTGTTTACTTAAGAATTTGTCAAATTATAGACCAAATTCAGAGCTTTTCTACTCTTTGGGAGTTTAACTGAATGTTCATTCATAATTTTACACATTGTAATATTATATTACAGTTTAACACAGGAAATGCAATTTAAAGTTTACTTGTGGTGTTTGTTATAAATAGAAACTGAACTGCATACTTTGGAAAGGAAAATGCACATTGCATTAGAAATTAATTAGCAATTGAATCAAATCGAGATTTGTGGATTGAAATCGAATTAGGAATATTAGTACCCAACCCTATACTTGAAAAACATTCACATTTGTTATTTTCATGATCGGAAAGCTATCTGCTAAAAATGAATGATGTGATCAAGAGTAGCACCACTTAATGTCCCATAATTCACCTCTCTCTTGTCAGCAAAAATAGTGCTTGATGGCACTGGTGTCTACTTCAGAAACAGGAAGTAACTGGTCAGGGGTGGAGGTAGTGAGAGAGTAAGATAAAGATAAAAACCGAGAGAGGGAAAGATAGAGCAAGCACATGGGCTCTTAGCCAGATATGCGAAACCTAAGTGAGCCGACCATTACGCCTCAGTGCTTTCTCTAGAAACCTCATCTGGAAAGTTCAGCATCTCTACACAGCAACTTCAATGACCTCAGAGGCCCCAAAAAGTGTGAGATATGAGGTGTTTGTGTTAGCATGACGAGAGCTGGTGAGCTGTGGTCTGAGGGTGGAGGCCGTTTGTTATTGGATAGATGGGTGTGGTGTCAGCGCAGTGAGAAGTAGGTGGGTTGTGAAATTAATTGACGGTGCGCCCATAGTTGCACTCCTTTACAATGTTGCCTGCTCAGCAGAGCTTGTGCAGGTTTTTCTGCAAAATAGTTGCACCTTGCTTCAAAGCGATGGGCCACTCAAAGGACTTTTAACGCTGCTCCTCCCAAGGCAAAGTTCAATCCAGACATGCGACGTGGGAGATGAGCAAGAGTCTATCAGCAGTAGAAAGGAACAGGGCGAAACAACAAATATTTGGCAGCCGTTCGCCCATCCAAAGGCACACAAGAGCAGCCCCCAGTCGAATGTTTGCTTTGCCGGTGGAGAGTGTCTCCACTCATCACGCTGTTTTCACTGAGGTCATCACAGACGTCAGGAGAGTGTGGTTTCGGCCAGCTCTTTCTCTCGCTCTCTTTCTCTCTCTGCCCACCGCAGCACCGTTGACGATGCATGTATGATGTCAGTGTAGCTTCACACCCATAACGCCCCTCACCGATAGTCCAGAAAGTCCCCAGAGTTGACCTCCTCCCTCAAAAGTTGTCAAAGCAAGTTTTTCTTTTTCTTTTCTTTTTTTTGCAAAGAAACGGGCCTCTTTCTCTGTTGTTTTCTGTCTATGTAAACAATGGGTTCTGATCTGGTTTGGTGAAAGGATAATATGATTAAAAGGGGAGTAGATAGAATATTCCATGTCTGTCTTTTGGGATCAGGTCACATTTGTCATGAGAACTTACCTCATCTAGAAAATCGATTTTCATTAGGGTGAAGTCATAAAGGTTATTGTTGATGTCAGTGTAAAAACACACGTTGCCAAGCCAACATGTATCATATGTTTCTGTCCCTATAAACAGTGAGATTTATGACTTTAAAAATACCTATATTTTTCCCTAATCAGTCCCAGACAGACACATTTTCTACACAGATTTTGTGGAAAAGTGCAAGGAATTGATTTACATATGGTAAAATGTGTTCAGCGGAGCGGAAATATTAAATAAATTATGATGTATTAAACTGTATCTGAAAACTACC
Organism: Gobio gobio; assembly: GCF_949357685.1. Taxonomy (NCBI): domain Eukaryota; kingdom Metazoa; phylum Chordata; class Actinopteri; order Cypriniformes; family Gobionidae; genus Gobio; species Gobio gobio. The sequence continues at coordinate 37,384,964 of NC_137103.1, read as the reverse complement.
TTCATCATTCAAAAGTTTAGTAAATAAGTTTTTATGCTCACCAAGACTATCAAAAACAGTAAAAACAATAATATAATGAAATAGTTGAAATGTAAATGAACTCTTTTCTATTTGAAAATGTAATTAATTCCTGTGATGTCAACACTGACATTTTCAGTGTCACATGATCCTTCAGAAATCATTCTAATATGTTGATTTTGTGAAACATTTCTCGTTATCAATATTGAACACAGTTGTGCTGCTTTATATTTTTATGAAGACCATGATTTTGATGAATACAAAGTTCACAAGAACAACATTTACTGGAATTTTATTTGTAACAATGTAAAATGTTTACGGTCACCTTTAAATCAAATGCATCCTTTCTGAATAAAAGGGCCCTGTGGCCCTTATAAAGAGTGAGATTCCTCGCCAAAAAAAAATTATAAAGATATGAGCAAAATAGCTAAAAGCAGCATTTTTGGGGGGAGATGTGATGCATGGTGGCACAAGCAGCACCAGCTGGGAGGAGGTGTGAGCGTTGTGCTATACCGAGGACGTGCATTGGAACCTCCCTCCTGGACCAAACTGTGCTTTGTTCCCCTCCCAAAGGGGAAGGAGATTAATTCAGTGCTGGATCAGGTAAGCCCAGTGATTTTCCCGGGGACGTTGCAGCCGGTCTTTTGGGATTAGCTGCATGCTCTCCCGGCAGCTGGGGGATGAAAGTGGAAGTGTGGCTTGCAAATGGCCTCCAGGCAGGAAAGGAGCCTTGACAGGTACACAGGGATAAACACTGATTGCATTCAAAAAACACATTGTCTGCTGTGATACATATCAAGGAGGGTTTCTCTTTGTGTTTGAACATCTGTCTTCTGCTTTTAAAATGTGCTGTGACTGTGAAATGTACGTACTGATAGTATAATGAGCTGTTACAGATTCTTGACGGGTATATAAAATGTATACCGCAATAAATGGACAGATACATATTCTATGTGACTAGCATGCGGTGTCTGTGCATTAGGAGAGGATATGGTGGAGTTGGTGTAGATTGAACGAGGAAGGGGGGGGAGGAGTCCCTCCGGGATACGGGCAGACTTAACTTCGCTCTCAAGGCCAGATGCAGTAGGCCTACACCTGCGTCTCGATAGCGCCGTCCCCCTGCAGCTGTCCGCTCACCTCTGTCACCTGCCTCTGTGTACAATTCTCAAACACAGCACGACCGCTGAATCCACAGCCACCATTCTTATCAGTGTGCATTAAATGTTTGAATGCACAAGTCACCACAAAATCTAACTTGACCATTTTTATATTTGTATGGAATATTGTAGTATTTATTATAAATTATCTGTGCACATCATTCAAATTCATGTGCCCTAGGTGTGTTCGACATCAAAGTACAGCGAGCGATTCGAAAGCATACTGTCAACTCATAATCGTTCTTGTGGACATTTCGATTAAACAAATTGACAAATGAAACATACATTTACAATAAAACCTATAACATTAATTTACGGTGCACAATTTTTTCTACATAGACACAAGATGAATCTACTTGAGATTGCAATGTTCATATACACATGAAGCAGTTGTGAGACAATATCTTCATAACAGTCTTTTGCATCTTGTATTGAATGTAGCTCATATTTGAAAAATTATATTGAATGCTGGAATCATTATTCCTATACAGTGTACAGCTACAAATAAGACAAGCTAATAAATAACCACAAACAAGACATACACAGGCTCGGCGTTTGAAAAGGAAATCTGATTTACAAAATCAGGATATTGCCAAAAAGAAAGTTCAAGCTGTGAGTTTGAACAACACAAAAAGTAATAAAAACTATATTTTTATATTTTGAAGAACATCCGTGGTACTTTCAAAAGTCACAGAGGTATTGTGGGTGGTTGCTATGCCATTGCTACATGGTTGCTAGACTATTCTCAGTGGTTTTTAGTGTGTTGCTATGCACTTGCTATATTTGGGGTTCTGGGTGGCTTTCGGCATGTTGTTATGTGATTGATTGCTATATAGTGTGTTCTGTTGGTGCATCCCAATTTGTGTACTTTTGCACTATTCTGTGCTGTTTTGTAGGATAGTGTGAGTAGTGTGTTCAAGCTGAAAATTACATAAAGAAAAAGTGCACTTTAAATATCTGGATGATGCACTTCATTAACAACAACAAAAAACTAAGTGTGGAATGCTGGAAACTTTGAACTGTCACAGCTTTCCTAACTATAGTGGGAGGGGCTATCAGACTCTCATGGTGAATGACAATATATCCTTATAAAATGTGTAAGTACATAATGCATAGTATAAGCATATGCATCATTGGAGACACAACTTATGTGGTATTGAGCATGTTGCTATGCAGTTGCTTACTGGTAGAGCCAAAATTCTCTACCTTATGAAGTATTAGGCCTTTCAACCATTATCATCCAGTAAGCAAAAATCTGTTTAAAGCAGCCTAACCGCACACTTATCCTTGTATGATTTGCATTATCTGAGGTATCATACTGTCAAACCCCCTATCATTCTACTATGAGCAATAATCATGGCTTGACTTTGTCATTTTGATTGAAGCTTGTAAACCAAATTGATTAAACTTATTTGGGCTGGAATTGAGTGATGCTGCTCAATTACTATTAGTAGGCTATTAGTATACAGTAGTACTATTAGTATACAATGTAAGTTTACAAGAATATTCCACCATCTGAATTTCGCACATGATGAAAACAACATTTAAAATAATAGTTGTGGTTAGACTTTATTTTGATTGTCCCCGTCATACATTCTGATGACTTTGAGTCTACAGGTCAATTAACTCTTATTAGAGTATTAGTAGACTGTTAGGGTTAGTAGATTAAGTTGACATGTATTTGCAAAGTTACTTAGAATGTATGTGGGGAGCATCAAAAAAGTGCTAGCAGATATTAAGCAGACAGTCTACTAATACTCTAATAAGAGTTAGTTGACATGCAGGTGCAACTTTACACTCTAAAAAATACTGGGTTAAAAACAACCAAAGTTGGGTTGAAAAAGGACAAACCCAGCAATTGGGTTGTTTTAACCCAGCGATTGGGTTGTTTTAACCCAGCAATTAGGTTGTTTTAAGCAAACATTTAACCCAACCGCTGGTTTAAAACAACCCAGTTGCTGGGTTTGTCCATTTTCAACCCAACTTGGGTTGTTTTTAACCGAGCATTTTTTAGAGTGCACTTATAGTCAACAGAATATCTAAAGGGGACCATCAAAATAAAGTGTTACCGTAGTTGCTTTTCAAAGTAGTTTTTCCCCATCTTCTACTGTTCTTGCTTTTTGCTCCAAGTCCTTGTCTGCTTCATCACAAACTATGCAATACGATTCACCTTATATGGCTAGAGGACACTGACTCCCCCTATTAAGTCTAACCTCCAAACTCTGCTTGTCAACTCCAGCCTATCCTCCACCGCGATGACCCCACACTGCTCTTATCACTGGCCAAGAATTAAACTGCAGAAACAGGCTTCTTTTAAGGGAGAGTGGAAACACTAATGAAGGTACTTAATGTAATGAAATGTTTGCTTTATTTTATTCATTTGTCTTAAAAGTGTAAAGCAATTTGGTTCTCGGTATTGTTATGATTATGGTTGACATTTTGGACCCAGTTGATCAAGGTTTAGCTAGTTAGCAATGGCAGCTAGATGTTGGTAGTTGTTGCAACTGCAAAAAAACATCCTTCTCAGTTAACACCATTCAAAATTAGTAATGTTTTCTGACAAATTATGTAGAACAGATATTATAAATATGCTATATTGTGGCAAGCAGGGTGGGGCAGAGAGCCATGGGAACGGAGCGAGTGTTAATGAACACCACACCGGTCTCGAGTCTCATAGCGGAGCTCCAGAAGGATAAAAGGATGAGAGAGGTCCAGGCCTGGACTTCGTTTTATTATGTTTATATGCGGCAGTCTTCGATGAGGGGCTGCCGCTTTACTTTCGTTTTGTTGTCTAATTCTCACTATAGTTGCTTATTAGCATAGGATATTGACTGTTTAATTGTACATATAAAGCACATATTAATGCCTTATTCTGCATGATATTCTACATCCCTTAATCCTACCCAGTACCTAAACTTAAAGGGATAGTTCACCCAAAAATGAAATTTAGCCCATAACTTACTCATCCTATGACATTCTTCTTTCAGACGAGTAAAATCGGAGTTATATTACAAATGTCCAGGCTAATCCAAGCATTAGAATTTGATTCATAGTTGCTCAGTTTTTGAAGTCCATAAAAAGTGCATCTGCCCATCAAATAACATGCTCCACGCGAATCGATGCGTTTGTGTAAGAAAAATATCCATATTTAAAACTTTATCAAGTAAACTTTCGACTGACCGCCTTCCCTGTTCAATTTATGGAAAAATTGTTGAAAGTTCTCCTGCTGATCGAAAGACTAACGCGACCAGGTACGCTCGTCATGACGTCACGTACGCATCTTGAGTTTCACTTTCAACATTCAACACTTTTCCATGGAAGGCGGTCGGTCGAAAGTTTACTTGATAAAGTTTTAAATATGAATATGTTTCTTACACAAACGCGTCGATTCGCTTCAGAAGGCCTTTATTAATACCACGGAGCTGCGTGGAGCATGTTATTTGATGGGCGGATGCACTTTTTATGGACTTCAAAAGCTGAACAACTATGAATCAAATTCTAATGCTTGGATTAGCCTGGACTTTTGTAATTTAACTCAGATTTTATCCGTCTGAAAGAAGAATGTCATATACACCTATTATGGGCTAATTTTCATTTTTGGGTGAACTATCCCTTTAACAACTACCTTACTATTACTAAGCAGTAATTAGGAGTTTACTGAGGCAAAAGTCGACCTAAACTAAAGTGAGAACAATTTATTATTAGATATATTTAACATTCGCCAGTTCTGGCAACAAATCTTTGTCATAAATATATTATATACATGTGTGTATATATATATATATATATATATTATATACATGTGTGTGTATATATATATATATATATATATATATATTATATACATGTGTGTGTATATATATATATATATATATATATATATATATATATATATATATATATATATATATATATATATATATATATATATATATGCATGTGTGTGTGTGTGTGTGTGTGTGTATACACTCACCTAAAGGATTATTAGGAACACCTGTTCAATTTCTCATTAATGCATTTATCTAATCAACCAATCACATGGCAGTTGCTTCAATGCATTTAGGGGTGTGGTCCTGGTCAAGACAATGGCTGCGTCCCAATTCGCCTACTTATACTACGTCCTAAAAGTATGTACTCTTTTTGTGAAGAAAAAGTACATACTTTTGAGTGTGTAAGCAGAGCAGAAGAGTATGCAAGCTTTGGGACATACTACTTCGTCATCTTTAACGGACTCTGTTACGTGCGTCCCGTCACCGTTTAAACTGCCCTGTCAATCATCGTCACAGTTAAAAGCCCCCACTTTCAATTTAATTTCCTACCGTATCGGAGAGAAATGTAGTCGCTCGTTGATCTGCCTTTCGTGGGTCTTTGTGCAGAGACTCCTCTCGTGTTTTTGCAAAGTTAATGGCCAAACGTATCATTACAAAAGTTCTCAATGCTGCTGAAGGAGAAATATAATGTGGATAATATTGAATAAATATCTTTTCGTCAGGTTAAATACTGATAATTGCTCACTCAAACCACTTTATATAATCCTCTCCACTTAACCGTCAGACTCGCGTAACCGTCATGTTGTTTTTTTAAACACTTTTTATCCGCGTTTGTAGTTCTAATCGAATCCTCGTCCATCTCGCAATGGGTTGTGGGCAATATCAGCCGTTAGAGTGCGCATCGATCTGCACTTCGGATTCTGACCGGAAATAGTAAACCATCCGGGAATCTTTGGAATACTTTTTTCAACATACTAAGATTTGGGACATACTAAATCTTTTTTCGAATACTATTTAGTACGGATAGTATGCGAATTGGGACGCAGCCAATCTCCTGAACTCTAAACTTAATGTCAGAATGGGAAAGAAAGGGGATTTAAGCAATTTAAGTTTATATATATGCACATACTCACCCCCATTCATTCAGGCCTATATGACTGACTTTCTTCTGTGGAACACAAAAGAAAATATTTTGTCTCTCAAGGTTTTTTTTTTCTATACAGTGCAAGTCAGTGGGGTTCAATCTTGTATTAGACCCCATTGATTTTCATCATATGGACAAAAACATTCTTCAAAATATCTTCTTTTGTTCAATCTGTAAATCTGTTTTCACACAAGGAGGGAAAAAAAGCTTGATGGCTATTTTTCAGCACTCTGTCACCCTTGACATAAACCCCTTTATTGTGCATCTCTATGAGTGGGAGGATGGACATGGTATTAAACAAAAAGCACTGATAAGGTTGTGCAGAGGAAGTGTTCTGTGTGCCAATCCCCAACTGACTTCCACGATCCGTCCAGGCATTTCCCCTCCACAGGAAACACCCTCACCAGGGAACATGTACGGAATGCTGCCTTTTGTTCAGAGAGAGAGAGATAAGCGGCGTGACAACTCTCCAAGTGTGGTATTTTTGCATCCTCTCGCCATCAAAAGGAGGTTTATCGAAACGAAGGGTGGGTAATGCGCTGTCTCCATCTCTCAGCTGGTCCTACATCTGGTCCAATGACTCATTGTCTACTCCCTGCAGGAAAATTGGGCTTAACTTCCCATCTATCTTGTAAGACTACATATCACCACTTTCTGTGCCAAAAATTGCAAGTAATATGGTTGTGAAAGAACTGAGGCTCTTTTGCATAAGCACAGACATTTATCAGGTCGAACACAATCAGCCCAGACTTTCATTATACAAAGGAACTTTCAAAGGTCCGTTTTTCCAAATTTATTCAGAAAATCTTTAGCCCATACTAATTTTCTCAAATCTATATCTTTGACATATTAGCAGTGCTTTCTGGTTTAAAAATACATGTCTAATAAAGTAATTGTAAGCATGTCTAAAAAAGTGATTATGTGTAGCTTTTTATATTCATGTTTCTTTTTATTTCTAGGGACTTGAGATTCAGTTCAGCTAAGATTATGTTTTTGCACTGACCCTTAATAAATAAACTCATAATAATAAATGATTATTATTATTATAATATATACCCCTGTCAGTTAAAAGTGTCAGATGCAGAAATACACAAAGGATACCTTACCTTATAAGCTTACGAATTCAAAATTCATCCTGTGAAAACCGTTTTGAAATTGGTTACGTTACCATGGAAACGATACCCTAAATTCTTTTAGCAGGCTCCTCCCCTATTGGGCGGTGTCAGGCTTCATATTAAATATTACATATTTCAACTACTTTATAATGAAAACCTTTTCTAATCTTGACAAAACACATATCATTGGAAAACTCTACAGGAGTCGGAGCCTCAAGGTTCCATATTTTGTGATTTAAGTGATGTTTGGACAGAAATGTATTCATTTGTTACAGGAAAATTCCTCAAAAAAATAAATTAAATGTAATGTGGGTGATACCCTGTGACTATTTTTGATACAGCGTCAAAACAAATCTCATTGGAACTAATTTTTGAGGTATCAACTTCAAATTTGGAACACAACTTGGTTAGACATTAGGGTTAGGTTAGGGTTGGGGTTATGGCTTTGATTTTATAGTAATTTTAGAGTAAGAATTTAGTCAAATATATATTTTATATTAAATAAAAAATATGTAGTACAGTACATTTGATTTACAGTAAATTTAAACTTCCATAGCTTTTCATTATTTAATTTTTTTAAGTGCTTTCAACAATAATCTGCTGAGTATATTCTTTAAAACAAGACCAAAGTATATATTCCAAATCATTCTTGAATTACAACCATTTAAGTTTGGATAGTGCATTTTCACATCTATTTAAAAAAAGGGAGGTGACAGTTAAGGGGTTAATGTAAATAAAATTACAACCCTAAACCAATCATTTAACCCTGAAACCATTTTTGCTGTACATAACACACTCAAATTCAGCGATTTAAAAATATACATGTAAAATATAAAAAAAACTGTCCATTCTTTTGTGAGGAAATCGAGGGCTGCATTATCATGCTGTACCAAAAAAGGCTACTGAGAGTATGTTTTACTAATGTTGCATCGTTGTCCGTAAACAGACAGATTTTCCTTATTTTTCCTCAGAATATGTATTAATATGAGCGGGGCACAGAATAGCAACCTTTTAATTCACCACTGACTTTCAAACTGCACCTCGGAGGGCAATCAATGAAATGCGCAGTCCTTCACTAAACCGTAAACATCTTCAGGCTGTCTTGTTGTATTACATGTTTGCAATAGCAACATTATAAAAGCGTGAAATTTACATCACAAAATAGGGATGGTATTAACCAGCACTGGCCTCGAGATAAAGGATAAGCACATGACTGGAGTCTCAGAGCTGCTGTTTAACAGCCTCAGGTAAAGAGAAGGGCTCAATTTCATATTCAAACACTGCTTGTAAGAGGCTCTGTATCTTTACTGGACAGCAAAGAAAATCACGCAAACTGGCTTAAGTATGTCATCATTTTTAGGTCTTAAAGGGACGCTCTTACCATTGTAGACATAATCTGAGCCTCAAACAGTAATGGAAGATGCGCTGGCATATAGAGCTTCATATTCATACAAATGTTCAACACACATCATGGGGTCCAATTTCTGGGATTCAAAATCTAATTTAAATCTGGATATAATAACATTTTTAAGAGTTTGAAAAATGTGAAGAATAAAACAGATTCCATTGTATTAATATTAAAATGTCACTTTACCTTAGTTTTCCTCAGTTGTTAGACAGGGTTTCTGCAGGTTTTATGAAGGTAAATTTAAGACCGATTAAAGAAAATTTAAGAAATACATTGAAGGGAACAAAACGTCAATATGTTCTCTAAATGTAAATGTCTTAAGCACACAATGAGTTATGTTAGGTGACACTTCAAAGTTTGAAAATTCTATTTCCAACAGATCTCCATAACTTTTTAATTTTCATACCCAATGTTTTAAGCATAAACTCACTTAATCTTTTTCAATTTATCAAAAACAAGACTTTTTTTCATTTCAAGTAAATGGACCTTGATTTAAGGATGTTCAGAATTTCTACTGAAAAAAATAAAATAAAATTATTTGCAATGCATACAATTTAATTTTGCTGTTAAATGTAGGGCCCTATATGAAATCTGTTAATTTTTTTTATTTGTTATAGTTTATTCTGTTTTAATTTGGACTCAGCTTTAAAGTTAAGATACAATTTGTATTGACTTTCATTCATCTTCGTAACACAAATTAATATATTTTTAATGAAATCTGAGAGATTTCTGTCCCTCCATTGACAGTCTAAGCAATTACCACTTTGACGCTTCAAAAAGAGATCGTAAAACTAATCCATGTGAATTAAGTGGTTTATTAAAAAATTTCTGAAGAGACTTGATCGCTTTATATGATGAACGAAAGACTTACGGGTTTAGAACGACATTAGGATGAATAAATGATGACAGAATTTTCATTTTTGGGTGAACTAACCCTTTAAGTGTTCTGACCTCCTTTTGATTTATTCATCCAAAATTTGACAAATTCCGTGACATTCTGCATTATACAGTAAATTCCATTTTTATGAATGGATTCTGCAATTCCAACCATGTTTTCAGCATCTTCGAAATCATAGGGCCCTAATTTAATGTCATGATTTTGAATTTAAGACATTTAAGCCTTAAATTGTGGAACTTCAAATTACTTTTTTTTTTTTAAGACCCACGGAAACCCTGGTTAGATGATGTAAACTTACACAGCTTGATCATAATATCCTACCAGCCCTGAAAATATTTATATTTGACTGGTATGACTGACATTTTAAGATGTTATTGGCAGATGTATTAGCAGCAGATGTTATTGAATCCCATGATATTGCTGATAAACCTTTATGTAAAACACTAAAAATGACTATGGCAGTATTTTATCTTCATGTATCATTCTTCAAATTCTGAAAACGTGTTTATATTGAGCTTAGATACATATAAAACTATTTTTTTTTTTACAAACAAAATGTGAGTAGTGCTTACTGGCCCAAGTCAAGAGACCCTGCCCATCCAAGCTTTTGCCCTTCCTTCAATATACGTTTATACAATTTTTCATGTTTTATTATCCATTAGATAATCATTCACCAAGTTTAATCCATAATAATAAGGCTTTCCTTGGCAAGTAATAATAATAATAATAAACGGAAACTGAGGTATAAAAAGTTGATTTTAATGGAGTATGGAGGACTGACAACTCAGCCAAAATCAAAAGAAACTAAAATCACAAGATACTGTCAGCACACACACTTTCAATGATGAGCAAAGATTCATTGCAGACAAAGTGAATCTTAAATTAATGTAGTCCAACAAAACTCAGCATTTTTGTGTTGGAGGTGTTGAGAAGTAACAGCGACATGTGATAATGGAAAAGTGATGGTGGTAATGAAGAACGAGTTTTGGCACATTGAATATAAAGTATGACAAAGTATGACAAAGTATGACTATGATGTATCAAAGGCACCATCAGACCATTTGATTTGTCTTTTCTGTATGAAGACATGACAGTGATAGCATTGAGAAATATTGAAAAGTTGGACTTCCTCCCCTGTCCTTCACATTGTTAAACTTTGGTGCAGGAATATTGCTAGAATGTACCTTCTCTGATCAGGTGATGTATTTGCAGCCCTTGATAAAAACATGTCCATATGTTTTCGCTCTCTCCAAAGATATGCAAGTATATTCAATTTGCAATGTCACAGAAATGTATTCCTTAAAAGAGATGAAGAAAACAATCAAAAACCACTACCTAGAATAAAGATCAGACATATTTTACACGCCACTGGTAACCACCACCAGCCCAGCAGTAACACTTCTTAATATGTCACTTTTGACATATTCACACGAACACAAAAAAGCAGAAAGAAGCACTTGATTAAGTTTACCAACACTGCCCTAAGAGTTTTACTATCTTACTACAATTGTGATTAATTCACTGAACTGTATAAACAAGGTGAATTGTGATCTGTTTTGTTGTAGACAATTTAAGGACAGACAAACAAGAATGAGTGTTCAAGTAGATAATCCTCCTTTAAGTTCACATTCACATGGTTAGATGACCAATAGTGTCATGCTGCGTCCCAATTCGCCTACTTATACTACGACCTAAAAGTATGTACTCTTTTTGTCAAGAGTGTTTAGCAGGACATTGTACTTCGTCATCTTTAACGGACAGCTCTGTCGCTTAGTTACATGTATCCTGTCACCGTCTGAACTGCCCTGTCTATAAATCTTGTCACAGTTAAAATCCTCCACATTCAATTGAATTTAATTTCCTTCTGTATGTAGTAGCACGTTTATCTGCCATTTGTGGCTCTTTCATGCGGAGACTCTCCTCATGTGTTTGCAATTTGAATATAATGATGCATTTAAAAGTTAATGGCCAAACGTATCATTACAAAAGTTCACCATGCAGTTGCAGATTAAATTTAATGTGGATAGTATTAAATAAATATATTTTCGTCAGGCCCCTTTATCTAAACCTCTCTACTTAACCATCAGACTCGCACATCTCTCATGATTGTAGGTTTTTAACACTTTTTATCCGTGTTTGTAGTTCTAATTGAATGGGTTGTGGACAATATTAACTGATAGAGTGTGCATCGATCTGCGGAAAAAGTAGACCATCCGCGCATCTTTGGAATACTCATTCCCACATACTACGATTTGGGACGTACTAATTCTATTTTCGAATACTATTTAGGACGGATAGTATGCGAATTGGGACGCACTCTAAGTGTCTTCTTTAGCCACCACAGGTGGTTTAACCCAATGGTAACATCAATCGTTTTTGTTATATTAGACCGAACTGAACGAACATCAAGTAAAACCTGTAATACAAAAAATGTTGACAAAAAAAGTGTATGAAATACAATGCTTTAGCTCTTATGCAACACTATAAAAATATTTGCACAGACGTCAAGTACAGTGTGACACAAAACTACAAGTGATCAACTGAAAAGAAACCCAAACTATGGTAAAATCCTCAAAGGATTTTTGGATTTATTATCCACAGTGTTTGAATGATTGCATGCACATATCTTTATAGCATAGTATCCAACACAGGCATACTACTTCATTGCACACACAGAATACTGTGCAATATCAAAGATGATGGTTTAAAGACAAGTCTTCATGTCTTCAGACAGTGATTCGCTTGAAGCTGGGGAGTCTGGACTGTTTGTAAGTTGCAGAGGAAACCCAGCAGCAGATGGTTTCCCTTCCTGCCTGCACTTTAGGTAAAGCACTTTAAGCAAAAGGTCGACCTGGTAAATATTTGGTTTCCTCCAAACTCCAGGTTTGGAGTGCCAGGTCAAAAAAAAACCTTCACAGTGAGCATAAAGTCACATGTGGACATTAATGCAACACGCCACATCCGTGGACTAGACATGCTGCTCTTTGGAAACACTTCCGTATTGTTTTCTTTAGTGCAGCCGCAAGGTGTAAAACATTGAATTAGGCCATCAAAGGTGAAGCATGATGGGAACATAAAGGAAGAAGGAGGCTAACAAAACTGATGTACCTATATGATGCATCATTCAGTAGGACGGCGATTCAAGGCTTTTTACAGGCAACTTTGGCTTTCCCATTATTGCTGGACTTGAGTGGTGTCATCTCCACATCAGCCACGGCATCTGATGGCAAACTGCTACGCATGCGCTCAATGGTCTTCTGGTAGGAAGCTTTCTCCTGTTCCAGAGAACGGATCAGGTGCTTCATCTTGCTCTCTCGTGACAGGAAGCTCTCCACGCTGCTCTCCAATGTCTGAATCTTCAAACGAGCCGCCTGTTAATAAGAAAGCCAAACATGAGAATGATGAATGAATCTTGTGAAGAAATTGTTTGTTCATGTGACCATATTAGAGGTGTGCTATATATAATCTGCGATAATATCCCTCACACACACCCAGAGAGTGCATGCATACACTACGTGATGTAGTCCAGTAGATTATACTAGTGTGTGTGTGCATTTAGAGTGTTTTACTCTATATTTATCATTTAATATAGTTAATAAATATCACAGAGTGCAGTTTTTCTCCAGGTATCAGCATTATTTTTAACAAATGTGATATTGATTTTATTTTAAAATTCAATTCTTGTTTACTAAACAAGAATTTAATATTAAGTGACTTACATTTTAGACACCATATTGCCTGTTTTCGCTCTATTTCGCCACCGAAAATAGTTCAAAACAAAGACACAGAACTGCGTCTCTGAGGCGGTGTTTTCTTACTGAATGAATCAGCATTTTGAACGAATCAGTTGAATCAATGATTCATTGACTAAGATAGATTAAGACAGTCAAATGCTTCGTTCCTTGAATGAATCAGCCGTTTGAAGGAATCGATTGAATATCAATGACTCACTCATTAAGAGTGACTTGCTGCCACCTACTGGCTGTTTTAATTTCACAGTTAAAGTATCTTTTCATGTTTTAAATAATTTCAAATATCAATATTCCACGTTTTATATTTTAAACATCCAAACATTATTTATGCATAACTGCCGGTTATTAATTTGTCACCTCTGAGCTGCATTAAACAGTCTGGTAAAAGATCTAAATCTGTCACTTCAGATGCAGCTTCTGTTTCCCCTCTGCACTGAAAACTTGAATTTTGTTGATACTTATTTAATTTGATTGGTAACTGCCCTATTGTGCCTTATTATATTACATTTTTATTAAATTTATGAAACTGACACAAAAGATGATGCATGCATATAATTAGGTTTAAAAATATGATTCCTGTCACTGCTGTGAACTGACCAGTGACCACCACACAGGATATGAAGAATATCATAAACTTAAGAAGTCAGCTGACCATGGCAGTTCTAAACCTGCCATGGTACTGTCATAACAAACTCGGCAAAATATCGTCTAATTATCGTTATCGAGAAAATCCCAGAAAATATTGAGATATACTTTTTTGTCAATATTGCACAACCCTAGACTATATACACTATCAAAAATCATCTGTACGTTTTTTAAATGTTTTTGAAACCAGTCTCTTATGCTTAAGAGTGTATTTATGTACAAAGTAATTTATTCCTGTGATGGAAAGGCTGAATTTTCAGCAGCCATTTGTCTATTTTTTGGTGTCACATGATCCTTAATATGCTGATTTAGTATTTAAGAAATGTTTCTTAGAAATCAAAGAAAGTTTAAAAAACATGGTTAGTAAACCATGCTGAACATTCCAGGCCAAGAACGGTTTATAATTCTACCGTAGCGAACTAAGCACGAGTGAAAATATAACTGGTACCGTTCCTTGGCGTTCTTAGAACCGTTCAGCCCGTCAGTGGAAAAGCAGCTAATCGTCCCCTTGGAAGTATAAGGGTCTATCTGACATTTTTGTCAAAAGTGAGTTATTCACATATTCTCATTCTGGTGACAACTTATTTACATTATGTGATGTTTTTTTAAATTGTGAACTGTACATTTTGGAACTTTTTTTATTTAGAAATAAAATAAAAAAGGTTCTATCTACACAGTCAAATGGAATACAAAAACGTTGAAGCTCAAACATCTCAAAACCGGTCAGATTGCAGATAGAACCTTATAATTCCAAGGTTGCAAAATGTTTCTGTCACTTTTGATTAATATAATGCATTCTTGCTAAATAAAATTATTAATATTTTTTTAAACAATCTTAAAGAAATCCAACTTTTTAAAAGTAGTGTATTTAGAAAGGGTGTTTTTAATGCTACTTTGACATTTTGACATATCAAAGTACATTTTCTACATGGAATGTAAAATGAGTTTTGTATGAAAACACATTTATAAGCTGGCTCAACTAATAGTATTAGAAGAGTCATAGTACACTTTGGAGAATTTAGAAAGTGAGCCAAATATCTTTTCACTTTCCCCTATATCATGTTTATAGGAACAGCTTGGTTTTAGCAACAGGTTGTTTTTAAGAACAACTTGGAGATGAGCATGTTGTGACGCTACATGTTTAGACTAATGGAGTGTCAAAGATAATTCATTCTACCACATTCATAAACACTAGTGGATAACAGATCAACAAGCTACTATCAGCCAAATTCCTATTACTTATCATTTTAAATGTGCAATGTGAAAATCTAAATTTTTGTATTTTGTATCCATTTTAATATTCTTTGGAAGTAAACGAAGAGGCGTATCTGTAAAGATCTTAAAGCTGCAGTCCGTAAGTTTTGTCTCTGTGTCGCCATCTCTGTTTGAAACCTGCAATTGCAGTTATTTGCGGAGTTATCTGTACGCGAGTTGTGCATCAGCGGCTCCTCAGATTAATCTAATGTTTCATGAATCTAATGAGGAGTTTGTGCGGCTTGCTGTCAGTCACCTTTCTTTAGATACTGTACTTCAGAATCACAGATTATACGTCTTAGAGTATAAACGAAATAAGAATTTTCACCGGAAAATGTCATCTGAACAAGTAAGTAACATGTCTGACACTTTTGGGAACAAAACATTACAATAAATTGCGCAACCAACGGTGATTAAACCTATCGATCGCTCATATAACATCAAACCATGCAAATTATTATTATGGTTATACTTTGTTCCCAAATTGTTAATGTTAACAGCCTTAGCATTGCTTGACTACGTGTATTTAGTGTGTATTAGCGTTACCTGTAAATTAAAATTTCTGTACAGTCTAATCTTTTGCTTTTGACTTTGGGTAAATCTCCAGTTGTCACTGATGATTGTCATTTGGGCCTTTCTGGATTACAATACGCCATCAAAATGATAAATTTAATTATTCCAGCTGCTGTGAGAAAAGGCTATAAATGATCCGCTGAAGAACATGCGGTTTGCTCCTCACATGCATTACTACTACTAGCCGGACTCCTTCTTTATGTATACAGATGCGACGTAATGACGCAAAGACATGCTTGAATTTCCCACGAGAAAACCATACCACTCAAATTATAACACATTATTACAAGCTTACCGTTGTGAATGGGGCTAAGGTAAGGAGATATTTTTGAATACTGGCTTGTTGTGTACTTGCTCAAAAATTGATTTTGGATCATTTGTAACCCAAAAAAAGTTGTGGACTGCAGCTTTAAGTTTTAGCCTGTTTGTCTTTTGTACTCTGCTGCCACACACTGGCAATGAAGGAACAAAACACTTCTCTACTTGTGCTATTTTGTGATAATACTATACAACTACATACCTGCAGTTTCTCTAGCAAGTCCATGTTCTGTTTCTTGAGCTGGGCATTGGATTTCTCCAGTTTATCCAGCCTATCAGACTCTTCTGATGGTGGAGGAGCGTCTGACAACTCATCCTGCAGGACATGGTACTCCACTTCATACGCGTGCAGCTGCTTGGAGATGTCCATCTCAAGCGCCTGCAAATTTCATACTGACCATTAGAATATGCCACAGATTCTTTCAAATTATTCACATACTGTAACATAATATCTATATCCATTTTTTGAATCTTGTTCAATTACATTAACAATACAGGCTTTTGGTTTTTGACTCCACCTAGTGGTTAAAGTGCATTGTAGTCTAAATAGCCTGTTTGGAAAGAGACACCAGTGTACTCCATACTGCACAGGAAACTATGTGTGCTGCCTACTAATAAAATAGTATGTGAAACAGTATTTAGTATGCTACACTGTTGTCACATGATCCTTTATGCCATATGGTTACTTACAGGATAGTATCCAGTTGGTGTAAAAAATTATATTTTGAGTTTGATCACATAAGTCAAGGAAGACATTTCAAAATCATGACTGATCAGAGTTATTGTCAACTAAAAAAAAACTTTTTTTGACAATCATTTTCCGTAATTTATATAAAGCTGAAAAAAAAAATATATATATATTAGCTTAGCAACTTACTGTAACTTAAAAAAAACTGAAACTTAAAAAAAACAGAAACAAATGTTAACAATTTTTGAAATGTTGCCTTGGCAAATATATAAGCTGAAGTTGAAGAACTTTTAAAGTGAATTAAATTAAATTAAAATAAAATAGCCTAATTCAACCCAAACCCAGTAATAAATACTATAATAATATAAATAATAAATAATACTAAAATAGCACTGTGACTAAGATTATTTACAAAGTCATATTAATTGATAGATTTTATGGAATATTTGTGCAGTGTACGATTTAAACTAAATAAAGCAAAATAATATATAATTTTCCTTATACGTTCTAATACATTTTATATTAAAATCTTGATATTGAAAAAAATATGGACACATTATGTGCCAAGTATAAAATTCCCCATAAGTCCACGAATAAAATTTATTTAATTTTAAATGTACCTTGGTGATCGTCTCTTCCATTTGGCTTTGAGTGAGGGTGGGGATGGTGGATTTAAGGTAGTCCACGACACTTTCAAAGCCGTCACACTCGAGTATCTCTCCCTCGTGGCTGCTCAGCAAACACAGGGCCACCTTAAAAATCACCTCCGTGCCTTGGACAAACAGCAGGTCTGCCACAGAACACACATACATGTACAAGAGTCAAAGGCTATACAATACTTCACTTATGTGTGCAATGCATGAATTTAAACACATGATCATTTCACCACAGTCATCAGGTTCCCCCTAACCCCAACACATACCCAACATTCCTTCAGGTCTGTTAGGAAGTTATGTAGGAAGTGAAATTTACCAAATATACGGGCAACAAAGCCAAGCGGGAACTGAGAGGCGAAGAGAGTGAGGAACCAGGGCGCGGCGTACAGGCTGGGGCAGATCTCATGCTCCTCCAGGTGATTGTAGAGGTTACGGTGATAGTCGTGCAGCAGGCGGGACAGCTGGTACATCTGGATCTTTAGAGAGAGGAAGAAGAAAAAGTCCTACACTTACAGGAGTGAACTTTAAACAGGCTCAAATGAGACTGGCTGAGACTGGCTCTCTCTCACGGGATTAAACATTGGCACATCTGATGATGAATAACCACTAACAGCTGAGGAGGAAATAGTGTACAAGAGGTGGAGACGGCTGTTTGCATACCACTTGAGCAAATGTGAGTTTAAGTCAAGTGTATTAAAAATACTGTGCTGGTCGCCATAACAAAATTAGGATTTGGAATTTACATTTCACTAAAAGTAAAGCACTAGTTTGTTTGTTTTTTAAATAGTTGTTATCAAATTTAAGGTGTGCTAGGTAACTTTCAAATGATGTTTCATTGGCTAATGCAACAATGGCTTTGAATGTTATACTGACACCTAGTGGTGTGGATGTAGCAAGAAAATGTTTCAAGGACTGATGATACTTTAATAATACCCCAAAAAGGCCATACTTGTTATTAATTAATTTTTTTAATGAAAGTGTTCAATAAAAATTTTGTTTTTGATGCAATAGCAAATAATACAAATAAATTTAATATAACATTCCGTTTAGGACACATTGTTCTATACTCGTTTTGTTATCCGACACAAAAAACAGACCTGCTACATTTAACAATAGGCATAATCACAAAAGCAAAAATACCAGTTCTGAAAGAAAAACACGAACTAGTGAAACCTGACACTCTCACACACACACAGCGCACCTGCAGGGAGATCATGTCGGGGCGGTACTGCCGGCGAATGCCCAGATCGTACATGAGGAACTTGAGGGTGTCGAAAGCCTGTTCTTCGCTCATATGCAACAGTAGCAAACCGGCCACAAAACTGATGCCCTGGCAGTAGCCCACCTCCGTGTCCAGCAGGGAGTAGGCCTTCAGGAGATTGTACAGAGACAGCTGTCCAGCTCCCAGCTGAGCACTGAAATACTGGTGCGTTGGGAATGTCCGGCCTGGAAAAGGGAACATCACTTAAGTAATGTGCTGGGTCAAAAATATAACACTATAATCCATGTGAATTAGCTGCAACAATATGAAAATACACAGTTTTATAATCCGATTTGAGATTTTATAGTATCTGATAGTATGGTTTTATTGGTGATTTGACAATTAATACACAAATAATATACAAAATTGAAATGCAACTAATAATGCATTCCATGTATGTAGTTTATTAGTAAGTGTATTCCCCTATAAATGATCTATAAGTACTTGGTTAGATACAGACCGAGATCGACCAGGATGGCATGTTGCTGTGCTGTGAGCTGCTTGAGGAGATCCTGATAAGACGTTTCAGGGGGCTGCTGCCGCTGCGGCAAACGGTGACGCATGCGATACTGCTGGGAGAGAAGGAGCCACACCTCACCCCGCCGACTTTTAGGGACACCTACAGAGCACACACACATAATAATAAACAAACAAACAAACTGAGAGAAATCTGAGTGTTATGTAGAATTTAGATCTACACTACCATCCAAATGTTTAATATATTTTAAAATGTAATTTATTCCTGTGATGGCAAAGCTGAATTTTCAGCATCATTACTCCAGTCTTCATTGTCACATGACCCTTCAGAAATCATTCTAATATGCCGATTTAGTGCTCATGAAACATTATTATGGAGCTCCATAAGAAGGGCTGGCATTCAGTCTCCTGTAACCAGGCAGACACCTTGCGGTTGCTAGACACAATCACACCGATATGAGATGCTGTGGCATCTGAGGTGGTGATCCTAACAAAAGACTGTTACACTGTTAGGAAACAATATTTTGTTATCTAGCATGTTAGTGAATTTTGTTTTGATTAAATTGTTTCAATATATATTTCTTTCTTTTTCTCTTTTCTTGTTTAAAATGTATCATCATTGAATCTTTACTGTATTGTGTATGGAGTTAATCTTATGTCAAATTGTTCAAACATTTATTTATTTATTTGGTTGTTAACATACCCCAGTTTGGTTGACCATGTGATCCATGTAATCATGTGACTTGTTAAGATAGTTCCTGGACTGAGCATTAACAACTTGGAATTGAGAAATGTCACATGTAACCAAACCGTTTGCTATTAAAACAGCGGTTTTCGATCGCAACTTTTGTCCTTTTCTTAATTGACAGAGTGTGCAGGCTTTTTTGAATCACTTCCCCTGGAGTTTTTTGGTCTACGCACCTCATATGGACAGTTTTTAAGGTGCAGTTAGATTTTTGGGCTATTTTTCTTATTATTAATATTGAAAACATACATTTATTTTAAATATTTTGTACAAATGTAAGCATTTTACTGTCCTGTTGATCAAATTAATGTGGCCTTGCTGAATCAAATTTTTAAATCAAAAACTGACCCCAAATTACTTATTTAATTAGTAATTATTTCAACAACTGTGTAACAAAGTTGTGTTACAACAAAAGATGATGTAGAGTAGCACGCCAGAGACCAGAATCTTGGGGGTTTTAATGACTGAAGTAAACAATTTTTACCCTGGCAGACGGCACTGTGGATCTCTTCTTTGTCCCACTGTACTTTAGTGCGGCAGGGGCTGCTCAACTTCCTGTCCCACAGGGCCTGCAACTCTTTGGAGCACTGACACACTTCCTGGTAGTCCAGCTTCATTTTACGAATGTGCAATTCATCACGGCTGGCTGCAGGGTGAGAAAACTGCTAGTCAGGTTTAGAATTTATTTATTCAGACTAACATTAGAACAACTAGTAATTAATATTGATGCAAAGAGATGGACATGATAATTATTTTTCACACTCTGAATGTCATTGTTCTATCACCTGCTGTTACCATAGAGACAGAGGTATATTCTATGTAACTGGTTCTCAAGTGGTTGGTTGTGACCCAAAATTGTGAACAGAAGGGGGAAAATATGCTAAATGCAATTTTGTAATTGTAACTAAAATTATTTATATTTTTTTATCAGTATATGATTTATAAAATGTCCAACAAATTATTTTAAGAGTATATTACAATAATATATGTTCTAAAACAATTCATATTATGCTATTCATCACAGTTTTTCCACTTGATGTCCAATGTAAAATATGGGTCCACAAGCAGTTGAGAACAATTGATCAAAGTCATGAATACAATAATTAAATTAGTTTCGGTTTGTAAAAAAATAGAATAAAAGTTCCTTTACGGCAATGCATTTGCTGTGGAAGCCTCACAGGCAAGCGTGCATGACTGTCAATAAAATGTAGCATGCTGCTGATAGATCGAGGAATATTAAGCGCTCTTCATTTCCATAGCAACTTTAGACAAGGTTCAAAGTATAGCAAGACATGGCATGGCCTTTTACAGTAACCATAAAACATCACAAAACATTTCTACTATCCAAGATAAAAGCATACATATATTATATTGTACTTGACAGAAGAAAATTATTCTAAAAACCAATTGTAATTGCTTATTGGTACTGGAGAACATGTAGCTAACTGCCTCATGCTGGTTTGTATACATTGCAGCCAAACAATGACATCATGCCAACAACTGCCTGAATTTCAGCCTGTTCAGGCAAGAGGTAAACGCCATGGCTGTATTTTCTTACCTTCTACTCAGACATGTTTATTCAGTTCGGCCCATCCAAGAGCATACAAAAACAAACAGAAAACATCAAAAGTAAAAGAGTAAAGGAAGCGAATTGAGTCTCATGTGTGATGCAGTTTGGCCAACAGAGGGCAATATTTCACATACTTTTTGCTTTGCTCTTCCAAAGCAAAGTTGTAATACTAATACACAATATTATTTACCTGTCATAATGTGTTAAAGAGATTGAAATACTGATATTACTAAACTATTTATGAAAGACTAGGGCTACATATGTAGTTCAACGGTCACAAAACTGAAAGCGCACTCTTAAAGAACGTGAACGTCATCCAGACATTCCCATCTATATTTAACTTTGCTCCAGAATGTAAAACAGAGGCAGTGACACTTGCCCCTCTTAAAATAAGGCCAGGGCAAAGAAAACTGTCTAATTAGAGTGACGGGAGGAAACGCCCTCTCCTGTGACTGCACAATGTGCCATGAACGCTGGACTACTGCTGTAGGTTTACATTTTTATGCAATTGCCAGACACTTTCATCCAAAGTGACTTAAATTGCGACTAACATGTTCATATCTTAGGTTTAATTTTTCAGTTCATGCATTATCTGGGAATCCAACCCATGAACTTAACCTTGTTTGCGCCATGCTCTATTGTTTGAGCTACTGGAAATATTTAAAGGTGTACATTTTTGGTCATTATTTATCCCCCATTATGTTGTTCCAAACCTATATGACTGACTTTCTGTTGAGCAGCACAAAAGGAGATGTTTTAAGGTCTTTAAGCCAATCAATCTTAAGATCTCTTTAAGATCTCTAAGCCAGTGTTGTTTTAGTATTATTTATTAATATTTAGAATTAGCTTTTATTTGTATATTTTTAGTTTAGTTTTCCTTTTACTGGTAGTTTAATTTTGAAATGTGCCTTGTCATTTTTAAAAGTTTTAGTTTAAATATTTCAATTTATCTTTATTTAATTTTTAGTTTTAGTCATTTTAATACTTCAACTTACAATTTTTTATTTCAGTAATTTGTCAATGCAACATTTCTAGTTTTCCTTTAAGTGTTTTTCATCTAATATTTATATTTTATTTTACTTCAGATTTATTTAAAATAAAGAAGAAAATATTTTAGTTATATATTATACTATAATATTATAGTTTTAGTAAACAATAACAATGCTGCTCTAAGCTCCACTTTCCCAGACAATGCAAGTATGGAGTGACCTTAAAAATTTTTACCTGACTGATTTTTTTCTTCTACTATAAAAAGTAGTTTATAATAGTAAAGAATAGATACATCAGATATTAAGTTATGCAAAGTAGGCTTAACATCCTAGTCTGATTTTATAGTAGTTTTATAATAGTTTAAGCATTAAAAACCTTTAAAAAGACAACATAAAAAGTAAGATAATAGCTTTTTTTTCTCGGATGCACATTTTCAAACTTGACTGGTCATGTCAAACCTATCGTATGGCTTCAGAAGAACTGGAATATAGCACACAAGTTTATGTATGGATCACGTTTATGAAGATTTTTGTGCATTTTGCACGTTTCTTAATTTGGAACCCCGTGGTGACTGCTCCATTCATTATTTGGGAAAAAGCTACATAATATTTTTCCCTTTTGTGTTCCATGAAAGGAAAACTCAAATGGGAATGGAATGAGAAAATGATTACAGAATTGTCTTTTTTTGGGTGAACGAACGGGCACCCAGTCAAGTGGGTCTGCATGTTTATGAGCGAATCCAAATAAGAGAAAGGTTAAATTATAAGAGAGAGAGAGCGATACAAGTAGAAACACTAACCCTCCAGGCGCTGGTTCTCTTTCTCCATGCGGATTAGCAAAATCTGTTGGTGGATGGCTTTCTTCCACAGGGCCCTGTAGTCAGCTGGGCTGCGCCGGCCCTTCTCTCCACCAAAGCCCTGCTCTGGGGACAGGGGGCCGGCCTGAGAGTCTTGATCCTGGTTCAAAGCCCGAGGAGAAAGTGGCAGCAGCTCCCGGCCATCCATGTGCTCTGGAAAACAGCAGATGCTGACCAAAATGTCTAAGATCCATGCTCAAATGGCATGGGAAAAAAAGTAAGTGATTTAAGGAATGGAGTACTGTGCATTTCCCTGACAAAAAAAAACAACAACTTGGTTTCTTTTTCTTGAATCTCAGTAAAAAGGAGATTTATCTTGAAGTTCTAAAGCTTGCAGAACAATGATATATGCTGCAATGTTGACTATAAATAGACTGCTGGGAGAACAGGGTGTAATATTGCACTTGTCTGCTTGTCTGTGCGTACGCTCAAGCATGTGTACCCACCCACGTTATGCATAGAAGCGGAGGGTTTGTTCATGGGAGACGCCACCCTCAGGAAAATCTTCTGGCGCCAAGAAACTCTGCGTGGAGGCACCAAGGTCAAAGAATCGGTGCTACAGCCTGACAGAGACCTCTTCCTGCCCTCCCCATTACCACTACAGATACACAAAACAACACACGCTTATTCAACTGAGAAGACAAAGCAACATTGTTTGACCGTGTGCTCTCAATACAGGTGGTCAAACCAGTTATAAGCTAATAAACAACATACATTTATGTAACAAGTTCAATCAGCAATGCATTAAAGCCAAGGCTCATAAGCAATAAGCAGAGCATTTAGAGAGGGTCATAATAGATGTTAATTGGTTTCATGCATAAGCTACATAAAACAGAGATCACCTGGTTTGAAGAATGAGAAAAAAACTATTAGAAAGTGAACAGATTGAAGAATAACTAAATAATGCACAAAAACTTTGTGCAACACGTGACTCAAGTACAAAAAAAAAAACAATATTACTGTTTTTACTGTATTTTTACTGTAATAAAAGAGCATAAAAGACTTGATGCTCTTATTATTGTCAATGTTGAAAACTATAATAACTTCAAAAGCTAACCTAACGCTTATTTTTTCCATTAGATAAGACATCTTTCAAGCTATTCCAAATCTAAGAAGCTGAAATAGATAGTTATTATCAGAGGCAGGAACAAGATGTGCTTAAAGTCTAATCAAATCTTTTTTATCCCGTAATTGTGTTTATTTACACCTTTCTCTTTGCTTAGTTACCACAACAATACACAAGCAACAGCAAGGACACTTCAGACGGAGTTAATGAAAGCGTGAAACGGGTTTGAATATTATCCATTAAACACTGGCTATAGTAATGGACCAACCCTGACCGGCGCTCAACAGACAGGTGTGCTGCACATCCAATTAGAGAAGACAGCTGGTGGCATTCAACATTCAGAGAGAAGTACCCTCTCATCAATTTGTAGAAAACAGAGCAGAGCCAACGGTGTGACATTTTAAATATCTCCTCCTTTCAGAGCACTCAAAGCATTGGATCATTACAGCCTGCTATTTCAAACAAATGAAGGGCGAATACACATTGAGGAACATCATTTGTCAGTGATTCCAAGTTGGCTGTTGTTCATAGTTCAAGCCACTAGCACAAAAACCTGGTCAAATATTATTGTCCTGCAAAGAAACCCTAGGTAGAAGGGTATATTCCATGCATGATTTCACTGTATGTTTTCTACTCTAATACACTCGCCCTTGACAACCGCTGCTATAAATTCGTCTTACTAGCGTGAATGACAGGAGCTTTGTTAAAGGGATGGTTCACCCAAAAATGAATAATGTGATAAATCATTTACTAACCCTCATTCCAGACGGGTTTTTCTCTGTGGAACATAAAAGAAGATATTTTTAGAAATGGATCAATGTTTTTTTTCTCCATACAATGGAAATCAATGGTAAACAAAACGGTTTGGTTACCAACATTCTTTAAAATATCTTCTTTTGTGTTCTGCAAAAGAAAGTCAGTCATACAGGAATGTGGGCTTTCGCACTGGGTAGTTATAGGAACTAGCCACCAGGGCGGTCCCATGAGAACTGAATTTTCCCCAAGGGCCATTTTCCTGACACAGGCAGTCCCTTACATCCTGGTTGTTGTGCGGGATGTTTATTTTTTGCAGTTCTATCCAATTCGTTGGATTTTCTCCTTAGAGGTGTTTCGCATGCGTTCGGCCGATCAATGAACACTTACGGCACTGGTAGTTCCCATGGCACTGTGTTAGACCCAAACTCAGCTCTGGAGGGCCACTGTCCTGCAGAATTTAGCTCCAATTTACCTTGACACACCTGTATGTAAGTTTCAAGTATGTCTAGTGAGACCCTGATTAGCTGGTTCTGTTGTATTTAATTAGGATTGGAGCTAAACTCTGCAGGACATTGGCCCCCCAGGAGCAGGATTGGTCCTACTCTGAAGTAGGAGCTAATTTAGCCAGCAAGCCTATGATTTTAAGCATGCTCTGCTTAACTGAATATCTGATGTATCTATTCTGAACTATTTCTAAACTATTTACAAAAAAAAAAAAAAATGAATCATGCAGGTACAAAGAGAAATCAAAACACCACATATTAATTAAAGACCTTCACAATTGTTCAAACCAACCTGCCAACGCTTTTTCTCTTCAAAATGAATTCTGAATTATCCAACATAAAAAAGCATAAATTATTCTACAATATTTAAGCACAACAGAGTATAGATCAGAAGAAAGTTGATGGATGCAATATAGATGATAAATGCTTTTGTTTACCATTAGTTAGTAAAGACGCCAACATGCAATTGAGGTTTAGCATCCCTCTTGTCCAGTGGACAATGACAAAGTCCAACAATGTTGACAGGAAGAGAGAGTAAGTTACAGAAGTGGTTCTTCATAACCGACGACACAGTGACTAAAGCCTTTGGGTTAAAAAACAGACAGGCGCAGAGAAGAAGGCCGCCATCAGCTCGAACCTCAGGCACCCCCGGCCCCGGGGGGAAACGGACACATTGAACCGTCCGAGACCGACGTCCCCTCTCACCTCTTAAGACTCCCGCTGTCCGACAGAGAGGCCAGTGAGCCAAGGGAGCCCTGGTAAAAGGTTTTCAGGAAAGTGGGGGTGTGGAAGGAGGATGAGAGACTGAAGTAGGAGTCACTCTCAGAGACGCTGCGCGTTCTAGAGATACCAACAGTGCTGAGGGAGCCGAAACATAAAAGGCCCACAACAAATACACATTACTTTGCAGAGGTCTAAAACACCACCATGGAAGCACAATCTAGAACACATGAGTGCTTCTGAGCAGATGAAAGATTTCTTCAGATGAAAGAGAAGAACAGTTTTAGGTTTTTCCTGAGGAATGGGGGATTTTTTGCTGTTACTTTTAAATTTTTTGAAAAAGTAAAAACTATCATTTAAATACATAAGCTATCATCAGCGATCATATTATAATTGTACCTACTGTATATTAATTATATTAGAGATGACAATATATCAGTACAGGATTGGTTATATTAGTGATTTTTATTATTTAGTCAATACTGGATATATATTTAATTGTGTATGCTCATTTCCACCAATATTTACAGTTGGATTACCTTTGCTGTCAATCTATATAATAAAAAAAAAAGATTGTTTTCATCGCTTTTAAACAATCTTTAACAAACCTCAAAATAATAGTTTTAATTTTAAACAAAAAAAATGTGTTATCGCTTTAAAATCAGCTATGTATCGGTTATTGGTATTTGCATGAAAAAAAAAAATAATAATAATAATATATATATATATATATATATATATATATATATATATATATATATATATATATATATATATATATATATTTATATTTATTTGTGCTATATTATCTGGTTGATATAGAATTTCATCAATATCAAACAGATAATATAGCACAAATATATATATATATATATATATATATATATTTTTTTTTTTAATTAACACATCCAAGCAAAATAATGTAAAAAAAATTACCAATTGAAGCCCCCTGACCTATACACTAAATTCATAAATAATATTCAGACACAAAAATATAATGTCCTCATTTGGGGGAAATTCTCAATAAATGCTGATACTGGTTAAATTAACTGTAATATAATATAATTATTTCAATTAAAATTTTCAAACAATTGACATACTCCCATCAATAAAATAAATGCTGTAGATCACAAAATTCAACAATAAAATCACATAAGCATCACATTCTCTAGTTTTTAGTATTTTTTCTAAATGATTTGAATTAGTACTAAATCCAACAATACACAGACATGCCACATGCACTCTTGACCATGTAAGCATTCATGCTAAAATCAGTCAAATCTACAAGTTTATATGTATTGAAGCATATTTATGATTTCTGCAAATAAACACAACAAGCTGTTTTCAGCACATCAGCACATTGCTGCGACTGTCTATATATCATATGACTGTTGAAAAACAGATGGAAAGATAAATGGCTTTATCACATGAGAGCAAACAGGAAGTGATGCATTACCTGCTCTGCAGCAGCTCTGGGGCCAAAGACTGCTGTCGGCGCAGTGGAGCCTTACAGGCCTGGGAGGAAACCTCAGTGAAGGAGAGCTTTTTCTTGATGGGCGGGTGGCTAAAGGTGTGTGCCCGGCGACGGAACTGCGGGGCATCTGGGTCGTCCTCAAGGTAACTGGGTGGAGTCCCAGGTGGGGAGTCACCAGGAGAGTCGCCCTGCAGGGTGAGCAGATAATGAACCAGGTCAGCGATGAGTTGGGCCAAACAACCTCACAGACGATGACATTGTATTCAACACATGCCAGACAACTCAGCTTATCAATGAGTCAAACCTCAAATTCAACAAGGATCCATCCCAGACAGAAACAAGCTATTTACTGAGATATGCATGTACAACCTTCAAGTTTCAGACAAAGCAAAGCAAAACAACTGACTTGACACCAGCTACATCAAACTATTGATTCTGAACTCACCCAGCATTTTCCCTCTCGTTCGCTTTCCCAGTCAGAAGTGGATGGTTTGGCGGTAGTAACTGCACACACGCTTTGTGATCTATTGTATGTTAATAGTCTGTGTCACAGAGCCACAACACACACACACGAGTCGTTGGAGGTGGACTGCAGCACAATGGAGGTTTTTGGCTGCTGTTTACTGTGATGGCTATAGGAAGGGTCTCTCTCTGGCTCTCTTCCTCACTCTGTTTCCTGTCCCTGTGCTATGGCAGTTCCTGAACCCATGCTCTCCTGTGAGTCAGTACACAGCAGGGCCAGGAAACCAGTAACGGCTGCACAACGCTCTTTCTCCATTCACTCGAACAAATCGCAAACCCTGTCCACTTCCTTCAGCTGCCTACAGCTAAATTTGGGAAAAACAAATGATCCAAGCAACATAATAGCTCTCTTGGCATGGTTATACAAAGGGAATGAGAGCCTGCACACAGCGCAAGATTTGATAAATGTGGGACCAGTTGGTAAAATGTAATTATTCAAATGGCTTAGAAAAGGAGAAGTTACAACTGAGAAATAGTATTAGCATCATTTGTTTACTGATGCAACTTAGTTTGATATTTTGTTAAAGAATGTAGCATTTTTCAAATGTGGTTTGCACACCTTTTGACCAATGAATCTCCAAGATTTTCCCGTTGTTTGAGATTTCAGAATAAGGATTTTATTTTATTTTTAAAATCAAAAGTAAAATTCACTCACATAGACAATACTATGGCTTGCGACTGCAAGCAAGTTAAGCAATATTTAATCAATTCGATATTTTAGAGCAGAGCAATTAGATATTCTACATAAACTTCATAATATTCATACATAAACTTTCCTGATATTTCCTGGTTTTCCACAACATTGAAATTTGTATTTGATTTTGGTTGATTATTATTATTATTATTATTTCATTCAATTAATTTTGCAACCACATAATATAGTATTTATACTGTTATTTTTCTTTCTTTTTTTTTATTTTACAAAAATGAAAATTGTCCCAATTTACCCAAATATTCTTCGATTTACTTTCTTCTGAAAAACACAAGATATTTTGAAGAATGTTGATAACCAAACAGTTTTGATGACCGTTGACTTCCACTGTATGCAAAAAACCACAAACATTTCTCCAAATATCTTCTTTTGTTCCACAGAAGTAAAAAGTCATTTCGAACAACATGACTGTGAGTAACTAACAGAATTTTCATTTTTGGGTGAACTATGCATTTTAATCAATCATTTTCATTGTTTTAGACTCACTACATGATGATAACTCTATTGGAGCTACTGTAGTCTTAGAACTGATTCACATTACATACAGAACGTGGAAGAGAGCCAAGAGCAAGGAACTGTTAGATTGTAACATGTTATTGAGAGTTGAAGTTTAAGCATGAGAGAAGGTGCTCACATTGACAGTGCCTGTGAGGCCATGTGAGGAGCCTGTGGGAAGATAGAGCTGAGTGATTTGTTTTCCATGGAGTCCAGATACCCGAGCTTACCATCACACACACCTCACATTTCACCCCCCCCGGAGAACAGCGAGGTGGACAGGGTCAAAACAAGCCAACCCCAATAAGTGAGACCCCTGACGAGACTTACAGGCCAGCTTCAATAATATTACTCATGCTGATTCTTAAAAACATGTAGTGTATAATAACACAGCATTGATATTATTTTCAGCATGTGACGGTAATTGACACCACAGAGACTTGCTTGTTGGCAGGGCAGAACAGAGATGTGATTCTTGGCAGGGAGACAAGAGCTGGGGTTAAAAATGACAGATAATGGTATTCACGTGTTTTGTGATACTCACGCGGTCAAAACTTCCCATGCTGCCCAGACGGATTCGCATACGGTTGGCTCCCTAGGGAAGAAAGATAGCCTCGAAATTAAGCAACCTGCTTGAATGTCAGAATTTACATTTACACACACTTTAAATAAAATTATAAATTCTGTCATCATTTAATCAACATGTCATTCATCATTCAGAAACCTGTATGATTTCTGCCTTTCCACAAAATAAGCTATTTTGAAGAATTATCATGTTGCTCTTTTCCATGTAACAAAAGCAGATAGTGACCATCCTAAAAGGATTTTAATTTGAGCTTCAAGAAAGAAAGACCTACATGCAGGTTAAGGACAACATGATGGTGAGTAAATGAACAAAAGGTTAATTTTTTAAGTGAACTGTTCCTTTAACTGAACACAGACGTCTAATGGAGAATTCAGGATTAGCTGGTCTTTCCTTACACATTGATATTGCTTTGTGAGTAAATACAGCAGATGGTTGAGTTATTATAGTACTGTACACAAACAAAGGTATTATTCTTAGTACAAGGGTGGGGTAAATGGGTAAATCCCCATTCATAGACCAATAAGACATAGACGGACAACACACACACACATACCCGTGAGAAGATGTTCTCCAGGGAGCTTGTCAAAGAACTCCGGGCTTTGTTCTTCAGCAAGTCCAGTTTATTGCGGCCCGCACTGGAGCTATCAGAGGTCAGAGAGCTGCCAGAAGCATTCTGCAGTGATACAAAGGAACGAAAGAAGTGAATAAGTGAAAATGACTGTGCCGTACGATTAGACACTTGGTGACATTTCACTTAATAGATTTCAAAATGATGGAAGAAAGACCACCAGGTATCAGGGATAATTCACCACTTGTTTAAAACAACACTCTGCCACAGTATATCCAAAAGAGCCAAAAGCACAGATTGAGTGCACTGGAAGCCTTGCCAATTATGACTTTCCCAGCAAGCCATTGTTTTGCTTAAACAGTAAACTGTTGTCCCTCTGTAGTCAATCATATTATCCCTTGAAACTCATATTTAAACTTTTTTTCCCTGTGAAAAATGTTTTATTCATGCCTTAAAATAGCATGAATATAACTCTACACTTATGCTTCATTTATTATACACCAAATCATGAATATGCAAATTAGCCCCACCTCCACTCACACCCGCTCAGAGATCCACTCTCTCAACTTTACTGTAGTAAATGCTGCACAATGGCAAGTGGAAATACTGGTTTAATTCAGCCATATATGTTTGAACCAGAAACTGATTCAGGAGAAGAGGAAGAGTGAATTATACAGGCTTGTATACAAGTCAATGTACCAGAATTGCAATGCGTTTTATGTATCGCTCTCTACAACGTCGGACATATAATGGTAATTAATATGATTAGTCTTTTGCTTGACTACATTATCAAACAGCTAATAATGTGTTGCTAATGTTACACAAACCATATTCCCGTTCGCCATCTCAGTCTGCCTTCTAAAAATCAGCATCCTTAGAAACGCTTTGAACAACTTAGAACTAGGGCTGTCAGAGGATTAATCGCGATTAATCGCATGCAAAATAAAAGTTTGTGTTTACATAATATATGTGTGTGTACTCTGTTAATTATTATTTATATATAAATACACACACATTCATGTATATATTTAAGAAATATTTGCATGTATATACATTTATATAATCTATAATATATATAAATATAAATGTTTTATATATAAAAATATTTTTTTTCTTAAATATATACATGCTTGTGTGTGTATTTAAATATAAATAATAATTAACAGAGTACACACACATATATTATGTAAACACAAACTTTTATTTTGGATGCGATTAATCGCGATTAATCTTTTGACCGCCCTACTTAGAACGTCAGTCGTCTGTGGAGAAAGGCATATAATTCATCATAACATTGCAATATACATCATATACATAATTTGCCAGCTATATTGCTAAATGTCCAAGATTGTTCATGTCTACAGAAAAATATACCGGGTTAACCTGGCTTCTCTTGACACTCCACTGCTTCAGAGAATAGTTAATGATATGCTAAAGCACGCCAGCACGTTGACGTGATTGGTTACAAGGTAGTTGTGGTGTCACTGCAGTTTTAAGGAGATAATAATTAAAACATTATCATTATGAGTGTCTTTAATGCCACTTTAGGGTGCTTTCACACTAGCAGTTTTGGTGCGCACCCGGGTTTGATTGACGTCAGAGTTCGGTACGTTTGGATGATGTGAACACGGTCTTCCGAACTCGGGTGCGCACCCGCGAACCGTACCAGAGTCCGCTTAAAAAGAGTGGTCTGGGGTACGGTTCATGTGAACTCCGGTACGGTTCGCTGCTGATGTGAACGCAATCGTACTAAATCGCGGAAGTGAACCGCTATTAATGACGTATGATTTGATAAAAATGTGTGTTTGTGTGTGTGTTTCACTCGTTTTCCTGACGAGCATGACTGACATACTGCAAGCAGAGAGCTGTAAACCTCATTTCTGCTCGTCTTCAGCATTCTTTAGAGCATTGCAGTACATTTGCGGCATATAGACGCAAGTGCCATTACGTACTGAAGCTTTAGAAACAAAACCAACGGTTAAAAAACAAAAATATAAAAGTGAGGTGAGCAACGCTATGCATTTTGCCGCCTTCACGCTCGCTGTCGTTACAAAGCAACCGGGTAAACAGCTGCTGCTTTGATGACGCAAACGCACCCCGGTTCGGATCCAAATAATATAATATGAACACAGTCCAGCGGGGGCAGGGGGAGGGGGGAGCAATCGAACTCGGGTTCGGTCCAGGCAATCGAACCAAGTGTGAAAGCACCCTTAATGTCACTTTGGTTGTCAATTTAATTAATAAATTATTTGATTATATAATGATTATTATGATCTAATATACATTATCTAATAGCCAGACGGTCTAGCTAAGTGGCATCAGTGGAAAACGCAATTTATAACATGTACTGGTGAACTGTTTACAATAAGACCAGGAATGAATTAAAGGAAATAGGAATCTAACCATCTATTTGATTTCATGTCGACTTTAAAAGCGGTTAGATGAGAGAAATCAGAGAGGTGAACTACTCTGAAAACATACGGTCTTGCACATGTTCAGAAGGGCAGCTGCATTCATTCAGGTGCTCTGTTCTAATCTATAGCTATATTCTGATGACTCTTACAACCTGTCTAATCCAATTAGAGGGAGGTCACAGTTTTATGACTCTGCAAGGCGGCATGGGTGGACGAAGTAAGTGGTACATTTTTGTTGTGTGTGTAGTTTTGCTACCTGTGAGACCTCTCCAATATGAACATGAGATTTCTGCTTGGTCTCACACAACTGTCGGAGGTGAAGAATCACAAGCTCGTTTTCTTCATGATCGGATGCTGGCTTCATTTTCTAATGCATGAGACAAGATCAACTAAATATACAATAGAGAATAGGAATGAAATAATATTTTGTTATATATACCTGGTTTGCCTACCTGCACCCGTTCGAATATGTTGACCTGCTCATTGTCGCTCAGTTGGGACAGGTACTTCTGAATGGATAGTTTCGCCCTGGGAGGATATAAGCCTGGGGCATTGAGAGAAACACACGCTGGAATTTTGTGCTAAAACCGGGGCGAGTACATTGAGTAAGTTGACGGAAGCTGGTGGCTTTACCTTCTATTCTCTCACAGAGCTTGTGCAAGTCATGCATTGGACAAGCCTCGCACAGTTTGATTAGGTTCTTGGAGCTCTGCATAGCTGCTGCCGTGGTAAAGGCTTGTTTCAGGGTAAGCATTACTTCATCCACCTGAGAAAAGCATCAAATTATAAATCACCTTTAAAAGTTTCTTGATCCAATTTAAGTTCTACTCATGGCATCAATGTTGTCACTTACTATGAAAAAAATACATATTTTGACTACACAAATAAAAAATAAACAATGATACACTAATAGACTATTTATGATAAGGCAGCACACACATGAATTATTCAATAATACAAATATATTATTTGTGAAGTCTCAATTGTCATTTTGAAAAGGGATAACCTTTCCCCACAATTTCACTTCTGGTTATTCATTTCTGATGCATATGTGCTTGTCATGGCCACGATACGAGTTGAAAGATTGTATTATTTGTGGTATATAAGTGGTTACATGTTATGCTTAAAGGGGTCATGAACTGGCTTTTTACATTTTTTTATACTGTTGTCTGAGGTCAACTTACGACGTTTGCGTGGTTTTTACATCCAAAAACATCATAATGATTAAGTAATAGGCTATTTTCAACCCTGGTTTTGAGCCTAGCTCTTGGAACGCTTTTTATGGGCGTGTGGCGTGCCGCATTAAAGACTTGGACGTAAACGCCTACTGCTATGATTGGATCACAGTTTTGCATATTATAATGAGCTTCGGGAGTACACGTGAGGAATTGTTTTGAAAACGTGGAAAAAACGGCAACCGGGATGATTCGCCCACAGGGCTCACAAAATGTGTTTTTGTGAGATAGCCTATAAGACGCACAATATGTCTGGAGACATGGAGTGGGGTCAGACATGATTTTTATTGTGTTGTTTTGCAGAAATAATTTCTTTAAAAGTGAATTTCGTTTTCTATAAATTGTATTTTAATTTTGATCAAGGTTTCATAAACGAATTGCCAGTATATTTAATACATAAGAAGCAAAATAAGAACGCCGGGGATTGACGTGCGTAACGAACCCACTGGCCATGTTTCAGCGGCCTTTGAGTTTGAGTAAGGCTGAAAGCATCTTTCTTTTTAATACATTTCTTGAATGTCTTAATTACAGTAGGCCTATAGATAGTTATGATATTTGTGGCTGCACCGGGGTCTACAATTGGCTGCACCGGGGTCTACAATTTCGTGCTATGGGCACTGCCACTGATACAGGCAGCGGATGAGCCTATTTTACGCTGAGCTTGCTTCTGCTTTTCAAACAAGTGTGACAAAGGCATGGGCTAAATAAATTCTCTAATGTGGATATAGACATATATACACACATACCTAAACAACACATGCCCTCACATGTCACTTCACTTTTTCACTTATTAGGAGAATTTTTTTTTGTTTTTACGACATAAGATCTCGATATTACGACATAATTGAGTGGAAAAAATATGTATGTGGCAGCAATGCTTGAACTCGAGGTTTTCAAAAAAAAAAAGTGGTGGGTACAAAATGACTCATGACGAAATCTGGTGGGTACGCGTCCCCCCGTCCCCCCCCGAAATCGACGCCTATGGCTGTACATTCATTCAAAACATTTCATTTGTTTTTTTAGGAATCAAGGTAGTAGTCTACATTATTTTCTGTGCTAATCGACAGCAAAGTGTCCGTATAGACCAAAAACAAGGAAAATCCTCCATGTTTGCATATCAGCTGTACAATGAGACCTTATCTGTACATCGTGTGCAAAAACACAGGTCTAATCCTATTCATCCTCTGGGTGGCATTCAGTTGGCAGAGAAATCAGCTTACTAAAGGTAATGTCCACAAGATATGCAAGGGAGAGTCATTGTTTCCATTGTACCTTAGGATGAATAATTAATCAGTGTGGTGACAACAGGTGCTGCAAGCAGGTCAGGACTCACCAGAGACTCACTAGCGCACTGGAACACGTAACACACATA
The DNA here is from genome assembly GCF_949357685.1 of Gobio gobio. Classification (NCBI taxonomy): domain Eukaryota; kingdom Metazoa; phylum Chordata; class Actinopteri; order Cypriniformes; family Gobionidae; genus Gobio; species Gobio gobio. The sequence goes on along the minus strand of NC_137103.1, from coordinate 37,349,246 downwards.
CTGGGCTGGGCCAGACTCCACCACATCCCGACAAATAAAGCCAAAGTGATCTGTCTGTTTAACACCCTGCAGGCACAAAGAATGACAGCCATAAAGGACACAAACATACAGGGCTGCAAGTCACAATGACACACAACAACACAGAGCAGTGCGGAAATTCACTTCATAAAACAAATTATTCTAGCTTTGAAATCTGATTGAATGAACCATGTTTGAAAGTGTGATTGCACATCAATTAAATGTTTTATTAATGCACCACCTTGGTGGTATTATTATTATTATTATTACTGGTAAAACATAGATGTTTATATTTAATGAACATTGGTGTCATTTATCATATTTCTGTTGCTGTCATTTTATGAAAAAGGATGTGCATTACAGTTATTTTACCAAAATAAAAAGTACGATGTGTGCCTAAAACACACCTTAACTATAGTAAAATCACTGTAACTCATGACCTTGAGTGACTTATTGCCTTAAAAAGGCACAATATGTAAGATTTTTGGATTAAAATATCCAAAAACCACTAGAACAATGTTATATATTTTGTTGACTTGTGTACTTACATTATCCCAAATGTTTCCAAGAATGTTTAAATTCAGAGAAATAAGCCATTTTAACCAGGAACCAGACCAAAGAGTAATATTATAACATGACTTTCAACACACTAAAATATATATTAATATAATAAAACAGAGCTGCGTTACCCCACATACGCATGACCGGAAGCTGTCATAATAACTATATCTCCGCAAATTCAAGGCGTCATCAAGCTACGCCTTTGTTTTGATTAAGCGACCTCTAGCAGTGAAAAATTACATATTGTGGCTTTAATATTCAGATCACTGTCCTGTATATACTCATGCACTTTTACATAGAAAACAGTATGAAATATGGCAGTGTTTCAAAGGTCTTTTTATGAAAACATCAAAATATAAGAAATTCTAAATAACATACAAAAATCTGGTACAAAACCTCATGTTAGTTGCTTGGTACTTGTTTTGAACAGCACTGTGTGACAACATATGGTGACATTAAATATGAGATGTACAAAGAGATTATCTCTAAAACCAAACAAACCTAATCCTTTCACACACAAACCTGTGAACAGGACGAGATGTCCTTAAAATTCTTCTCCAGAACCACAGATTTGGTTTCAGGGCTGATGAGATTCACTTCAAACCGTCCAACCTGCACAAAAGAGCCGTTTGATAGCATATTTTGCTTATTGAGAAGGAAACAGCAGGAATGAAAACACAAATATCAAGCTAAATGTCAGATAACTGATAACTGGGCTCGCATTGTTTTTTGAGAGCTTTATTTGCATTAAAAAAAAAAATCCTTCTTAACAATCAAGGACGTAGTGATTTCTTAACCAAATTACCCTAAAAACTGTTTAAAGAGAAACGTGTGAGTGCATGACAGCCATGCATGCTAATTAGCAAGATTTTGCATTTTGCCTTTTAAAAAGAAGACATTTGCATGCGTAGGCCTGTTTTAAAGGTTAAAGGGATAGTACACCCAAAAAAGGTCAAAAGTTTTAAATATTTTAGTGTTCTTTTGTTCATAAAATGAAAGTCAATGGAGTCATTGTTTTGAACTACATCAACCCTCTATGCACACACTGGAAATAGAATCGCCATAGTTGTGGTGTGGACTTCCCAATTCTCATAGAATCAGAACAATTATTAAAACTATATACTTATTAAAGGGGTGGTTCCGTGGTTTTTTTCTTGGCTTGGTTGTGTTTATGGGGCGCAGTATAACATGTCTTAATACTTTTTTTTTTTTTAAACGCTGTATTTTTCTTATATTTTACCTTTATTCCACACTGCTGTCTCCACTGTCCTTTGAACGGCTCGTTTGCTTCCTGCTTCTATGAAGCCCATCCCTCCGAAAAACGCAATGGTCTTAGATTGGTTAGACATCCAAATGTAGTTTATAGTTCTGCAATAGCTCTCTCTCTTTCGTAATGACTGCGACGTGGCCTCGCCCACTTTGTTGCGTGTTCGCGGGGGCAGTGTTTATGTTAATAGCAAGGGTTTATGATGTCACCAACCCAGGAAGAAGCTTGTTGTAGTCCAAACCGGAGCGTTTTTGTAGGCAATAAACTGCCATAAGTCTTTAAAAGACAATATCTCCGTTTGCATTGAACTTTCAGCACTGTAACTTTGCAGATACTGTTTATGCTCAAGCAGCAAAATTACACACTACCTAAAGTTAAAAAAGTGAAATCGCGTGCAACCACCCCTTTAAAACTATAAATGTTATAGTAATCACTGGTGAGTGAAATCTAACAATATATTAGCCAATGTCTGGCTAATATTCACTGGCTAATATATTGTTACATTTCACTCACCTGTGATTATTTATTCACCTAGGATGAAATTTAGTTGCATATGTGAGTGATGAACTCGCAATGTAGAGGGTTGTCTATTAACTTTCATTGTATCGACAAAAAAAGTTGAAAGACGCATCAATATCCTTTACGTTTTAACATGAGGGTGAGTAAATGATAAAAGAATTCTGTAAAGTTGGTTACACTATTTTAAGGTGTCATTGTTGCAGTGTGATTATATATTAGTACTGCGTAATACTAATTAACTATATGTACTTACTATAGGGTTTATGGTAGGATTAGTGTTTGCTTGAGGATTAGTTGCATGTAATTATGCATAATTTACTTTTATTACTATTATAAGTACGTACATGTAACATATGTAACAAGGACACTGTAAAATAAAGTGTTACTGTAAAGTTTTGTGAAATCATAGACTAAAAGTAGAGTATTTGCTCGTAGTACCTGGAACAGCATTGTGCGATTCTTGTCAGCATCAGACGGCTGCACATTATTGGGCGCGCTAGCATGTCTCCTCCGTGTTGACCCCTTGCCCGCCTCTCTGGGCTTTTTCTGAAGACCGCCCGCCAGGCTATTACAGCGCGTGCGTATCTCCTGCTGCTCCCCAAAACCAGAGTCCTCCAAAATGCACTCAGGAAAGGCCACTCGCAGGCTGCCCGTACTGGAGGAGCTAGTCATGTCCCGTTTGTCCGTGTCCAACTCAGACTCTTCCTCAGTCGAGCTGGGTTCTGCCTCGGGTTCTTCAACTTCGCAGAGGGAGGAGCTTAGAGGGTTGTCGCCCATGATGAACTCTACGGGGGCCTCAGTGGAACTACGCTGGCCGCTGAGGAGCCGCAGACGCTTGCGTTCAATCTCATGTTGGCGAAATTGGTCAATGCAGTCGTCAATCAGAGTGGAAGGGGCTTTCTTGTGGTTGACAGTCACTTTTCCACAGTAAAGTACTTCGAACTTCTGGGAGTTGTAGAAAGACTCGTCACTCTCTTGCTTGGGCTTGCTTTCCTCCTTAAGTGCAGCCTTGGACACCTGTCTAATGCTGCTAATAACCTCAGGCACCTGGGGAACAGGGTAAGACTAAGATTAGATCAACAATAAAAAATACTAAATCAAAACAAAAAGGCAAACAAGGACAAAACTTCCATAAAAAGGCTCAGTGGTTATGCTAAACTTTTGCAGGGAGACATGCAGGTTGCATAACTAACTAACTACGTTCAGCCCCTGAGGAGTCAGTAATACAAAAGCCAAGGCAGACTAACGATATCAGAAAACGAAACGGCTAAGGAACCTGAGTGTACATTAAAGAAGCCAAATGGATATAAATCTATGAGACAGGCCTCTTTTCTGGTATCTGATACTACTATCGATCATTTAGAATGAAACCTGGAGCTATAAGAAAACAGATCTCTGTTGTTATATGCCTGAACATAAGTAGGAATCTTTTGAAACTAGGAGCAAGAGGTTTAAATATAACATTGGTTAAAATAAGCAACACTATACACATATCCCCATAAAATACTCAGAAATCTCAAATTTTATCTTAATGTATAAAAGATTTTCTTTTTCAAGATCTAACACTCATGTTTCAAACAGCTTAGAAACTGTCATGTAGAAAAAAAATCTGGGGTTGGACTGATAAAGTTTTGTGAGATAATTCTAAGAAGTTTGTAAGAATGTTCAGTAAGTGCAGTTCTTGAAAAATAGGGCTGCACAATATATAGAAATTATCGAAATATCGCAAATGTACATATCGCGATATGCATATTGCAATGGCACGCAATATCTGAAGGGTTTTAATAGGCTACTTCAACATTGTGAAAAGTGTACGTTTTAGGTCGACACATAGCAGAGAATAGACTGGGCACACGACTGTTACTTATGTGACTTGCTTGACGTTAAAGAGTTATTAAACGCAATAACTTGCGGAAAAACAACTCCTTGCAGTCTTGCACTGTCTTGCTGTCTGACACACACTGAAACATGCACACAAGTCGCCTCTCTGAAAGCGTGTGATCCCTTCACTTCTGTTTCGTGTCTTGTTACACACTCGAACTGTCAAATACACACAGAGTTATGTCAAAATAGAGGTCTTGATGAGTATTCATGTAAACACAGTCGGTTATGCTTTAAGTGAACAATATCAGTTGGTGAAAGAAACCGAATGCGTGTCAATAGGATCTGTAAATTAGGTCTTAAAGTGACAGCCTGCTAATACAGTAAACCTGCCGCTGTCTGTCGAACAACAAAAGAAAAAGAGAAAATCACTCTTGGATATTATTTTCTCATTCTCAGATATTTGACATTTTACATAAGTACATCTTTTCTTAAGATGAAGATTTAAGACATGTTGGAGGCTATTCATAACTTTAAGATGTTATTTTTTATGTTTTTTAAAGAACATTATTTTCAGGAATTTGAATTCTTACGTTTTGTCTTTAGAGCAATCTTGAGGAAAAAAAGAGAACATTCAGTAACCCTGTAGTCAATAATTGTATCCCTTTGACTCATCTTTGATCACCAAAATGACACATTTAAACATGTTTTTTTTCCTGTACAGCCTTGTCTCATTTAGTATACGCAGATTATCCCCACCTTCACTCACTCACACCAGCTCAGAGACCCACTCTGTCAACTTTTACTGAAGTTACTGTAGTAAATGCTGCACAATGGTATTGCTCTTTAAAACGTAGGACACATAACGGTAATTATTATGATTAGTCTTTTGCTTGACTATGTTATCAAACAGCTAATAATGTGTTGCTACACAAACTATGCTCCTGTTTGTCATCTCAGTCTGCCTTCTAAAAATCAGCATCCTTAGAAATGCTTTGACCAACTTAGAACATCAGTGGAGAAAGCCATATAGTCCATCATAACATCGTAATATACATCATATACATAATTCACTCGCTATATTGCTAAATGTACATGATTTTTTCATATCAACAAAGATATACTGGGATAACCTGGCTTCTCTTGAGACTGCCCTGATTTCAAACCGCGTTTTTGAGACACGTTTTTTTTTTAAACCCAGCCTGATCTGCCGGCGGTTTGATTTCGCCCTGCAGCTCAGGCTGGAAACCTGTACATTAATTTATCCTGCTTCTGTTACAAATTTGCGGGAACCAATCACAGACTGGCTTATCCACCTGGTGCACAATTGGCAGGTTTAACACAATGACGGATAGAGAAGCGATGGATCGGTGCCCGTGTTGATCACGCCTCTTGTGGTCTGATTGGTTGAAGGACTATCCAATTGCGTACAGAGTCATTTGAATTATGCTTGTTGATCACGCCTCTTGTGGTTTGATTGGATGAAGGACTATCCAATTGCGTACAGAGTCATTTGAATTGTGCTTGTTGATCACGCCTCTTGTGGTTTGATTGGTTGAAGGACTATCCAATTGCGTACTACAGAGTCATTTGAATTGTGCTCATTGATCACGCCTCTTGTGGTCTGATTGGTTGAAGGACTATCCAATTGCGTACAGAGTCATTTGAATAATGCTCGTTGATCACGCCTCTTGTGCAGTAGAAAATACATAAAGCAGACTCCCCAGACCAATGTTCAAACTTAAAAGATTGAGCTTGGTCTGGTGATAGCCAGCAGGGCTCGACATTAAAGTCCCTGTAAAGTCAAAATTAAGTATGTGTTCTGAGTTTGTCAAACCACAGAAGAATGTGTTATTAACCACCCAGCCAAATTTGAATGATAAAAAAAGTCGCCAAGTAAATAAAATAAGCTATCAAAATCTTGAAAAAATGAGCGGTATTCTCTGCTCTCAAACGCTGGGGGCGTGTCCGCTAACTGCGCTGAAACCACGCCCACTCGCGGGAAAGCTGCCGCCGCCTCAGTCAACTGTCACCGCTACAGCCGGAATGGATGCTCCTAGCAGCTTAACACTTGTCCGCTTGTCCGGGACAAGTGGATTTTTTGAAGGGACAAGTGAAAGAGAATTTTACTTGCCCGACCAGACAAGTAGCCTGATTAAAACGTCAATAACAAAAAATAACTCGAAAATAACTAAAATATCGATGGTGGATAATAATATAACAGACGGTAACAAGGTTTCACTGCTGACGCTCTTGCAGTCTCTCGATGAGAAATCGAAAACAAACGAGCACAGCTCACACAGATTAACTCAGTTAACACACACGGTTAAAATTCTTTAAACAGAGTTTTTATATTTATAACATATTATACATTTTAAGCAACATCAAACGACCAAGAGTGCTGTTTTCCTGAATATCATCAAAAATGTGACACTGATTTCATATGACAGTTCCATTAACAATTAATTAACATTAAGTCACTTACATTTTAGATGCAATATTGTCTGTTTCCAAACAAAGATCACAGCAGAACCATAACGCATCTCAAAGCAACAGCATGTTACTGAATGAATCAGCGTTTTGAATGAATCGGTTGAATCAAAGATTCAATGACCTATTCATAAACGACTGCCTCATTCTTGAATGAATAAACTGTTTCAACGAATCGACTTAATGATTCACTCATTAAGACGGTCACCTGTCGCCACCTACTGGCAGTTTAGTTTCATGTTTAAACATGCTTTCCAACATTTTTGTTGTTGTTGTACATTACATTTTTTTTAAACAATCTCATAACATTATTTAATGCAGTTATAAGCCATCAGTCAATTATTTAATTTGATTAACAGCCCTATAGTGTCTTATTCTAGTTTAATTTATTGATCAAATTTCAGAAAATAAAAGGAAAGCTGAAGCATAGCCTATATTTAATAAGATTAGAGAAAAAAATTCCCTTTATAAAAATATCACAAATATGCTGATTTAAACATGTCAAAGCTGATTGAACACTGGTGAGAAATTTGCTTCAGAATAAATGATATATTACAAGATTTTTTCGGGACAAGCTAATTTTTTACTCGGACAAGTGAAGGACAGATTTACTTGTCCGAAGGACAAGCACATGAACAGGCTTAATGTCGAGCCCTGGCCAGGCAAGTTGACTTATGAATTTGCATGTGGTTTGTCTTAAAGTATATTAAAAACACCACATACACATACACAACATTAAAAACTTTCCACCATAAGGGAACTTTGAGAATATTTTGTACCCCATAAAACATTACTCATAAGTTAAGTAGACCTACATTCTTAAGAATGTTTTGTGAATCCAAATCCCAAATTTTGCTAAAACACCTTTTTTGGAAACCTTGAGATTTTAATTATCTGTTTGATTAGACTCCTCACTGAAAGCCATGGGACAATAAAGAAACTGATTTACAGCGGCTTGGGTTTAGAACACTTCCCATAAAACAACCCATGCAGTTACAAGCCATGCAGAGTATGAGTCCCTTGTAACGCTTAATTTAACTTATTACGGGAAATAAAATATTTAATTTTACAAATGAAAACATGACATTAATTATATTCCGCAGCTTTATTGCATTTAGTCACAGCTGCGATCAAAAGAAACTCATGACACATGTCCCAACTGTCCATATCCAAATCTGCATTCATGCTTTTCAGTTTAAAACTGGTATATTAACTGGTTGCAAATGTCATATATACCTCAAAATATATTACTCCCGGGGTCTCTTGTGCCTTTTCTTGACTTAGAAATGTTCTGCCTTGTCTCTCAGGCTCAAGTGCATACAAGGTTATGGCAACGTTAAATAAAGCTAATTTACATCAGCAAGACATGTCTTGTTTGGGAGAATACAAAAAGTCTGGTGAAAGAATTGGGCGTAGTGCCAGCAAGACTCAGAGGTGAAACGAAATGAAGCTCCATAGACTTTAAAGAGCTCAGACTAGACTGGAAGAGCGTGCTTGGCTGGCCTGATCTAGATCACTACCATAAGCCTGGTATAAGATTAAATTCTGAGCTGACTCAACATAAACATTAAATCCCTGAAGTTACGTCCAGGGAAAACAAACAGAAGTAGAGAAAATTATGTTCTAACAAGAATCTGAAATGGTTTAATGCATGCCATTGAGTTTACTTCAATTAAAACGAGACACACCAAGCTCTGTGACACATTAACATGTTGCACAGTCAGTGCACAGAGCGCAAAGCAGTAGCGTGAACAGGAATCCTGTCGATATAAACAAATCTTCCAGGAACTAAAGCCCTGTAATGGCCACAGAGTGCTTGCTGTATAAAAATACAAGGCGCCATACCAAGGTCACATGGATTACTTGTTCAAGGCAGTAATAGAGAGTAAGTCAAACATAACTGCAGGCTGTGCACACTGGTCTATCTCTTGCAAAGATAAACATAGTTATGCTTGACAAATGTGTTGAAACTCATGAAAACTTTCACATTATAGGCAGACATCTGCAAAGGATATTTGACTTGTTGCTTTCCCATGTCACACCCATAATATACATCATCTTTTTATGGGATATCAGGAACAACAAACACCTAACATACCATAGTAAATGTCAACACATAATTTGTTATAATATGTGGCTTGTTGAAAAGAGATGTGCCATTACTTTTTGAACCAATCAGCCTTCATTTTTTGCCTAGTGCGCAAAAACCATTGAAGGAGGGACCTGAATTATATATAGAACCAGAATATCATATAGAGACTTGAGGTTGGGAAAGTAACCATCCAGAAAACCTTATAAACCACATTAAAGTCCACTCAGAATGCCTTAGCAACCACATAGCAACGCCCTGGCAACCATCCAGAACAACCTAACAATTTAGCAGCGAGTTCTACATGGGTACATTTTCTTTACTTTGCAATTGGTTTTATGCAATTGTTGCAGGCAATTCACAAGTGAGTCAGGAGTTTATAATAAAAACAATTAAGACCTCTGTGGTCCACTACACGTCTTTCAGTAAATATAGCTCAGTTTAATGCAAGCATTTCATTGAATCCCCAAGGCAAACTGGTGGAAAAATCACGGTGCAGCTGAGAGAAAAGGCTCCTTGAGATCAGGAGGAAAAGCAAACAATCATTCAAGCGATCGTCTGCTGCAATGGGCTGCCTGTGTAAGCGGCACAAAGGGTGTGGCTGCTTGTTTTTAACTGACGAACGACTTATTTCCTAGGAACACACAGATTTCCAAAAGTCTCCAACTACCTAGTTTAACCAGCCTGAATAATCAGCAAGACGGAGATTTTTAAATCTGATAGTGAAAAGGCAATGCATACTAGTGCCGTTTTGAGGTCACATGCCCAGTGAACAAGAAAAAGAGCAACAAAACCATTTATCTGCAGCAAACTTCGATGACCTCAACAGGCATTAGTGACAGTGTTTAAACCCTTAAATGGTCTGAATTATTCAACTGCAAGATGATGCTAGACCCCCTTTAGTCTAATAAATTATTTGCACTGAAACAAATATGTAAGGATGAAAGTAAGAGGGTATGACAAAAAAACTGTTTATTATACTTTTCATTAGTGTTTCCATTATACTTATCATTTAGTGTTTCAAGGTCCCTATTAAGAGTAACCACATGTGTAGTACATCAAATTAACTACGAACACGTTTATTTGACAACCAGAAAATGTCCAAATACTTGTCGTTATTTTGAACAGGATTATCTTCTTTTATCATTCAAAACACAATGCTTTTGTGAAGCATTTTGGCATTTATAAATAAATGGCACTAGGTTTTATTGGCTGTAACCAATTTAAGTGCAGCTAATTGTTCATATACTTTTTGGGTCCACGGTCCACAACTATAGCTTTAACGTATGACACAGAGGCTTGATACCAGATGATAAATTTAAACCTCTTTGATTTATAAATCAAAAGCTGTGGGATGAAAAATAAATTAAACTGGGCAAACAAAGAAGCGGTGATGAGAAATTCCTGCTTTTGACGAAATTCAAATCGACTGATTAGTGCCCATGATCCTAATTCACAAGGTTATCAACATTTATGCTTTCAAGATTTAAAGAAATGTGCAAAATCCCACCAATGTGCTGCAATGACCTTACATTTTAGGAATGCTTAGAATGCTGTTTAAAAACTAAGATATAGCTAAAACGCAAACAGCACTGGATTCTCATTCTCCGGAAACGACCAGTCGACCCACATAACATTAACAGTGAAAACTGAGAAAAGAACACTGAAAGATGATTAATCTGAACATTAATAAATATATTTATATTTACAAAACAGCCCTAGACATATGCACAAAATATTTTTTTGCGAACCCCCAGCAAGTTTGAAAAATCCTTACTTTTAATCCACATTAAAATATTGATCATCCATAGGTATAATTTAGCCTTCTCTACAGTACCAAAACACAATGCACTAGAACAGGACACTCATGTCACTGGTGGTCACTTCTTGTACTGAAAGCAGATTGGCATGACATGGAGTCATTCTAATTATGAGTACCAGGAAGACCAACTAAAAGGTATTCAGGGAAGCTGGATAAAGTGGGACACTGTACCATATTCCAAAACTCTGACTTGGAGGTCTATTAGATCCTGTGCAACATTGCTTTTGCTTCACACTTTGATGACCACTCCAAACCTCAAAACAAATAGCCTCGTCTTAAACCGCATAAACAATGCAAAATTTTTGCTTGCCCACAGCATAAACACACTGCTGTTTAATCACAGATAATGCTTTCCTTTCATTTCTATCAGTATAATGAGGCCAGGCATCTGAGTGCACACAGCATATCATTATGAAAAGTAGCATAACCTTACTTTGTTGCCCTTACACTGGGTGGGCTATTCCACGCTGAAGGTGGAGTTATAAATAAGGGACCAGTGGGTTCCCCCACAGCCTTCAAAGTTGAACTATGTCACTCCACAGGCATCTGGAAAGGACTGATCAGGCTGCATTAAGACTAGGAGATATTTATATGCCAGACAAATCCGTATAGTGCACGGTAGCACTTCAAAATGCCAGCAGCCATCTTAAAATGTGAGCTAAGACACATTCCTCATGGACTATCTAGCACGTGTCGCTATTTTCTTGCATAACATGACGGTGATGTATGCATGTTGCCTCTGGAGCTCAACATGCACTCACAAGAGGAACGACACCAAGAAGAGAAACATTCCCTCCCTCACATTCACTACTTTTACCTTTGAGAATGTAGTTTTACCTTTGAAATTGTACAACAATAGTATAAATAGCATACATAATGTGGCAAGTGCACAAAAAGGTTTCTTTTCAACTGAAATTCACAGAGAAACAAAGAGAAATGCATAGCAAATCACTGCCTATACACGTATGCACAAATTCATGTTTCACCCAAAACAACATAGTGCATTGAACAGGCTTCTCAAATATAGCTCAGCAGCAGACTAACATTAGGGTTACATTACAACTAATCCTTAATCAATACAATGTAACAGAGATCTGAGATGTAACTGCAGTGCATCATGGTTATTATTGTTGTTTCAAGGAATCATGACAGAGAGCAGAGGAGCGGGTCGGGGTATTTCAATATTCTAAGTGTGCATTGTCTAGATGATCTGATTAATCCTTCCTCTGCGTGTGCTAGGAGAGATCTGACCGGTCTTTACATGATGCTCTGTAAATCTAATTCCTCTGGCGCAACGGTGCCCTACATACTAGCATTTATCCAACTGACAAAGACCTGTCAATCATACAGCAGACTAAACGTCAGGGTGCATTGTCCCTGGCATTGTAAATGTGTGGCATGATCCATTATCTCTGATGAAAAAGTAAGGGGGGTAAAGGATGGAAGATTGTTTATGTATACACAAACTACAAGACATTTGGTCAAGAGGCAGTACCGACCTAGCCTGACAAGCTAGACCCACATCAAGATGTTGGGTCTGGGAACACACCATTGGCAGGGCTCAATCCAAGAGGCGGGATAAACAGTTGTCTTTCAAATTCCCTCTGCACGTAATAGGATAGCGCTACAACCAACCAGAGCAACAAGGAAGGTGAAGCAGAGCTAATTAATAGATTAAACTTTTGCTGTATCCGGTCGGCAAAACTCAGAACACATCTTCCTTTTTAAGAATGACTTCAGTGCCGTTCTTTGTTCTTTTCTCAAAGAAAAGCTTCGTCTTCCAGAGTTGCGGCCAAAGCCGATTCGAAAGACTGCTGTTGGAAAGCTTCTTTGTTTACAAGTTGCACGCGGAACCGCCGCAACTCTGCCGTCATTATGTTAAGCCCGCCCACCGACTGTGATTGTGATTGGCCTGACTAGAGTTTGGTTTTTCCAGCTCGCAAGCCAACGGAGAGTTGCTAGACTACCCTGGCTGCAAATTATATTTGCTGCCGCTAGGGTGCGTCTAGCTTTCTAGACTAGTACCGACCAACAGCGGAAGAAACTTCTCACATAAATTCACATGAGAATTTCAGGGCAGGTGATTAAGACATTTTTCCATTTATAACATCTGCACTGTGATTGGCTGGATTAGTTCCACCTTGCCGATGCATTGCACACATTACAAGATCACGTGGCGATAACATCAGTTTTGAAAATACTGCAGGGTCTGTAGAGTGGTTCGAGTGACTGTTCGAGTGGTTCAATGACGTCGATGACCTGCTCGAATCTTGGCCGCAATTGGGGGTTTTGTTGCGGACCTTGGAAATCTGTCGTGACAGCAAAGTCCAGACAAATGTCGTGTACTGTGAGCTTGCCTTAAAGGTACCCATCTAGGGTGGTATGTCCTGGTGCTTGTTTAGATAGATAAATCTAACAAGTCTAACTCTAATCCAATACCCTGAAAAGGTTAATTACAAAATGAGGTCATTTACCAATAGACCCAATATTTATGAGTATATAACTTTAAATAAATATAAAATATATAAATAATATAAAAAGTTAAAAAGGGATAGATAGATAGATAGATAGATAGATAGATAGATAGATAGATAGATAGATAGATAGATAGATAGATAGATAGATAGATAGATAGATAGATAGATAGATGATAGATAGATAGATAGATAGATAGATAGATAGATAGATAGATAGATAGATAGATAGATAACCAGTCTAATCCCCTGAAAGGGTTAATTATATTTATATATATTTATTTATAATATATATATATATATATATATATATATATATATATATATATATATAACAAAATGAAGTCATTAAACAATAGAACCGATATTTAATAATGTATTTAAGTTGAAACGGTGTTAATATTGAAATAAATAAATACAAATGATGGTCAAATATGCCATTTATTTGTATACCGATAACAGTCCGAACCCCAGAAAGTGTTGATTCATTTAACTAACCACTGTAGCCTAACCTTGAGCAACAATTAAACATAACATTTAAAAGCTGAATCAGTGACTAAACATACCTGATTTGGATCACATGCTTTGAACACATGGCATGCCATATCAGACTCTGGGTTCTCTGGTTGACTTCTGATAAGGTAGGCAAAATAAGACAGATCATGACTATTGTGGATAAACCTGGATACAAACTGTGCTTTGTGCTCGAATATGAACACGGACGGGTTGCTGCTGTTTGCGGGCACGCAGCGGATCAGAGGGGGCGAAAGACACAGCTGAACTTCTCTGGCCTGTGTGGGACCGGACTCGTTCTTCTCACTTTTCCTCCGGATCTCCGCCACCAGCCACGGCAGCATGGGCAGCGTGGTTCGCCTGTCCAGAGACGACCAGCCCATGTAACAGAGCGCAAACCTCTTGTCTGCCTTTTGCTTACTGTCATTATTATTATTCCCTTTGCCATCCTGTCCCTCCATCTCTCCAAGGGCTCCGGGACAAAGACTTTAGTTGCTTTGTGCAAAAACTCTGTGCCTTTATACCATTAAATGTCTAACCGGTCAGTATTAAGTGAAAGCAGCTGAAAACATCTCCTGGCGCGTTAATGGTAATGAATCACTCACGCTTTAGTCAAATTTAGTCGTGTGTCCTGAAGAGCTTAAGATACAATAATACTGGCTTTTAAGATGCACCGAGGCTTTTATTCCAAGGTCATAGCACTGTTTACAAATAAAAACATCCACTCGAAGGGTCTGAGGGCTCGAAAAATCCATATATGAAGTTAAACGATTTGCTTCTTCAGTGTATCAATACACAACTGCTTGAAGGACTGCGCGTGTTATTCCTGCAGATTTCCCGAGTCCCGCCGCCTCAGATTGTGGACGAAGCCGCGGACAAACGCTTCATGTGTGAAGCTGTAGATCAGCTGGAGTCCTTTAAAGTCACTGCACATCACTTTTTAGTCGTTATTGTGTCATTTAACGGCGTTGTAGAACAGAGAGTGCTGTTGTTCCAGGAGGAGTGGCCGCAGTAGCCATATGAGAGGCGTTCACTTGAACGCGAGCGCGCGTGTGTATGTGTGGATCTCTGGCTCCCCTGCATCTTCAGGAAACACAGGGCACTGGCCTCACTGAGGAAAGCAAGTGAACTTTATTCATGCTTGGGATATATAAATAGTTTAACGCTTTAGAGCTAGTTGTCACACTTAACACTGCTCTGAATTATGTGCTATAAAGCTATTATAGGCCTACACCATTGTTGCCCAGCTGCTGACATTTTATGATAACATGCCCTAGTTGTGAATATTGATGTATACAACTATTTGTCCTAATGACACAATTCAACCTTGTGGTGGAGTGCACTTGTTTATCAAACATAGGTATATTCAAATTTTAATATTGAAAACACAATTCACTAAAACGTACAGTTTTATCAGTTTTTTTAAATTGGGGCTTGTCGCAACATCTTACAGTATACATTACACAGTATATGTCCAAAAGACAGACCAATATAATAAAATGAACACTAAAAGTTTAGTCAAGAGAGACTTTACTGTGGACAAAGCAGTCTTCACATTTCTAGTAAATAAAGGTGAGGTTCAGGGTGTGTTTAGGATGAACATGTATTCAATGTGAATTAATGTTATCCTATACAAGGGAAGTTTCATTCAAGCAATATTGGTTAATAGTATTAAGTAATGATTTTGCCAGTATAGTGAATTGGATACACATTACATAAGTAGGCTACTGACAGGTTTGAAACATATGAAACTGTACTTTTGCACAAAAATGATACAATATACTCAGCATCGCCCTCTGCTGTCTCTTAAAGCTATCATGGAACTTGATGATATAGGTTGCTCATATTGCATACGATGTAGTATACAGTCAGTGTAAACTGTCTACCCTTCATTTCAAAGACAGTGGCTGAATTCGAAATAATATGTTTCCATACTTCTCTTACTATTTCTGCCAAAATAGTATACACCCTGGAGGGCCAGTGCGCTGCAGAGTTAAGCTCCAACCCTAATCAAACACACCTGAACATGCTAATCAATGTCTTCAGCTTCATTAGAAAATGGCAGGTAGGTGAGTTTGATCAGGGTTGACTTGGAGCTAAACTCTGCAGCGCACTGGCCCTCCAGGGCAAGATTTGAATAACCCTGCACTATACTGTAGAAATAGTAAAATGAATGCTATTTAGAAGTACACAATGCTGCCATCATCAGCTCTCCGTAAGCAGACCATTATTTTTGAGCTGTAAATGTCATGTGATTGCTCAAGCTAAAAAGAAAGGTCCAAAAATCATCTAGCCTACAAAAATATAATGAATTTTTATTTAATCAGAAAATATTAAAGTTTATATTAAGTTGTGAAAGTCTTTTCTTCCTTATTGTGACGTATATCCTAGTGAAACGGCTTCTCAAACAAGAACAAATGTAGGGCAGGATTTGATTTTGTCCATAGGGAATTGATTGGTTCATTGTGAGTGACAAGTAGGTTGTCCTGTTTTCGCGCCAGTAAGCACATTGCTTTTATATCACAGTCTAAAGACCCATCTGAAATGCTGAACAACTTGAATTATGAGATATTGATTTCAGAGCACAAAGGTCAACTGAGGATCTGCGTAATACAATTCAATCTAATTCAACTTTTTACCAGACTCAAGGTCCATTAGAATAGAAACATACAACAAACAACACAAAATTACATACAATACAAAACATTTAAAAGAAACAATTGTACCAATACTATCTCATAGGTGACTGGTATCGTTCCACACTTTGCTTATGGGTTTAACAACAGCATAATAATAGCATTCTGTGAATTATCCAGCTGACATACATTTATACATCAAATTTATCAATAAAGCCATAAGAGTTTTACTCTTGACATACAAAATAGATTACTTGCACTGCTCCACCTCAGGGTTTTTCCCCCCCCAGTATAATCCTCATAGTCATTGTAGGCAACCTGAAGCTTACATAGGCTCACTTTAAAAAAATAAAAAAAACTTAACTCACAAAGAGCAGTATAAAAAAAAGTACAATAATAATTATTATTTGCATAATTTTAATTTATGTTTCATGAAAGGATTTGTGGTGAATTAAAGGCTGGTGAATGAAATAAATTGAAAACACATTTTTAAAGAGTTCTCTCGTACTACTTTTTTCAGCCATTGAGTGCCCAGCTTAAAACAAGATGCTAAACAAGAAGCACCACTCCCAGATGAATATGAGACATGTAAATGTAAACCCATCAGAGACCCACTGTAGCTCATCATCGCATATACCCTGTAAGAGTTTTCGTCTAGGTAAAGGTTTCAGGCCTTTAGAGAGTATTCAGGCCCCTTGAATAATTTCTCTCTCTCTTCTGTGTTGCAAGGTCACACTCAAACATATTCAAATGGGATCTTTCAGCTAAGACAAAACAGCAGATCAGTTCCACTGTCAACAAGACAACGAAGCTGCCAAAATTAGATTTTTGAAAAAAAATTATAAATAGGTCCATTGAAAATAACAGGTCATTCAAATGATTTTTTGCCAAAACCAAATTCAACATATCCCTCCTGTTAAGCATTGTGATGTTAAGCATCGTGATTGTGATGTTAAGCAGGTGCAATGCATTCAAAAAGTCTATAAACAAATCAAAATATTGGTTCAGTGAATACTTTTATTGAAAAATATTAGGAGAAATTCATGTTCTTGAATATCAACTCAAAAGCGTTATTTGAAAAGGGGAAAAACAGTTAATTTATGTTCCTAAAGGCACCGTAGACAATTATGAAGATCAATTTTAATGACAAATGGAAATTTATTTAACACCATAGGACATCTTCATATGTCTTTATTCAGTGCTAGTATTAAAGGAATAAAAATAAGAACAAAAATCAGTGCAAAATCATTAAACTGTTAAATACTTCAATGTAAATATTTAGTCAAAGACGGAATGGTTCAGAATCACTGCTGCAAATCACATGCAGAAAAATATTAAACAGTCTCTAAAACGGAGGCCATTTCCTTGAACTGCCTGTGGAAGTTCTGAGGGACAAAATAACAGAAAGATAATTAAGAAGTTTGGTAGTTCAGACACTTCAGATGGTTTAAAATGAAATTAGGAAAATGCATAATTCCATACCTGGAACTGCTGTACGGTCATCTCAAAGGATTTATATGATACCTCCCCTGACGTGTCCGCAATTTTCAATAGAACAGAGATGAAGGAAGAGTTGAGGGATCGGCAGGTATCTGAGCTCACTGCCATTCCAAGCTTCCACTGGATATCTACAAGCTAAGAGTGAAGAAGCTTTGATATCAACAACCTGAGAGAGAATAGCGACTGACCAATAGCGACACTGAAAACAGGAATCATGTGACACACCTGTCCAATACTAGCCATTGTCAGGACCTCCTGCTGTGCATGTAGAAGAGCACCATGCTCAGTCCAAAGCTGGTGCACCAACTGTAGGTTTGCTTTGGGCCATTTACTGCTGCATTCAGTCAATTTACTGACCAAGACATCTGCACTGAGATTGCTCTTTGCAGCTAACCTGTTTTAATACATATTTATCATAAATTTAATTGCAACACAAACCAGTCGAACAAGCAAAATCGACATGTTCCAGAAATATGTATTCACACAGGGTTTAAAAATAAGCCTGTTTTAATTCACAAACGTTTACATCAATGACATTTTGTCATTTGAAAGATAATACCGTACCTAAAATAGTATAACATCAGTCTTATAATATCTTGAACAGCTTTCTGATCAAGGTTTATCCCAGCTCTTTGAAATTTCTGAGGGAAATAAAAGCATTTCAATGACATAAAAAGGTACATGCATGCTCAATTTACAATATATTGAAAGGGATGTAATTTTTGTGAGCTTACATCACAGGTTTCAATCAAATCTACTGATCTGCTCTGATCCTGAAGATGGACTAGGATCACCTGAAGCTGGAAAATGAAAAGACTAGTGTCAGATCGGCAGTCTGAATTAACATTCAATACCACATCCAATAACTTGATGATATATCTTATATCATAACTTAATAATATGTCAGTATGTACTTGTGAAAAAACGAATATTTTTCTTCCCATTGTACATGACCACACAATGTGATGTCAATCGTACCGTTTCTGCAAACAAGTCTGTTGGGAGCTTTTCGATTTTTTCGACCACACCATCCACACCTGCAATAAAACATGCAAAATGTTACGAGTAATCAGAACTATATGGTTAATGTATTAACTAACATGAACTAACAATGGGCAATACATTTATTACTGTATTTATTCATTCAAAAACTTTTTTTACTGAAGTTATGTTCACAGTGCATTAACTAACGTTTGCAACTTTTGATTTTAATAATGCTATTAGTAAATGTTGAAATTAACATGAACTTAGATTAATAAATGCTTTGATAGTATTGTTCATTCTTAGTTCTCGCTAACTAAAGTAGTTGACTAATGTTAACTAATGAAACCTTATTGTAAAGTGTTACCTAATTTATTAATGCTAAGTTAATGTTTAATGTAATGTTTCTTTACACTTGTTACATTTTGTTTGGTGTAAAGTAAAAAAGGCATCCAGTATTATACAGTATTAGCATATCAAGAGTTACAGAGTTAGCATATCAATATTATATATTTGATACAAATTGCAAGAAAATGGTAACATTCCACCCACCCGTTGACAGCTCCAGTCCTAACATCTTCGTCAACTATCGGGCTATTTATCATAAGACCACAACATTAAAAAAATAACAGCCGAGTCTTCGCGGTGTTTTGTCAAAGCATAGATCAATTATTTCTGTCCGTTTAGCCACTTCTGTAAAAAGGAGAGCTCCAGTCCGGAAGTGATGAACTGCATTGAGAATTTCCTTCAAAATAATAGTACGACTGTTGGGTAGCGTAATCAAGAATTAATTGAGCAAAAGGAATGATTGAACAAAACAATCGTAAAAGTTTTGTATATTTTTAATGTAGGCCTATGATTTGTAAGTTGTATATTACAGAAACATCCTAACACAGAACCCTACCAGTAACCCTACCCTACCTGGTAATTTCACTTAGGAAATATAACTTTTTCAAATCTTAAGTAAACAAAGTATTAAGATAAGAAGTTCCTGTAATACAGCTCCTGTGACCAGACCCACATTCCTAGAATACAGCTTTATAAAATAATTTATACATTGATAAATTGGGTTTTATGGTGTTACTTATAAAGTTTCCTGTGTCACCTGTGTCTTTGACCCTTTTATAGCTTCCCCTGAATGTTCCAGACTCTCGTCGGTAAATCTCTCCATTATTTTGAGTGACAATCATTTTAGACGATTTGCAAAATGAAAAATAATGAGATAATAAAAAGGATAAATCTAGCTCAAAAGTCAAGTGTCAAGTTCTCATTTTATCTTATCTAATATCTTTTTTAAAAGCCTACACAAAGTATTAATATATTTTCAAGGTCATTTTTTAAAAATCCCATAGTCATAAATATCAGGCGTTACTTACTATTTGACCTCAACAATAAGTGTTTTTTTAATTTAAATAAATAAATAAAAAATTTATATACAATTATATATATCTTACTGACCTTTGCGGTCTTGCCATATGACAACAAAGCCGTTCTAATGCCTTATTTATATTAATAACGTAAACATATTAACGTAATATACACAATACATCATACATCAAAAAAATACAAATGTAATTACAAAATTAAAAATCTAATCATTCAAAATAATTCAATTTGTTTAGGTTCTTATTTTGAAAATCCTTTGGTCAGCCTCCCGGAAATTAGGATTCACACCTCCTCTTGAAGTTTTGTATCGTCGCGGGTTTGTTCACATCAAGGATGGCGGTGCAAACTGAGAGAGGGATCCCGCTCTGTGCGGTATGAATGTTTAATACATTTATTATTACAGCCTGACGTGTGTAATAAACGCATGGTAATAGATACCATGTTAATAGACCATATATTGAAAAGTGTATTGGTTATAACGTAATTTATCGCACTGTTAGCATTGTCATTAGCAGGTTGACTGGATTATATTTCATTTTTAAACGATCTATATGTTTGCTATTAACAATGAACAACAAATATTTGCAAAGTGTGTGGAAAATGTTGTGCTTGTTTAATGTTATGATCCTGCATTTGTTTTGACGTGACGTACGAGTTCGTCGTCCTATCGGTAAGGCTTCAAAATCGGATTATACTTTCAGTTTCGTTTATCTGTCAATGGGATGTGGCTAATCGAGGCTGAATCCAGCTGTTTATTCGTTTCGTCTTAAACAGACGCGACGCTTGCGCATGTTTTTAAACTTTGTACCCTCGTAGTACATCATACTTAGTCCCCTCAGTGTAACAGCTGAGCTCACCCTTAAATATGCCTGAGAAACAGCGGCTCCAGTTGGGCAAAAAATGGAATGATACACTAAAACTTTGTATTTTAATTATCCAGTACATTATCTGTCATCCCAACGGTTCCAAATGTCTAGCCCTTACAGTTCAAAACTTATTAGCAGAGTGAAACTTTGAGCTGTTGGTGGCTCTACTATAGGGTTTGAGATGGATACTCCAAATTGTATCTGGTTAAAGTTGGTTTAGACTGTCCTCTATATGTGTGCCAAATTTTATAACGTTAATATTCCCTCAAGCACCATAAACACACTGGAGCAGTGTAGGGGCAGTGCTCCGATATGGTGCAGCCGCTTCAGGCGACCTGAGTTCAAGTCCTTTGCCTGTCCTGTTCCCCTCTGTTGCTTCCGGTCTCATTTACACTATTTTATCCAATAAAGAAATTAAATATAACTTGGATACAAACAAACAAACAATACCTTCAATGCTTGTTGGCCCCTAATAAGTACACGTACTGATTTGTAGCGTATATCATCATTTAACAATAACAGTAAGCTCAGGCCTTTCATGAAGACAAATCATCAGTTAAATAAGAGTTAAAAAAAATAAAATAAACTGTTTAAAGGTTAAAAAAACCTTTCGTTTTGAGAATATTCTTACTTCTATAAAATAGTTTAAAAAAAAAAGTTATTGATTAAATAACATTGCTAAATTATATAATAACTAATAACCAAAATGTCTGTTTCTGTAATGGAGTCCACTGGAAGAAAGCTTTCAGAACCCAAGTGCAGCTTTATTACAATAATCCTGACATGATCAAACATAGAACAAAAACTTTGCATGGAGAACACTCACCAACAGTGGTTACACAGACAATACTAGACAAAGACACATGGCAAATGAGGGCTTGAATACACAGACTACTAATGATAAGACAAGGGACACCTGTGCACAATCAAGACAACAAAACAATCAGAACATACCAACACATAACAAGGGAGCATATGGCAGGATCACATGACAAACAGGAACACATGACAAAACCAGGGCTGCGTTCAGCCCCAACAAAACGTTGCAAAACGTTTTTTAAACGGAAACGGTGCTGCGTTGAACACCCTGTTCTGATGACGCAAGAGTTGCATCTATGGCAGCTGAGAAGGTCATTTTTTGTGTTCCTTTTGAGGAATTTTCGGAGCCTGATGAAATCGATACGTGTGTAATACTGCAAAATACATGCAATCACTGCCCTTGCCGTCCAGAATAAAAGACAACATCCCAATCCCATTTAATGAACCTTTTTTTATCTCCTGGTAATCAATTCTAATTTAATTTTATTTTATTTCTAGTTCTTTTTAATAGCTTGTATTTTCTTTCTCATTTTTATGTAAAGCACTTAATTACCATCTATGAAATTTGCCTTGCAATGAAGCTAAAAATATAAATAAATACATCATTATGTTGATATATATACTGTATAATTTTTTTTTACCACAATCATGTCTTCTAATATCTTCAATTGTTGTGTATACATACTGAGCTGTAGCGGACACATTTGTAAACAACTTTACTTGGACCCATTGTGTGAGCTGTCTCTTTAATACCGCGTGTTTTGTATACATGTTGCTGCTGATTGGGCTGACATTTTTGACACACCCACCAAACGAGATAAAACGCATCTCAAACCTGTTGCACACCGTTTCCAGGAAACATGACGTTCAACCGGAAACCGTAGCAAAACGTTGCGCACCGGTTTGAGCTTTGAACGTGCCCCTGGAACAGGACAAGGAGCATTGCTGCGTCCCAATTTGCCTACTTATACTACAACCTAAAAGTAGGGTAAACGTACCTATTAAGCTTACCAAAGTCTACATTGAGACATTTTAGTGCACAGGGTATTGGTAGGTTATGTTAAAATAAAATATGAATCTCTCACACAATAATATTTTATTTTAAATGACAAAAGCCTTTCAATTAAGATGTACATCATTGCACAATTGCATTGTACAAATGCAAAAAGTCTGGTTGTGCTTAATGGGTACATGACCTTCAACATTTTGGTTGCCTTTGAAGTCCATTATGTGGAGAAAAATCCTGGAATGTTTTCCTCAAAAAACTTAATTTCTTTTCAACTGAAGAATGAAAGACATGAACATCTAGGATGAGATGGGGTAAGTAAAATATCAGGACATTTTCATTTTGAAGTGAACTAATCCTTTAACCGTCGAACTCGCACATCCGTCATGTTTGTAGTTTCTTAACACTTTTCATCTGGGTTTGTAGTTCTAACTTCTAATTGAATCCTCGTTCCAAATCGCAATGGTTTGTGGGCATTGGGCAATATTAGCCGTTAGAGTGTGCATCGATTTGCACTTCGAGTTCTATCTGGAAATAGACCATCCTTTGGAATACTCTTTTCAACGTACTACGATTTGGGACGTACTAATTCTATTTTCAAATACTATTTAGGACGGAGAGTATGCAAATTCTAGTATGAATACAATGACATGACCACAAACAAAACCCAAAACCGTGACAGAACTGTAACTTCACTTTCAAACCTGCAAACAGATAATTTGAAGAAAAAGATATTTGTAAGTCGTATATTACAGAAACATCATAACACAGAACCCTATCCTATCTGTTCACTAACCACAATTTCACTTAGGAAATATAACTTTTTCAAATCTTAAAGGGATAGCTCACCCAAAAATGAAAATTACCCCATGATTTACTCACCCTCAAGCCATCCTAGGTGTATATGACATTCTTCTTTCAGACGAATACAATCAGAGTTATATAAAAAAAAATGTCCTGGCTAATCCAAGATTTATAATGGCAGTGAATGGGAGCCCAAAATTTGAAGCCCAAAAAAGTGCATCCATCCATTATAAACGTACTCTACACGGCTCCGGGGGGTTAATAAAGGCCTTCTGAAGCGAATCGATGGGTTTGTGTGAGAAAAATATCCATATTTAAAACTTTATCATGTAAAATATCTAGCTTCCGCCAGAGCGCCTTCCGTATTCAACTCACGAAGAAAGGCGGTCTTTCTTGAACCAACTATGAACTGGGACTAGCACTAGCTCTGAACTAGCACCCAGGTCATTCTGGTGGAAAAGGGGTATTAAAGTATTAGATAAGAAGTTCCTGTAATACAGCTCCTGTGACCAGACCCACATTCCTAGAATACAGCTTTATAAAATAATCCATACATTGATAAATTGGGTTTTAGGGTGTTACTTATAACGTTTCCTGTGTCACCTGTGCCTTTTTCCCTTTTGCAGCTTAATCCAAAGTTCCTTCACACCAACTCCACCAGCCACACCTGGCCCTTCAGTGCCATTGCAGAGCTGATAGGTGAGCGGACACTTCTGATATCACTCATTGTGATAATATTTATTTAAACAATGAGTGTGTTCCCTCAAGTGTTAGATTACTATGGATTTGTAACCTAGTTTCAAATCTAAAACATATTTCTGCCTATATCGCCAGTGCATGATACTATTCTGTATGTAATAAATTGTCAATTGTTTTATTGAATCCCATGTATTGCTCATTAACAGCTATGTCATTGTCAGCTTTATTTGTATAGCACTATTCAAACAACACATGTTGACCTATGTGCTTTACAACATCTAGGTATAAAAAGAAATCAGTACAATATTAATAATAACAATACACACATTACCACTAATAATAAAAAATATTTCAACAAGAGGAATACGCCATGGAAACCAAGTGTGTCTTAAGTTGTATTTTAAAAACGTGTACCGAATCAGCATCCCTGACATACATTAACTATTCCAAAGTCTAGGCGCTACTGCAGCAAATGCACGATCCCCTTTCTGGCTTAACTTGGTCCTTGGAATTTAAGTAAATTTTGAGTTGTTGATCTCAGTGTTCTTCCCGTTTGATGTTCATTTAACAAATCTGATAAATAAGACGGTGCAAGGCCATGCAAAGATTTATATACTAGTAAAAGTAACTTAATATCAATCCTGTACTGTACTGGAAGCCAATGTAGGGAGACCAGGGATGGAGTGATGTGTTCATGGTTTTTTAATATTCGTTAATAATCTTGCAGCAGCATTTTGAACCTTCTGCAGCCGTAAGATAGAGGCTTGACTAATTCCTTTATATAAAGCATTACAGCAGTCCAGTCTTATGAGAGCATGCGATTTTGAGACTCTTAAATGTCACAAGATTTCATCTTGGCCAGATTTCTCAGATGAAAAAAGCTAGACTTTACAACATGATTTATCTGTGTGCTCAACTTTGGAGAGCTATCAATAAAAACGCCCAAGTTTTTAACACATTCTTTAACGTTCATTGACAGTGGGCCAAAATTAGTCTCTGCTGCGCACTTAGCTCCTCTGGGGCCTAACACTACAACCTCCATCTTGTTTTCGTTAAGATATAAGAAATTAGAAGCCAGCCATGTTTTAATATCAGAGAGGCAGGACATTAAAGGTTCTAGATTATTTCTAGTAGTTAACGATAGATATATTTGTAAGTCATCCGCATAGCAGTGAAAAGCTATATTGTGTTTCTAAAAATATCCCCCAGTGGAAACATGTAGGGCCCTATCTTGCACCCAGCGCAATTGACTTTGTACACCGACGAATGTGTCATTCCTATTTTGCACCCGCGCAAAGCGCGCTTTTCCCTCCACAGAATCACGTCGCTAAACTAGTGAATGCACTTGCGCTGCCTGGGCGGTTCAGCGCAAAAAAGGAGGCGTGTTCCGGCGCAAACAATCCCTGGTGTTATTTTGCTGTTCCATTAAACAATTGCGCCACTGACCAGGAAAAACCTAGTCTAAAGTCAGTGGCGCGTTGCGCGTTGTTCATTATGCTATTTTAAGGGCGCATGCTTGACCATAATGTATAGCGTGCACAACGCGCATACACTTTGCTCATGTAACCTACACAGATGCAACAGTTATTTTTGCAAATCATAAATTGTTACACTAAAAAAATATTAACACATGAGATGACGGAAATCATTGTGGTGTGCCACGAAGATGTGAAAAAATAGGCATAAATCTAGCTTACAAATGATTCAGGCTAATTGTAATAATTAAGGATAAGACCTGTTTGCCCAATAGTGGCAAGACATATATGTATATAAGGACATCTGACAAATTGGTTTGTCCGTCAAGAACCAGGAAAAAAAATCGACTGAAAAACTGAAAAAACTGAAAGACTGAAAAAAAAAAAGACTGTGAAATCACCTTTACCATAATGTACAACATTACAACTTCACTTCTCTGTCTTTCACTGCTCTTACAAGAACATCAGTCTCCTCGGCTGTGAACCGCTCCTGGCGTGCGCCTGGTAAATACGCCATAATAATAGCAATCCATAATGGAACTTGCGCACCTGCTTTTAAAGGGAATGTTGGATGACGCTCGGATTGGTTTATTCACGTTACGCCCAAACCACACCTATGAATAATGAAGCTACTTCAGACCAACCCATTTTAGATTTGCGCCGGGCGCAAGAGCCATTTATCCCGAAAGGAAAATAGCAACAGCGCCGAGACCCGCCCACAAAGTTACTTGCGCTTCGCGCGTTGACACTTGCGTTTCAGATCGTTAAAATAGGGCCCGTAAAGTGAAAAAAGCATAGGGGCCAGGATGGAGCCTTGAGGCACAGCACATATAAGTGATGTCGCTCTCGATGTATATGATCCAAATCGTACTGCCATGCTTCTGTCAGTCAAGTATGATTTGAACCAATTTAGGGCCTTACCCTGCAGCCCTACGTGCTCTTCTAGCCGTGAAAGGAGCACCATATGATCTATTGTATCGAAGGCTGCAGTTAGGTCTAATAAAACTAACACTGCTGAATCACCAGCATCCACAGTCATCAATAAATCATTAAAAACTTTTACAAGGGCTGTCTCTGTGGAATGATACATTCTGAAACCGGACTGATAAAGTTCACCAATTTTATTCTGTTCTAAAACACCATGTAGCTGACGAAAAACAACTTTTTCAAAAATATTGGACAAAAAAGATAGATGAGAAACTGGTCTAAAATTTGTCAAGTCAGTCGTATCCAAGTTGGATTTTTTTAGTACAGGTTGCACAAAGGTAGCTAGCCATGCAGTCCTTTACTGTGTTTAACAGGTTTAAGTAAGGAATTAAAAGACTGTAAGATTAGTTTTCAGGGGTACCTCAGTAGAGAGCTACTCAGACACTAGGATAAATATGTATAATAATTTGATCATATTTTAAATATATCTTTTCTACTTTAGACAATGCTTACGACCCAGATGTGAATGCCAAACAGTTTTGGATTGATAAAGCAGCAATCAGAGGTCAAGACTGTCTAATTTTCATGGATAATGGAACAGGAATTGATTACGATAAGATGCACAAAATGCTCAGGTGGGTGAGAACACAAACCAATATGTTGACTATCACACATTTGGGTTTCATTATCCTAACAGTGATTCTTACTGGGTCACATGATCCTTGATAAATCATTCTAATGGCTGATTTGATACAAGAAACCTTACTTATTATCATGGTTGTTAATGAAGTGTGGGAACTGTGAAACTGTCTTTTATCAGCATTCTTTGATTAACAGAAATTTTGTAGGACAGCATTTAATTCAAAATATTACGTTTTTTGAAACACATGTCTTTTGAATATATTTACTAGGGCTGGATAAAAAATATTGATTTCTCGATTGTAATCAATTCTCATTTTTATGAACCGATATCAATTCTTAAATCCAAGAATCTATTTGTTTATCCTGTTTTCAGTTGATGAATGAACGTAACTTTGTAGAGCCCCTCGCACACAATATCACAATAATCTTTGTGCTTTGTTACTTTTGATAAGATAAAATCTCTCAGATTTCAAATTACGTCCATTTTATTACGAAATTTAAAAAAACATACCTTGTTGGCGCTGTTTAATGTGGTGTGACAGATCATAGTAGCTCAGCTCAGCGCAAGAGGAGCAGCATCTGCTCCGCTTTAATATCAGTTACAGCGCGAAATAAACCTCAATGAACGTCTGACTCTGAAGGTAATGTAAAAGATGAAAATCTAAAATGAAGACTGAAATCCTTATCACGTCACATGTAACCGCTCAATCAGTGTTTCAACCGCGGAAAAACGTCAATAAAACAGCTTGTGAACAATATGTCACGTAATGTCACATTTACTTCAGAAAAAACATTCAGTGTCCATAAACTCATTAGTCAGCTAGAAAAATTAACTAGAGCATTTTGATAAATATATGCACCACATTACATAGGCTATTCATTATAATTTTTAATGTTCTTCAATATTAATGCATGTTTGAATAAATCTGTCAAGTTTTTATGATTGCCATCATTTTAATATTTATTTAAAAAAACTAATTGGAGTAGAAATACGATTATGTAATTGTAAAGTTAGTAATATAACTTTATTATTATAAAAACATCCTTGAGTGTAATTCATGTTTGTATTTAAGGTTAACCTTCAATAGTATAGTAATGTACCAACTGACTACCATGTATAGTTTACAGCAGTAGTTAAGAATTTATTTCCTTAAGAAAATTTGCCATGTACTGTATCTGATATATATCAACAATAATCAATATTGAATTGAATCAAAATTGAATCGAATTGCTTGTGAATGGAAATAGAATTGAATCATGAAATTTGTGTCAATACCCAGCCACAATATTTACACTACCAAAATACAGTAAAAATATTATTAATAATATTGTAAATATAAACTTTTTTTCTATTTGATTATATTTTAAAAAGTACTTTATTCCTGTAATGGCAAAGCTGAAATGTCAGCAGTAGTCTGCAGTGTCACACAATCCTTTAGAAATCATTCTAATATGCTGATGTGAAAACTGAGATACATTTTTTGTAATATTAAATGTATCTACACTTTTACTTTTGATGAATTTAATGCATCCTTACTTAATAAAAGTATATATATTTTTTTTATCTTACTGACCCCACAATTAAACAATAATGTAAATACAAAATGTTCATATATAATGTATTGTGTTGCTCTCCATCTCAGTTTTGGCTTCAGTGACAAAGAGACTATAAATGGCCATGTCCCTGTGGGCCTCTATGGCAATGGATTTAAGTCTGGCTCCATGCGCTTGGGAAAGGATGCCATTGTGTTTTCCAAGAACGGAGAGTCCATGTGTGTGGGTATGCTGTCCCAGACTTACCTTCAGGAGATACATGCAGAGAATGTCATTGTGCCCATTGTCTCGTTCAAACGCATTGGACAGTCATATATCCTTACCTTCCAAATAAAGACAGGAGGAGACTTAAATGTCTACAAAGAAAGTATATAATAGAATATTTAGCATGATATAAAAAGAAGAAAATGTATTAGAGAGATGATATTAGACATAGGCTAGTAGTAATCCAGTGCCTAATGTTATTTTGCATTTGATCAGTTTCACTGTTTGTTGTAAAAGAAGTTTTTAAGTAAGAGTTTTTGCATATGTTTGTTATCTATACTGTATGATGTCTTTATCCTTGACCTTTCCTCTCACTCCGACCTGAGTCACAACACGCAGCAAGTCTCCAAGATATCCTGCGCTTCTCTCTGTTCCAGACAGAGGAAGAACTGCTCTTTGAACTCAATGCCATCAATGCACACTATACTACTGAGTCCACAGGAACACGAATCATCATCTGGAATCTCCGCAAGTGAGCATGAGAGCATTTGAGAGAGTGAGGCAGAGAATAAGAAATATTAGAAATAATGAAAAGATCTGCTAATAATGTAGTTTAGAGTAGTGTTTCTCAACATCTGATTCAGCTCAAACATGGCGTTGCTTGCACCATACTCTACAAAGCACAGTAATGCGTAGTTGAAATGGTTTTTTTCTGCCACAGAACATCCTCAGACAAATCTGAGTTTGACTTTGAAACTGACCGCTATA
Source organism: Gobio gobio (assembly GCF_949357685.1). NCBI lineage: Eukaryota > Metazoa > Chordata > Actinopteri > Cypriniformes > Gobionidae > Gobio > Gobio gobio. Next base: position 37,319,405 of record NC_137103.1, on the reverse strand, counting down.
ACATCCAGATTCCACTTGAAGTATATGAGAGCGAAAAGGAGAAATACAAGCAACCCTGTCGCCTACTACAGTCAAGCCCAGAGAGCGACTTCTCCCTGCGGGTGAGTACATTACCCTCCAACTGTATGTTGAGTAGGTCTAACAGACTGCAGTCTACATGCTTTATTATCAGTGTGTCTGTGATGATAGACATCACTTCATTATGCATTACAGTTTGAACCAGCTGCGGCTCGTCTGTAAGGGGAGAGGGGGGCAGAACACAATCGGAGTTATATTAAATAAAATCCTGGTTCTTCCCAGCTTTGTAATGCCATTGAATAGTGCCCGAGTTTTTGAAGTTCCAAAAGTGCGTCCATCAATCCAAAGTAATCCCTACGATCCAGTGGGTTAATAAATGCCATCTGAAGCGGAGCAAATGGGGTTTTGTAAGAAATATATCCATATTTAAAACTTCATAAACTATAATCACTGGCTACTGGCAACGGACGTACATGCATTCATGAGAGAGTCAAGTTCCGGCGGAAATATCACATCTGACCTGACGTATGTCTTAGGATGTAGGCGTAGCGAAAGCTTAGGTGAGAATAGACACCTCTCGCAAAAACCATGTGACTTTCTGTCATTAATTACTTACCCTCATGTCGTTACCAACCCTTAAGACCTTCGTTCATCTTCGAAACACAAGTTAGGACATTTTTGATGAAAGTTTATTCAGTTTTACGTTGGTCAGCTCCTGCGTCAGCATCACACGCATTGGCCCGTGGTGCTCACATGAACAGCATCGGCCAATGGTAAGCTGGAGTAGCTGTTTTTACTACGTCAACAGCGTAGGAGATTGACACAGACGTGAAGAAAGTGTTGAATTAAGTCGTTATTTTTGTTGTTTTTTTGCGCACATTGGACCTTGAAAGTGTTAATTAAATTGCTGTCTATGGAGGGGTCGGATTTTATCAAAAATATCTTCATTTGTGTTCCGAAGATGAACGAAGGTCTTACGGGTTGGGGACGACATGAGGGTGAGTAATGACAGAATTTTCATTTTTGGGTGAACTAACCCTTCATAGCTTGTCAGTCAACATTAGAGTGCCACCCTCAGGCTGAATAACGCAATGACACTTGACCTCTTACAAAATGTTTATCATAAACTAGTGCTAAGACCCAGAATCTGCCCTACCTAAATTTACAGTCAGAAGCTGCTACTGGTTTGAACATAACAGTAATATGTGTCTGTATGCATGTTTTCTTTTTCTAGGCGTACTGTAGCATCCTTTACTTGAAGCCCAAGATGCAGATTATCATTCGTGGGCAGAAAGTGAAAACCCAGCTGATCACTAAAAGCCTGGCGCACATTGTCAAGGATAAATACAAACCCAACTTTCTAAATGTATCCACACAATCACAAAGGAGCAATTCTCTGTTTCCCAAAGAAATTAGTTCCCCAAGATGCTACCTTTTAATAAGAGACAGAAAATGTTGTTATTTGAACATGAAAGCAACTTGGCATAAAACAAAGTTTTTAATTTTATGAATTTATGGTACAAAATATAATTGAAAAAAAAAAACACCTCATGACACAATCAGAGCATTAAATTAATTTCTGGTCAGAATACAGTACTAAATTGGAATACTATGAATACCTTTCCTTAAGTCTTTTCTTCTCAGAAAGAAAGCATCCCCATCATATTTGGGTACAACACTAAGAGCAAAGAACATTACGGAGTCATGATGTACCATAAAAACCGGCTCATCAAGTCTTATGAACGTGTTGGATGCCAAAACAGGGTGAATATTTAAATATTAATTATATACATTTTAATGTGTGTCTTTTTTCTCAACTTGTGACAAAATAATGTTTTGTTGTTTATTACTACTTTAAGTATCCAAATGCATTTTCAATCTTGATTTTGCAATAGGCAAATGAAAAAGGAGTGGGAGTCATTGCAGTGATTGAGTGCAACTTCCTCAAGCCAACACACAACAAGCAGGACTTTGACTACACAGAAGAGTACAGGCGAGTGTGATTTACAGTCACAGTGACTGTAAATCAAGTTTAGAAATATTGTTTTATATATTTATATACTGTCTCCCATTTCTACTGCGTACTGTATATGGTCAAATACATTAAATATATGCTAATGTTCACTGCACAACAAGTATTTGAATTTAAAATGTTATGACTAATTATGATTATCTTATTTTGTGAGCTCATTTGCTATTCAGCGTTTGATTTTTGATGAGGCAGGCAGGGTTACAAACAATTCAGGTAATTACAAGAATTGTCCGAAACCCTGTTTTATTACTAAATAATTTTTTTCCATTTATGTTAATAACTAATTTTACACGTTTGTGGGAGCAAATTTTGTTTTCTACTACGGGAAATCAATGATATAGCAGTCTAAGCTGTTTATTGTCTCTCCACACAGGAGAACAATTAACATTTTGGGTGTGAAACTGGAAGATTACTGGAAAGCAATCCGCTATAAGAAGGGATTGAACAGCACAGTGCTTATGGAGGATATCCCGTTAGTATATACTAACACACTACAAAACATTACGTTTCTTTTGGCCATTTTATTCACCATGTTTCCATATATAAACTTTGTTCCTTGTTTAACATAAAGGAAACGTCCTGATCAGAACTGGGTTCAGTGTGATGGTTGTCTGAAGTGGAGGAAACTTCCAGATGGCATCGACATGAATAAGCTGCCTGAAAAATGGTTCTGTCGATTGAATCCAGACCCCCAGTTCAGGTTTGTTCAGGGTTGCTATACATTTTTAAAGTCAAATTTAAGAACATTTTAAGACCTGAAGATATAAAAAATAATACTGTACATTAGGGGTGTGCAATATTGAACAAAAAAGTTTTAAAGTTTTGTTGATAAAATTAGATGAAATTTTGCTGAGTGTGTTTTTGTGATGGTACCATGGCTGGTTTAGGCCTGTTGTGGACAGCTGACTCACAAAGACTTTCATATTTTTAATATACGATGTGATGTCGTGGAAAAAAGAACCTTTAATAATTATCATGGTGAAGCTGAAATTGAAAAACACAAGCAAAGTGTCTTTTAAAAGCTTTAATTCTTGCCAAGAAGTTCAATTCAGACATGCAGGTTGTGCATTCAGAAAAGACAAAGTGGAAGCCTCGTTCTTTTATACTCTCATTTCAGTGGGTGAGGGCTTCTTATTCCATAACACAAAAACATAATAACAAACTCCTTAGTTGGTGTTGTCTGCAGCTGTTCCACTTTGAATGAAACGCACAACTTTCGGAGAACATGTTCAAGGCTACAGACAATGAACATACTAGTTCTATTGAGAAAAGAATCAAAATTTATCAAACATAAACTGTTTACTACAGAAAACTAAAATTCCCCTTATATTTAACAAAAACATCTTGTATAAGCTTAATATAATTAAAATATAATATAATACAAACCTTATATGGTTTGATATAGTTTGTTATGGTCAAAATTTCCATTACAGATCACAGCAGTGACAGAAATTACATTTTTATTAAGGTGCAATATTTTCCACCCTAAATTGATTTCCAGGGGCATTTTTACCTATATAGGGCATTTTTTTATTAAATGTATGCTCAAATTCTTACATTCAAATGAAATGAAATTAGAATAATAACACAGTATAGGGCTGTTACCAATCAAATAAAATCATTATCAACAAAATCCATCTTTGCAGTGCAGAGATGACACAGAAGCAGCATCAGAAGTGGCATTGATATATTTACACTGCATTTACAATTGCATAAATAATGCTGTGAGGATTTTTTTAACTTTTTGATTAAAAAGTACTTTAAATATGAAACTAGTAGGTGGCGACAAGTCACTGTCTTAATTAGTGAATTGAGTGAGCCGGTCATTTGTTCAAATGGCTGATTCATTCAGGAACGAAGAAAATTACAATCTTTATTGAATGGGTCATTGAATCATTAATTTAACTAATTCGTTCAAAACATGGAGTTCAGTCAGTAAAAAATCATTGCTGTCTGTTGCACAGAGTTTCATTTTAAAAATTTTGTTGGCGAAATAAAGGAAAAACCAACAATATTGACGATATTGTGTCTAAAATGTAACTCACAATGTTAACTTCAAAACTAAATTGTTTATTTAACTGTTGTATAAAATAAATATAAAATTTGCTATCGTGCTGATATTTTTGGAAAACGGCACTCTTGCTTGAGTGATATTGTAATATAACTACATCATATGATATAAATATAAGACAAAAATTCCCATGTATCTTGAACTTTGGGGGCATATAACTGCATACATCACACAGTGAAAGCATGAGCGACAAACTTGATGTCAGCTCGCATATTGTTAAAACAATAATCATAATATCATCATAGACGATACATAATGCACACCCCTACGCACAAAGAATGAACTTACAATTGAACTGACATTTACCCATTTTCTTCTCCTTTTTTCTTCCTTTCACGTGCAGGAGACTGTACGTAATACACTGTCGTAAATGCAAATTGTCATGTGAACAAGCAAATCCACAAAGAAAGAATAATAAAAAATATGTTTTAGATAGACATAATCTAAATCCTTTTCCTAATTAAAACTAAGTCAACGTGTCATCTAAAATTTAAGACCTCTCATAAGTAAAAATAAGACTTTTTATGACCTTAAATTAAAAAAAAACATCTAATTTAAGACTTTTTAAGGATCTGGGGGAGTAAAAACTCCAGCAGTACTCAAATAAAAAGTTTTACCTTTAAAGGGGGTCATCCATTGAGAAATAATATTTTTTAAATATAAGAGGTCATTGTACTATAAAAATATCAGAACTCAAACTCAAAACTTCCCAGTTAGTCCAAAAACAGCCTTTATTGAAACCAAGATTGTGTCTCATTATAACATCAAAATATACCGCCTTTGCTGAAGAAGATCAACGCCTACTTCTACATCATTGCCTCTTTAGCCCCGTCCACCGATTCCTGCATGTCATGTAGCAGTAAATACGAGCCAGACGCAAACACAGGTTTACTCAAGCAACTAAATGATAGAGATGCCTCCGAAGATTACAAGAAGTTTTGCGGTGCCAAGTTGTGGAAAAACACAGTCTTTGCATTGCCTTCCTTGTGATCCTAACATTAATAAAGCGTGGATAAAGTTCCAGATCGTGTCAGTAAGACACTGTTTGTTTGCTTCATTTTATTGCGGATTCATTTTTAAACAAGACCGTTCGACGCAGACTTTTCAGAGAGACTAAAAATAAAAGATGATGCAGTTTCAACTACATTGGATTCGACAGTAATGTCGCAACACACAAGTGTGAGTAACAGTGTTTTTACTATGTGTTACTATTGCTTGTCTGATACAGATCGTTTGATATGTACTCACTTTACTTTCATTTTACCGAAAATGATGAACGCTAAATAAAAGAATGACAGTGCGACAAACAATGGTACATTCATTTGTCAGTTGTTTACACAAAAACAGTACGTTTTCTTGTCATCTATAACTCTAGTAACACCAAGTACTTAAACTTTATTGTGACTTAATGATGTAATAAAATACAATACTACCTCACAAATACAAAAGGAATAAATATAAATAAATATGATTAATTGCTAAGCTATTGCAGACTGGAGTATCCTTAGCATCTGAGGTGTAGTTTTGTTTTCTGATTCAGGATCAGACTCTGGCTCAAACATGTATGGCGAATATCAGAAGTTTTCAAAGTAATTCCACGTGTGTAGCTGGGATGTTGAAAATGATTTTAATATGCAAAACTGTTACCCAATCATAGCAGTGGCTGTTTACTTCCATGTCTTGAATGCAGCATGCCTATCAAAACGTGTTTCAAAGAGAGGGTCAAAACCAGGATAGAAAATAGCCTATTACTTCTATTAGAAAGGTAATTTAACAATTCAAAATGTAAAAATCTTGCTAACATTATAAGTGGACCTCACAGAACATTAATTAAAATGCAATTTATGACCAATAAGTCAATGAAATCAACGAATTGCTAATCTAATTTAAATAATAGTATAAATATGAAAATAATTACTATTAATAGAAAAAATTTATTTAGTGCACTTTTCATCAGTTCATCAGAAGACACAAATATTACATTAAATAACAGTGATACAAACAAGTCCCCTTTTAGGTGGAATTTTCCGTTCTGGATCTTAAATGTCACTAGAAATATTGTTACAAGAACTCCTTACTTTTTCCTAATGAGGAGAGAAATCATTGAAATAGGTTTCCCGAGAGATCACCTATCTCTGTGACAGCCATAGGCTCTGTAAAAGAAAAAACACAATCTGACCGCAGCCAGCATGTTAGCCAATCAGAAATGTCGTTTAAGTAGTAATGAACATAATCCAATTATCAAGGCTGTATATTAAATTCAGAAACATGAGGGTTTCGTTATGGCGCCTACACACTTGAGAGCTCTGATGGGGCGTTTGAGGGATAGGAATGTGTACGTTTTCAGGTCATTTCACGTGTACCATGGAGAGAAGAAGAGGGTGAAATTGAACTGATTTTAGCATAAAATGATTTTTGGCAATTGCTATTTTGCATTTGGAGAAAAAGGCAAGGAGTCCGGTGACTGTGGGTAATTCATTAAATTAATAAAATGCGACCAACAATCAAAGTTGCATATCTAATATATCTAATATATTAATATCCCCTGAAAAGATAATGTGTGAAAATACTAAAAAGAATGCATCCAGTGCATTATAGCAATCTATCATTTGTAGAAGCTTCTGAGTTTGTACGCAAATCTCTAAACATGTCTTAGCTCAAACAGTTGTCCATTCTTTATTCAGGCGATGTGAAGAACCAGAAGAAGCTGAAGATTCTGATGACGAAAATTCCTCCTGCCTGAGAATATACAAACAACAGTGAGTGAATTGTTCCACTTGTTACAGCTATTCATTTATATGAATAAATGGACCCATTGATCTGTGAAAGATAGTTAAAGGCACAATATGTAAGATTTTTGGATTAAAATATCCAAATAACATTAGAACAGTGTTATTTATTTTGTTGACTTGTGTACTTACATTTTCCCAGATGTTTCCAAGAATGTTTAAATCCAGAGAAATAAGCAAATTTAACCAGGACACGGACCGTGACCAAATCAGTAATGTCATTCTGTCATTCCGCTGCCGTCGAGCCATGTTGTCTCTCATTAGCAATCGCTTCAGCGACCTCGTTCAGCTCCCACAACACTCGGACCTGCTCTGCTTCATACTACAGTAACGTTAATAATCTCATCCATGAACATGATTTCTGCCCCGAGTCCCATCCCGATTCTTTTCCACCCACTGTAAGGTATAGACAACAACTCCCAAGATTCCGCGTTCAATCTCGGCATCATCAAGCTACGCCTTTGTTTTGAATAGGCGACTTCTAGCTGCGAAAAACTACATATTGTGCCTTTTAAGCACGTGATTTATTAAAAAGAAATGGATCTGAAATACCAGATGTACAGAGGTGATATAATCTGACACTAAATTTCTTTGTCATGTTGACACAGTGAGAGAAACCTCAAAAAACAGCAAGAACAGAAAAGAATGCAGGTAATTTTAAACAATGGCTGATGAGTTTGTGTTTTTGATTGTGTTTTTTGTAATTTAATTGGCAATTTCTCTGGATTAGGAGGAGACCAGGGCGAGAAACACAGTGCTGACTCACGAGAATAAGGATATGAAAAGGAAACACCAGGACATTATACGTCAACTTCAGCAAAAAGTACGTTTTGTTTTTGTTTGACATTTACATTTATGTATTTAGCAGACGCTTTTATCCAAAGCAACTTACAACTAGGGAGTACAGGAAGCGATTGGTCATGAATAGTCGAGTAAGCGCAACAAGTGCCTGAAATACTGAGACCGTGTACATTGCTCAGTGTAGCACAGGCTAGAGTAGGGAGGGGAAAAAAGGGGAAGAAAGAGGAAAGCTTTTTGAAGAGCTCAGTTTTTAGTTGACTTTTGAATGTTGTCAATGATTCTGCGTTTCGGATGGCGGTGGGAAGATCGTTCCACCAGCTGGGAACGTTGAATGAGAATGTTCTGGAAAGGGATTTTTTGCCTCTCTGTGATGGTACCACAAGCCGTCGCTCCTTCGCTGAGAATCGAGTCAAGGTAAGCAGGAGCTGAGCGCGTGGTGCCTCTGTAGGCAAGCGTCAGCGCCTTAAACTTGATGCGAGCAGCGAGTGGTAGCCAGTGCAGAGAGATGAAGAGAGGTGTGACGTGGGTCCTTTTGACACAAGCTTAGTTAAGGAATTATCAATTATCAGAACATATTTAAGTCTTACTCTCTCTTTTTGTTTCCATAGGCCCCTTCCTCACCCAGATCACCCACAGTCTCTTTGACAACGCAGAGCCCTTTAAATTCAACACCTGTCTCTCAATCTGGTGAGGCCAAGTTTTGTGCATGTTTGTTTTTGTTACAACATGTTAATTATTTATATTAATAATATTATTTCAATAGCCCCAGACAACATGCCAGTGATTTCCAATGTCATGTCCCTCTCCACTCCTAAAAGGTACATCATTCTCTTTCTTCCTTTTTCTTTTTTATTGTTGTATTTTTGTTAATTTTCCTCTCAATTTATTTCCCACACAACATGATTTTAAACCTGTCTTCTAAAGGAAAAGAAGTCTAGGACTAACCCATAGCCAAACTGCAAAAAGAACAAGAACATTACATGATTACTCACCAGATAGTCCATCAACGTCCACAGCTACATCTAATTTCGTGTCCTCACCTTTGGAGATCACAGACAATGATGACAATCAAGATGATGAAAACAATGACGATGAAACAAGCAGTGGTGGTGGTGATGACATTGTTATTGATGAGACCAACAGCACGCCAAGACCTAAACCCTTGACCTTTGACCTCACTAAGGTAAAGACAGAAGAAAATACCAGAAAGGATGCACCAGGATTATATATGGAGTGCAGTGATCATGCTTCCATAGAAACTGAAGCTACTAAAAAGGCAACAATAGAGACATCAACTTCAAATGGCCAAACCAGCATAACAACCCAAACAGAACATTTGACTGTAAAGGCGGAGGAAGACCAGGAGATCAAGAGGGAGGAGATTGAGAATGATGCTAGAAGAACGAAAACAACCGCTGGCCCCGTGGAGGTTGAGAGATGTAGTAGTGCAGAAATTTCCAGACCCAATTGTGCAAAACTAGATGGCACAGTTAAGGAGAATAGAATCAGTTTGGAACAGCATCCAAAGTCAGATGTAGAAAACCAGGAAGGTATGACATCAACAACTTCTAAGACCTCGCTTTTCTCTAACATAGAAATAGACCTCATGCCAACCCATGAAGCACAGAAGCAACAGGATAACCTGCTAAATCTCCTGGAGGCCACAGCCCAGGAAAGAGATGAGTTAAGAGAGCAGGTTCGAGAGAAAGATATCAAACTCCTGAAACTCAATAAGGACTACAGCCATCAGAGCATCCAGACAGATCCATCAGAGGAACAGCACTATAAGACCCTCCACTTACAGGCCACTCAGCACATCAAAGAGCTTACAAAAGAGAGGGATGAGCTAAAAAAGAAAGAGGAGATGTTGTTGCAAATCAAAGCTGAGAAAGAGGCACAGGATGAGCTGCGTCGTGGCCAGTTGAAACCTGAGGGGGAGGGACACTCATCAACAACAAATGATTTTGAAAATGTAGATGATGAAATGGCTCTTCAAGTGGACTTTCTTCTAAGGGAGCTGGACAAGCGCAACACTGAGTGCAATGAACTGAGAAGTAAGGTGAGCAACTGATATTTTTGACTCTCAAAGTGCTCTTAAGTAATAAGAAATGAGTCCCTGCTGAAAAGACCAGCATGAATTTCCAGACTGGTAGGTAATGCTTTAAAGTTGTTAAAGGGTTAGTTCACCCAGATATGAAAACTCTTGTCATATTTACTCACCCTCATGTCATTCATCATATAAAACAATCTTGTCTCATAAGAAGACTTGGAATAAACTGCTTGATTCTATAATCTCTTTCTGAATGTTTTGAAGCATGAATGTTTTGGTTGCATGGACTTTCATTGGAGGGACAGATATCTCTGGTTTCATTAAAAATATCTTCATTTTTGTTTCTTGGATAGGGAAAGACGACGGTGAGTACATGATGACAGAATTTTCATTTTTATTTGAACTAAACTTTTAACTGGTAAAACTTGCCTGTGAGGGTAATTTATACTGGTGAAGCTGGCTGACCATGAAAGCCTTGCTGTTGAAACGTTGATGTGGACATCCTAGCATCCTAGTCTACAAGAGCATTCTGCAGGGGCGGCCATTATTTGAATGGTCATGCTTAAACAGTTTTTTTCTTTTGTTCCCTTTCTCCCATTCTTCAATACCCACAAACTCAATTGTACACGTAAAGTTGGACAACTTGGAGCAGGAGAAAACTCAGTTACAGAAGGAAGTAGAAGAGCTGAGGAAATGCAGAGAGGAGTGGAGTAATGCAAAAGTAGAGAAAGAGAATCTGAAGGACAGTACCACCAGTTCAAGTCAGACATGCAGCGCAAGCACAGCTGAAAACCTCGTGAATGGGATCAAAAAGGAAGGAGAGAGCAATGAAAGATCTGTGGAGGGAAAGAATGCAGTGACACTGGCCAAGTAAGAGCCTTTTTGACAGTTATTTTCAGTATTATGGGGCCATTTCTGTACATGCTCATCTGGAGTCAAGCTTTAATGCACATATATAAATCTGCTCTCTTTGTTCTGTCCTTAGGTTGAGGGAGCTGAGGTGCAGTGTCGCCCGTTTATTGGTCACTTTTGTTCCTGCGCTGGACCCTGACCAAGTGAACTATGACTGTGAGGTCATAGATGAGATTTTAAATCAGGTCATACAGGAGATTTCCCCCTCTTGAGACCACTTTTACGTTAAGCCAGTTGCCAAAGTGTTTGGTCTAGGACGTTTCATGTTTTGTGCATAGAGACAAATTGTTCAAATTCTATTGCACTTTGAAAATATTACACTAAATATTAAATTGTTAAGATTAATTTATTTACAAGTTCTTACTGATTAACACTTGCAGTTCTTTGTGCAAGTTTTACATTCTTTTTAAAAAATTAAAAATATTATTAGAATAGAGTTAAGTTGTCAAGAATAACGTTTGACCTTTTTGCCACTTAAGCTTACAAATGTCATGGCATTTCAAGTTCAGCTTTCTGTAATTTTTATGATATGCAATTGTGTATATTTCTTATACATAACAGCTGTAGTAATTGCTACTCAAATTGTGTACTGTGTATAAATTGTACATAGTGCTGTTTTTGAAAAAAGTGTTAAATATAAAATAAATTTTGTATTTGTTTAATTAAAAATTGCTCTTTCTGTCTTTCTTGTTCTATTATATTATTTGTTATAATACTTTTTTTTCTAAAAAAAAATAACGCTGTTGCCTACTTGTAACTCTTTTCCAAATAGATACATAAACGTTTAAGTTACTACATAATGTTAACAAAAATTACAACAGAAGGATGTTAATTTTTATTTATGCGATGCCAAACTATACATGCCATTTTTATACAATACAGTTTTAGTACACTATAATAAAAAAAACTCATACACTTTACATTGTAATAGTGACAAATGTCTAGAGGCGGAATGTAACAAAGTACATTTACTTGATTACTGTACTTAAGTACACTTTTTTTAGTATCTGTACTTGAGTAGTTTGTTTTCTGGAAACTTATGACTTTTACTTCACTACATTTGGAGGACAAATATTGTACTCTTTACTCCACTACATTTCTATCAAGGCCCTCGAAGTAGAAAGTAATTTCTATGTAGCCGCTTTGAAAAGTCAGTGATTTTTTTTTCTTCTTTAAACATTATTGGGGTTTTTTGCAGACAGCCCATCAGTAATTACTCTTGTAGGGTCACATGAAGTTTTGATGATTTCATGAAAGATTTCCCAGCATTTTTTGAACACCAATCAGTTGATGGTGTCGTGGAAAAAAGGACCTTTAATAATTATCATTGTGAAGCTGGAATTGAAAAACACAAGCAAAGTGTCTTTTAAAAGCTTTTATTCTTGCCAAGAAGGTCAATTCGGACATACAGGTTGTCTGCAGTCAGGAAAGACCAAAAACCAAAGCCCCTCACTCGTTCTTTTATACACTCATTTCAATGGGTGAGGGCCAATAACACAAAAACATAATAACAAACTCCCTAGTTGGTGTTATCTGCAGACAGCTGTCCCGCCTTGAAGTTTCTGAGAACTTGTTCAAGGCTACTGTCAATGAACACACTAGTTATTTTAACAAAAGTATCAAAGGTTATCAAACAAAATTGGATTTACTACAGAAAACTAGAATTCCCCTTATATTTTACAAAAACATATTATATAAGTTTAATATAATTAAAAACGCCTTATGGTTTGATATAGTTTGTTATGGTAAAAATTTCCCATTCAATGGAAAAATAGAAGGCAGCAGTTCAGGCGCAGTGCGCGCACACATGGCCATACTTAAATATGTTTCAGTTTTCTGAATATATTAAATATTAATTTAGTTTTAAGTGTTTGCTTTGTTTGCCTAAAACAAACCATATCATAGGCTTCAAAAAATCGCCATCCAAACCTGTAGAAGCATATTGAGGTGTGTGTCTAAACTTTACATTTCTGGTGAAAGCTTGAAATGGAAATTGTCTGTGCTTTTAGAACTAAAGTTTCTGTATAAAGCAGTGTTAATTTTTTTGATGAATAATTTTTGTCATAATTTTCATCTTTGACATTTTTCATAATAAAAAACTTTGTTTTTGAATGACAAACACTATGACAAAAATCTATTGACATTTTCGTCAATGAATAAATATGAGACAAATGTTAGGCAGGGATGATTTGGGAAGAGATCCAGTCAGAACTGATGTCCTTCATGAGATGCGCACATTTGAATTGCTCAAAAATGTGAATGTCCGGGAGAAAGAGAAGAGCGAACGTGGATAAGTCGTTTATCCAAAAAGGCGACACGAAAGAGCTCAATTCAATCCGGATGCGCACACAGAAAGCTGCCTCTCAGGCGCCAGAACAAATGTAATATTTATAAAATCGTTTAACACTATTATGAACATTATGAACACTGGTATGAAGTATTGTTGGTCAAATGTTTTTTTTATAGATTTGCCTGCCATAGCCTTGGTACAGCGCTAATGCATAGGTTAAGTTCGACAATGACATTAGTTAGCTTGCAAAAACATAGGTAGGCTAATGTTAACTGAAATCTTTTCAGAACTATGTTTTTACATAATCTTGTCAAAAAACCAACAATGTAGAAACCTTTCTTTTCTAGTATGATTTTGTCTTTGATAAGAGCTTTATAACTTTTAAACAAGTATTTAAATGAGTTCAAGGTAGCATGACTGGCTTATACCACCATGATGGCACCAAGTGCATTCATACATCAATGCAACAATAAAATAATGTGTTTACTTTTGATAGTAAAACTTTTTTAAGTAAAAATCTATCTTTACAACTTTGACTCATTTTGGAGTCATTTGGAGTTCACTCAATGGAGTCATTTTTGATCAGTAGTATTTACTTTAACTCAAGTAATGGAGTTGTGTACTTTGTCCACCTCTGAAAATGTCACAGCCCAACGAGGGATTTTTGGTTCGCAAGAATCGCAACCCGCCATAAAACCAACGAAGAAGAAGAAAGTCGGATTTTGATGTGGGGTCTGGCAACCCTTGAAACCGGAAGTTGTCTTTCTTACAACGCTGCGCGGGAAAGGCTACTGTTTTGGTGAACGCGGGAGTAACACGAAGCAACTGTTGAACAATTGTTACGCCTATTGCAACTTTAATTGTCGAGGTAACTAGATGAATGTTTTCAACACACACAAAAATATGCCTAGTGACTTATTCATTTATTATTGATTGACATTGCGTGCTGTTACCATTAATGTTCTTCAAGAACCGTTGTGTTTGGTGTGTTCGTGTAGATGACGCTGTAATAGTTGATGTACTTTAATAGTACCTTGTTACAAACAAATGTTACTGTTTTACAGTCTGCTATAACGTTTATTAATGGTTCTCAATGTTTTCATATTCATGAATTGTGTACTTTTAAGCGTCAAATATATTCAAATGTCTACAGTGTTGATGTTGTTTACTTTACAGAATTGTAGCATTGCCTTCAACTCCACTGGTTATTTAGAGACCGTGTATTGCTGTTGTGAAGTTGTTAAATGATTTCCTATTTTGCTTTTCAGTATGCGTGTTTTCCTCTGTCTAGCCATCCTCTTTTACATTCTTTTATTTCTTTCATATTCCTCCTGTCTTAATCTTCATGACCATAGTATCTTTATCTCTTTATATCCATGTCTATCAGGAGTCAGGATGAAGGTGGTAACCTGTGAGATTGCTTGGCATAATAAGGAGCCAGTGTACAGTCTGGATTTCCAGCAGAGTGGTGAGGGAAGGACACAGCGACTGGCTACGGCTGGGGTTGACACCACAGTGCGGGTGAGAGAGAGCATCTACCTTGATTTAATACATCACAGGTGTCTCTTAAAGGATTAGTTTACTTTAAAATGAAAATTAGCCCATGATTTACTCACCCTCAAGGCATCCTAGGTGTAAATGACTTCATTATTTCTGATGACCACAATCGTAGTTATATTAATAAATATCCTGACTCTTCCAAGCATTATAATGGTGAACAGGGCTCACGAATTTGAAGCTCAAAAAAGTGCATCCATCCATCATAAACATACTCAACACTGCTCTGGGGGGTTAATAAAGTCTTTCTGAAGCGAATCGATGGGTTTTTGTAAGGAAATATCCGTATTTAAAACTTTATAAAGTAAAATATCTAGTTTCCACCAGACCGCCTTCCATATTCAACTTGCACAGAAAGTGTAACGCCTCTTGCAGTTCAAAACGCTTGCGATACGTCATATGTCGCTTATGATTATTAAAAGTGCTCATATTTTACTTAATACATTTTTTACTTTACACTCTTACAAAACCCCATCGATTTGCTTTAGAAGGCCTTTATTAACCCCCTGTAGCCATGTGGAGTACGTTTATGAAGGATGGATGCACTTTGAGCTTCAAACTCAATGGACCCTGTCACTGCCGTTATAAGGCTTGGAAGCATCAGGATATTTATTAATATAACTCTGATTTTGTTGAAAGTCATATACACCTAGGATGGCTTGAGGGTGAGTAAACCATGTGGTAATTTTCATTTTAAAGGGAACTAATCCTTTAAGTTAACACTGATTGCATATTACAGACTGTAAGATGAGAGAGCTGTTCTCTTTCAGATGTGGCGTGTGGATAAAGGGCCTGATGGGAAGGCTGTCGTTGAGTTTTTGTCTAACTTGGCACGACACACTAAAGCAGTTAACGTGGTGCGTTTCTCACCAACCGCTGAGGTCTTGGCATCTGGAGGGGATGGTAAGTTTAAAGTTAGATCATCACTTGGGTAAGTTCAGAAATCACTTCTAAATGGTTTAATTAAATATCTGCTTTTTCCAGATGCTGCCATCTTGCTTTGGAAACTGAATGACAATAAAGAGCCTGAACAAACCCCGACCTTTCAGGAAGATGAAGATGCTCAGCTCAATAAAGAGAGCTGGAGTGTGGTCAAGACTCTGAGGTCTGATTTTAATCCCTCCCAATTAAAATGTCCCTCCTTGACTGTCTTTGACTTTACATTTGGCATGAAATGAAAATCTTTTTTTTTTTAAATGCATGTTATTCATCTGTCCATATGTCTAATTTTACAACTTATTTTCTTCTTTTTTTGAGTAAATAATTTTTAATCAATGTCTTAACTCAAGCTTGATATATGCTATAATTTTGTCCGCTTAAATGCCTCCCCTTTCTTACAATCAACTGCAAGCTCATAGTTTGCTGTTCTCTGCCTACATTAATCAACAACCAATAGATATAACCACGTCACTATCCAACTTTTTTTTTTCTTTCCATAAACTCTTTCACTCAGGTATACATCACAATACAGAAGAAACCATCTGTGGCTACTTTTACTTTATAACTTTAAGTTATCTGATTAACTTTTGAAGAAACTTGTCAAAGCTCATATTGTCGTTTGTGTTTGTTAGGGGACACATTGAGGATGTATATGATATCTCATGGACCAGCGATGGAAATTTCATGGTTTCAGGCTCTGTGGACAACACTGCCATCATGTGGGACATCAACAAGGGTATGGAACGTGAATCAGTACTAAAGAAGTGCTATTAGTCTTAAAGGGTTAGTTCACCGAAATATGAAAGTTCTGTCATTTACTCACCCTCATTCCAAGTTTTGAGTAGCACCCTCGTTCCAAACCCATAAGACCTTCATTCATCTTTGGAACACAAATTAAGATATTTTTGATGAAATCCGAGAGCGCTCTGTCCCCCATAGACAGCAATTTAATTACCACTGTCAAGGTCCAGAAAGGTAGGAAAGACATTGTTAAAATAGTCCTTGGACTACAGGGGTTCAACCTTAATTTCCTGAAGCGACGAGAAAAATTTTTGTGCGCAAAAAGACAACAAAAATAACGACTTGGTTCAACAATCTCTTGTCTTCTGTGCTAGTCTCCTACACTGTTGACGTAGTAAATACAGTGCAGCTCTTTCGAAGAGCTAAGGCAGAACGCTGGCTTACCATTTGCCGACGCTGTTCACGTGAGCACCACAACGAATGCGAGTGATGCTGATGCAGAAGTAGAGCTCAGAAGTGCTGCACTGTTTATACTACCTCAACAGCTTAAAGGTCCTGTTCTTCGTGATCCCATTTTTCAAACTTTAGTTAGTGTGTAATGTTGCTGTTAGAGCATAAATAATACCTGTAAAATTATAAAGCTCAAAGTTCAATGCCAAGCGAGATATTTTATTTAACAGAAGTTCCCTTTCAAAAGCCTACAGCGAACGGCCGGTTTGGACTACATCCCTGTACATCCTGTTTTTTTTTTTGTTTTTTTTTTATTGACAAAAAACAGCAAAATACAAAACTCTCGTACGGGAAAGAGAGTATACACATACCAAAATGTAGTCAAAATACAAAAGTGAATAACTAAACAGAAAACAACAGAACAAAAAACAAAAAAAAAGGAACGGGCTATTTATAAACACAAGTCATTGTCAAAAAGGCAATTTTTTTCCCCCTTTCCATTTTTTCTCTTTTTTTTTGACTTTATACACACAATTCTGACTTTATACACACAATTCTGACTTTATATCACACAATTCAAATCTGACTATCACACAATTCTGACTTTATACACACAATTCTGACTTTATACACAGTTCAAATCTGACTATCACACAATTCTGACTTTATACACACAATTCTGACTTTATATACACAATTCTGACTTTATACACACAATTCTGACTTTATACACGCAATTCTGACTTTATACACACAATTCTGTACATCCTGCTTTAATGACGTCAGTAGAACAGTTTGTCGACTAACCCCCGCCCACAAGAATACGCAAAAAAGGGGGCGTGGTCTTGTTGCTCCCTAGTGGAGAAGAGGAAGTGTTGCGTTCGGTTCGGTTGCGTTTGTCGCCATGTCGTTCAGACGCTGTTATTTTCATCCCGGAGTCAAATCATTTTTGTTTGGCCTTCAGGGGCTGTAGTTTGAGCGCGTTCATCTCCCCGTTATGGTAAGAGGCGTGACCTTTCCGGGCAACGTGCCCTAAGCTGCTGTCGAATCACAACACGGGAACCGCTGGCGCAATCAGAACTCGTTACGTATTTCTGAAGGAGGGACTTCATAGAACAGGGAAATCTTTCAAGCCGTTTTGAGGACAGTGAAAACAGCGGTATACAGATAAGTAAATTGTGTGAAAAATACTGTTTTTTACACATGAAACATGAACACATGTTATATTGCACACTGTAAACACAATCAAAGCTTCAAAAAAACACGAAAAACGGGACCTTTAAGAGACTGGCACGGACGAGAATACATTTTAGTTTTAGGGATCAACCAATATGGAATTTTTAATGCCGATAGTGATTTTTTTTTTCATCAGTCTTAGCCGATGACCGATACGGGCTGCCGATATTTGGAGCCGATACTGCTTTTGATCCCTCGATTTACATCATAAAAATGACACAATGGTCATGATGATAACAATTAAAAATTTTAAAAAGGAAAATTTATTGAACAAAAAAAACAATATTTAACAAATAGTAAAAACAGGTGAGGTAGAACAAGAAAAAAGAGTTCAGTGGTGAAAATATATTCTGAAAATAAATATTTAAGCATAAATAAAATAATTACACTATTGCACACAGTAGCAACAAGCAAGCAGCATAATAGTGCACACTGACTGTACTATACAGTTAATTTTAAAAATATTTACAACCTAGTCATTTAATGCTTAGGTGCACTTAACTTAATCTCTTGTAGAGCAACACCAGCGGTAATTCAGGAAAAAATCTCCCAATATTGGCGAACGCAGCAGCCTTGTATCATCCGATGCCGATACACGTAAAAATTGCAAATATCGGCCCGATATATCAACTGGCCGATATATCGGTCTAACACTATTTAGTTTGTTGCGCAAAAGGTTGAACCACTGAAGTCACATGGACTATTTTAACAATGTTTTTACTACCTTTCTGGACCTTGAAAGTGGTAATTAAATTGCTTCCTATGGAGGGGTCAGAGAGCTTACCGATTTCATCAAAAATGTCTTATGGGTTTGCAACGACATGAGGCTAAGTAATTAATGACAGAATTTTCATTTTGGGGTGAACTAACCCTTTAAATTATGACTATTGTAAAATGGTAATAGGGTTTTAGCAAGCAGAACTTTATGATGTTCCTTCTGCATTTCTCCTCTGCTCTAGCTTGCTTCCTAATCTAGCTGTCAAATAAACCTGACCTTGTATATTACGTATATTGTTGGCTCTGTGATTAATTGCTTTTGTTCCTCTATTTTAAGTTGTTTTGGATAAAAGCGTCTGCTAAATGCATAATGGAACATTTGTTGAATTCAGTACCTGTTTTGTTTACAGGTCAAAAGATGTGCATTTTTAATGATCACAAGAGTTATGTGCAAGGAGTGGCATGGGACCCACTTGGGCAATACATCAGCACATTAAGCTCTGACAGGTTAGTGTTGATTTTGACTTTCAAATGAATTAAGCCATTACACATATCATAGACCAAGAATCTTGTGATGAGCATTTTGAAGTGAAACCTTTCATGGTTTTGCATACTGACGGCATGTAAAATCTCTGTGGCTTAGGGTAATGCGTGTGTACAGTGCTCACAACAGGAGAAAAGCTTACAGTGTGAGTAAGATGGCATCAGCCGCTGCTGCAGACGGAGAGGTGAGTGTCACTAGGATCTTCAGCCGGCCTTTATTTTTGTTATAGGGTAACTAAACCCCAGCTCAGAGCTTAACTCCACCCACTGGCAATATTTGAAAAATGCTGGAAAAGTGGGCAGAGCCCAGTGGAGACAGAGGGGATGAACCGAGGGCGTGCACCTGAGACCCGCAGTGACGGATTGATTGACAGCTGTCTGACTCGCGAGTCACAAAGATGGAGAATGACTGGAGTAGCCAGTAGCTTTTGCAACAGAACGGTCATTCTCCCCCACCTTCACCTGAAGTGGAGGAGGGTGAATTGTCTGTAGACACAGACCCGGAGCCTTATCAATGCGAGCTGCTGACTCAAACTGCGTTAACTCCCGATGCTGACGGTGCTAGTGAAGTAGCAGCGCAAGAGAGAATGAGACAATATGACCTAATCTATGAACAGTCAAATCCTCAATTTCCTCAAATAAAAGTTAGACTATATACTCCAGCACGTTACTGTATTGTTGTTCGTTACGACGGCAACCACTTGCGTGTCAGGGTTTGAAAGTGCTTCTCATGTATGAAAATGATCTGTACACATGACGGGCGGCAATAATATCGCAAGAAAAGCCTGATGTGTACTGAAAACTGCATTATTTAACAGTTTTTTCTTTATTACAATGTTAAAGCAAGTGTCAAGTAAGTTTAATTTATAATGTTTCTACTTCATGTAACATTAGAGTTCACACTGGAGTGAAGCCGCTCTCATCATGTGATTGGGGAAAACATTTCTGAGGGCGTGGTGAGCTTGTGCCAGGGGCGTGTGTAGTGAGCCGTTGGAGGAATCATCATAGTCACGATGACCTACAACGTCCAATAGGAAAATTCAACTGCAGTAGCCACCGTTCAACCTTAAGATGGCAGCACTTAGAATTATAGAATTAAAACACTTTATACCCAAATGTCAAAACATTTACTCGAATCAATGAACAGCATTAATAAAGCCCCAGTCTTGCAGATCATTAACTAAAAAAAAGTTGGTTTAGGGCAGTGTTAATTTTGACAGCAAATTTTGATTTAGTTTTAGTCATAGTCTTTTGACTAAAATGCCATTTAGTTTTAGTCATATTTTAGTCACCTGAATTGTTTTTAGTTTTAGTCTAGTTTTAGTTGACTAAATATCATAGGATTTTAGTTTATTAAATCTACAGTAGATTTAGTCTCCTTAAATCTAATGAGTTTAGTTAAATTGTAATACATTAAGCATTTTAGCATTACATAACAGACTGCCACTTGAGCTTACATTTTGACATCATTTTGTTTTGTACATTAAAAATACATGAAAGGAGAGCTCAATTCACTTTTTTTGTTTATTTTTTAAAAACATCTATATAGTTTTTATAACTTTGTATTTCTGTTTTAGTTAGTAGGCCATATCAGGTTAAGCTAAAGCTTCAAATAAGTTTTATTTTTTATTTCAGTAAACATTTATTTAATTTCAAGTAATGAAGACCTTTTTTATGGTTTTAGTTAGCCGTTATAACCCTAATACTTTATTGAATTTGTGTCACATACTGGTCTTTCCTCCTGACTATGAATTAAATGGAAATTAAATTAAATACAGTTTATTGTGTAAGCAAAAACGAATATATAATGCGTGACTTTTAATTATAAACAAGCTCGAAATATACCGGGACTCTTATTTTGAAATGTATGCGCCTTACTATTGCAGTTGCAGGATGCTCATTCAAGTTCAGATGAGGGAGATGAAATATGCATTGTTACAACCATCTAAAACATATTACTATATAAGCATCATAAAGTAAACATTGTCATTGTTCATCAGTATTAGTTCATAAACAATTGCCTGGCATAAATGTGTGTTATTCGTTGATTGTGAACCGCTCTGCAGCGCTGTATTGGGGATGCGTGAGCCTGTAGAAGCTCAACAGCGCTGTGTTTTCCAGCGGTTAGATCAGCACGTTCAAATCAAATGAGCGGATCTGGTACACAGGATATCAGTTCGGACTGGATCTCTTCCCTAATCGTCCCTCCCTAACATTTTCGTCTTGTTTTTATTTTTCGTTCATAGTTTTTGTCATCCAACACTAGTTTTTTTTTAGTTATCGTCTCGTTTTCATCAGTGAAAAAAGGTGGTTGACGAAAATTGACACAAATTATCTGTCAACGAAATTAACACTAGTTTAGGGTTTAGTTACCCTTTAAGGGATTGTCTTTGGCTTACCACTATAACCAGTAGATGGCATCAGTGCAGCTCTTATTGTTTTTTTTTTTGTCGTTTCCACTCCTTAACATATTTTTGTCACACTTTTTGCTTTTGAATTAATATATTGACGTTATGAAATCACTATTATAAAATATAAAATCATCAAGAAATAAAATTGTCTAAGTTTTGTTCTGAAGTATGAAGTAGGAAAAGTCAGTACCATGGAAAACAAAAACGTGAGTGAGATTACATAGTAATTTACTTTACTTACAAGTAAAGAGCGCTCCTTTTATAGTCACTGAAGATACTTCTCTCAAATGTTAGTCTGAACTGAAGCCCTGCCTTTAGTTCTTGGGTCAGTTCTAAGTACTAAGTTCTCAGTAGATAATATATATGTTTATTATAACAATTATTGATTCATTTTTATTTTTTTTTTAATTGTCACTTTATTATATAATATTTGTGTGTTTTGCTTGAGTAAATGTGTTTTTTATTTATTTTTTATTGTTGTAATGATTTCAGGTGAAGAACTACAGAATGTTCCATGATGACAGCATGAGATCGTTCTTCAGACGTCTCACGTTCACACCAGATGGGTCATTCCTCCTTGCACCAGGTACACTTCATTTAAAACACTTTTACATTTATATACTGTGTATGCAATGTATGTGAGACTAGTTATTATAACAAACTATTTAATGCATTTTGACACGCTTATTTGAAACATTATACAGTATGAATTTTTGGCCTGGTATCCATTTACATGTACATTTCTTCTGTAGTTATGGAATATTTGTATTATTTTATTTTTAGCTGGGTGCGTTGAGGCTGGAGAGAATGTTACAAACACCACATATGTGTTCTCCAGAAGAAGCTTTAAGAGGTTTGTGTTCTAAATGTGTGTTTTCAATTGTAAAGCTAGGCATTGATCAAACACAAATTACCATTCAAATGTTTGGGGTCATTATTAATTATTATTATTATTAATATTTTTATTCAGCAAGTATTCATTAAATTGATCAAAAGCAACAGGCTTATTGTGAATAAATTGTTAAAAAAAAACAATTAAATTAAAAAGAACATTAAATTCAAATTGTTTACTGTAGTTTTGTCGAATAAATGCAACCTTGCGCATAAAATATTTTTCTTGTTATCAACCCCAAACTTTTGAACGAATGTGTAAACTTTAACGTCTTTTAAAATGCAGCATGAAAAACTTGTGGTTCCAGTATTTTAAATAAGAACCAGTTTATAATGCCCAGCCTGAATGCTGACAGTCAACTTTATATGTTTAATTGTTTGTTTGTGTCTCAGACCCATTGCTCATCTGCCCTGTCCATCTAAAGCGACCCTGGCTGTGCGTTGCAGCCCAGTGTACTTTGAGCTGAAGACAAAGAGAACTGAAGGTACAAACAATATTCTTCCAGAGCTGTTTGTGTTCCATGCAATGGAAAGACCGTGCTCTTCCCTTTTCTAGTGTTATCAATAATATCGTATATGTATTGATATTGATACTGAAATATCTGAAACCGTTCCAGTACTCCTTTTCTGCAGTATCAATATACTGATACCAGCTGCGCATTCATTCAAGCACTCTCTTCTCTCCGACAGCAAGTTGACACACACTGGCCTCCTCTCACACTCGACTCATTCGCTCCTGTCAAATAGTACTAGTATTTCGCATAATCTGACTCATTCCTGCAGGTTTCACGCTTACACCAAAAGCGTGTGCACCACTGACCTATATTGAAAACAAAATCCACTAGAATAGCGAGTACTTGCCATACAATTGTTTCCATGATCACGGCCAAAGAAAGGAGTATACAAATTGTCAAAATGCCTGGTTTGGCAAGTATTCAGGTAAATACAGTCCGTTTTGGAACGTAAATAGTTGAGAGAAAATGCATGTTGTGTAACCGTATATAGGATCCATGCATAAGCTTAGTGACAGCAGCCTAATAAACCTGCTGCTGTCTGTCATGTTAATCAAAGATCCAAAGGCAAAGAGAAAATAATTCGCTGCTCTTGACTGAATAACTTTTGTTACTTTAATTTGTACAATGAGGACTATACAGTGTTATTTTACATTTATTAACTTTAACCCCGTTTCCTCAAATTACCCGGAATAATTTGTTCCAGGAACTTTTTTCCCAGGAACCCTTTTCCCCCCAGACCTGCTGCTGTCTGCGTTTCCATCACAGTCTAAAATACCGTGAAGATTAGTCCGATGACGCAGGACTGCGTGTGACTTTCCAGAGCCCACTGGATTTCGTCCTCCACAAATAAACGCAATAAAGCCTGAACCTCGTCATCGGCCGTATTTTTTAAACTCCATTGTTGATTCGAATAGTAAACAACTCTTACTGCACGCACCACAGATTTTTAGGTTTAAATAAAATGTTGCGTGAGCTCAACCAATCAGCATGTTCAGCGCCCAAGTTCCACCCCGAAAGTTGAACATGAACATGGCTTTAAAGTTTGTTTATTCCATTTGTATTTATTTATGCTATTGTTTGCAATGTGTTTATTTCTTATTTTATTACTGGCTGTTTACTTGTCTTTTTTTTATTTAGATCGATTAAAATAAATCCTGTTCTGTGTAGGCTATTGCAACAATTACCCAAATTATCATAAATAATGGCGGTATATATGGTTGTTTTCCCTGTGGTATCGAATATCGCTATTTTTCAAGGTATCATATCGAAGTTGTAAATTCCAGTATTGTGACAACACTACTCTTCTCTGTTCTACAGATGGTTCACTGAAGCCGGTGTCCAATGCGTTTAATTTGCCATATCGGCTGGTGTTTGCGGTTGCATCGGAAGACTCCATCTTCTTTTACGACACACAGCAGACGCTGCCGTTTGGATATGTTTCCAACATTCATTACCACACACTGAGTGATCTGAGCTGGTAAGGCACATATGCAAATGTGATTAACCGACTAGTTAATGTATAGATATATAAATGTAAATAATTTTTGATGGTATTTATTCATTTTTAAATGTCCATTCCTGGCCTTTTGCTGCTTTATAAATAAGGAGAATAGTGGGGAATTTGCAATAATTGATAAATGCCACCATAACCTGCTATTTCTCATGAGTCACAGAGGCATACCATACAGAAGAGAGTAGCGTGAAACACTCCTCTGTCTATTTAGAAATGGATTTGTCATAGATGAAATCCATGACAATTGACCAACCAATGCTATTGTTCAAGTTATAGAAAATGCAGACATCTAGTGTCTAGAATCATTTTGAAAATAGCAGTTATTGACTAACATTTGCTGCTATGCACATTGTTCCACAGGTCTCGAGATGGCTCCTTCTTGACAGTGTCGTCCACTGACGGCTACTGTTCCTTTGTGTCATTTGATGAGGGAGAGCTCGGCACCCCATTAAAGGAACGACCTCCACTGGAGATGGTGACCCCATCCTCTACCAATGAGAAGAAGGGAAAAAGACCCTCAGCCAATGGCAAGACTGCTTCCCCCGTGCCTCGCCAGGCTAACATACCTGCTGTACAGGAAAAGGAGAAAGAGGGATCTGCATCCTCGAAGACCCCCAGCGTATCTGGTCCAGAAGAGAAACGCACACCACAAGGGCTGAAAACCAAACCTCAGCCCAGAAGGATCACACTCAACACCCTGGAGGGCTGGGGCAAACCCAGCACCCCCAAATCACCTGCAGCTGCCGCCAGTACAACCCCCAGCACACCTAAATCTGCTCCCTCTACCCCTGGATCCAGCAGAGGACCTCTTACACCTCATACAGCCCCCAGCACTCCCCTTGGACCCCTCAACTCCAAAAGTATCACAACTCCAAAAGGACCCACTCCTAGGTAGGGCGGTACACCTGTGGTATGTAACATTGACCACGTTTACATGTGCACCAAAAATGTGATCGTTTCTAATAATCAGATTAAGGTCTTGATCGCAGTAAGATGTTTACATGACATGAGCAGAACTCTTCACTAATAATCACGAATAATCAGAATAAGTATGGTTATACCACACTCAGATAGGCATACAGTATGCATGTTACCGGCCATTGTTTTAATATACTCACATCAAATTCAAAATAATTTTTTATGGGCGTACTGGATATTATTCGGAGCAGTGATGAACATTGCCTTGCCGGGTTTGCCTACGCTGCCATCACGTTCTTCGCACCGTCTGGATGAAGAAGCAAAGATCCACGGCGCGTTGCTTTACAGAGTTTAGCGATTTGATTCAGAATAATGTCATGGAATTCATTCATGAAGTTATGTGAACAACACAAGGCATCCGTGCACATGTGCACTTTAGTCAAGAGTGGTAATAATGTGTTTAAGGTTGTTTACATGGCTGGTTATTGCCACCTAGTTTTATGCAAATATGGTTATTACGATTATGAGCTTAATCGCATTAGTTTAATTTGAATATTGCCAAAATCACATTATGAGGGTACATGTAAACACACTGATTGCTTTTAACCATACCACCATTCCAAATTTGGGCTTTGTAAGATTTTTTTTTAATAAGAAATTGTCATGGCAACCCATAAATGTATCCCAGGAGATTATAGATTTAGTGTAACAGCCTAATCCATGACCTTAACAGTAAAGGAAATGTTCACAATAGTTCAAGTATGTACTTCTCTTTCAGACGAATTTCACTGACTCCAATTGTATCCAGATCCCCCACTCCCTTTGTCACCCCATCTTCCACTGAGAAATCCAAGCATGGTTAGTCGAGACGTTTATTGCATGCTTAATGTTCTAAATACTTAATGTTTCAATTATTTGCTTAAATTGCATTTGTATGGTCTGTAATAAAATTTGTATTACAGAGAGACCATCTCCTCCCAGTGACCCAGCGTGCAAACCTCCTGAATCCAAGAGGTCCAAGACTGTCCAAGATGTTCCCAATGGTACTGCCCAGAGCAGTGAGCACACAGTGGGCACAGAACCCACTGCCACACCCCAGGAACCATAGGCACTGAGCATGGTTCTTTGTGCCTCTTTATTGACACTCGCATCCTCAAAAATAAAATATAAACCAGTAAATTTGATATTTGATGGACATGGAGTCAGTTATGAATTTTCTGGAACTCATTTTCAATGTTTTTCTATTAATAATTGTGTGTGTTCTTTAAGAGAAAGAAATGCATTTAATTCTTTAAAACAACCTTCTCCTCCATGAATTAAATTCATATTTTATTGGACAGGAATGTTTTACTGTTGGACCATCTTTTTGAATTTAGTTTTCTTCACAAAGAATTCTTAAGAATGTTACTGTCTTTGAAGTACAGAATGTTTAGATATAATCGATTGTCATGTTATGTAAAGATTTGCTTGAACATTTTGAGATTCTTTAAAAAAAAAAGCACTAAATGACTTGCCTTGATTGGATGGTTTTTGACTCTTAGAATTTTGCTGCATTAAGCTTTTGACACTGAGTTTTATAGAATATCATGATGAAAATGCAATGAAGTTTATATTATATTGTAGGATGTTATTATACAAGTTATGTTTTATTATTTTTAACAGTAACTAGCTCTGTGTTAAGGGAAGTATATGAACTTGAGTTTAATATAGCAAGTACAAACACTTTTACACTCCAGGATTAAGTTCATAGGTCCTTAGATTTTTAACTTTTGAATTGTATTACCAGACAAATTTGTACTATACATGTTAAATATTGATCAAGCAAAGTCATACAATTTATTTAAAAGAACAGGGCAGTTTCTTAAACATGACTTATCTTTAAGGAAAAATCACAGTAACTTTTACACTTCCTAATTTGGTCTTTCCCCATTTAAAACCAATTTCAGTATTCTGTTTAAAATAACCAAATGTATTAAAGCATTCTTTACAAAGTTTAAATTAAAAAAAAGTATGTTCTCATTTTACATTAAAACCACTGACGGATGAAGTGACTAACATTGATTATGTCAAGCTTTGGGATATACACCATGTTGCCAAAAGTTTTGGGAACCCTGCCGTTCATGTACATGAACTTTAATGACATCCCATTCTTAATCCGTAGGGTTTGGAGTTAGCCCACCTTTTGCAGCTATAACAGCTTCAACTTGTCTAGGAAGGCTTTCCACAAGGTTTAGGAGCGTGTTTATGGGAATTTTTTACCTTTCTTCTAGAAGCGCATTTGTGAGGTCAGGCACTGATGTTGGATGAGAAGGCCTGGCTCGCAGTCTCCGCTCTAATTCATCCCAAAGGTGTTCTTTCGGGTTGAGGTCAGGACTGCAGGCCAGTCAAGTTCCTCCACACCAAACTCCCTCATCCAAGTCTTTATGGACCTTGCTTTGTGCACTAGTGCACAGTCATGTTGGAACAGGAAGGGGCCATCCCCAAACTGTTCCCACAAAGTCGGGAGCATGAAATTGTCAAAAATGTCTTGGTATGCTGAAGCATTATGAGTTCCTTTCACTGGAACTAAGGGGCCAATCCCAACCTCTGAAAACAACCCCACACCATAATCACCCCTCCACAAAACTTTACACTTGGCAGAATGCAGTCAGGCAAGTACCGTTCTCCTGGAAACCACCAAACCCAGACTTGCCAGACAGAGAAGCGCGTTTCGTCACTCCAGAGAACATGCCTCCACTGCTCTAGAGTAGAGTGGTGGCGTGCTTTACACCACTGCATCTGACGCTTCATATTGCACTTGGTGATGTAAGGCTTGGATGCAGCTGCTCAGACTTGGAAACCCATTCCATGAAGCTCTCTACTCAATGTTCTTGAGCTAATCTGAAGGCCACACAAAGTTTGGAGGTCTGTAGCTATTGACTCTGCAGAAAGTTGGCGACTTCTGCGCACTGTTCGCCTCAGCATGCGCTGACCCCGCTCTGTGATTTTATATGGCCTACCACCTCGTGGCTGAGTTGCTGTTGTTCCCAATTGCTTCCACTTTGTTATAATGCCACTAAAAGTTGGTCATTGAGTATTTACTTTTAGTAGTGAGGAAATTTCAAGAATGGACTTATTGCACAGGCGGCAATATATCGCGGTACCATGCTTGAATTCACTGAGCTCCTGAGAGCGACCCATTATTTTACAAAAGTTTGTAGAAGCAGTTTGCATGCCTAGGTGCTTGATTTTATAAACCTGTGGCCATGGAAGTGATTGGAACACCTGAATTCAATTATTTGAAGGGGTGTCCCAATATTTCTGGCAATATAGTGTATAAGCAAATCAACTGTCAGAAGCAAGTGAAAATATCTGACCGACTTTGACCAAAGGCCAAATAGTGATGGCTAGATGACTGGGTCAGAGCATCTCCAAACGGCAAGTCTTGTGGGGTGTTCTTGTTATGCAGTGGTACCTACCAAAAGTGTTGCAAGGAAGGACAACCTGTGAACCAGCATCAGAGTCATGGGCACCCAAGGCTCATGCATGTGGGGAGCGAAGGCAAGCCCGTCTGCTTCGATCACACAGAAGAACTACTGTAGCTCAAATTGCTGAAAAACGTATAGCTAGCGCCTGGGCCTGCAATGGGCACGTGAGCATCAGAATTGGACTATGGAGCAATGGAAGAAGACTGCCTGGTCTGATGAATCATATTTTGTTTTAGATCAGGTGTGTGTGCGTCATTTACCTTGCGAAGAGATGGCATTATGGGAAGAAAACAGGCCAGCAGAGGCAGTCCCTTACAAAAAATAAGTTCTAACGTTTATTTTATTATATTTTATAAGTATATTTATTATTTTATAAGTATATTAAGTTATTTATTTTATTAAGTATACTTAAATGAAGTTCAAGTATATGTAGTAAGTATACTAATATCAATGTAGTAGTATATTTGTACTATTTCAATACTCCTAGGGGACTAAATTGGCCCACTTTTTAGTATATATAAGTATACTTATAAGTATACTTTAAGTGTAGTAGTAATAAACTGAGTACATAACCAGTTTACAGCTACGTTTTTAGTTTGTACTGCTACTATACTAGAAGTGAACTTGTAGGTATACTGATAGTTTACTAGTTGTAGCACATTTTTAGTTTATGAAAGTACACTTTGAAGTATACTCTTAGTAAACTACTATGCAGTTTTATACTGCAAGTATACTTGTAAGTTTTCTTTAAGTGAACTTAAAATTATACTTATAGTTTACTATTATTTATATATATTATTATTATTTTTGCTCTTTAAGTATACTATGTTCCTATGAGGTATTAATTTGTATACTTAAAATACTAAAATAATCTTTTAAACAAACATTAAATGTTGATTTATATGCTGTTTAATCTTTGATGATTGTGTTAGCTTACATGTGCATAGGCAATGCTTCTGCTGTTTCTTCTTCACTTGTGTTTTGATTCAGAGATGCTGTACTCTTTCAGAAGATGCGGAATAGAGGCCCCTACCATATAACAGTGAAAATATGGATTGCCAGAAATTTCCATTAATGGTGGGAAAGTGTTGTCTCATAAATTATGAACAATTCTGTAAATTCCTGTGTATACTAGAAGTGGACTACACAGAAATTCACATACTCAGAATTAGGAAAACATCTGTTTTCGTTATGAATCAATATTTAAAAAATAAAAACTATAGTGTGAGTGCCAAAATGTGCAAGTTTGTAAGACTATGTAAAACCATGTTAGTGTAATGAAAGAGTATATTTTAGGCTATTGAGTATATTTTAAGTATATCTCAATCAAAAGATTCAGTAGGCCTATACAAGTACAGGACAAATCTTCTTAGACTTTTCTGTCAGTATAAGTCATACTGAAGTGTAAGTTTAAGTATATTTCTTATTAGGAAATTATGTTGGTCCCCTTTTGCTGCCAAAACAGCCCTGACCTGTTGAGGCATGGACTCCACAAGACCCCTGAAGGTGTGCTGTGGTATCTGGCACCAAGATGTTAGCAGCAGATCTAACAAATCCTTGCGAGGTGGGGCCTCCATGGATCGGACTTGTTTGTTCAGCACATCCCACAGATGCTCGATTGGATTGAGATCTGGGGAATTTGGAGGCCAAGACAACACCTCAAACTCATTGTTGTGCTCCTCAAACCATTACTGAACTATTTTTGCTCTGTGGCAGGGCGCATTATCCTGCTGAAAGAGGCAACAGCCACCAGGGAATACCGTTTCCATGAAAGGGTGTACATGGTCTCCAACAATGCTTTGGTAGGTGGGACGTGTCAAAGTAACATCCACATGAATGGCAGGACCCAAGGTTTCCCAGCAGAACATTGCCCAAAGCATCACACTGCCTCCGCTGGCTTGCCTTCTTCCCATAGTGCACACGCACCCGGCCATCCACGTGATGTAAAAGAAAATGTGATTCATCAGACCAGGCCACCTTCTTTCATTGCTCCGTGGTCCAGTTCTGATGCTCACATGCCCACTGTTGGCGCTTTTGGCAGTGGACAGGAGTCTGGGCACCCTGACTGGTCTGAGGCTATGCAACCCCATACGCAACAAACTGCGATGCACTGTGTATTCTGACACCTTTCTATCAGAACCAGCATTAACTTCTTGAGCAATTTGAGCTACAGTTGCTCATCTGTTTGATCGAACCAAATGGGCCAGCCTTCGCTCCCCACGCCATCACAATATGGCCCTCGTCAAACTCGCTTGTCCATTTTTCCTGCTTCTAACACATCAACTTTGAGGACAAAATGTTCAAGAATGGAAATGGTGCTGTTTTCTTAGAATCATCTGTGTGTGTTTTATCACATGATTTACCATAAATCAAATAAATAAAACTTATTAAAGCTTTCAATCCATTTATCAAATACTGAACACAGTAAATGTAGCACAAACGTATCATGAAAGCAGCTATTTCTACAATAATTGGAAAGTGTTGAGAAATTAATATCCCATCTTGTGGCCCAATCTTTCTGAATTAGAGTCATGTTTAGGGTGTCAACAATAAATCGTTCTCAACTAATATATCATTGAACAGTGACATTAAAAACCGAGAAATTATGTTTATAATGTAATTTGACAGTGTACTCTTAAACCTTGCCAGGATTAGAACTGAATCTATCATGAAAGATCATGCCATCCACAACAGTATGTTGGAAACCTCATGTATGGCAGAGCCAACAGCCAACTGAACCATGTCATGTGGTTAGTTGAGTCATCCTGTGTCGTTATCAACAAGCAGAGGAGTGTACATGTAACATAAACATGGCAAAGCACATTACATGCAGGCTTTAATGTCCTTCCTGTGGCAGATTTATGTGGCACTTTCATGGCGCCTTGCATTGTGGATCTGGTAGAACACTGTTTTCCTTTCATATTGCCTATGATTAGAGGAAAGACAATAAATTAGTGTGACAACCTAGCTGATGATGTTTCAGAATATACAAGCAATGTTCCTGTAAAAATGACAGGCTGTCCTGTAATGACATAGTGCAACTTTGAAAGCTATTGTTTGGATTATGAATCTTCTTTACCAGTAATCCTACACTGATTCTTGACAATCGATTACCATTACAATACATTAGATGTCTGTTCCTTGTCTTCTTTCAGTACCTCCAAGTACTGTTTAATTTTCTGTGACGGTTGCTATTGAAGGCATCAGGTTCAGTTTGTTTGTTTACTGAATTGAATCCCTCATGTTTTTTTCAAAGAGGTTTCACTATAGTCACTGTATTATTTTGTATTAATTTATATATATATTTGTTTGATTGTTACTTGCTCTACAGAGAAGAAACCTTTACTTGAATCAAATTACCACAATTTAAACTTCACTTCACTAATACCATTTCCCAAAATGTAACATACACTTGCAAAAATTTAGGGAAATAGGAAGTTTCAGCATATCATGCAGGGGAATTGGTTGAATAAGGCTACAGTTTTGTGTAAGGGAAGGATCAATGACCTCATTGGTCAGTTATTTTGCATGTTAAAAGGAACATTGACCTATTCTTTGATTGTCTGTGTCAATTACATTTATGCAGCATTGAAATGTGAGTGTACCTTGCTTAATTAAAATAACCCATATAGGCTATTAAACCATACACACAGGCAAAATCATACACACAATAATAAAGTCTAGTGTGTTGTTTCACAGGCCCAATACAATAACATAAATGTGAGATAAGGTTTAAAATAAAAGTAGGGGTGTAGTCAGACATTGTGTTTGTTTCCTCAAAAATAATCCCAGATTGGATTTCATATTAAAATGTACACCTTTAAAAGGCAACTGCGTTGACAATATGGGTTTATTACAGCATTTTCCCTCTGCATTCATTTGGCTAAATATACGAAAATTACAATAGATTTGAACAACCATGCATACATTGCACAATGCATGAATAAATAAAAGCTAACCTTAACCATGACATAATCTATCGACCAATAAATCATGCAGACAAATAGCCTAAGATAATGTATAGCTTCACATATCTTTGAAGGGCTAAAATGAAAACAGGTCGAAGAGAAACAATATTTTCGCACTGTTGTCCTTTTTCATATTGATAAACTTGACACTAAGTAAGGTAACGCTGACGTCAACAACCTATCTTCATGTAGGGAAAAAGTAGGGAAAACAGACCGGTGAGTGACAGGCTCAATGACCAATGGCGTTGTTCGCAGTCGATGTTCTTTAAAGAATCAACCAATGTGCGTCAAGGAAGGGAGGGGGTGAGGCACTTGGGCGTCGAGGCGAAGTTAGGTTGACGAATGGCAACCAACAGAGGACTACGAGTTAAAAATTGGATTATTTGATCATCTGACTGGCTTTAACGTTACATGAACGGACGCGGAGCACGTTAAGGGGAAACCGCGGATGAAATTGATGATTTTGGATGCCGCCGTTCCGTTCTGATGTGTTTCGGGAGGACCCCCGCGTCTCGCGCATAGGTCGCGCGATAGATTAGCTGCGGCGTGCTGAAACCGAGTTCAAGAAATCACAAGTTGCACGCGCGAGAGGAAGACCCTTCCGCGAGATTGTTATTGCTGCCCGCCGAGAAATGTGGACGTTCGGATCTCCTGTTATGACGTAGTTGGCGTTTCGTGACACATTGTTAATTCAATTGCAGTTATATCTGATGGAAGAGGCCCTAAAGTACCTGCCTAAATAATAATAATAATTTAATATTGATGGATGGCAGCCAACTGCACATTTGACAGATTGAGACATTTTTCAGTCGATTGATTTTTGTGTTTAGTTCAGTTTCCCGAGACAAGCAGACTATTGAAAAACTTGACATCCATGTTTCCAAATTTGTTTGAATTATAATAAGTGGTCAGGATTTACTTATGGCTTTTGATGGTGGAAGTTACTCATCTGTCTTGAATTCAGTGTCTCGCGGAGTTGCAGTGTTTCACGTTTGATAGGATGTAATGTCACATCTTACGCACCAAAGATTATGGACTTTATTGTAAACTACTTCAGCTACTAGTCCAGTGCTTTTTAACAAAAATAACCTGGATGTCCAAGACTTGTTAAGAGAGACTGTCTTATTTATTCATAATATTATTGATTACGCTTGCTACTTAAATATACATATTGAGGATTTGCTGTGAATGTCCTTTGAATCTCCAACAGATGGTAA
The DNA here is from genome assembly GCF_949357685.1 of Gobio gobio. Lineage (NCBI taxonomy): Eukaryota > Metazoa > Chordata > Actinopteri > Cypriniformes > Gobionidae > Gobio > Gobio gobio. Next base: position 37,285,359 of record NC_137103.1, on the reverse strand, counting down.
AACATCATTGACACTTCTCAGAGCATCGTTGGTTTCAGAAACGTCTCAATGTCGGTGTATGAAGCCAAGTTTAAAAGTTCTGCTTTTTACACATAAGAGAAAGGATTACAAACAAGCTGCACTGAAAGTGAAAGTGTATTGAGAAACGAATCCGGTAAAATATGGCAAGTGAATGCACCTACAGTGCTCAGTATGACACTGATGACACCTTTCGCACTACGAAACTCTCAGCGGACGAGCAGCGGGAACGCGCGGGGTATGTGAACGGCGGCTGCGCGTCCCTCTCTTCTTCTGCCTTCGAGGTCATCGGCGGCTCGCTTTACCGCAGAAAGTTGGAGAAGGGGTTCGTCCAGTACCGGGAGGTGCTAGCTGAAGACAAGCGACTTCAGTCCATAACAACCTTCCACGAGAAGAGACCCGGCAAGTCGCACCACACCCTGGAGGACACATACAGACTGGTGGCCGAGCACTATTGGTGGGAAGGTTAGTCATTTTTCTCTTATGGTATTATTTTATTTTGACTATCGATACATTTCATTTAAGTGTCTGTTTTGAATTAGTTTTATATCTGAACTTTGCATCAAATAACCACCATCAAGTTTATAAGTGTTTTAATGAGTAATTTATTCAGTTAATTATAATATTATTAAAGTTATGTATTCAAGAGAGTTGTCGAATCGATTTCCTGCGAGAAGTGCAACAGCGACTATTGGCGACGCAACAATATTTATGCAAATGAGCAGTGCAACTAAAGTTACCAACGTGACACAGTTGAAATAGTCACCATGAAATAAAAATTGACAGGTCTTTATTTTCTTTTTATTATCGGAGTGCTTATTATAAATGATTTATCCGTGCACGTCATTGTTGTTTGTAAAATTCATGTGCCCTCGTTATCTTTTTTAATATACTATTATTATGTCTTTCATTTCAAACACATTTAACACAAATGGACATTTCCTTTAAAGACATGTTTTCCCCAATAATGAATCCCTATTGTTAACTTCAACTCTCTTTTCCTTTCATTTCTGTGTGATAATACCCACCACCAACACACACAAAAAAACACATTTGGAAAAATATTCAAAGAGTATATAGTTAGACACTTTTTTACATATGAAAAAATAACATTCACATATTTATCTCTAACTCTAATAATGAACAATAATTTCTAATAAGTAATTCAAATAATGTTATTTAAACATCAAATGATAATATTAAATAAGTAAATTAAAAGGTAGGGAGGATTATATAAAAATAGTTGCATAGGTCCTATACCCAAAACTATATATTGTATCTTAAATATATTTGTTTTCTTAAAAATGACCTCCATTATCTGAATTACATCTATACAAAATTGTGTTATTATTTTACAAGTTTAAAATATGAGTATAATGAGCTTTAAGTTCACAGCAACTTCTCCAGCAACCTAAATATAAATGATTATACTTAGAAGATATTTATGGTGTTATAAAATATTGCATATTAACTTTTCCAAGCATATTCTTGCCAATATGGATATTGAATGGTTCTTAATTTTTCTTTTAAACTTTGTTTCCAGTCTTCTTCTGTTATGTTATTATCTAGTTCATTTTCCTATTTTGTTTTAATATTATGTAAACCTGTATCCTTAATTAATTAATTTATTCGTCCTATCAAATTATCTACTCTTTTAATTCTACTAATTTAAATCATAAAGTGCAACAGAGGATGAATATCGTCTAAAGTTTTTACTTTAATTTCATCCTTTAAATAACTTCTTATTTGAAGAGATTTGTAAAATAGTTTCCTATACAATACACATTTCCCCTAATCAAATGTCTCCATCATATCTCCATAAATGTGATACATTCTTATAAGCTCTTTACCAGCCCTCGTTATCTTTAATCAAAATAAGTTCCCCTCCCTCTTGCAATGACATCTCTTTTCTGATTATGTGTTTACTGGAACAAAGGCGGGACAACCTGACACTCTAATGAGATCACAGCAATTAGCAAAATACAATGATCCAATCAATTCCCAATGGACAAAGTTCTGCCCTACGTCTTTTTCATGTTCATGAAGCTGTTTCACTCAGATATACGTCACAATAGGGAAGAAAAGACTATTGCGACTCTTTCATGTAGACTTTAAATGTGGTCATTGTGATCTAGGCTTTTTTGGTTCTAACTTGACTGTAAATTACTGTAATGGATAATTAACTTTTAATTTTTGAACAGGTAGGGGACTCTTCATACCAATTGCTTGCTTACTAAAATTGCTGTATACATGGACGTAGGCCTATTTATTAATTATTATCTAGGGATGCACTGAATTTTCAGAAACCAAAATTATTCGGCCGAAAATAATTAAAAAAATTGCACTTTCGGAGTTGCACTTTTCGGCCGAATAAGTGAAAAGACCAAATAAATGTAACCGAACAATTACATTTTTGATGACGCGACCAAATATAGCAACCAGCGCATGTGAGAGAGAAGCACGCACGCTTCAAAATGCAGCAAACATGTCGGAAGTGTCGGAGCATTAAAGTAAAAATGGCCGTTTGCAGACACTGTCTAAGCACTCTCAAATGCAAGCAAAAGCACCCTCAGTTGATACTGTAATAATATATTTGGCAAAGGCTCCAGTGCATATTTGTGTCTGACTGTAGAACGTCAAATGTATCCATTTACAACGTGTTTCTGCTGCGGTGACAGGCTCGCAAAACCTCTCATGAACAAACAAACAAAGTGTAGACACGAATCGACTAGGGATGGGCATTTTTGTCAATTTCTCATTTCGATCATCGATAGGTCTCAAAAACGAGTACTCGGGGGCGGGGCATGTGCAGGGGGCGGGGCATGTCCGTCATTAAGATAATGAAAATGGTTGTTGACAAACGTGACATGAAAACAGGTACATGAAAACATGAACATATAAAACAAAAAATAACTGCTAGATTATGATGCATAAATGTCTTTGAAAAAGAAACATCTTTATAAAATGACCGTCTCAAATAACCACGTCATAATATCGAGCATTGCATTTGAGCTGAAACTGTGAAATAACACCACCCTGCAGAGCTTGCTAGCTGGTTAATAAACTCAACCAAACGCACCCTATATTAATATGAAGATTATTATGAACTTATTACGACAGGACGTGAATGCGCACGTGAACTTCAGCGTGCTAGATTTTACAGGCGAAGGGTTTGAAACGCAATAACCAATAAAAAAGAGACAAATATCTTTTTTTCAGGGCGATCATCGTTCTCATGATCGATGATCGCTGTCACGTTCGAGTACTCGATTACTCGACCACTGTTGCCCATCCCTAGAATCGACGTAAGTGAGATATTTATTGTGCATTGTTAGCAGCTTCATTGAACTTTGTACTTTGTGAGATCGCGATGAACTGACATAGCGACAGCATTTAGTGACCGTAAATGGAGCGGTCTTGGCTCGCTTTCGAGTCTACAGTCTATATAATCCATTGAATAAAACTATTGTTTTTCATGTTGCAAAAAAAATGGCCAATTGCACGCTGCAAAATTGTCGAAAACAAATTTGTAAATAATCTTAAATGTCTCCCTGTAACACTCACTGCTGTGGTGGAGCCGTTGCTTAGCCTACATCTGCACTTTAATAGAGCACCCTCAGTGATTTAGAAGCACCTTCAGTGATTTGATTATGATACCTGTAGGCATAATAGGCCTAAGATAAGATGGCCAAATAAAAATATTTTTAATTTAATTTATTTTAAGTTATATTGTGGTTTGTTTGTATAATGTCTGCTGGAATGCTAAAAATGTTCAGTGTTAAATAAATATGCTTAAATTGTAGTTTTGTCATTTATTTTTCTTTAAAAAAAAGCAAGACAAAATAGTATAAAGCTCATTTTACTATTTAATTTATGCAATGGTGAAAACATTTGCAAAATAAATAAAAAAAACAGCGTTCGGTATTCGGCTTTGGCCAAGTGTTTTATTATTATTCGGCTTCGGCCAAGATTTTTCATTTCGGTGCATCCCTATTATTATCCTATCTATAGCTGTCTTTACACTTGTAAAGTGCACAGAGATGGCATAAAATGATTTACAATTTAATTACAATCACAGGGAATGATTCATCAAGCACTCAAAAGTCACATTGTTGAGAAAATGTTGCCTTTCGTACTCAACTGACAGAAAACAAGACCTGCGCTGATTGTGATGACAGTGGCAAAAATGAAGGGGGCTCTGATGTATTTCATTTACACTGAAACTCTGATTCGAGGAGTTGAGGTGCATTATAGTTGCTTATTTTAGAATGACTTATATGCTGCATTGCATCCTTAAGGTGGATTTGGAGGTGGCAAAGATCTCCCTCAGGGCCACCTTATCTCGAGACTTTGTATGATGTTTATAATTCTTAAACTGCTTTTGGAATGTCAGATCTCATTTAGTTATGCTTTGTATTAGATGATAGCTTCTTAAGCATTTAGGCTGGTAACTGAAAAGTTTGAATTTGATATGCGTTGATTGATCACTTAAGCCACTTAAAGAGGTCATGAACTGGCTTCTTACATATTTTATATCGTTGTCTGAGGTCAATTTATGACGTTTGCGTGGTTTTTACATTAAAAAACATCATAATAAATAAGTAGTAATAGGCTATTTTCTGCCCTGGTTTTGAGGCTCTTTCAAGAAACTCTCAGTTTTTATGGGCGTGCCGCACTGAAGACTTGGAAGTAAACGCCCACAGCTAGGATTGGATCTTGCTTTGTAAGTTATTGAGCTTCAGCTCCCCGGTGGGGAAACTGCAACCGGAAATAATCGCCCACAGGGCTCGCAAAATGTTTTTATCAAAACAAACACAATGATTCATCTCTCATCCACCCGCGATTGATTGGAATGTAATTTTTTTTTATTAACGTTACTTGGCCCGCCCGATAGGTGAATATAACCACGAACCGTACACACACACACACACGCGCCCTTCAAATATCAATTCAAGAGAGTGAACAAAGCACATCAAGAAAGGAAGAAAGAAAGGTTATTTCACTATTTAAGAGGCCGGGCTTACGTTTTGGTAGCTCGTCTGAAAAACACAGCCCCAGGATGTTGGGCTTTGCGAGCACTGGCCTACATAGGCTACATGCGAACATAGGCTACATGTCTGAGTCTGCTCCCGAATCATGCATTCATAATATTGGAATCCGAATGAAACCTTGTCTTAACCTAGCCTAGTCATCCCTAGTCTTAATTTTCCAATGTCCATGTAACGCTACCTCTAATGCTCATTGAAATGCTCCCACAGCGCTTTAGAATGTGTGTGCGTGTGTTTGTTTTTTATTCCGGAGTGTTGTAGTTCTTTCTTTCGCTAGTCCAAATATAATTCACTGTATTACGACTACAAATGAGACCAACATGCACCGTATATATTACAGTCAATCTCTTTCTGATTGTAGCCTATTACAGACACATAAAACTGATTTTATTCTTCAACTAATAGTTCTCCAGTACTTCCAGTTCCGTGATTGTGGGAGCGAAGGCGAATCATTACATTTTTCACCTGCCATCTCGCATAAGCGCCAAGGACCGGGCAAAGCGATGACGCAAGGTGGATGAATGACCAAATAGAAAGTATGACAGCAATAAAAAAAAGTGAATAAAAGCCATGTAAACCACAAACTCAATTCGGTAGTGACACACGGACTGATGTCAGATACTGAATGTGTTCTATTTAGCCTTATTGTCCTTGAACAATCAAATGCACACATAATTATGCCTATGTCCATATTGGTGGTTATGTCTTGAGTGAACAAGATTGGGAGACGCGTGTCAGTGTTGAATCTGCTCATTACTGTAGGTCTTAAAGTGAAAGCAATATACCATATACCCGCTCGTGTCTGTGTCATTCAAGTTAATCAAACAACAACAACAACAACAGGGAACAATACTTAAACTTAAAGCACTGTTGTATCTGGATCTTTATGTTGTATTTATTTGTCCTATTCTGCCCTACAAAGGCAAAAGACCTTAACTCGCCAGAGTGTGGAACTGAGAAAAATTACTTTAAAGATTTTTAGTTTTCCAGCCAAATTATCATAGGTAGGACACTGGAAATCTGGCAATTAGATGTTTTAGTAATAAATTATCTACATAAAAAATTTTTTCACTCAAACTTGACTTTTGACCCCTACTTTGAAGTTACTGTACTCTGCCTTTGTATTGTCTGCAAAATTTCACACCAAGGCAAATGGCATTAACTTCCACATTATCAATATTTGGTTGCTGATCACCATTTACAAAATCATTATATTAACACCTGTATAAAATCTAGTGACCATGGCATTTATTTTGGATGATTTACAATTGCTTTTTTAATATGGAGCAGTTTGGTAGCCTATTCATTGGATAGCTGACAAGACTATGTGTGCTATAGGCTGAACGAAGTAGATTGCGATCTATCTAATTTGTTAGTCTAAAATGCATCTTTTGTGTTTAACAATTTTTTACCTTGACTTTGATGTCTGCGTTTCAAAGCCACCTCAACCATCCTTAAACGCTATTAGTAAAAACAACCACTCAACTACTTGTTTTACCTACACTTTTATTCAGGTATCATGTGTGTCAGAAGTGCTTCAGTGACAGATGTATGACACAGGCTACACCGTAATTTAAACACAGCAAACATTAATGGACAGTAAAACAAAGGCAAAATTACGTAACTCCAGGCCTTTTGCCTTTGTAGGGCAGTATTGTCATTTGTTTATAAGTTCTTATTGTATTACTGACTGTTTACTTGATTACTTAATTACTTGAGAACTTATATTAAATAAGGTTTACTTGTTAGACTTTGATCATATTTCCCACTCTAAGCGGGAAAATTTACCACCACAAAATCAGTGATTTTGATCTATAATTTTTTTTTTTTTATAAATATGTTTTTTATTTTGTGATATAGGTCTTAAATTGAATTCATAATGGTCTTAAAAAGGCCTTAATTTTTTTTAGATTTGACTTGATGAAACCTGCAGAAACTCTGCTGTTGCTTCACTCTCTCATTGGCAAGTCTGGATTTATTGTGATGGGAGTAATAATCTGAGCTTTTGGTGTGCTGCTTCATGTTTTCACTGAATTGCACCATGAGTGATTTCTCAATACAGCTTATTGGGGCTGCTGAACAGCTGGGTATTTTGCCCTGTGCCATAAACACCTTAGTTTTCCAAATTAATCTGTTACAAACTAGGCAACAAGTAAGCCTAATGAGGACCATATGCCCATGTTTAATTCGAGGTTGGAGTTGTGGATCAAATTTTGAAGGTGCTGATGATTCGTTGATTGTTAGGTCATTAGCAATGTTAATTTAAAACTGAGAGTGGAATTTATAAATGTATATGATATGTGGACATATTACTCATACCTTACATCAATCCCAGCGCGAGTCTGAATCAATGACGAAACATTGGAAGAACTAGTTATTCAACCCGAACCTTGAGAAGGACATTTTCTCAGAGTTCTCTAAAGTTTGCAAAACAAATATTTCTCCATCCTTTATCTTTACTCAAATTAGTAAGAACGACAGACAATCTCCATTAATAGACTCAGTTTTAGGAAATACTGCAGCCCACAGCTGATTTACAGTAGTATTTCAGTAAGACAGTAATAACATGAGTTACACAACATGAAACACAATAAACACATTGTAGGGCACGGCGTCTTCTCAACATAATGCTATCCAGTAACCGCTGCAGTGTTTGAAGTGGTTGAAGTTCTCCATAGTTTCTGCGCGCAATAAGTGGACGGGCAATATGCTAATGTTTCGTCTTGATGTCACAACGAAACGGCTTGCAATTCGTTTAATTGTCTCAAAGTCGACTGAGAGACAATGGGTCTCATTCACTAAGCATAAGTACACTCAAATTTTTCTGTGAAATGTTCTTATATGGAGATAGTTTGGATGTGTTTTATGCAAATGACTAACCTTGTGCACGCGGACGCTCATTTAGAATACTCCAAATTCACTAACATCAAAACAAGGTTAAGAACTAATTAATGTGTGTACAAATGTTTTGTGAATCAGGTGGAGATTATTTGTGAGAAGTTCTCACAAATACGAAAGAATCAATTATTAGTGAGCGAGACCCACTAACTTAATATACGGTGCACTTTCAGATTTAAAACTTTGCAGAACGTTTTCATTCACTTAGAACTATGTTACACACTACATGAAAGGTAATTTTCAAAAATCCATAATAGGGGCACTTTACATTTTTCCATTGGCAAGTTTCTTAATTAACTGGAGTTGACTAGTGCTATACTCCTAAGAGATGATTATGACAGAGATCACTGTTTAAAATGGTGTTATTTTCATTGCCAGGCAAAAAAATCACCTGTTGTGAATACAGATTCCTACACTAGCTGTCAGCTGCATAGTTTGCTGTTTATGTGATTTAGTCTATGTAATGTGAAAGTGAAAGAGAATGGGTAATGCCCACACAGAACTGAGCTACTTGTGGAGTAGGAGTGGTCTGAGAGCACTGACTTTCTTTTTTGCATAGACAAATCCTTCTCTGTAATAATTTTGTGAAAATGTGTATTGTTTTTTTTCCTTGTAGGAATGTATTTTCAGGTCAGAGACTATGTCTTTGGCTGTGAGGAATGTCAACACAGTCAGTCTGGGAGATCAGAGGTAAGGCTGGCTTTTTAAACATATTTATCCACATCTCAGTCAGGATTACTGTTGACTTTACGACTTTATCTCTTACTTCTCTTTCTCTTTGTCTCTAGTGTTCCGATGTGGGACTTATCTCCAGGATGGTGGAATCACACAGTCATCAAGTCTTAACTAAACTCAATAGCCAACGGGAAGCAGGTCTCTTCTGTGATATCACGCTGAAAACTGGTGATGGGCAGTCTTTCGTTGCCCACAAAGCAGTCCTTGCTGCGGTGAGCGAGTACTTCCAGGAGTTATTTACTGAAATGGACTCAGCCACTGATCCCCAGTCACATGTTGACCTCACAGGTATGGTTGCAGTACATAGGCTATTCAAGTTAAACTAGTTTCAAAATCAAATAATTTAAAAGGGCATTATTGAAATTGGTGAGCATATTTTATTCATTAAGGTGAGCCATTGTAATCTTCTTTGATGATGCGTTTGGTTGTTTAAAGTTTACTTGTTACAGGGTTCCCACAGTCGTAGGAAACCTTGACTATTAGGAAATGTTGGACTGCAGTCATAGGAAATAATATATTTTAATGGAATTTTCTGTACTAATTATTCAAAATGTATTATTATAATGCATTCCAGTTGATCTCATTCAAGCAGCAGATCCTTAACCTTTAGACTGTCTTTATCCTATTTTAACACACTCATATCTTTTATTTTATCCTTCAGGGCATTAATCAGTTATCATTTATGGTTTCTCATATAGGTTACAGTGAGCAGAGCCTGCTTGCTTTACTAGAGTTTTCTTACACTTCCACCCTCAATCTGAATCTGGACATCTTGACGGAGGTTTGTGCCATGGCCCGCCATCTACGCATGTGGCCTGCCCTTGAGGCTTGCTCTGCTATCAAAAGGGAGCGAGAGACTTGTCAGTTACATTCCAGAATGCACAGTACTCCTGGTGAACCAAAAAATGCAATGCCTGGACCTTTCAGGAGAGACCCCTCCTCAGCTTCAGAAGGGAAAGTAGGAGTCAAAAGGAAGAGAGAGGATGAGGAAGGAGAAGGCTCTGAGTCTTCCTGGAACATCCAAGCACAGTACAGTGAGCAGATTGTTGATAAAGTAACTGATGAATTTGAATCCGAAACCTCAAATCCTCCGTTCCCGTCCAGTTTTCAGGTTGAGGAAAATGGCTTTCCATGCAGCCCAAATCGCAGAATGAAGCTCATGGACTTCAAATCTCCATCCTGCAAGAAAAAAACACCCTCCCGCCCCTCATCTGCGCTCATCTCAACATCTCCTTGCACCTCTACTCGTTCTTCCTCTCCATCACGACGTCTGCTTCGTTCTTCACCTGGCGCCGCACTTGCTCTGCGCAGACTCCTGCCCAAAATTGACCTCTCCACTAAGAAAAAGAGGAAGTCCTCTTCCTACCGGGCATACAAGCCCCAGCATGAATTCTCAGTGACTCCGTCTCAATCTCAGGCAACAACTTTGACCCATGATACCTCAGTAAATGTAAAGGAGGAATATGTGGAAGAGAAGGTATATAACAAAGTCTCTCAGGATGAGGTCCACAGCCCCCGTGCTCAAGAGAAATACCGTCTTCTTAGCTTCCTTGGCTTGCAGAGGAAATCCTTGGTGCCCGGTCCAGAAGAACTGTCTGGTTGGGGGCAGAAAAAACGACTTAGGAAGTTAAAAGTCAGTGATTATTCGCTCACAGCCCGGCGAAAACCTCGTGCACAAGGCGTCCCATTGGGATTCGGAACCAGTTTAGGGGTGCTTGCTGCCGTTAGTCCTTCTTTGTCTCTCTGTGACATGAGCAGAATGGACTTGCTGAACAGACCAGTGAAAGTAGAACTCCAAGAATCTTGGAACCAAGAAAGGTCCAAAAGGAAAAGGCATGATCCTGTGCAGCCAATTGCAAGAGCTACACGTAGCAGGTCATTGCTGCACGCTGACTCCAGTGCAATTGATCAAACACTCAGACGTCACCACAAAAATCAAGATAAAGCACCTTCCCAACCGGCACGAAGAGGTAAAGTGCCAGCACACAATGCCTCTCCCCCTTCAAAAAGCACTATGCTCAGGATAAAACAAGAATCTTCGGACAGTGCCATCTTGCAACCCATTCACCGTCGCAATACTGTCTGCAGCCCCCTGACAACTTCTCCTAAAGCACCAGGACGTAGGGGTCGCCCACCAGCAGATCGGACTGTAAGGGTAGCCACAACAAATTTGCAACACATGAAGCGGCACAAACCTGGGCGTTCCCAACCAGTCAAACCTAAGAGCTCAAAACAAATAGAAAGCAAAACAAAATCCAACCATTCTACAGGAATGCTACAAGCAAAGCACAGCAGAACTGAAAGAGGAACACAGGTGAAGGAGAACATAAAAATTAAGGAACATTTGAAAAGAAAGGACAGTCCTGAAGTTCAGTATGGCGTCATGAACTGGGATGCTTCTAAACATCAGCATCTTCACAGCCACCCTCTTTACAAAACGATAAAGGAAGAGCCAGCTGACCCATTGCCCCTAACCCAGCCGTTCCCAACCAGCGATCCCTCTGACCTAGGCAAGCGTCAGAGCAAGCCACCCATCAAACTGTTGGATCAAGGCTTCCTCTTTGGGTTCTGTCGGCAGCCAAGTGGCATAAAACGGGAGGAGGATAGCATGGATATCTACCTGACTCGGTCAGTCTCTCATGGAAGTAGTTCCCATTGCGATTCATCACCTGGTATGGGCAGAAGTGATCGGGTGAGGGCCAGGATTATGCCGGATCGGACCGGTCTAAATGGGCCTCACTGGGCAGGACTTGGCAACAGGCACTCACCCTTTTCCCAAAGGACTGCTATTGGAGTGAAGACAGAGAGGGATGAAACCAGTGTGCCCCAAGGGTCACAGGTTAGCCGAGTTTCTAGACACCCCCAAGTCAGCAAGAGGAGCTGTAAAGTCAAGAAAGAATCTACAAAGACAAAGGTGATAAATATTGTCCTAATGCTAGCATTTGGTGATTTTTATTCCCATGAAAAATACCCCTTTTCCACCAAGGCAGAGCTAGAGCTAGATCGGAGCCAGAGCCTAGTTTCAAATCGGTTCTTTGTGTTTCCACACCCAAAGCCCCAGCTCCGAGCCAGGAAAAGTGGTTCTTAAGTAGCACCAAAACATTGCTGGGCTAGAACAGGGCTAGAAGTAAGAACCGATTACGTCAGGCGCTGGGGGCGGGGTCAACAAGACCAACACAAACTTGAGATCCGCCATTGTTGAAATAGCAGCTAATGGAGCTAACAGCTGCTGCTCGTTTGTAATCTCCGTCTATACAAATGACGGCGAGCTGCACGAATGCGTTGGATTCGCTGTGTTTTGATGCCAATGTAGGATCGTAAAGCCATGTGAATCAATAGTAACGCAACGTTTGCATTGTTGATGGAAGGCTTGTTCGCAGCGGTGCTGTGCAGAGACCGATCGCCGTATGATAACGAGTCCAGCGAGAGCACACGACTCCTTATGCTTTTGATTCACTCATGCGTTTTTTTTTAATATCATACGTGGATCGGTCTGCGCAGCGCCGATGCATCTCAAACAAGCCTGGTGTGTTTGTGTTTCCCGCTGTCCAGGGTTGCCAGGTTTTCACAACAAAACCCACCCAATTGCTACTCAAAACAAGCCCAATCGCGTTTCAGGGGGGCTTCCCCGGTAAAAATCACATTTGGGGGTAAAATATGTGTTTTTTTGGCATGGTTGCCTACTTAAATTCGCATTCCCGGGGCTAAATATCACATAATTGGGGTTGCCTCAACCCGCGGACATGAAAAACAGCCCGCGGCAACAGTGATGAAGTAGCCCAACTTGGCAACACTGCCGCTGCCTCGCTAGCGTTGCTGAGAGAGATGAGACATATACAGTGACGCAAGACATGGCTCTGTTGTGGCTCTCAGCCCGTGGAAAAGCAAACCGGTTCTTAGAAGGCTCCTCAGTCGAACCAACTATGAACTGGGACTAGCTCTGGCTCTGAACTAGCTCTAGCACTGCCTTGGTGGAAAAGGGGTTAAATGCATGTTACAATAAATGTTTTGTAAACTTGTATGCAATCTGGTTTAGGGAAGTAGAACTCAATGTCAATTGTTGGAAAGAATGATACTAAATTTAATCTGGTAATAAACCAATTAAAAATGTTGTCTGTTTTGTCTTCGTAGAATGTAAGTAAGCTGCTTCCTCTGAGCAGCCGCCGTTCCATCCTACTGGAATCCATTCGACGGGCACGTCTGAAACAGCAGAAGAGTCCTCAAAGTCAGGCCTCCAGTGGACCACATGCTTGCCTGCAGTGCAGAGCCACCTACAGGGACTGTGATGCCCTTATTATGCACCGGATCAAGCACATTGAGGGCAAACACTGGCCCTGCCCGGTATGTATCATGTCTCCTGAGATCCTGAAAGTGCTCCCTTTCCCAGCCATGTGCCTATCTACAGTACAAAGCTATAATAAAAGGTTTATTAATTGCCCATATTGTAAAAAAGTACCATCAGAGCTGTGACAAATAGGTTTGCACATCCAGAATATTGACTGAGCAGGGCAGGTTTGAATCCGGCTCGCAACATTTCCTAATTCCATTTTTTTTTCTTGTTCACTCCATCATTTCAGTCTATGGATGTGAGTGGATGGATCACGCGCAGGCAGCCCTGAATGAAAAACATGTGAGAAGCATGGAGCTATTTAACTCGCTCAGTGCCAGGGAAGTGCAAATTTAATGATGCTTGGCTCAGTACTGAGCTACATAAAAATTGGCTAATCAAACTTCCAACGAATAATGCCTAATAAAATAGTGTTTATAAGTGCAGCGCTGCTTTGTTTACAGAGGTAACCGGAGAAACCGTTATTTCTGCTGTTCCAAAAGCGGCATCCCCTGTCAGAGATTATAACTGCTGTTTCATTCAGCACGTCTCCCGTTCGACCCATATTTTGGCACAGCTTACACGCACAGAGCATTGTAAATGTGAACAGGTGGATTGATAAGGAGCTAATGTTCGTAAAAAAATTTTTTAATTTATCATCTTGACTCATCCATTTTCTTTAAAGGCTATAAAGGAATTCCAAAGCTGACTAAATTATAAATAAATAAATATATGAAGAAATGTAAAAAGAAATACATAAATAAATACATGTGGAAAAAATACAATTATACATAAATAAGGAAATAAAAGTATAAATACTCATTTATTTTTGTATATTTTACATTTCTTTGTATTTATGTATTTTTTAATCACATTTATTTGTTTTTTCATTTATTTATTTCTACATTTATTTAAACTTTTATTTCTACATTTCTTTGTCTGTATGCTAATGCGTGTTTTATCTCAGACATAGAAATGATAGAATGAATTCAATTATACATTTAAAAATGGAACTAAAACAGCCAGTAGGCATCAATCATTAATTCAGCCGATTCGTTCAAATACTGATTCATTCAGTAAGAAAACAGTACGTGTTGCTTAGAGGCACAGCAGTTCTGTGATAATTCCTATATTGATTTCATATTTCTATATTCAAAATGTTATATTTAAAACATTAATCTGATAACGATTTTTATTTTAGGCTACTGGAAACCATATAGCGCCTTATTAAAGGGTTACTTCAGCGATTTAGCATTTAAGCTTTTTATCAGTCGAAACCCGGTAGTATATTCAAATTATGGTAATTTCATGTCCCCCTGAGACAAGAGAATTATGCATTTTATATCGTTATTATGCTCGGCTCGGCCTCGGGCATTCATAACGGAGCAGTGCGAAGATAAGTGAGTGTTTAAACTTTTCAATGAATTCTTATGAAAGTTTAGCTTCCATATGCGTTCTGAAAACGTGCCAGACTGGACTTCATTCGCTGAGAATGAATGCCGCGCATCAGCTCTGCTCTTCGCTCTCGTGATGAATGAAATCGGACTCCTGCTGCGTTTGTCCTGTGACTTTCGTTAGGCTCACTCACACTTTATTGAAAAGACATCTTCAGTTTTTAATTATAGAGTCTGTTCTCTAACTGAATTAAATTATTGTATTATTATGAAGATCAAAACAACGGTGGGAGCGGTGTAGGGAGTGGCCTCATAGGGCAGCGAAGCAAGTGCATTCTGGGAGTTGTTGTCTTTCATCCACGAGACAAAAATACATTTTCTCAGTCTAGAAGGCACCAAATTCAAAAATAATTTCACATTTCTACTACATAAATGACAGTTTAAATACACATTCATCTTCCTAGCGCTGAAGTACCGTACCTTTAACTGAATTTATCGATTGAAATTACGAACTTGACATATGATCATAATGTAAATAATTTTGACATTAAATGTGATTAGTGGATCATTTTCACGTGCTTCCATGTCAATCAGATCTGTTGGAAAAGAGTATGTGTGGTAACCCTACATGCATATAGTTAAGGGGCGGCAGTGGCTCAGTGGTTCATGTAGGTTGTCTACAAACCCGGAAGGTTGGTGGTTCGATCCCCAGTTCCACCTGACCAAGTGTCTAGGTGTCCATGAGCAAGACACCTAACCCCAGCTGCTCCTGACGAGCTGGATGGTGCCTTGCATGGCTGACACCGCCATCGGTGTATGAATGGGTGAATGTGAGGCAATATGTAAAGCGCTTTGGATGGCCCTTGGTCTGTTAAAAGTGCTATATAAATGCAGTCCATTTACCATTTAAGGATAGTGTTATATGAAATGACTTAAACCGTGATATAAGTCATTCATTCCCTGTGCAACTTTTTGCAAAGGCTTGTGTTTCGTTTGGTCACACCACAAGGTGTCGCTGTGGCCTCAAAGCGTCAGGACCTCTATGGCCAGCACTGCCAATTGCTATGTCTTAGGTAAAACACGCCCCCCTCATTAGCATACAGACAAAGAAATTAATAAATAAATAAATGTAGAAATAAATTAATTGAAACATAAATAAAAGTATAAATACTCATTGCATTTTTTCCATTTCTTCTTATATTTATTTATAATTTAGTAAGCTTTGGAATTCCATAGGCTGTAACGTCGCTTTTATAAAAATTGATATACATTTATAAAAATACTTTTTGTCAAAACTTGTATTATTTGAACTATTGTTGAAATAGTTTGTTGTTTTACAGTCATTTTATGGTTTAGGATGTTACCATAAATGCTAATCTTCGTGCAGGTGTTAAGAATTTATTTATTTTTTTAAACCCTGCAGATACCCTGTACAGGTGGTTAACAAATAATTTTGAATATTTAAAATTTCAGCAATTACCTTATTCATATTATTTCATTTAATGAATTAATGTTTATAAAAAAGTACTAAAAACCAGTGTGAAATAAATATCAAAAGTAACGATAGATACAGGTACAGTAGGTCTTTGTAATGTCTTAAACAAAATAAAATGTACAAAATAAAAGGTGCGTTAAAAAGTACTTGAAAGTCCTTCAATCTGGTGTTCGTGAAAGAGCGGGAACTGTTAATAAAATTGAAACAAATTGACAATAAAAAAAAAGCACCACAGTAATTTAATAGTTTTCCTTTCCCACCCAGGCTTTGTACTTCTGGTTTCTTCCCATTTTCACATTTCGTTCTCTATTGCAGTTGTGCAGCAAGACTTTCTTCAGACAGAAAAATGTGAGGAATCACATACGGACACATAATCCCAAACTCTACAAATGCCGCCAGTGCATTGCTGCTCAGTGAGGTCAGTCTGTAAGCCACAGACATCTCTACATTTCTGTTGATTTCCATTGGGTTTCTTTTTGTTTTTTATTTTAATTTATTATCTTAAATTTTAGGTTAAAAGCCACAGGATTAAATGAAGAGGAGCAAAGCTTTGTTTCTTTAAATATTAATGCTGTAAATACCAAGGATCTGTGATGTATGACAATGAGGTTGAATTTATTTGTGTAAATATTGTTATGATAGTTTAAATGGTCCTTTCCTCACAATAATTGTTGTTATTTAAGTAACGAAGCTGAGGTTGCTTTGCAATTGATACAGATGTGTTAAACCAGAACTTGAACCCATGGTGTTTTTCTCAGGGGGGCGGAGCCTGATGGTCAAGGTGATATATGTATAATGAGAATTGTGTAGAGTTTGTTATTACTAATGTAATTACTACAGTTGTTGTTTCTATTGTTATTATGATTTATTTTTTTATAAATGGCATAATCTTGAGTGCACTTAATGTTAGCTTTGTTTTGAAACCTAAGAAAGATGCGATGGTCTGGGATGTACTTGAATGACGGAGTGGAGCCAGTGGACTGCCCTAAATGTGTGGTTGTCTGGCAAAGTTTTAGAAAAAAAAAAATATTAAAGAAATTTGTCAGGAATTTTTAAATGAAGGTTGGGTAAATGGAGTTTAGAGTCCTAGAAGTCACAAAATGGTTAACCTGCATTGGTGAAATGCCATTTATTTGGGTATAAACCATTTTGTGAAAACGTTTGACTAAAGCTTTTCAAAATGTTTTTCTTAAAATCTTTTAAATAAGGGAATCCCAAAATGTCTAATGTGACCCCCCCCCCCCCCCCCCCCCGATAATTTCTTGTCTGACTTTTTATGCATATTCTTCTTTAACATACAATGCAATGGACTTTAATGAAGAAGTTTTAAATGTTGAGGTGTTTTGTCTGAAAACACGAGTTTAAAATGTAGAACGACCAAATAGCCATATAAATAAATTTTGCATTTTAAAATTGACTCTTCCTTGTGTATTTGTGTACATTTGAGGTATTTTGGTTTGTTACACAAGTAAACTACTACTTTTATTGTATCATAATTTAATATTCATATCAGTAGTTAATATGTAAAACAAATCTCACCTTATTGACTTGCATATCACCTTGTAAAAAAAACTGTAGCAGTTTCAGATGACTAAAATGAAGGCACCCAATGAAGATATTACACACAAACTCCCATTTGAATAGTCACACACATTATCAATAGTTTTGCTGTGAAATGTATGCTTAACATTACGGCAGCCTGTGAATGAATTTGTTTACCAACTTGTACACTGCAGATAAACATTCTCTCATTTGTTACTTCTCTGGTCATGATCCATTTTCCCTAATAAGAAAGAACTTGACAGAATTTAAACATTACTTCTGATACTGCTCTTTTGTTATTATGAACACTTGAATCCATGTCGAAAAGACCCGAGCTTCAGAGGATTCTAACAACATTTGTTTTTGGTGTAGAGTTGAGAGTTAGTGAGAGGTCAGACTTTGGGATGGTCATCTACACTGTTGCAGAGAGCACGGTAAGATTCATCAGGTAGAGAGTTAACAGCCATTGCCTTCTTAAATTCGTGCAGTGGGCAGTAGACATCACTGCAGCCTGGGATTTTTTGATCCTGTAGGTAAAATATATATTAATAACAGCTTCAAATGTGGACAGACAACACAAAAAGAGCTAGCCAGATATAGAATTAAAGCAAAGAAATATTATTAAAGGGTTAGTTCACCCAAAATGTTTAATTCTGTCATTAAATTACTAACCCTCATGTCGTTCCACACACGTAAGACCTTTGTTCATCTTCAGAACACAAATTAAGATATTTTTGATGAAATCCAAGAGCTCTCTGTCCCCTCCATAGACAGCAATTTAATTAACACTTTCAAGCTCCAGAAAGGCAGTAAAAACAGTCCATGTGACTCCAGTGGTTCAACCTTAAAGGGTTAGTTCACCCAAAAATGAAAATTCTGTCATTAATTACTCACCCTCATGTCGTTCGACACCCGTAAGACCTCCGTTCATATTCGGAACACAAATGAAGATATTTTTGTTGAAAGCTGATGGCTGAGAAAGGCTTCAGATAGGCCTCCATTGGCATTCAGTACATTTACACTCACAAGACCCATAAAAGGCACTTAAAACGTTGTTACAAAGTCCATCTCACCACAGTGGCTCTACAATCATTTTACGAAGCGACGACAATAGTTTTTGTGCGCAAAAAAAATCAAAATAACGACTTTATTCAACCTCTTCTTGTCTTCCGTGTGTGCCTCCACGACGCATGCGCGAGAATAGGACGTAGCGCCGGGGTTCGGGAATCCATGAAATGCACACTTTAGCCCCATTTTGAGCACTACGCGAGACCTAAAGCACGATCAATGTAGAATCCAACAGCTTAGACACGCGCGTCTTCCTCTGCTTGTAAACAAATCGCTTCTGGGTCATCTGTCCGAACGCCGGATCTGCGTCATATTCTCGCGCATGCGTCGTGGAGGCACACACGGAAGACAAGAACAAGTTAAATTTCGATTTTTTTTTTTGCGCACAAAAACTATTGTCGTCGCATCGTAAAATCATTGTAGAGTCACTGTGGTGAGATGGATTTTTTTTTACGTTGTTTTAACTGCCTTTTATGGGTCTTGTGAGTGTAAATGTACTGAATGCCAATGGAGGCCTATCTGAAGCCTTTCTCAGCCATCAGCTTTCAACAAAAATATCTTCATTTGTGTTCCGAAGACGAACGGAGGTCTTACGGGTGTCGAATGACATGAGGGTGAGTAATTAATGACATAATTTTCATTTTTGGGTGAACTAACCCTTTAATGTTATGAAGCGATGAGAATAGTTTGCGCAAAAAAACAAAAACAATTTCTTCTCGTCTGTGCCGGTCTCCTACGCAGTTTATGTTGTAAATACAAGTGCAGCGCTTCTGGGTTCTACGGCAGAACGGCGGCTCACCATTGGCTAGCTCCTGCGCCAGCAGCACACGCATATGTCGTGGTACTCACATGAACGACTTCCACTGTATTTACAACATAAACAGCATAGGAGACTGGCACAGACGAGAAGAAATTGTTGAATAAAATAGTTTTGTTTTTTTTGCACACAAAATGTATACTTGTTGCTTCATAAAATTAAAGTTGAACCACTGTAGTCACATGGACTTTTTAACTTTATAAAAAAAAATTATTCTAACTATGTTTATACTACCTTTCTGAGCCTTGAAAATGGTAATTAAATAGATGTCTATGGAGGGGTCAGAGAGCACTCAGGTTTCATCAAAAATATCTTAATTTGTGTTCCGAATGTCTTGCAGGTTTGGAACGACATGAGGGTGAGTAATTAATGACAGAATTTTCATTTTTGGGTGGACTATCCCTTTATTGACAAGCAACAAGTTCTTGCTAATGTTCAGTGACGTCAGAAGAAGTGACTGATGTTGTAAGCCTCAAAACGTTTTTAGTAATTTAGTTACAATACTATTCAAATGTTTTTGCTTGTTTTTAAAGAAAAAAATATACTTTTGTTTAGGAAGGACTTGTTAAATTGATCAAAAGAGAATGATATTTACAATGTTACAAAAGATTTCTAGTTAAAATAAATGCTGTTCTTCCTAGAGTCCTTGAAAATGTATCTCAGTTTCCTCAAAAATGTTTTCAACATTGATAAGAAATAAATGCACCAAATCACCAGGATCATGTGACACTGAAGAAGAGTAATGGTTGGTGAAAATTCCACTTTGCCATCACAGGAATAAATTATATATTTTAATTGAAGCTATATTTTAAAGATATTAAAAGAGAAAACATTTACTTTAAATTGTAATAATGCTTGACAATATTGCTGTTTTTACTGTATTCTTGATCAAATGAATACAGCTTTGGTGAGCATAAGAGACTTCTTTCAAAACATTTAAAAAGAAAATCATACCAACCCCAAGCTTTTGAAATGTAGTGCACATATTTTAAGCATTTTACCTCCTGATTACTGAGTGAATGGTCTTACCTGGCCAATGTAAGATAGTTTAACATAGTGCTGGTTAGTTTGACGGTGCTGGTACAGCTCCAGTGTGATGTCAGCTGCATATGGTGGCCATTTCATGTCAAAAATCCCCAAAGCCATGAGACATGGCATCAGTGTGGTGTCATGCAAAGAGTACAGGAACAACTTTCTGTAACAACAAAAAACGCACTTTAAAGATCATGTTTTCAAGACGTGTTATCTCGGAGTTTGACCACTGTGAGGCAGCACCTCTCAAGTTGTGTAACTGGCATTTACTGTCTGGAAATAGCAGGTAGTGAGAAAGTTAATTTTTGGGCACAAGCATATTTTGTTTTTTTTAAACCAAAACATTCAAAGTCGTCAAGTGATAAAACAATAGATAAGCTGGTCAACATGAAGACACCTGTCTTTAGAAGTTGTGCCTTGAATTTTGTCCTCAATGTTGGATAGAAGTAGGTGGAAAAACGGACCCACGCACAGCTGTAAATTCTGCCTGAGGACAAACCAAAGCAAATAAACATTTACAGAGACCTTAAACCATAAGCAACTTCTTCATACATTCTCTTCTCAAGAATCTATAGCAGGATTCATTGGCCCCTCACCTCTTACTGGGATCATAGATGTGAAAGATCATATCCACTGCTCTCTGCTCTACGATACTCTTCCAGGGCTCCAGAGCTGCAGGAAATGGCAGGCCATGGGTCTAGGATCAATAATATAACAATACTGTATTTGAGAAACGAAGCCAACGCAGATGCATCTGTAGAATGTATCAGCAGGGGGCACTTTACCTCTCTGGCCACCATGTCATCTCTAATGAGGATGAAGTCGAGATGTTGATGAGGACCAACACCCAAGGAGCTCTGGATGCTCTGGAGGTCTGCAGCAATGTCAGGAAGCATGGAGGATTCTGCCCAACGATGACTACATTTGATGCACAGCAGTCAATCACAGACACATGATGTTAGACCATTATTGGGCATTTACACTACTAGTAGTTTTTTTCCTTTCTTTTTAAATAAACAAATATCATTATTTAGCTAGCATGACAGTAAAGACATCATTTTACAAACGACTTGTATTTCAAATAAATGCTTTTCTATTGAACTCTATGCATCAATGAATCCTGAAAATAATGCGTCAGTTTCCACAAAAAAATATAAAGCACAACTAATGTTTTTTGAGCAGCAAATCAGAATATTAGAATGATTTCTGAAGGGTCATGTGACACTGAAGTCTGGAGTGATGATACTGAAAATTCAGCTGTCATCAAAGGGTTTTTAAAAAAGTTATTTTAAATTGTAATAATATTTCACATTATTGTTATACTGTATTTTTGACATGATACTTCAAAAATATGACGAAAAAAAAAAACAGTACCAACCCCAAACTTCTGGACAATAGTGTATTTAACCATTATATTAAATATAATTTAACCTTGTTTATGTTTCTTTAATTATTTATTTATTTATGAACATTTAGGATTAAGAACTTCTTCCAATTCTTGGAATTTGATTTTTTTATTTATTTAAATGTATTTTGTTGTTATTATTAGGGCCCAAGCCCTGAAAGGGCGCAGAGCCCTATTGTTCTTCCTCAGATTATTCTTTGTTTTTTTTATTTTTTTTTTCGACTTCTCGGGTACTTTTGGGGCACTTAACATGCTCGAAAACTCTTGAAACTTCGCACGGGCGTCGGAATGCGCGGCCATCAGAGCCGGGCTGAAGCTGGTACCCGGGCGTGGCAGGGGGGCTCGACAGCGCCCCCTAAAGTGGGGTCTGAAAACTTGGTCCATATATCAAACACACTTGCACGTACATGTATGAAACTCGGTACACATATAGATCTCATCAGGCCGAACAACTTTCGTGCTCTAAGTTATGCGTCAGCCCTACAGGAAGTGAGCTATTATGGGTTGTTCGGAAAACGCATGCTCTGGAATTTAATATACTCCTCCGAGGCCATTGTTTCGATCATTGCCAAACTCGGTCAGCATGAAGAGAACATATCCAGGATGCTAAATTGCGAGCGGATTTTTGATATCTCAAATGGTTTGGCCGTGGCGAAGCAACGAATTTATGGCGAGAAAAGGGAAACAGGAAGTGTGTTATAACTTGTGCAAACATTGACTGGTTTGGATGAAACTTCAGCTGTGTGTTTGTTGTAAGAAGCCGATCACATGGATATGACTTTTGTGAGTCAAAGTTATAGCGCCACCAACTGGCAGCAGGAAGTGTGTCACTTTCAAAAATGCTTTGAATCACCATCTTATTTTGACCCGATTTATTTCAAACTTCATCAGTATAATGTGAAAACATGACAGATAGAGACGTATGAAATGGATTCCTGAAATTTCAAATACTGTTGCCATGGCAACGTGTCAAAGTTTAATAATCTTTTGGCTGTTCTGAGGCTCTTAGCATGCTTGAAATTGCTTGAAACTGCTTGAAACTCAACACACACATCAGAGATGTCAGTCAGTACACATGGACAAAGCCTCAGAAATGGGCGGGGATGAGGGGCTCTCTAGCGCCACCTTTTGACAAAAGTGGGGGGGTTAGTTTTATCTTCAGTCACCAAACTCGGTACATATATTGTTCTCTTCGAGCCGGACAACTTTCTAATTTACAGTCATTAGCTCCGACCAACAGGAAGTCAGATATTTTGGTTTGAAGGTGAATATTTATGTAATTCATGGTCTGAGTTTTTACGTTCTCCTCGTAGGCGATTTATTTAATCTCCACCAAACTCGGTCAACATGAAACAAAGATACGGAAGATGCTAAAATGCGAACGAATATTGGATATCTCAAACGGTGTTGCCATGGCGAGGGATTAAATAAGGACAAAAAAAGGGGAACAGAAATTGTCTCATATCTTGTAAAATAATATTTTGATTTCAATTAAATTAAGATTGTATGTTTGGCAATTGAACTTAGATTAATTTTAAAAGACTATACTATTTTTCAGATGAATATATATATATTTTATAAATATTTATTTGTATAATGTATTGTGCCTGTGTGTGCCCTCCCCTCAATGAACACAAGATGGCAGCATTGTGTTAGTTTTGAAACAGGATAAAAAAAAAAACATTCCATCTCTTCAGGGATTTGTGTGTGTGTGTGTGTGGGGGGGGGGGGGGGGGGGGGACTGGTAATCCCTGATGTTGGGTGCTGCCCCTTTAAGGACGTTGTTCCGGTGAGCGCAAGTGATGTGATCGTGCAGGGAAAAACAAACTGAACTTAGAGAACTGAGTGAGAAAGCCATGTTGATCTCAAATGAAGATTTGAACATTTAACAATTCCAGCTAAAACTATTATCTTACATTATATTCCCAGCGTGGTGAGAAGTGTTATGTTGTTTAAGTGTTGTGATGGTTTGTGTATCACTATGAAGATCGCTATTTGCGATTAGCGCCTAAACGCCTAATGTTATATATTTGTTTTGTTTTAGACATTTACAGTTTGTATTGCCTGTAAAATATGTTGCATTTAGTTAAACAAAGTTTAATGCTTAGTACACAAAGCTGATGTTACAATGTTTTAGAAACGTATTTGGTGATGTGAACATTACTAGATAATAATTGTGAATTGTTTTGTGTTTGCAGTTTGACCACACACGCACACACATAAATGTGCACAAATACTCAACTAAAGTAAACTACAATAACAACGACCAAATGTGTACTGTGTGAGTTCTGCACAAGAGGAATAAAAGTAAAAAAAAAAAAAAAATTTCCAAATTAATGTTATCATTTCATGGGTAACACCTACGTTATGGGGACAAAATGTAATTGACTGATTTGGATGAAACTTCAGCTGTGTGTTTGTTGTAGGAAGCCGATCGCAAGGATATGACGTTTGTGAGTCAAAGTTATAGCGCCACCAACTGGCAGCAGGAAGTGTGTCACTTTTTTAAAAAAATGCTTTAAATCACTGTCTTATTTTGACCCGATTGACTTCAAACTTCATCAGTATAATGTGAAAACATGGCCGATATAGACATATGAATGGATTTCTGAAATTTCCAATACTGTTGCCATGGCAACGTGTCAAAGTTTAATAATGTCTTTGGCTGTTTTTGAGACTCTTAGCATGCTTGAAATTGCATGAAACTTAACACACACATCAGAGATGTTAGTCAGTACACATGGGCAAAGCCTCAGAAACGGGTGGGGATGAGGGGCTCTATAGCGCCACCTTTTGACAAAAGTGAAGGGCGTCGTTTCATCTACAATCACCAAACTCAGTATATATATTGACCTCATCGAGCCGGACAACTTTCTAATTTACAGTCATTAGCTTCGACCAACAGGAAGTCAGATATTTTGGTTTGAACGTGAATATTGGTATAATTCAGGCTCTGAGTTTTTACGTTCTCCTCGTAGGCGATTTATTCAATCTCCACCAAACTCGGTCAACATGAAACAAAGATACGGAAGATGTTAAAATGCGAACGGATTTTGGATATCTCAAACGGTGTTGCCATGCCGAGGGATTAAATAAGGACAAAAAAGGGGAATGTGTGCTGCCCTTCCCTCAATGAACACACGATGGCAGCATTGTCTTAGTTTTGAAGCAGGATAAAAAAAAAACTTGTTTCTCTCTCTCTCTCTCTCTCTCTCTCTCTCTCTCTGTGTGTGTGTGTGTGTGTGTGTGTGTGTGCTTGTTTATGTGATTTATTAGGGACGAAAATTTGTATAATGACATGGGTATTACACTGTTATTACAACGTAGTGGTTAATGAGGACATTTCATGTGTCCACATAATAAAAATATCTTTAAAAACATACTAAATAATGTATTATTAAAATGTAACCAAGTAGCTTTAAAAATATACTACAAATTACAATGAAAACATGGTTTATGAGAATATTTCCTGTGTCCCATAAATGAAATAGCTTTAAGGGGTTTGTGTGTCTGTGTGTCTGTGTGTGTGTGTGTGTGTGTGTGTGTGTGTGTGTGTGTGTGTGTGTGTGTGTGTGTGTGTGTGTGTGTGTGGCATGTTTTTGTGAAATATCAGGACACAAATGTGTATAATGACATGGGTATGACATAGGTATTACAAAAAGAGGGTGAAATATGAGGACGTTCCCCATGTCCTCACTTTTCAAAATGCTTATAAATCACACAGAACAAGTTTTTTTCACAGAAAGTGAACTGCACAGTCTCCTGTGAGGGCTAGGTTTAGGGGCAGGGGCAGTGTAAGGGGATAGAAAATACGGTTTGTACGGTATAAAAACCATTACGCCTATGGAATGTCCTCACATTTCACAAAAACAAACGTGTGTGTGTGTGTGTGTGTGTGTGTGTGTGTGGGGGCATGTTTTTGTTAAATATCAGGACACAAATGTGTATAATGACATGGGTATGACATGGGTATTACAAAAAGAGGGTGAAATATGAGGACGTTCCCCATGTCCTCACTTTTCAAAATGCTTATAAATCACAGAATGAGGTTTTTTTTCACAGAAAGTGAACTGCACAGTCTCCTGTGATGGGCTAGGTTTAGGGACAGGGGCAGTGTGTGTGTGTGTGTGTGTGTGTGTGTGTGTGTGTGTGTGTGTGTGTGTGATGGGTAGGTTTAGGGGCAGGGGCAGTGTAAGGGGATAGAAAATACGGTTTGTATGGTATAAAAACCATTACGCCTATGGAATGTCCTCACATTTCACAAAAACAAACGTGTGTGTGTGTGTGTGTGTGTGTCCACCAACTGGCAGCAGGAAGTGTGTCACTTTCAAAAATGCTAAATCACTGTCTTGTTTTCACCCGATTTACTTCAAACTTCATCAGTATAATGACAAAACATGACAGATAGAGACTTATGAAATGGATTCCTGAAATTTCAAATACTGTTGCCATGGCAACGTGTCAAAGTTTAATAATCTTTTGGCTGTTCTGAGGCTCTTAGCATGCTTGAAATTGCTTGAAACTGCTTGAAACTCAACACACACATCAGAGATATCAGTCAGTACACATGGACAAAGCCTCAGAAACGGGTGGGGATGAGGGGCTCTCTAGCGCCACCTTTTGACAAAAGTGAAGGGCTTCGTTTCATCTACAATCACCAAACTCAGTATATATATTGACCTCATCGAGCCGGACAACTTTCTAATTTACAGTCATTAGCTCCGACCAACAGGAAGTCAGATATTTTGGTTTGAAGGTGAATTTTTGATTAAATCGGGGTCTGAGTTTTTACGTTCTCCTCGTAGGCGATTTATTCAATCTCCACAAAACTCGGTCAACATGAAACAAAGATACTGAAGATGCTAAAATGTGAACGGATATTGGATATCTCAAACGGTGTTTCCATGGCAAGGAATTAAATAAGGACAAAAAAGGGGAACAGAAATTCTCTGTGTCTGCTGCTCTCCCCTCAATGAACACAAGATGGCAGCATTGTATTAGTTTTGAAGCAGGATAAAAAAAAAACTTCTTTCTCTCTCTCTCTCTCTCTTGTTTGTGATTTATGAGGACACAAATTTGTATAATGACATGGGTATTAAACTGGTATTACAACGTGTATGTGTGTGTGTTTAAAAACATACTAAAACAATGTTTTATTCAAATGTAATCAAATAGCTTTAAAATAATCATACTATTTTTCAGATCAATATATTTATTTTATTTAATATATTTCTTCTGAATATTTATTCTCTGTCTGCCCTCCCCTCACTAAAAGGTAGCAGTGTTGTTATTTTTGAAACTCTCTCTCTCCGTGTGTGTGTGTGTGTGTGTGTGGGCATGTTTTTGTTAAATATCAGGACACAAATGTGTATAATGACATGGGTATGACATAGGTATTACAAAAAGAGGGTGAAATATGAGGACGTTCCCCATGTCCTCACTTTTCAAAATGCTTATAAATCATACAGAACAAGTTTTTTTTTCACAGAAAGTGAACTGCACAGTCTCCTGTGAGGGCTAGGTTTAGGGGCAGGGGCAGTGTGTGTGTGTGTGTGTGTGTGTGTGTGTGTGTGTGTGTGTGTGTGTGTGTGTGTGTGTGTGTGTGTGTGTGTGTGTGTGTGTGTGTGTGTGTGATGGGTAGGTTTAGGGGCAGGGGCAGTGTAAGGGGATAGAAAATACGGTTTGTACGGTATAAAAACCATTACGCCTATGGAATGTCCTCACATTTCACAAAAACAAACGTGTGTGTGTGTGTGTGTGTGTGTGTGTGTGTGTGTGTGTGTGTGTGTGTGTGTTTGTGTGTCCACCAGCTGGCAGCAGGAAGTGTGTCACTTTAAAAAATGCTAAATCACTGTCTTGTTTTCACCCAATTTACTTCAAACTTCATCAGTATAAATGACAAAACATGGCAGATGTAGACATACGAAAGGGTTCCTGATATTTTACATACTGTTGCCATGGCAGTGTGTCAAAGTTTAATCATCTGTTGGCTGTTTTTGAGGCTCTTAGCATGCTTGAAATTGCTTGAAACTCAACACACACATCAGAGATGTCAGTCAGTGGAAATGGGCAAAGCCTCAGAAATGGGTGTGTTGGAGGGGTGTTTATTACAACATAATCATGGTTTATGAAGACATTTCATGTGTCCCCGTAAATCAAAATAGCTTTAAAAGCATACTAAACAATGTTTTAATAAAAATGTAAAAATGCAGAATGTTTTCTGTGATGGTAGGTTTAGGGGTTGTGTGTGTGTGTGTGGTGTGTGTGTGTGTGTGTGTGTGTGTGCGATATGTAGGCTTAGGGGTAGTGTAGGGGGATAGAATTTACAGTTTGTACAGTATAAAAACCATTAAGTCTATGGAATGCCCTCTGCCTGTCTTTCCCCTTCCCCCTCTCTATCACTCTCTCTGTGTGTGTGTGTGTGTGTGTGTGTGTGTGTGTGGAGGGGGGGGGGGGTCTCTCTCTCACCCTGTGAGTATGTGTGTGTGCCTTTCTCTCAGTCCTTCCCCTCCCCCCTCACTCTCCCTCTATCATTGTGTGTGTGTGTGTGTGTGTGTGTGTGTGTGTGTGTGTGTGTGTGTGTGTGTGTGTGTGTGTGTGTGTGTGTGTGTGTGTGTGTGTGTGTGTGTGTGTGTGTGTGTGTGACTTTCTATTTATTTTTTATATTGGACCACACATATTGATTTCAAATATATTCAACATATTTTTTTCAGAGAGTGAAATAAAAAAAACTTTCTCCCACCATTTAGATCTTATTTCTTTTTGTTGTTAAAATCTTGTGAACCTTGTTCAATGTGCAGAGTGCATCTCTCTCAGTCCTTCCCCTCCCCCCTCACTCTCAGGCTCACCCTGGGTGTGTGTGTGTGTGTGTTTGAGTGTGTGCGCGCACGTGTGGTGTGTGTGTGTGCGCGCACGTGTGTGTGGGGGGGGGAGGGGGGTGTCTCTCTCACCCTGTGAGTTTGTGTGTGTGTGTGTGTGTGTGTGTGTGTGTGTGTGTGTGTGTGTGTGTGTGTGTGTGTGTGTGTGTGTGTGTGTGTGTGTGTGTGTGTGACTTTCTCTCTTGATCATAATTTAACCCTTTCATATAGGCTATCACAAATAACTATCACTTGAAATAAAAACGTCATGTGATGTGTTTGCCAAGATCACGTATGATGCACATGTCTTTAAATTAATTATTTACTGATATAATATAAATGTATTAAAACATAAATTTCACATGATTTTATAAAAGTGGCTATTTATAATAAACTTCCATAAAATATAGACACGCATCTTACTCTTACCTGACACTGATATTAAAATCATCTTTGCAGTTTCTGTGATTTGGCTCCATTTATACATTTTTTATTAAAAAAAATTTATTGGACCACCCATATTGAAATTAAAGCATGTTTTATGGTGCATAAGATTGGTGCACAAATGGTAGCTAAGGTAGCTCAAAAACACATGAAGAGAAGTGTTAGAATAAAACAACATCAGCATTCGAATGGTATTCTGAACTCATTCCAATTTGACCTTTGACATAATCTGACATGAAATTCATATAAATTTAATTGATCTCATAGATGTGGCTGTTGTGGTTTGTGGTCATAGCAGCACCAACTGCTGCAGTTAATGTGGTGAATTCAGATGACTTTGACATAGTCCTTTTATGTTTTCCCATTTTAAATGCCTATTGCCTGCCGTGCACAGTTAAACTGATGCCACCGGGGTGGCGGTGCCACCGGCTTGGGCCCGTCATCGCTGCTCGCAGCTTTAATTAGGGGCCAAGCACCGAAGGTGCGAAGGCACCTATTGAAACCGTTCCCGTTCTTATTATTATTATTCATCTTCTTCTTCTTCTTCTTCTTCTTCTTCTTCTTCCGCCACGAAGTCTATGGCAGCCCATAGAACCGTATGGTAAAAAGTTGTGAAATTTGGCACACTAATAGAGGACAGTCTGAATTGTCACCGTAGCAAATTTGGAGTCTCAAACTCAATCCCTCTAGCGCCACCATCAGTCCAAAATTTGACTCATGTTTATGCTAATAACTTTTGAACCATAAGGGCTAGAAACAAAATTCTTTTTTCCTCTGATTCCTTGGCTCAAGACGATTCGATTGCACCCTATGACGTCATTTTCCGTCATAAAAATTTTCCCGCCATTTTGAATTTTCCGAAAAACCTACTTTTACGAACTCGTCCTAGACGGTTCATCCGATTTGCACGAAAATTGAACCAGATCATCTTCAGACCATGCTGACAAAAAATCTTGCAAATCAAGTTGATTCGTCAAATCATTTGCGATAAACGCGCAAACAAATTTTACGTAGCGGTTGCAAAAACACTCTTAAGGCAATATCTCTGCAACGCTTTATCGTATTCAAACCAAACTTGGTACATGTCATCACAATCATGACTTGAGGCAACATACAGCGTTTCGGCGCAGCGCCACCTACTGGTCCGGAGATACGAAAAATTGCTATTTTTGCTTATAACTTCTGAACTGTTTGTCCAAAAATCATAAAAGTGGTCTCGTTACATTCAGGACGGCATGCCGAGTCGTCTGATATTCAATTTTACCATATCGGCCATTTTGGCTTTCGGCCATTTTGAATTTTGTCAAAAAATGCTATATTTTACAAATGCATTAGTATATTGTTACTAAACTCGGTATGTGACTTCCTTGCTATGCCCTGAAGGTACTCAAAAAGTTTTAGGGCAGTGCCACCTTGTGGTCAAAAGATATAACAAACTTGACAAAAATGCTAATAACTTTTGATTAAATTAGCCTAGTATATTGAAACTGGTCATAATAGAGTCATTGGCTCATGCCGATTCAATTGCAACCTATGATGTCATTTTCGGTCATGATAATTTCCCCGCCATTTTTAATTTTCCAAAAAACCTACTTTTACGAACTCGTCCTAGACGGTTTGTCCGATTTGCACGAAAATTGAACCAGATCATCTTCAGACCATGCTGACAAAAAATCTTGCAAATCAAGTTGATTTGTCAAATCGTTTTCGATAAACGCGCACACAAATTTTGCGTAGCGGTTGCAAAAACACTCATAAGCCTATATCTCCACAACGCTTTATCGTATTCAAACCAATCTTGGTATATGTCATCACAAGCATGACCTGAAGCAACATGCAGCGTTTCGGCGCAGTGCCACCTACTGGTCCGGAGATACAAAAAATGGCTATTTTTGCTTATAACTTTTGAACTGTTTGTCCAAAAATCATGTCTTCCGCACCATGCTTTGAAGGTACTCAAAACGTTTTGGGGCAGTGCCACCTTGTGGTCAGAGGTTATAACAAAATTTACAAACATGCTAATAACTTTTGATTAAATTAGCCTAGTTTAATGAAACTGGTCATAATACAGTCATTGGCTCATGCCGAGAACAGAGATACTCATTTTTCCATATTTGGTCAAACATCCTGTCCTCAATGTTCTTATTTGATCAAAACCTACTTTTTCAAACTCATCCTAGACCGTTTGTCCAATTTCCACCAAAATCGAATCGTATCATCTTCAGACTGTGTCAACAAAAAGTTAGGGATTTTGCATCAATAGATGAAACCGTTTTTGTAAACCGCAGCGACGAAGTTGAGCCATTATGCCAAAATTACTCTTGAGGCTGTATCTCTGCAATGCTTTGACATATTGGCATCAAACTTTGCATGTGTCATTGTTCCCTTATTCTGACCACACCACATCAATTTCGTATCTGTGCCACCTATTGGTCAAAAGTGATAAACCATTAACTTACATTATCAGTGACTCAATATATGATATTTCAGCCATTTTGCCTAATCTTCTTAAACTGTATAATTGTTAATTGTTGCAGTTGGTCTGACACTCAGACTACAATGCATTTTCAGCCTTTTGCTTAAAATCATCTTAAAACGTGATTAATTGCTCATTGCTCCAGTTGATCTGACACTGCCAGCCATTTTGGCATGTCTTGTCTTCTTCTTTGCGCTTGGCCCCGGTATTGCTGCTTGCAGCTATATTTATTAGGGGTTCAAGCACGAAGTGCTGAAACCCTATTGTAATTGTATTGATTTTTATTATTATTATTATTATTATTATTATTATTATTATTATTAGGGGTTCAAGCACGAAGTGCTGAAACCCTATTGTAATTGTACTGATTTTTATTATTATTATTATTATTCTCCGCTAAAACGCATCGTGCAGCCCAAACCGTAAGTGCTAGAGACTTGAAACTTGGTCACAGGGTAGTACAAAAATCGAGGAGAGGTTATCAAAATATGAGCCTGATTGGCCAATAGGTGGCGCTATAGCGCAAAAAACAAAAAAACTGCACTATTTTGCTTATATCTCAATAACCCTTTGTCCCAGATCCAAGTGTCTTACATCATTGGAATCCTTGGCTCAAGCCGAACAAAAAATATAGCAGGTTTTTTATTTCCGGTATGCAAATTTTCCCGCCATTTTGGATTTTGTCCAAAACCTACCTTTGCGAACTAGTCCCTGGATTTTTGCCCGATCGGAACCAAACCAGTGCAGAAATGTTCTCTGGAGTCTGATTATCAATAATTATCGAAAAAAAGTTTAAATTTCGATTAACGGTTGCTAAGGGGCGTCAAAACATCTAAATGGGCGGAGCATAATATTTAAAAAAAGCTATAACTTAGGAAGTACATGAGATAACTTCACCAAACTTGGTACACATGTGTATATGCTGAGTTTTTGGTCACGATAAAAAAATCGCGATGATTGGGCTTTAGGTGGCGCTATAACACGAAAAAAACATGAAAATGGCTATAACCACCCGACCGCTAGTCCGATTGACTTGAAAATTTGTATGCAGTGTCTTGGTCCAAGTTACCATATATGTCTATGAGGACATTGGCGTATCTCAAAAAACATGGCTGATATCGGCCAATGAAGTTTGAGCACCTCTAAGACAAGGTTAACGGAGACCGATCGGAATGAAACTCGGTGGGCGTCTTTGACTCATGACCCTAGAGGTCTGTAAGAATTTTGAAAGAAATCGGCCACTAGTTGGCGCTAACGAGTTTTATGGCTCTGTAATCACGTGGTGTTGAACACATCAACCAAATATACATATCATATGATAGGTCTCCTCATGCTGAACAACTTTGCTTCTAGAAGTATTGCTGTCAATCAAATCGTTCATTAAATATTTGTAATTATGTTTAAAACCTACTTTTGCGAACTAGTCCCTGGATTTTTTCCCGATCAGAATCAAACCAGTCTAGGACAATTCTCTGGACTCTCTAGATCAATAATTATTGAAAAAAAGTTGAACTTTTGCATTTGGATGGCCATAACAGGGTCATTTAGAAGAAGGGCGTAGCAAAATACACTCAATAGCCTATAAAATCTAAAAGAAAACTCAAAACTTCACGAAAATTGTTATGTATATGTGACATAACATGCTGAAGAAGCATGCAAAGTTTCATGAAGATCGGACCATAGGTGGCGCTATAACTGTTAAAAAGCTTTGAAAACCATGTATTCCCTATGGTGAATTGCCTGTAGTGACTGTAAATGGTATTTTCCATCTCTGTAATCAGGTGGGGTTAAAAACATCCACATAATATGAATAAATTATGATAGATCTCCTCATACTGAACAACTTTGCCTCAAGAACCAATACTGTCAATCAAATTGTTATTTATTTATTTATTCACAATTATGTTAAAAACTTATTACCTAAAATTGCCACCAGATGGCAGCAGAAGACCACTCATTGGTTCATTCTGCTTACTAAGCATATTTAAACTTTATAAAATCATTATAATAAATGTTGCAAATGACATTTTGTCAATGTTTATCAATTAATTTGTTCATTTGATAAATTTTTTTACAATAATTATTAAATTACAATTAAAATAATGCCTGAAAATATGTTTTAAAGGGGAAAACCTGGAATAAGCTATTTGTTACCCATCATTTATTTCAAATATCTATATCTCCAACAAAATGTGCATGTGAGTTAAGCACGTTTGAAGACATTAACTTGGAAAATGTGCCCATTAAATGAAAAACAGACATTTAAAATGAAAATGAGCCAATGAGTGGTTCTCTGCTGCCACCTGCTGGGCTTAAATGGTCATTTTGTCATACTATTTACTTATCATGTTCTATAATTCCTATTTAGACATTATAAAGTCACTATTACAATATTTACAATCACATTTTGTCAAATTAATTTATTTCAAATATATTATGACGTATTACCTAAAATTGCCAACAGATGGCAGCAGAAGACCACTCATTGGCTTATCCTCTAAACTAATATTGTTCAATCATATTTAAACTGAAACTGAATTAAAACTCAGAGTATGAACCCGATTGGCCAATAGGTGGCGCTACAGCAATCAAAAGTGCGAAATTGCTCATAACTCCTAAACCCTATGTCGTAGACTCAAGTGTCTTATATCATTGGAAAGGTGAGTCCATGACGAACAAAACCTATATCTCTGATTTCATTTCCGCCATGATAGATTTTCCGCCATTTTGCATTTTGTCAAAAAACTACTTTTGCAAACTAGTCCTAGGTTTTTTGCCGGATCGGAACCAAACCAGAGTCAAAATGTTCTCTGGAGTCAGATTATCAATAATTATTAAAAAAAGTCGAAATTTATATTCACGGTTGTTAAGGAGCATAAAAATAATCGTTCAGGGGGGAGCCTATTTACTAAAAGGGCTATAACTCAGGAACAAAAAGAGATATCTTCACCAAACTTGGTACACATGTGTATAGGCTGAGTCTTTGGTCACGATAAAAAAATCGCGACGATTTAACACTTGGTGGCACAATAACGTGAAAAAACATCAAAATGGCTTTAACCACCTGACCGCTAGTCCGATTGACTTGAAAATTGGTATGCAGTGTCTTGGTCCAAGGTGCCAAGTATGTCTATGAGGACATTGGCGTATCTTAAAAAACATGGCTGCCACAGCCAATTAAATTTGAGCACCTATTAGACAAGTCTCATGGCCCTAGAGGTCTGTAAGAATTTTGAAAGAAATCGGCCACTAGTTGGCGCTAATGAGTTTTATGGCTCTGTAATCACGTGGTGTTGCACACATCCACGAAATATGCATATCATTTGATATATTCTAAGGGAAAACTCAAAACTTCACGAAAATTGGTGGGCATATGTGACATTAGATCCTTAACAAGCTTGCAAAGTTTTATAGAGCTCGGACCATAGGTGGCGCTATAACTGTTAAAAACCTTTTAAAACCAAATGTTTCCTATGGTAAATTGCCTATATTGCCTGAAAATTGACTTTTCCATCTATTTTTTCAGTGTTTAAAATCTTGCTAAATAAAACTAAATGTCTTTTGATGCTTGTGTGCTTAAAGGCCTTAAAGGCTTGAACCCCGCTAAATGCTGCTTGCAGCTTTAATTAGGGGTTCAAGCACGAAGTGCTGAAACCCTATTGTAATTGTATTGATTTTTATTATTATTATTAGGGGTTCAAGCACGAAGTGCTGAAACCCTATTGTAATTGTATTGATTTTTATTATTAGGGGTTCAAGCACGAAGTGCTGAAACCCTATTGTAATTGTATTGATTTTTATTATTATTATTATTATTATTATTATTCTCCGCTAAAACGCATCATGCAGCCCAAACCGTAGAAGCTGGAGCTTTGAAACTTTGTCAGATGGTAGTACAAAAATCGAGGAGAGGTTATCAAATTATGAGCCAGATTGGCCTATAGGTGGCGCTATAGCAATCAATTGCGCAAAACTGCTCATAACTCCTAAACCGTATGTCGTAGACTCAAGTGTCTTATATCATTGGAAAGCTGAATACCTGACGTAAAAAATG
Source organism: Gobio gobio (assembly GCF_949357685.1). Classification (NCBI taxonomy): domain Eukaryota; kingdom Metazoa; phylum Chordata; class Actinopteri; order Cypriniformes; family Gobionidae; genus Gobio; species Gobio gobio. The sequence continues at coordinate 37,249,749 of NC_137103.1, read as the reverse complement.
TATATCTCCGATTTCATTTCCGCCATTATAGATTTTCCGCCATTTTGAATTTTGTCAAAAAACTACTTTTGCGAACTAGTCCCTGGATTTTTGCCCGATCGGAACCAAACCAGTGCAGAAATGTTCTCTGGAGTATGAATATCAATAATTATCGAAAAAAAGTTGAAATTTCTATTCACGATCGCTAAGGGGCGGAAAACGAACGTTGTGGGAGGAGCCTATTTTACTAAAATGGCTATAACTCAAGAACAAAATGAGATATCTTTACCAAGATTTGTACACATGTGTATGGACTGAGTTTTGGGTCACGATAAAAGAATCGCGACGATTGAACACTTGGTGGCGCTATAACACGAAAAAAACATGAAAATGGCTATAACGACCCGACCGCTAGTCCGATTGACTTGAAAATTGGTATGCAGTGTCTTGGTCCAAGGTACCATATATATCTATGAGGACATTGGCGTATCTCAAAAAACATGGCTGCTATTGGCCAATGAAGTTTGAGCACCTCTAAGACAAGGTTAACGGAGGCTGATCGGAATGAAACTCGGTGGGCATGTTTGACTCATGGACTTAGAGGTCTGTAAGAATTTTGAAAGAAATCGGCCACTAGTTGGCGCTAACGAGTTTTTTGGCTCTGTAATCACGTGGTGTTGCACACATCAACCAAATATACACATCATATGATAGGGCTCCTCATACTGAACAACTTTTCCTCTAAAAGCATTGCTGTCAATCAAATCGTTCATTAAATATTTGCGATTATGTTTAAAACCTACTTTTGCGAACTAGTCTCTGGATTTTTGCCTGATCGGAAACAAACCAGTCTAGGACAATTCTCTGGACTCTCTAGATCAATAATTATCAAAAAAAAGTTGAACTTTTGCATTTGAATGCCTATAACAGGGTCATTTAGAAGAGGGGCGTAGCAAAATACACTCAAAAGCATTTAAATCCTAAAGGAAAACTCAAAACTTCACGAAAATTATTATGTATATGTAACATAACATGCTGAAAAAGCATGCAAAGTTTCATGGAGATCGGACCATAGGTGGCGCTATAACTGTTAAAAAGCTTTGAAAACCATGTATTCCTATGGTGAAATGCCTGTATTGGCTGTAAATGGCATTCTCCATCTCTGTAATCAGGTGGGGTTAAAAACATCCACATAATATGCATAAATTATGATAGATCTCCTCATACTGAACAACTTTGCCTCAAGAACCAATACTGTCAATCAAATCGTTATTTAAACATTCACAATTATGTTAATAACCTACTTTTGCAAACTAGTCATAGATTTTTCAACCTGATCAGAACCAACCCAGGGCAGTACAATTCTCTGGACTCTTTAGAGCAATAATTATTTTTTTAAAAAGTTAAACTTTTGCATCTGAATGGCTATAACTGGGTTATTTCAAGATGTGGCCTTGACCAAGTGTCCCCAAATGCCTATATCTATTCAATGAATGCTCAGATATTCTTAAAAACAAGTCAGAACATGTGTACTATGCCTCTAAACAAGCATGAAAATTTTCAGACAGATAGGACCATATTTGCCTCTATAACAGTTAAAAAGCTGAAAATTATGAAAATAATGGTATATTAAGCCAATAAGTGGTCGTTTGCTGCCCCCCGCTGTTCATTTTATTGTACTACACTCTAATATTGATATACAAGTCATTTTCAGCTTTAAATAAATCACTATTTTAACATTTGCTATCACATTTAGTTAAAATTAATCTATTAAGTATTACTATTGACAATTGTCACATTGAGAAATGTGAATCTTGAAGGAGACTTGCAGGAAACATTTTGTTTACTGCAACATCATAAAGTTCAAATGTCTGTAACTACAACAAAATGTGTGTGTGTAGTCCTATGTTTCTGAATACATTTTTAAAAATCTGATTAATAGTTACAAAGAGCTATGTGAAATGATTATAGACCATAGCATTAAAAAAGTGTGTGTGTGTCTGGCCTTGACCAAGTGTCCCCAAATGCCTATATCTATTCAATGAATGCTCAGATATTCTTAAAAACAAGTCAGAACATGTGTAATATGCCTCCAAACAAGCATGACAATTTTCAGACAGATAGGACAATATTTGCCTCTATAACAGTTAAAAAGGTGAAAATGACAGAGTTCATATGAAAATAATGACCAATATGTGGTCTTTTGCTGCCCCCCGCTGTTCATTTTATTGTACTACACTCTAATATTGATCTATGGTTATAGATACATGGTTAATCATAGTAAATAATACTAGAACGTGGTGCATTTCACAAAAAAATGTGACATGCTCATAGACCATTAAAAGATATTTTCACAATAACATATCTCAAAAATATTGTGTGTGTGTGTGTGTGTGTGTGTGTGTGTAACCATGCATAATGGAACAACTGGTTTGAAGCCTGTTTCAGAGCCTATTTTACTAAAAGGGCTATAACTCAGGAACGAAATGAGATATCTTCACCAAACTTGGTACACTTGTGTATGGGATGAGTCTTTGGTCAAGGTAAAAAGAATTGTGAGGATTGAACACTTGGTGGCGCTATAACATAAAAAAACATGAAAAGGGCTATAACCACCCGACTGCCAGTCCGATTGACTTGAAAGTTGGTATGCAGTGTCTTGGTCCAAGGTACCATGCATGTCTATAAAGGAAATTGGCGTAGCTCAAAAAACATGGCCGCCATTGGCCAATGAAATGTGAGCACTTATTAGACAAGGTTAACAGAGGCCGATCGGAACAAAAGTTGGCGAGCATGTTTGACTCAGGGTCCTAGAGGTCTGTAATAATTTTTTAAGAATTTGGCCACTAGTAGGCGCCAATTAGTTTTATGGCTCTGTAATCACGTGATGTTTCACATATTCTCACAATATTGATATAATTTGATAGATCTCCTCATACTGAACAACTTTGTCTCTAGAAACATTGCTGTCAATCAAATCGTTCATTAAATATTTGTGATTATGTTAAAAACCTACTTTTGCAAATAAGTCCCTGTTTTTTTGCCCGATCGGAACCAAACCAGTCTAGGACAATTCTCTGGACTCTCTAGATCAATAATTATCAAAAAAAGTTTAACTTTTGCATTTGGATGGCTATAACAGGGTCATTTCGAAAAGAGGCGTGGCAAAAAACCCTCAAAAGCCTATAAATTCTAAGGGAAAGCTCAAAACTTCACGAAAATTGGTGGCCATGTGTGAGATTAGATCCTTAACAAGCATTAAACGTTTTATAAAGATCGGACCATAGGTGGCGCTATAACTGTTAAAAACCTTTTAAAACCATGTTTCCTATGGTGAATTGCCTGTAAATTGAATTTTCCATCTATTATTTCAGCGTTTAAAATCTTGCTAAATAAAACTTAATGTCTTTTGATGCTTGTGTGCTTAAAGGCCTTAAAGGCTTGAACCCCGCTAAATGCTGCTTGCAGCTTTAATTAGGGGTTCAAGCACGAAGTGCTGAAACCCTATTGTAATTGTAAGGGTTTTTATTATTATTATTCTCCGCTAAAACGCATCGTGCAGCCCAAACCGTAAAGGCTGGAGCATTGAAACTTTGTCAGATGGTAGCCCAAAAATCGAGGAGAGGTTATCAAATTATGAGCCAAATTGGCCTATAGGTGGCGCTATAGCAATCAATTGCGCGAAACTGCTCATAACTCCTAAACCGTAAGTCATAGACTCAAGTGTCTTATATCATTGGAAAGCTGAATACCTGACGTAAATAATGTATATCTCCGATTTCATTTCCGGTAGGCAAATTTTTCCGTCATTTTGAATTTTGTTGAAAAACTACTTTTGCGAACTAGTCCCTGGATTTTAACCCGATCGGAACCAAACCAGTGCAGAAATGTTCTCTGGAGTCTGAATATCAATAATTATCGAAAAAAAGTTGAAATTTCGATTCACGGTTGCTAAGGTGCGGAAAACGAATGTTGTGGGAGGAGCCTATTTTACTAAAATGGCTATAACTCAAGAACAAAATGAGATATCTTTACCAAACTTGGTACACATGTGTATGGGCTGAGTCTTTGGTCACGATAAAACAATCGCGACGATTGAACACTTGGTGGCGCTATAACACAAAAAAAACATGAAAATGGCTATAACCACCCGACCGCTAGTCCAATTGACTTGAAAATTGGTATGCAGTGTCTTGGTCCAAGGTACCATATATGTCTATGAGGACATTGGCGTATCTCAAAAAACATGGCCGCTATCGGCTAATGAAGTTTGAGCACCTCTAAGACAAGGTTAACGGAGGCCGATCGGAATGAAACTCGGTGGGCATGTTTGACTCATGGCCCTAGAGGTCTGTAAGAATTTTGAAAGAAATCGGCCTCTAGTTGGCGCTAACGAGTTTTATGGCCCTGTAATCACGTGGTGTTGCACACATAAACCAAATATACATATCATATGATAGGTCTCCTCATGCTGAATAACTTTGCCTCTAGAAGCATTGCTGTCAATCAAAGCGTTCATTAAATATTTGCAATTATGTTTAAAACCTACTTTTGCGAACTAGTCCCTGGATTTTTGCCTGATCGGAACCAAACCAGTCTAGGACAATTCTCTGGACTCTCTAGATTAATAATTATTGAAAAAAAATTGAACTTTTGCATTTGGATGGCTATAACAGGGTCATTTAGAAGAGGGGCGTAGCAAAATACACTATACAGCTTATAAATCCTAAAGGAAAACTCAAAACTTCACGAAAATTGTTATGTATATGTGACATAACATGCTGAAGAAGCATGCAAAGTTTTATGGAGATCGGACCATAGGTTGCGCTATAACTGTTAAAAAGCTTTGAAAACCATGTATTCCCTATGGTGAATTGCCTGTATTGGCTGTAAATGGTATTTTCTATCTCTGTAATCAGGTGGGGTAAAAAACATCCACATAATGTGCAGAAATTATGATAGATCTCTTCATACTGAACAACTTTGCCTCAAGAACCAATACTGTCAATCAAATTGTTATTTATTTATTCACAATTATGTTAAAAACGTATTACCTAAAATTGCCACCAGATGGCAGCAGAAGACCACTCATTGGTTCATTCTGCTTACTAAGCATATTTAAACTTTATAAAATCATTATAATAAATGTTGCAAATGACATTTTGTCAATGTTTATCAATTAATTTGTTCATTTGATTAATGTTTTTACAATAATTATTAAATTACAATTAAAATAATGCCTGAAAATATGTTTTAAAGGGGAAAACCTGGAATAAGCTATTTGTTACCCATCATTTATTTCAAATATCTATATCTCCAACAAAATGTGCATGTGAGTTAAGCACGTCTGAAGACATTAACTTGGAAAATGTGCCAATTAAATGAAAAACAGACATTTAAAATGAAAATGAGCCAATGAGTGGTTCTCTGCTGCCACCTGCTGGGCTTAAATGGTCATTTTGTCATTCTATTTACTTATCATGTTCTATAATTCCTATTTAGACATTATAAAGTCACTATTACAATATTTACAATTACATTTTGTCAAATTAATTTATTTCAAATATATTATGGCGTATTACCTAAAATTGCCACCAGATGGCAGCAGAAGACCACTCATTGGCTTATCCTCTAAACTAATATTGTTCAATCATATTTAAACTGTGATCGTGCAGACCAAAGCGTAAATGCTAGAGACTTGAAACTTTATCAGATGGTAGTACAAAAATCGAGGCTAATGTTGTCAGAGTATGAACTTGATTGGCCAATAGGTGGCGCTACAGCAATCAAAAGGGCGAAATGGCTCATAACTCCTAAACCGTATGTCGTAGACTCAAGTGTCTTATATCATTGGAAAGGTGAGTCCATGACGAATAAAACGTATATCTCCGATTTCATTTCCGCCATGATAGATTTTCCGCCATTTTGCATTTTGTCAAACAACTACTTTTGCAAACTAGTCCTAGGTTTTTTGCCGGATCGGAACCAAACCAGTGTCAAAATGTTCTCTGGAGTCAGATTATCAATAATTATCAAAAAAAGTCGAAATTTATATTCACGGTTGTTAAGGAGCGTAAAAATAATCGTTCAGGGGGGAGCCTATTTACTAAAAGGGCTATAACTCAGGAACAAAATGAGATATCTTCACCAAACTTGGTACACATGTGTATAGGCTGAGTCTTTGGTCACGATAAAAAAATCGCGACGATTTAACACTTGGTGGCACAATAACGTGAAAAAACATCAAAATGGCTTTAACCACCTGACCGCTGGTCCGATTGACTTGAAAATTGGTATGCAGTGTCTTGGTCCAAGGTACCAAGTATGTCTATGAGGACATTGGCGTATCTTAAAAAACATGGCTGCCACAGCCAATTAAATTTGAGCACCTATTAGACAAGTCTCATGGCCCTAGAGGTCTGTAAGAATTTTGAAAGAAATCGGCCACTAGTTGGCGCTAACGAGTTTTACGGCTCTGTAATCACGTGGTGTTGCACACATCCACGAAATATGCATATCATTTGATAGATCTCCTCATACCAAACAACTTTTTCTCTAGAACTGTTGCTGTCAATTAATATGTTCATTAAATATTCCTGAGTATGTTCAAAACCTACTTTTGCGAACTAGTCCCTGGTTTTTTGCCCGATTGGAACCAAACTAGTCTAGGATAATTCTCTGGACTCTCTAGATCAATAATTATTGAAAAAAAGTTGAACTTTTGCATTTGAATGGCTATTACAGGGTCATTTAGAAAAGAGGTGTGGCAACATACACTCAAAAGCCTATAAATTCTAAGGGAAAACTCAAAACTTCACGAAAATTGTTTTTGCATATGTAAGATAACATCTTTAACAAGCATGCAAAGTTTTATGGAAATCGGACCATAGGTGACGCTATAACTGTTAAAAGCCTTTTAAAACCACGTATTTCCTATTGTAAATTGCCTGTATTGACTGTAAATGGTATTTTCCATCTATTATTTCAGTGTTTAAAATCTTGCTAAATAAAAATTAATGTCTTTTGATGTTTGTGTGCTTAAAGGCCTTAAAGGCTTGAACCCCGCTAAATGCTGCTTGCAGCTTTAATTATTATTATTATTATTATTATTCTCCGCTAAAACGCATCATGCAGCCCAAACCGTAGAAGCTGGAGCTTTGAAACTTTGTCAGATGGTAGTACAAAAATCGAGGAGAGGTTATCAAATTATGAGCCAGATTGGCCTATAGGTGGCGCTATAGCAATCAATTGCGCAAAACTGCTCATAACTCCTAAACCGTATGTCGTAGACTCAAGTGTCTTATATCATTGGAAAGCTGAATACCTGACGTAAAAAATGTATATCTCCGATTTCATTTCCGCCATTATAGATTTTCCGCCATTTTGAATTTTGTCAAAAAACTACTTTTGCGAACTAGTCCCTGGATTTTTGCCCGATCGGAACCAAACCAGTGCAGAAATGTTCTCTGGAGTCTGAATATCAATAATTATTGAAAAAAAGTTGAAATTTCTATTCACGATCGCTAAGGGGCGGAAAACGAACGTTGTGGGAGGAGCCTATTTTACTAAAATGACTATAACTCAAGAACAAAATGAGATATCTTTACCAAACTTTGTTCACATGTGTATGGACTGAGTCTTGGGTCACGATAAAAGAATCGCGACGATTGAACACTTGGTGGCGCTATAACACGAAAAAAACATGAAAATGGCTATAACGACCCGACCGCTAGTCCGATTGACTTGAAAATTGGTATGCAGTGTCTTGGTCCAAGGTACCATGTATGTCTATGAGGACATTGGCGTATCTCAAAAAACATGGCTGCTATTGGCCAATGAAGTTTGAGCACCTCTAAGACAAGGTTAACGGAGGCTGATCGGAATGAAACTCGGTGGGCATGTTTGACTCATGGACTTAGAGGTCTGTAAAAATTTTGAAAGAAATCGGCCACTAGTTGGCGCTAACGAGTTTTTTGGCTCTGTAATCACGTGGTGTTGCACACATCAACCAAATATACACATCATATGATAGGGCTCCTCATACTGAACAACTTTTCCTCTAAAAGCATTGCTGTCAATCAAATCGTTTATTAAATATTTGCGATTATGTTTAAAACCTACTTTTGCGAACTAGTCTCTGGATTTTTGTCTGATCGGAAACAAACCAGTCTAGGACAATTCTCTGGACTCTCTAGATCAATAATTATCAAAAAAAAGTTGAACTTTTGCATTTGAATGCCTATAACAGGGTCATTTAGAAGAGGGGCGTAGCAAAATACACTCAAAAGCATATAAATCCTAAAGGAAAACTCAAAACTTCACGAAAATTATTATGTATATGTAACATAACATGCTGAAAAAGCATGCAAAGTTTCATGGAGATCGGACCATAGGTGGCGCTATAACTGTTAAAAAGCTTTGAAAACCATGTATTCCTATGGTGAAATGCCTGTATTGGCTGTAAATGGTATTCTCCATCTCTGTAATCAGGTGGGGTTAAAAACATCCACATAATATGCATAAATTATGATAGATCTCCTCATACTGAACAACTTTGCCTCAAGAACCAATACTGTCAATCAAATCGTTATTTAAACATTCACAATTATGTTAATAACCTACTTTTGCAAACTAGTCATAGATTTTTCAACCTGATCAGAACCAACCCAGGGCAGTACAATTCTCTGGACTCTTTAGAGCAATAATTATTTTTAAAAAAAGTTAAACTTTTGCATCTGAATGGCTATAACTGGGTTATTTCAAGATGTGGCCTTGACCAAGTGTCCCCAAATGCCTATATCTATTCAATGAATGCTCAGATATTCTTAAAAAAAAGTCAGAACATGTGTACTATGCCTCTAAACAAGCATGAAAATTTTCAGACAGATAGGACCATATTTGCCTCTATAACAGTTAAAAAGCTGAAAATTATGAAAATAATGGTATATTAAGCCAATAAGTGGTCGTTTGCTGCCCCCCGCTGTTCATTTTATTGTACTACACTCTAATATTGATATACAAGTCATTTTCAGCTTTAAATAAATCACTATTTTAATATTTGCTATCACATTTAGTTAAAATTAATCTATTAAGTATTACTATTGACAATTGTCACATTGAGAAATGTGAATCTTGAAGGAGACTTGCAGGAAACATTTTGTTTACTGCAACATCATAAAGTTCAAATGTCTGTAACTACAACAAAATGTGTGTGTGTAGTCCTATGTTTCTGAATACATTTTTAAAAATCTGATTAATAGTTACAAAGAGCTATGTGAAATGATTATAGACCATAGCATTAAAAAAGTGTGTGTGTGTCTGGCCTTGACCAAGTGTCCCCAAATGCCTATATCTATTCAATGAATGCTCAGATATTCTTAAAAACAAGTCAGAACATGTGTAATATGCCTCCAAACAAGCATGACAATTTTCAGACAGATAGGACAATATTTGCCTCTATAACAGTTAAAAAGGTGAAAATGACAGAGTTCATATGAAAATAATGACCAATATGTGGTCTTTTGCTGCCCCCCGCTGTTCATTTTATTGTACTACACTCTAATATTGATCTATGGTTATAGATACATGGTTAATCATAGTAAATAATACTAGAACGTGGTGCATTTCACAAAAAAATGTGACATGCTCATAGACCATTAAAAGATATTTTCACAATAACATATCTCAAAAATATTGTGTGTGTGTGTGTGTGTGTGTGTGTGTGTGTGTGTGTAACCATGCATAATGGAACAACTGGTTTGAAGCCTGTTTCAGAGCCTATTTTACTAAAAGGGCTATAACTCAGGAACGAAATGAGATATCTTCACCAAACTTGGTACACTTGTGTATGGGATGAGTCTTTGGTCAAGGTAAAAAGAATTGTGAGGATTGAACACTTGGTGGCGCTATAACATAAAAAAACATGAAAAGGGCTATAACCACCCGACTGCCAGTCCGATTGACTTGAAAGTTGGTATGCAGTGTCTTGGTCCAAGGTACCACGCATGTCTATAAAGGAAATTGGCGTAGCTCAAAAAACATGGCCGCCATTGGCCAATGAAATGTGAGCACTTATTAGACAAGGTTAACAGAGGCCGATCGGAACAAAAGTTGGCGAGCATGTTTGACTCAGGGTCCTAGAGGTCTGTAATAATTTTTTAAGAATTTGGCCACTAGTAGGCGCCAATTAGTTTTATGGCTCTGTAATCACGTGATGTTTCACATATTCTCACAATATTGATATAATTTGATAGATCTCCTCATACTGAACAACTTTGTCTCTAGAAGCATTGCTGTCAATCAAATCGTTCATTAAATATTTGTGATTATGTTAAAAACCTACTTTTGCAAATAAGTCCCTGTTTTTTTGCCCGATCGGAACCAAACCAGTCTAGGACAATTCTCTGGACTCTCTAGATCAATAATTATCAAAAAAAGTTTAACTTTTGCATTTGGATGGCTATAACAGGGTCATTTCGAAAAGAGGCGTGGCAAAAAACCCTCAAAAGCCTATAAATTCTAAGGGAAAGCTCAAAACTTCACGAAAATTGGTGGCCATGTGTGAGATTAGATCCTTAACAAGCATTAAACGTTTTATAGAGATCGGACCATAGGTGGCGCTATAACTGTTAAAAACCTTTTAAAACCATGTTTCCTATGGTGAATTGCCTGTAAATTGAATTTTCCATCTATTATTTCAGCGTTTAAAATCTTGCTAAATAAAACTTAATGTCTTTTGATGCTTGTGTGCTTAAAGGCCTTAAAGGCTTGAACCCCGCTAAATGCTGCTCGCAGCTTTAATTAGGGGTTCAAGCACGAAGTGCTGAACACCTATTGTATTTGTGCTGATTTTTATTATTATTATTATTCTGCCGTAAAACGCATCGTGCAGCCCAAACCGTAAGTGCTGGAGCTTTGAAACTTTGTCACATGGTAGTACAAAAATCGAGGAGAGGTTATCAAATTATGAGCCAGATTGGCCTATAGGTGGCGCTATAGCAATCAATTGCGCGTAACTGCTCATAACTCCTAAACCGTAAGATGTACACTCAAGTGTCTTATATCATTGGAAAGCTGAATACCTGACTTAAAAAATGTATATCTCCGATTTCATTTCCGGTATGCAAATTTTTCCGCCATTTTGAATTTTGTCAAAAAACTACTTTTGCAAACTAGTCCCTGGATTTTAGCCCGATCGGAACCAAACCAGTGCAGAAATGTTCTCTGGAGTCTGAATATCAATAATTATCGAAAAAAAGTAGAAATTTCGATTCACGGTTGCTAAGGGGCGGGAAACAAATGTTGTGGGAGGAGCCTATTTTACTAAAATGGCTATAACTCAAAAAAAAAATGAGATATCTTTACCAAACTTGGTACACATGTGTATGGGCTGAGTCTTTGGTCAGGATAAAAGAATCGTGACGATTGAACACTTGGTGGCGCTATAACACGAAAAAAACATGAAAATGGCTATAACCACCTGACCGCTAGTCCGATTAACTTGAAAATTGGTATGCAGTGTCTTGGTCCAAGGTACCATACATGTCTATGAGGACATTGGCGTATCTCAAAAAACATGGCCGCCATTGGCCAATGAAGTTTAAGCACCTATAAGACAAGGTTAACGGAGGCCGATCAGAACGAAACTTGATGGGCATGTTTGACTCATGGCCCTATAGGTCTGTAAGAATTTTGAAAGAAATCGGCCACTAGTTGGTGCTAATTAGTTTTATGGCTCTGTAATCACGTGGTGTTGCACACATCAACCAAATATACATATCATATGATAGGTCTCCTCATGCTGAACAACTTTGCTTCTAGAAGTATTGCTGTCAATCAAATCGTTCATTAAATATTTGTGATTATGTTTAAAACCTACTTTTGCGAACTAGTCCCTGGATTTTTTCCCGATCAGAATCAAACCAGTCTAGGACAATTCTCTGGACTCTCTAGATCAATAATTATCGAAAAAAAAGTTGAACTTTTGCCTTTGGATGGCCATAACAGGGTCATTTAGAAGAGGGGCGTAGCAAAATACACTCAAAAGCCTATAAAATCTAAAGGAAAACTCAAAACTTCACGAAAATTGTTATGTATATGTAGCATAACATGTTGAAGAAGCATGCAAAGTTTCATGGAGATCGGACCATAGTTGGCGCTATAACTGTTAAAAAGCTTTGAAAACCATGTATTCCCTATGGTGAATTGCCTGTATTGGCTGTAAATGGTATTTTCCATCTCTGTAATCAGGTGGGGTAAAAAACATCCACATAATGTGCAGAAATTATGATAGATCTCCTCATACTGAACAACTTTGCCTCAAGAACCAATACTGTCAATCAAATTGTTATTTATTTATTCACAATTATGTTAAAAACGTATTACCTAAAATTGCCACCAGATGGCAGCAGAAGACCACTCATTGGTTCATTCTGCTTACTAAGCATATTAAAACTTTATAAAATCATTATAATAAATGTTGCAAATGACATTTTGTCAATGTTTATCAATTAATTTGTTCATTTGATTAATGTTTTTACAATAATTATTAAATTACAATTAAAATAATGCCTGAAAATATGTTTTAAAGGGGAAAACCTGGAATAAGCTATTTGTTACCCATCATTTATTTCAAATATCTATATCTCCAACAAAATGTGCATGTGAGTTAAGCACGTTTGAAGACATTAACTTGGAAAATGTGCCCATTAAATGAAAAACAGACATTTAAAATGAAAATGAGCCAATGAGTGGTTCTCTGCTGCCACCTGCTGGGCTTAAATGGTCATTTTGTCATACTATTTACTTATCATGTTCTATAATTCCTATTTAGACATTATAAAGTCACTATTACAATATTTACAATTACATTTTGTCAAATTAATTTATTTCAAATATATTATGGCGTATTACCTAAAATTGCCACCTGATGGCAGCAGAAGACCACTCATTGGCTTATCCTCTAAACTAATATTGTTCAATCATATTTAAACTGTGATCGTGCAGACCAAAGCGTAAATGCTAGAGACTTGAAACTTTATCAAATGGTAGTACAAAAATCGAGGCTAATGTTGTCAGAGTATGAACCCGATTGGCCAATAGGTGGCGCTACAGCAAGCAAAAGCGCGAAATGGCTCATAACTCCTCAATCGTATGTCGTAGACTCAAGTGTCTTATATCATTGGAAAGGTGAGTCCATGACGAACAAAACGTATATCTCCGATTTCATTTCCGCCATGAAAGATTTTCCGCCATTTTGCATTTTGTCAAAAAACTACTTTTGCAAACTAGTCCTAGGTTTTTTGCCGGATCGGAACCAAACCAGTGTCAAAATGTTCTCTGGAGTCAAATTATCAATAATTATCAAAAAAAGTCGAAATTTATATTCACGGTTGTTAAGGAGCGTAAAAATAATCGTTCAGGGGGGAGCCTATTTACTAAAAGGGCTATAACTCAAGAACAAAATGAGATATCTTCACCAAACTTGGTACACATGTGTATAGGCTGAGTCTTTGGTCACGATAAAAAAATCGCGACGATTTAACACTTGGTGGCACAATAACGTGAAAAAACATCAAAATGGCTTTAACCACCTGACCGCTAGTCCGATTGACTTGAAAATTGGTATGCAGTGTCTTGGTCCAAGGTACCAAGTATGTCTATGAGGACATTGGCGTATCTTAAAAAACATGGCTGCCACAGCCAATAAAATTTGAGCACCTATTAGACAAGTCTCATGGCCCTAGAGGTCTGTAAGAATTTGGAAAGAAATCGGCCACTAGTTGGCGCTAATGAGTTTTATGGCTCTGTAATCACGTGGTGTTGCACACATCCACGAAATATACATATCATTTGATATATTCTAAGGGTAAACTCAAAACTTCACGAAAATTGGTGGGCATATGTGACATTAGATCCTTAACAAGCTTGCAAAGTTTTATAGAGCTCGGACCATAGGTGGCGCTATAACTGTTAAAAACCTTTTAAAACCATATGTTTCCTATGGTAAATTGCCTATATTGCCTGAAAATTGACTTTTCCATCTATTTTTTCAGTGTTTAAAATCCTGCTAAATAAAACTAAATGTCTTTTGATGCTTGTGTGCTTAAAGGCCTTAAAGGCTTGAACCCCGCTAAATGCTGCTCGCAGCTTTAATTAGGGGTTCAAGCACGAAGTGCTGAAACCCTATTGTATTTGTGCTGATTTTTATTATTATTATTATTATTCAGACCTAAAACGCATCGTGCAGCCCAAACCGTAAGTGCTAGAGACTTGAAACTTGGCCACAAGGTAGTACAAAAATCGAGGAGAGGTTATCAAAATATGAGCCCGATTGGCCAATAGGTGGCGCTATAGCGCAAAAAACAAAAAAAATTCACTATTTTGCTTAAATCTCAACAACCCTTTGTCCCAGATGCAAGTGTCTTATATCATTGGAATCCTTGGCTCAAGACCAACAAAACGTGCCTCATCGATTTCATTTCCGGTATGCAAATTTTCCCGCCATTTTGGATTTTGTCGAAAACCTACTTTTGCGAACTAGTCCTAGGTTTTTTGGCCGATCGGAACCAAACCAGTGTCAAAATGTTCACTGGAGTCTGATTATCAATAATTATCGAAAAAAAGTAGACATTTGTATTCACGGTCGTTAAGGAGCGTAAAAATATTTGTTCAAGGCGGAGCCTATTTACTAAAAAAGCTATAACTCAAGAACAAAATGAGATATCTTTACCAAACTTGGTACACATGTGTAAAGGCTAAGTTTTTGGTCACGATAAAAAAATCGCGACGATTGAACACTTGGTGGCGCTATAACACGAAAAAAACATGAAAATGGCTATAACCACCCGACCGCTAGTCCGATTGACTTGAAAATTGGTATGCAGTGTCTTGGTCCAAGGTACCATGTATGTCTATGAGGATATTGGCGTATCTCAAAAAACATGGCCGCCACAGCCAATGAAATTTAAGCACCCATTAGACAAGGTTAACGGAGGCCGATCGGAACGAAACTCAATGGGCATGTTTGACTCATGGCCCTAGAGGTCTGTAAGAATTTTGAAAGAAATCGGCCACTAGTTGGCGCTAACGAGTTTTATGGCTCTGTAATCACGTGGTGTTGCACACATCCACGAAATATGCATATCATTTGATAGATCTCCTTATACTGAACAACTTTGCCTTTAGAACCCTTGCTGTCAATCAAATCGTTCATTAAATATTCGCAATTATGTTAAAAACCTACTTTTGCGAACTAGTCCCTGGTTTTTTGCCTGATCGGAACCAAACCAGTCTAGGACAATTCTCTGGACACTCTAGATCAATAATCATTGAAAAAAAGTTGAACTTTTGCATTTGGATGGCTATAACAGGGTCATTTAGAAAAGAGGCGGGACAAAATACACTCAAAAGCCTATAAATCCTAAAGGAAAACTCAAAACTTCACAAACATTTTTATGTATATGTGACATAACATGCTGAAGAAGCGTGCAAAGTTTCATGGAGATTGGATCATATGTGGCGCTATAACTGTTAAAAAGCTTTGAAAACCATGTATTCCCTATGGTGAATTGCCTGTATTGGCTGTAAATGGTATTTTCCATCTCTGTAATCAGGTGGGGTTATAAACATCCACATAATATGCATATATTATGATAGATATTCTCATACTGAACAACTTTGCCTCAAGAACCAAGACTGTCAATAAAATCTTTATTTAAATATTCACAATTCTGTTAAAAAACTATTTTTGCAAACTAGTCCTAGGTTTTTTGCCCACTTGGAACCAAACCACTGCAGTACAATTCTCTGGACTCTTTTGAGCAATAATTATATAAAAAAAGTTAAACTTTTGCATCTGAATGCTTATAACAGGGTAATTTCAAGATGTGGCCTTGACCAAGTGTCCCCGAATGCCTATATCTATTCAATGAATGTTCAGATCTACTTAAAAACAAGTCAGAACATGTATCCTATGAATTTCCAGACAGATCGGACAATATTTGCCTCTATAACAGTTAAAAAGGGGGAAATTACAGAGTTCATTTGATAATAATGGTATATTAAGCCAATAAGTGGTCGTTTGCTGCCCCCCGCTGTTCATTTTATTGTACTACACACTAGTATTGATCTATAAGTCATATTTAGACTTTTAAAAAAAATCACTATTTTAACATTTACAATCACATTTAGTCAAAATTAATCTATTAAGTATTACTATAGAATATTGTCTCACATTGAGAAATATGAATTTTGAAGGAGACTTACAGGAAACATTTTGTTTACTGCAACATCATATAGTTCAAATGTCTGTATCTACAACAAAATGTGTGTGTGTGTGTGTGTGTGTAGTGCAATGTTTCTGAATACATTTTTAATAATCTGATTAATAGTTACAAAGAGCTATGTCAAATGATTATAGACCATAGCATTAAAAAAGTGTGTGTATGTGTGTGTGTGTGTGTGTGTGTGTGTGTGTGTGTGTGTGTGTGTGTGTGTGTGTGTGTGTGTGTGTGTGTGTGTGTGTGTGTGTGTGTGTGTGTGTGTATAAGCATGCATAATGGAATTAACATGAAAGAACAATTTGATATATAATTGATTTTATTTTGTCTATTGCAAAGCACCTGTGAAAAGACTTTATTAATAAGTAGGATGTCCAGCAGAGGGCAGCAGAAGACCACTTATTGGCTCACTTCCCTTTAAAAGTTAATTATTTTTAAAAGTATTCTGCACTAAAGCAATTACTATTATAACACAATCATATTTTGTCAGAGGTTATCTCTTCATTTGTACTGACACTTCACATAATTACTAGCAATGTGGTAAATCATAGTAAATAATACTAGAACGTGGTGTATTTAAAAAAAATGTAACATGCTCATAGACCACTGAAAGATATTTTCACCATAACATATCTCAAAAACATTGTGTGTGTGTGTGTGTGTGTGTGTGTGTGTGTGTGTGTGTGTGTGTGTGTGTGTGTGTGTGTGTGTGTGTGTGTGTGTGTGTGTGTGTGTGTGTGTGTGTGTGTGTGTGTGTGTGTGTGTGTGTGTGTGTAACGGAGGTATTTTTCTCTATGGGACTTTTATTTTGACGGGTTTTCTCTGTCTCTGCCGTGTCCGCGGGAGATCCAAGCAGATCGGAGTGAGAGGTGTTGGGAGACAGACACGCCATGATCGCTGTACAGGAAGCCAACATTTTTCTCCTTGGATCTGTAATATAGGACAGTAGTGCACGGGCAGCTTATGTTTTGCGGGTTTAGTGCATTTACATTATCTCGTGAAACATGAGAAGTAGTTAAGGCAGAAGATCGGTCGATTGCGTCATTGGACGGTGAACAGTGTTGGAGAGAGAGAGACAGAGAGAGAGAGTTGCTGGAGCCGTGAGTTTCATTCATAACACTTGTTTGTGTTGCTATCCTGACAGTACGCTTTTTCTTGAGAGTTCTGCTGCTTTCTGAGTCTTGAACGGTGTCAGGGCGAGAGACATTGATTTTTTTCCTGCAAATCCATTAAGTGCACTTATTAGTGCGCGAGAATGCGTCTGTGAACTGAACGATATTTTTTTGAAGGAGTGATTTATTTCTTTTGGAGTGTTTTTGCATTTTTAAAGAGACGGATTTGTTTTTGAAAGACATTTTTGTGTGATTCAGACATTCAGTCCAGGCCGCGTGCGAGCTGAACCGGGCTGCGCCATTTTGTTCCAGAAAGTTCCTTAGTTTTTCTGGGCCACCTCTCTTGTTTCTGTTGATTACCCTGACATTCTTACATCTCATTGCCCTGTCCCAGCTGTTCATCTTGTCATCGCAAGTCATCACATCAAAGTTGTCGTTGCCACAGACTGGTACAACAGTTCAACACACACACACACACACACACACACACACACACACACACACACACACACACACACACACGAACATTTTACTGATACGTAGTGAACAGAACTGAGTGTTTGAGTGAACTTGTGGGTCTCAATTGTCAATTTGAACTTTGTGTGAAAACTGAGTAGGGTTGCCACCCGTCCAGTAAAATACAGAATCGTCCTGTATTTGCAAGCAAAATGGCTCGTCCCCTTGTCAAACCAATACGGGACACGATTTGTTCCGTATTTTACATCTAGGTCCACACATAGTGGAGTGTGGAGAATAGCCTTCTGGTAGCAAATATAAAGAAATCAATTTCACAATAAGTAGCCTAGTACAGGAGCTCATTTGTGCGTGATTGCGTTTTAGCGGCTTTGTTGTCATAGCGGCGGAGTCTCGAGAACATGAGCTGTGCCTCTGAACTTGCGCGGTTTTTTAAAAACATGTTGAGCTCGCGTCGCGTCCACCATTTGAACGCAAGAGGATCTCCAGATATAGAGCTGAATATCAAAAAGGTATCAATGGGTCTGACCAGTAACTCATGATGAAGTTCAGGCCAACTGCACACTTTATGAGAAGCATTTCAGTGTCTCAGACTGTCTGACTTAAAGCAGTAGCGCTGACAGACCGGTCTATGTGACAGACACATCCGTGCTTCTAAGGTTATAGGCCTATAGTTTTTTTAAATGGATAATATATTAATATAATATTCCATACATTATCAGAGCTTGGGAGACATAATTATTATTTTTTAGACAGGTTAATTAATAGATTATATCCTAATAAATGTTATTATTAATTTATAATTTAGCTAGGCTATGTTAATCATACATAAATAATCCTGTCATATAAATTGTATGACATTTAAAAAATTTTTAGATAAAAATGGGACAAATAATTGCATGTAAATATAGTCATAATTTAAGAAAATTAATTGAAAAAAATGTACATTTTTGAAATTCAAAAAAAGTGATTACTGGTTCAGAGTGACTGCTTAAAGGGAAAGTTCACCAAAAATGAAAATTCTGTCATCATTTACTCACCCTCAAGTTGTTCCAAACATGTATAAATTTCTTTATGTTGAACACATAGGAAGATTGCTATGGAAGTCAATGGTGCCCCCAAAGCAGCCTGGTTACAAACTTTCTTCAAAATATCTTCTTTTGTGTTCAGCAGAACAAAGAAAATGACATAATTTTCATTTTGGG
Source organism: Gobio gobio (assembly GCF_949357685.1). Classification (NCBI taxonomy): domain Eukaryota; kingdom Metazoa; phylum Chordata; class Actinopteri; order Cypriniformes; family Gobionidae; genus Gobio; species Gobio gobio. The sequence goes on along the minus strand of NC_137103.1, from coordinate 37,230,699 downwards.
TGAACTATCCCTTTAAAGTGCACTAAATAGTCAAGTGTCTAAACACTCAAGTGTCTTATATCATTGGAAAGGTGAGTCCATGAGGAACAAAATGTGTATCTCCGATTTCATTTGCGCCATGACAAATTTTCCGCCATTTTGAATTTTGTTAAAAAACTACTTTTGCAAACTAGTCCTAGGTTTCTTGCTTGATCGGAACCAAACCAGTGCAGAAATGTTCTCTGGAGTCTGAATATCAATAATAATCGAAAAAAAGTTTAAATTTCTATTCACGGTCGCTAAGGGGCGGAAAACGACTGTTGTGGGAGGAGCCTATTTTACTAAAATGGCTATAACTCAAGTAAGAAATGAGATCTCTACACCAAACTTGGTACACATGTGTATTGTCTGAGTCTTTGGTTACGATAAAAAAATGGCGACGATTGAACACTTGGTGGCGCTATAACACAAAAAACATGAAAATGGCTAAAACTACCCGACCGCTAGTCCGATTGACTTGAAAATTGGTATGCAGTGTCTTGGTCCAAGGTCCCATGTATGTCTATGAGGACATTTGCCTATCTCAAAAAACATTGCCGCCACAGCCAATTAAATTATTTCAGTGTTTAAAATCTTGCTAAATAAAACTTAATGTATTTTGATGCTTGTGTGCTTAAAGGCCTTAAAGGCTTGAACCCCGCTAAATGCTGCTTGCAGCTTTAATTATTATTATTATTATTATTCTCCGCTAAAACGCATCGTGCAGCCCAAACCGTAGAAGCTGGAGCTTTGAAACTTTGTCAGATGGTAGTACAAAAATCGAGGAGAGGTTATCAAATTATGAGCCAGATTGGCCTATAGGTGGCGCTATAGCAATCAATTGCGCAAAACTGATCATAACTCCTAAACCGTATGTCGTAGACTCAAGTGTCTTATATCATTGGAAAGCTGAATACCTGACGTAAAAAATGTATATCTCCGATTTCATTTCCGCCATTATAGATTTTCCGCCATTTTGAATTTTGTCAAAAAACTACTTTTGCGAACTAGTCCCTGGATTTTTGCCCGATCGGAACCAAACCAGTGCAGAAATGTTCTCTGGAGTATGAATATCAATAATTATCGAAAAAAAGTTGAAATTTCTTTTCACGATCGCCAAGGGGCGGAAAACGAACGTTGTGGGAGGAGCCTATTTTACTAAAATGGCTATAACTCAAGAACAAAATGAGATATCTTTACCAAACTTTGTACACATGTGTATGGACTGAGTCTTGGGTCACGATAAAAGAATCGCGACGATTGAACACTTGGTGGCGCTATAACACGAAAAAAACATGAAAATGGCTATAACCACCCGACCGCTAGTCCGATTGACTTGAAAATTGGTATGCAGTGTCTTGGTCCAAGGTACCATATATGTCTATGAGGACATTGGCGTATCTCAAAAAACATGGCTGCTATTGGCCAATGAAGTTTGAGCACCTCTAAGACAAGGTTAACGGAGGCTGATCGGAATGAAACTCGGTGGGCATGTTTGACTCATGGACTTAGAGGTCTGTAAGAATTTTGAAAGAAATCGGCCACTAGTTGGCGCTAACGAGTTTTTTGGCTCTGTAATCACGTGGTGTTGCACACATCAACCAAATATACACATCATATGATAGGGCTCCTCATACTGAACAACTTTTCCTCTAAAAGCATTGCTGTCAATCAAATCGTTCATTAAATATTTGCGATTATGTTTAAAACCTACTTTTGCGAACTAGTCTCTGGATTTTTGCCTGATCGGAAACAAACCAGTCTAGGACAATTCTCTGGACTCTCTAGATCAATAATTATAAAAAAAAAGTTGAACTTTTGCATTTGAATGCCTATAACAGGGTCATTTAGAAGAGGGGCGTAGCAAAATACACTCAAAAGCATATAAATCCTAAAGGAAAACTCAAAACTTCACGAAAATTATTATGTATATGTAACATAACATGCTGAAAAAGCATGCAAACTTTCATGGAGATCGGACCATAGGTGGCGCTGTAACTGTTAAAAAGCTTTGAAAACCATGTATTCCTATGGTGAAATGCCTGTATTGGCTGTAAATGGTATTCTCCATCTCTGTAATCAGGTGGGGTTAAAAACGTCCACATAATATGCATAAATTATGATAGATCTCCTCATACTGAACAACTTTGCCTCAAGAACCAATACTGTCAATCAAATCGTTATTTAAACATTCACAATTATGTTAATAACCTACTTTTGCAAACTAGTCATAGATTTTTCAACCTGATCAGAACCAACCCAGGGCAGTACAATTCTCTGGACTCTTTAGAGCAATAATTATTTTTAAAAAAAGTTAAACTTTTGCATCTGAATGGCTATAACTGGGTTATTTCAAGATGTGGCCTTGACCAAGTGTCCCCAAATGCCTATATCTATTCAATGAATGCTCAGATATTCTTAAAAACAAGTCAGAACATGTGTACTATGCCTCTAAACAAGCATGAAAATTTTCAGACAGATAGGACCATATTTGCCTCTATAACAGTTAAAAAGCTGAAAATTATGAAAATAATGGTATATTAAGCCAATAAGTGGTCGTTTGCTGCCCCCCGCTGTTCATTTTATTGTACTACACTCTAATATTGATATACAAGTCATTTTCAGCTTTAAATAAATCACTATTTTAACATTTGCTATCACATTTAGTTAAAATTAATCTATTAAGTATTACTATTGACAGTTGTCACATTGAGAAATGTGAATCTTGAAGGAGACTTGCAGGAAACATTTTGTTTACTGCAACATCATAAAGTTCAAATGTCTGTAACTACAACAAAATGTGTGTGTGTAGTCCTATGTTTCTGAATACATTTTTAAAAATCTGATTAATAGTTACAAAGAGCTATGTGAAATGATTATAGACCATAGCATTAAAAAAGTGTGTGTGTGTCTGGCCTTGACCAAGTGTCCCCAAATGCCTATATCTATTCAATGAATGCTCAGATATTCTTAAAAACAAGTCAGAACATGTGTAATATGCCTCCAAACAAGCATGACAATTTTCAGACAGATAGGACAATATTTGCCTCTATAACAGTTAAAAAGGTGAAAATGACAGAGTTCATATGAAAATAATGACCAATATGTGGTCTTTTGCTGCCCCCCGCTGTTCATTTTATTGTACTACACTCTAATATTGATCTATGGTTATAGATACATGGTTAATCATAGTAAATAATACTAGAACGTGGTGCATTTCACAAAAAAATGTGACATGCTCATAGACCATTAAAAGATATTTTCACAATAACATATCTCAAAAATATTGTGTGTGTGTGTGTGTGTGTGTGTGTGTAACCATGCATAATGGAACAACTGGTTTGAAGCCTGTTTCAGAGCCTATTTTACTAAAAGGGCTATAACTCAGGAACGAAATGAGATATCTTCACCAAACTTGGTACACTTGTGTATGGGATGAGTCTTTGGTCAAGGTAAAAAGAATTGTGAGGATTGAACACTTGGTGGCGCTATAACATAAAAAAACATGAAAAGGGCTATAACCACCCGACTGCCAGTCCGATTGACTTGAAAGTTGGTATGCAGTGTCTTGGTCCAAGGTACCACGCATGTCTATAAAGGAAATTGGCGTAGCTCAAAAAACATGGCCGCCATTGGCCAATGAAATGTGAGCACTTATTAGACAAGGTTAACAGAGGCCGATCGGAACAAAAGTTGGCGAGCATGTTTGACTCAGGGTCCTAGAGGTCTGTAATAATTTTTTAAGAATTTGGCCACTAGTAGGCGCCAATTAGTTTTATGGCTCTGTAATCACGTGATGTTTCACATATTCTCACAATATTGATATAATTTGATAGATCTCCTCATACTGAACAACTTTGTCTCTAGAAACATTGCTGTCAATCAAATCGTTCATTAAATATTTGTGATTATGTTAAAAACCTACTTTTGCAAATAAGTCCCTGTTTTTTTGCCCGATCGGAACCAAACCAGTCTAGGACAATTCTCTGGACTCTCAAGATCAATAATTATCAAAAAAAGTTTAACTTTTGCATTTGGATGGCTATAACAGGGTCATTTCGAAAAGAGGCGTGGCAAAAAACCCTCAAAAGCCTATAAATTTTAAGGGAAAGCTCAAAACTTCACGAAAATTGGTGGCCATGTGTGAGATTAGATCCTTAACAAGCATTAAACGTTTTATAGAGATCGGACCATAGGTGGCGCTATAACTGTTAAAAACCTTTTAAAACCATGTTTCCTATGGTGAATTGCCTGTAAATTGAATTTTCCAACTATTATTTCAGCGTTTAAAATCTTGCTAAATAAAACTTAATGTCTTTTGATGCTTGTGTGCTTAAAGGCCTTAAAGGCTTGAACCCCGCTAAATGCTGCTTGCAGCTTTAATTATTATTATTATTATTCTCCGCTAAAACGCATCGTGCAGCCCAAACCGTAGAAGCTGGAGCTTTGAAACTTTGTCAGATGGTAGTACAAAAATCGAGGAGAGGTTATCAAATTATGAGCCAGATTGGCCTATAGGTGGCGCTATAGCAATCAATTGCGCAAAACTGCTCATAACTCCTAAACCGTATGTCGTAGACTCAAGTGTCTTATATCAATGGAAAGCTGAATACCTGACGTAAAAAATGTATATCTCCGATTTCATTTCCGCCATTATAGATTTTCCGCCATTTTGAATTTTGTCAAAAAACTACTTTTGCGAACTAGTCCCTGGATTTTTGCCCGATCGGAACCAAACCAGTGCAGAAATGTTCTCTGGAGTATGAATATCAATAATTATCGAAAAAAAGTTGAAATTTCTATTCACGATCGCTAAGGGGCGGAAAACGAACGTTGTGGGAGGAGCCTATTTTACTAAAATGGCTATAACTCAAGAACAAAATGAGATATCTTTACCAAACTTTGTACACATGTGTATGGACTGAGTCTTGGGTCACGATAAAATAATCGCGACGATTGAACACTTGGTGGCGCTATAACACGAAAAAAACATGAAAATGGCTATAACGACCCGACCGCTAGTCCGATTGACTTGAAAATTGGTATGCAGTGTCTTGGTCCAAGGTACCATATATGTCTATGAGGACATTGGCGTATCTCAAAAAACATGGCTGCTATTGGCCAATGAAGTTTGAGCACCTCTAAGACAAGGTTAACGGAGGCTGATCGGAATGAAACTCGGTGGGCATGTTTGACTCATGGACTTAGAGGTCTGTAAAAATTTTGAAAGAAATCGGCCACTAGTTGGCGCTAACGAGTTTTTTGGCTCTGTAATCACGTGGTGTTGCACACATCAACCAAATATACACATCATATGATAGGGCTCCTCATACTGAACAACTTTTCCTCTTAAAGCATTGCTGTCAATCAAATCGTTCATTAAATATTTGCGATTATGTTTGAAACCTACTTTTGCGAACTAGTCTCTGGATTTTTGCCTGATCGGAAACAAACCAGTTTAGGACAATTCTCTGGACTCTCTAGATCAATAATTATCAAAAAAAGTTGAACTTTTGCATTTGAATGCCTATAACAGGGTCATTTAGAAGAGGGGCGTAGCAAAATACACTCAAAAGCATATAAATCCTAAAGGAAAACTCAAAACTTCACGAAAATTATTATGTATATGTAACATAACATGCTGAAAAAGCATGCAAAGTTTCATGGAGATCGGACCATAGGTGGCGCTATAACTGTTAAAAAGCTTTGAAAACCATGTATTCCTATGGTGAAATGCCTGTATTGGCTGTAAATGGTATTCTCCATCTCTGTAATCAGGTGGGGTTAAAAACGTCCACATAATATGCATAAATTATGATAGATCTCCTCATACTGAACAACTTTGCCTCAAGAACCAATACTGTCAATCAAATCGTTATTTAAACATTCACAATTATGTTAATAACCTACTTTTGCAAACTAGTCATAGATTTTTCAACCTGATCAGAACCAACCCAGGGCAGTACAATTCTCTGGACTCTTTAGAGCAATAATTATTTTTAAAAAAAGTTAAACTTTTGCATCTGAATGGCTATAACTGGGTTATTTCAAGATGTGGCCTTGACCAAGTGTCCCCAAATGCCTATATCTATTCAATGAATGCTCAGATATTCTTAAAAACAAGTCAGAACATGTGTACTATGCCTCTAAACAAGCATGAAAATTTTCAGACAGATAGGACCATATTTGCCTCTATAACAGTTAAAAAGCTGAAAATTATGAAAATAATGGTATATTAAGCCAATAAGTGGTCGTTTGCTGCCCCCCGCTGTTCATTTTATTGTACTACACTCTAATATTGATATACAAGTCATTTTCAGCTTTAAATAAATCACTATTTTAACATTTGCTATCACATTTAGTTAAAATTAATCTATTAAGTATTACTATTGACAATTGTCACATTGAGAAATGTGAATCTTGAAGGAGACTTGCAGGAAACATTTTGTTTACTGCAACATCATAAAGTTCAAATGTCTGTAACTACAACAAAATGTGTGTGTAGTCCTATGTTTCTGAATACATTTTTAAAAATCTGATTAATAGTTACAAAGAGCTATGTGAAATGATTATAGACCATAGCATTAAAAAAGTGTGTGTGTGTCTGGCCTTGACCAAGTGTCCCCAAATGCCTATATCTATTCAATGAATGCTCAGATATTCTTAAAAACAAGTCAGAACATGTGTAATATGCCTCCAAACAAGCATGACAATTTTCAGACAGATAGGACAATATTTGCCTCTATAACAGTTAAAAAGGTGAAAATGACAGAGTTCATATGAAAATAATGACCAATATGTGGTCTTTTGCTGCCCCCCGCTGTTCATTTTATTGTACTACACTCTAATATTGATCTATGGTTATAGATACATGGTTAATCATAGTAAATAATACTAGAACGTGGTGCATTTCACAAAAAAATGTGACATGCTCATAGACCATTAAAAGATATTTTCACAATAACATATCTCAAAAATATTGTGTGTGTGTGTGTGTGTGTGTGTGTGTAACCATGCATAATGGAACAACTGGTTTGAAGCCTGTTTCAGAGCCTATTTTACTAAAAGGGCTATAACTCAGGAACTAAATGAGATATCTTCACCAAACTTGGTACACTTGTGTATGGGATGAGTCTTTGGTCAAGGTAAAAAGAATTGTGAGGATTGAACACTTGGTGGCGCTATAACATAAAAAAACATGAAAAGGGCTATAACCACCCGACTGCCAGTCCGATTGACTTGAAAGTTGGTATGCAGTGTCTTGGTCCAAGGTACCACGCATGTCTATAAAGGAAATTGGCGTAGCTCAAAAAACATGGCCGCCATTGGCCAATGAAATGTGAGCACTTATTAGACAAGGTTAACAGAGGCCGATCGGAACAAAAGTTGGCGAGCATGTTTGACTCAGGGTCCTAGAGGTCTGTAATAATTTTTTAAGAATTTGGCCACTAGTAGGCGCCAATTAGTTTTATGGCTCTGTAATCACGTGATGTTTCACATATTCTCACAATATTGATATAATTTGATAGATCTCCTCATACTGAACAACTTTGTCTCTAGAAACATTGCTGTCAATCAAATCGTTCATTAAATATTTGTGATTATGTTAAAAACCTACTTTTGCAAATAAGTCCCTGTTTTTTTGCCCGATCGGAACCAAACCAGTCTAGGACAATTCTCTGGACTCTCTAGATCAATAATTATCAAAAAAAGTTTTACTTTTGCATTTGGATGGCTATAACAGGGTCATTTCGAAAAGAGGCGTGGCAAAAAACCCCTCAAAAGCCTATAAATTCTAAGGGAAAGCTCAAAACTTCACGAAAATTGGTGGCCATGTGTGAGATTAGATCCTTAACAAGCATTAAACGTTTTATAGAGATCGGACCATAGGTGGCGCTATAACTGTTAAAAACCTTTTAAAACCATGTTTCCTATGGTGAATTGCCTGTAAATTGAATTTTCCATCTATTATTTCAGCGTTTAAAATCTTGCTAAATAAAACTTAATGTCTTTTGATGCTTGTGTGCTTAAAGGCCTTAAAGGCTTGAACCCCGCTAAATGCTGCTTGCAGCTTTAATTAGGGGTTCAAGCACGAAGTGCTGAAACCCTATTGTAATTGTAAGGGTTTTTATTATTATTATTCTCCGCTAAAACGCATCGTGCAGCCCAAACCGTAAGGGCTGGAGCGTTGAAACTTTGTCAGATGGTAGCCCAAAAATCGAGGAGAGGTTATCAAATTATGAGCCAAATTGGCCTATAGGTGGCGCTATAGCAATCAATTGTGCGAAACTGCTCATAACTCCTAAACCGTATGTCATAGACTCAAGTGTCTTATATCATTGGAAAGCTGAATACCTGACGTAAATAATGTATATCTCCGATTTCATTTCCGGTATGCAAATTTTTCCGTCATTTTGAATTTTGTTGAAAAACTACTTTTGCGAACTAGTCCCTGGATTTTAGCCCGATCGGAACCAAACCAGTGCAGAAATGTTCTCTGGAGTCTGAATATCAATAATTATCGAAAAAAAGTTGAAATTTCGATTCACGGTTGCTAAGGTTCAGAAAACGAATGTTGTGGGAGGAGCCTATTTTACTAAAATGGCTATAACTCAAGAACAAAATGAGATATCTTTACCAACCTTGGTACACATATGTATGGGCTGAGTGTTTGGTCACGATAAAACAATCGCGACGATTGAACACTTGGTGGCGCTATAACACAAAAAAAACATGAAAATGGCTATAACCACCCGACCGCTAGTCCGATTGACTTGAAAATTGGTATGCAGTGTCTTGATCCAAGGTGCCATATATGTCTATGAGGACATTGGCGTATCTTAAAAAACATGGCCGCTATCGGCCAATGAATTTTGAGTACATCTAAGACAAGGTTAACGGAAGCTGATCGGAATGAAACTCGGTGGGCATGTTTGACTCATGGCCCTAGAGGTCTGTAAGAATTTTGAAAGAAATCGGCCACTAGTTGGCGCTAACAAGTTTTATGGCACTGTAATCACGTGGTGTTTAACACATCCATGAAATATGCATATCGTTTGATAGACCTCCTCATATTGAACAACTTTGCCTCTGGAACCATTGCTGTCAATCCAATTGTTCATTAAATATTTGCAATTATGTTAAAAACCTACTTTTGCGAACTAGTCCCTGGTTTTTTGCCCGATCAGAACCAAACCAGTCTAGGACAATTCTTTGGACTCTCTAGATCAATAATTATCAAAAAAAAAGTCCAACTTTTGCATTTAAATGGCTATAACAGTGTCATTTAGAAGAGGGATGTAGCAAAATACACTCAATAGCCTATAAATCTTAATGGAAAACTCAAAACGTCACTAAAATTGTTATGTATATGTGACATAACATGCTGAAGAAGTGTGCAAAGTTTCATGGAGATTGGACCATAGGTGGCGCTATAACTGTTAAAAAGCTTTGAAAACCATGTATTCCCTATGATGAATTGCCTGTATTGGCTGTAAATGGTATTTTCCATCTCTGTAATCAGGTGGGGTTAAAAACATCCACATAATATGCATATATTATGATAGATCTCCTCATGCTAAACAACTTTGCCTCAAGAACCAATACTGTCAATCAAATCGTTCATTAAATATTAACGATTTTGTTAAAAACCTCTTTTTGCAAACTAGTAATAGATTTTTCGACCTGATCAGAACCAAACCAGTGCAGTACAATTCTCTGGACTCTTTAGAGCAATAATTATAAAAAAAAGTTAAACTTTTGCATCTGAATGGTTATAACAGGGTAATTTCAAGATGTGGCCTTGACCAAGTGTCTCCAAATGCCTATATCTATTCAATGAATGCTCAGATCTACTTAAAAACAAGTCAGTACATGTATCCTATGCCTCTTAACAAGCATGAAAAATTTCAGACAGATCGGACAATATTTGCCTCTATAACAGTTAAAAAGGTGAAAATTACAGAGTTCATATCAAAATAATGGTATATTAAGCCAATAAGTGGTCGTTTGCTGCCCCCCGCTGTTCATTTTATTGTACTACACACAAAATAATTGATCTCTAAGTCATATTTAACTGCTCATAACTCCTAAACCGTATGTCGTAGACTCAAGTGTCTTGTATCATTAGAAAGGTGAGTCCATGATGAACAAAACTAATATGTTAAACGAATGTTGTGGGAGGAGCCTATTTTACTAAAATGGCTATAACTCAAGAACAAAATAAGATATCTTAACCAAACTTGGTACACATGTGTATGGGCTTAGTCTTGGTTATAATAAGCCAATAAGTGGTCGTTTGCTGCCCCCCGCTGTTCATTTTATTGTACTACACACAAAAAAATTGATCTATAAGTCATATTTAGACTTTAAAAAAATCACTATTTAAACATTTACATCACATGTAGTCAAAATTAATCTATTAAGTATTACTACTGACAATTGTGTCACATTGAGAAATGTGAATCTTGAAGGAGACTTGCAGGAATTTTGTTATGTTTACTGCAACATCATATAGTTATAATGTCTGTATCTACAACATAATTTGTGTGTAGTCCAATGTTTCTGAATACACTTTTAATAATCTGATTAATAGTTACAAAGATCTATGTGAAATGATCATAGACCATAGCATTAAAAAAAATGTGTGTGTGTGTGTGTGTGTGTGTGTGTGTGTGTGTGTGTGTGTGTTTGTGTGTGTGTGTGTGTGTGTGTGTGTGTGTGTGTGTGTGTGTGTGTGTGTGTGTGTGTGTGTGTGTAAGCATGCATAATGGAACAACTGGTTTGAAGCCTGTTTCAGAGCCTATTTTACTAAAAGGGCTATAACTCAAGAACGAAATGAGATATCTTCACCAAACTTTGTACACATGTGCATGGGCTCAGTCTTTGGTCACAGTAAAAATAATTGTGAGGATTGAACACTTGGTGGCGCTATAACATGAAGGAAACATGAAAAGGGCTATAACCACCCGACTGCTAGTCCGATTGACTTGAAAGTTGGTATGCAGTGTCTTGGTCCAAGGTACCATGCATGTCTATGAGGAATATGGTGTAACTCAAAAAACATGGCCGCTATTGGCCAATGAAATTTGAGAACCTATTAGACAAGGTTAACGGAGGCCGATCGGAACAAAACTTGATGGGCATGTTTGACTCATTGCCCTAGAGGTCAATAAGAATTTAAAGAAATTGGCCACTAGCAGGCGCTAACGAGTTTTATGGCTCTGTAATCACGTCATGTTTCACATATTCCCACAATATTGATATCATTTGATAGGTCTCCTCATACTAAACAACTTTGCCTCTAGAATCATTGCTGTCAATCAAATCGTTCATTAAATATTCACAATTTTCACAAATTTTGCAAACTAGTCCCTGTTTTTTTGCCCGATTGGAACCAAACCAGTCTAGGACAATTCTCTGGACTCTCTAGATCAATAATTATCAAAAGAAAGTTGAACTTTTGCATTTGGATGGCTATAAAAGGGTCATTTAGAAAAGAGACGTGGCAAAATACACTCAAAAGCCTATAAATTCTAAGGGACAACTCAAAACTTCACGAAAATTGGTGGGCATGTGTGACATTAGATCCTTAACAAGCATGCAAAGCTTTACAGAGATCGGACCATAGGTGGCGCTATAACTGTTAAAAACCATATGTTTCCTATGGTAAATTGCCTGTAATTTAAGTTTTCCATCTATTATTTCAGTGTTTAAAATCTTGCTAAATAAAACCTAATGTCTTTTGATGCTTGTGTGCTTAAAGGCCTTAAAGGCTTGAACCCCGCTAAATGCTGCTTGCAGCTTTAATTAGGGGTTCAAGCACGAAGTGCTGAAAACCTATTGTATTTGTGCTGATTTTTATTATTATTATTATTCTGCCGTAAAACGCATCGTGCAGCCCAAACCGTAAGTGCTGGAGCTTTGAAACTTTGTCAGATGGTAGTACAAAAATCGAGGAGAGGTTATCAAATTATGAGCCAGATTGGCCTATAGGTGGCGCTATAGCAATCAATTGCGCGAAACTGCTCATAACTCATAAACCGTATGTCGTAGACTCAAGTGTCTTATATCATTGGAAAGGTGAGTCCCTGACGAACAAAACGTATATCTCCGATTTCATTTCCGTCATAATAGATTTTCCGCCATTTTGAATTTTGTCAAAAAACTACTTTTGCGAACTAGTCCCTGGATTTTTGCCTGATCGGAACCAAACTAGTGCAGAAATGTTCTCTGGAGTCTGAATATCAATAATTATCGAAAAAAAGTATAAATTTCGCTTCAAGGTCGCAAAGGGGCGGAAAACGAATGTTGTGGGAGGAGCCTATTTTACTAAAATGGCTATAACTCAAGAACAAAATGAGATATCTTTACCAAACTTGGTACACGTATGTATGGGCTAAGTCTTTGGTCACGATAAAACAATCGCGACGATTGACCACTTGGTGGCGCTATAACACGAAAAAAACATGAAAATGGCTATAACCACCCGACCGCTAGTCCGATTGACTTGAAAATTGGTATGCAGTGTTTTGGTCCAAGGTACCATGTATGTCTATGAGGACATTGGCGTATCTCAAAAAACATGGCTGCTATCGGCTAATGAAGTTTGAGCACCTCTAAGACAAGGTTAACGGAGGCCGATCGGAATGAAACTTGGTGGGCATCTTTGACTCATGGCCCTAGAGGTCTGTAAGAATTTTGAAAGAAATCGGCCACTAGTTGGCGCTAACGAGTTTTATGGCTCTGTAATCACGTGGTGTTGCACACATCAACCAAATATACACATCATATGATAGGTCTCCTCATGTTGAACAACTTTGCCTCTAGAAGCATTGCTGTCAATCAAACCGTTCATTAAATATCCGCGATTATGTTTAAAACCTACTTTTGCAAACTAGTCCCTGGATTTTTGCCCGATGGGAACCAAACCAGTCTAGAACAATTCTCTGGACTCTCTAGATCAATAATTATCAAAAAAAAGTTGAACTTTTGCATTTGTATGGCTATAACAGGGTCATTTAGAAGAGGAGCTTAGCAAAATACACTCAAAAGGCTATAAATCCTAAAGGAAAACTCAAAACTTCACGAAAAATGTTATGTATATGTATCATAACATGTTGAAGAATCCTGCAAAGTTTCATGGAGATCGGACCCTAGGTGGCGCTATAACTGTTAAAACGCTTTGAAAACCATGTATTCCCAATGGTGAAATGCCTGTATTGGCTGTAAATGGTATTTTCCATCTCTGTAATCAGGTGGGGTTAAAAACATCCACATAATATGCATAAATTATGATAGATCTCCTCATACTGAACAACTTTGCTTCAAGAACCAATACTGTCAATCAAATCGTTATTTAAACATTCACAATTATGTTAATAACCTCATTTTGCAATCTAGTCCTAGATTTTTTTGCCCGATCGGAACCAAACCACTGTAGTACGATTCTCTGGACTCTTTAGAGCAATAATTATTTAAAATAAAGTTAAACTATTGCATCTGAATGGCTATAACATTATTTCAAGGTGTGGCCTTGGCCAAGTGTCCCCAAATGCCTAAATCTATTCAATGAATGCTCAGATATTCTTAAAAAACAAGTCAGAACATGTGTAATATGCCTCTAAACAAGCATGATCATTTTCAGACAGATAGGACAATATTTGCCTCTATAACAGTTAAAAAGCTGAAAATTATGAAAATAATGGTATATTAAGCCAATAAGTGGTTGTTTGCTGCCCCCCGCTGTTCATTTTATTGTACTACACTCTAATATTGATGTATAAGTCATATTCAGACTTTAAATAAATCACTATTTTAACATTTACAATCACATTTAGTTAAAATTAATCTATTAAGTATTATTATTGACAATTGTCACATTGAGAAATGTGAATCTTGAAGGAGACTTGCAGGAAACATTTTGTTTACTGCAACATCATATAGTTAAAATGTCTGTATCTACAACAAAATGTGTTTGTGTGTGTGTGTGTGTGTGTGTGTGTGTGTGTGTGTGTGTGTGTGTAGTCCTATTTTTCGGAATACATTTTTAATAATCTGATTAATAGTTACAAAGAGCTATGTGAAATGATTATAGACCATAGTTTGTGAAAAAGTGTGTGTGTGTGTGTGTGTGTGTGTGTGTGTGTGTGTGTGTGTGTGTGTGTGTGTGTGTGTGTGTGTGTGTGTGTGTATAAGCATGCATAATGGAATTAACATGGAAGACCAATTTGATATATAACTGATTTTATAGTGTTTATTGCAAAGCAACTGTGAAAAGACTTTATTAATAAGTAGAATGTCCAGCAGAGGGCAGCAGAAGACCACTCATTGGTTCATTCTGTCCACTAAGCATATATATAAACTCTAAAAAAACATTATAATAGCATTGAAAATGACATTTTGTCAATGTTTATCAATTAATTTGTTCATTTGATTAATGTTTTTACAATAATTATTAAATTACAATTAAAATAATGCCTGAAAATATGTTTTAAAGGGGAAGACCTGGAATAAGCTATTTGTTACCCATCATTTATTTCAAATATTTATATCACCAACAAAATGTGCATGTGAGTTAAGCACGTTTGAAGACATTAACTTGGAAAATGTGCCCATTAAATGAAAAACAGACATTTAAAATGAAAATGAGCCAATGAGTGGTTCTCTGCTGCCACCTGCTGGGCATAAATAGTCATTTTTTCATACTATTTACTTATCATGTTCTATAATTCCTATTTAGACATTATAAAGTCATTATTACAATATTTACAATCACATTTTGTCAAATTAATTTATCTCAAATATATTATGGCGTATTACCTAAAATTGCCACCAGATGGCAGCAGAAGACCACTCATTGGCTTATCCTCTAAACCAGGGGTTTTCAAATTGGGTGAATGTGAGCCTCCCCTTAGAGTAGGTAAGGACAGCCGAGCCCCCCCTTCCCCAAAATCCTGTCCGCCTCTTCTAACCCACACACGCCTCAGCAGTAAATGCCATCTTCTGTGTGTTCCTGGCAATGATGAGTTTCAATAACAACTAATAAAATGTAAATATTTTTTCATATTGTATTTTATTTCCTTTTTTTTTTTTAAGAAGTGCATTCATAAATCTTTGCAACAGTAAATAACTTCCAACTTTATGCAGGCCTATTTGAGGCTACTTTTAAAAATCACAGAACATCAGTAGGCCTAACCATAAGTCAACAAAACATGCTTAACATGTGAATGTTACAAGTGTGAAACTTGTGTCTGGGTCTTAAAGGGATAGTTCACTTTAAAATGAAAATTCTGTCATCATATACTCACCCTCAATTTGTTTCAAGCCTGTATGAATTTCTTCTGCTGCACACAAAGCAAGATATTTTGAAGAATGTCAGTAACCAAACAGTTAACTGGTCCCATTGACTTCCATAGTAAGAAAAATATATATATACTATGGAGGTCAATGGGACCAGTTAACTGTTTGGTTACTGACATTCTTCAAAATATCTTGCTTTGTGTTTAGCAGAAGAAAGAAATTCATACAGGCTTGAAACAAATTGAGGGTGAGTATATGATGACAGTTCACTTTAAAATGAAAATTCTATCTCTTTAAGCGCTCATTTTAATGCACATCGTCTCGAACAAAATCAGCACAATGGACAGCTCTCTGATCAATGAACGACAACGCTTTTTGTTCACGGAGCGCATAACACATAACAGTCAACTGCATTGAAGGCATGTTATCAGATCAAAAAGATTTGCATTACAATTTTTTTTTCAGCCACATACAAGATTTGTATGTGGCTAAAATTATTTAAAATCATACATTCAGATTTAAACAATAAACAAAATGCACCATTCACGTCATTTGCACGTGTCATTCACGTCATTTGAATTTTAATTTTGAACTTTGAATAACCGCCCATATCAGTGGGAACAACGAGGACGCGCTTTTGACGCGCAGAGGTGTTCGATGCGGGGCTGCACTGCAGAGAGAAATAAACGCAAGTCGTCCTCCACCTGCAGCCTTGATCTGTATTTATTTTTAATCATGGTCAGTGCGGAAAACCCACACTCACACAAGTAAGTGGAGGTGAAGGGGATTAGGACTTGCATAGCCTTAGTGGAGATCTGAGGGAACTCGCTCTCCACAGACAACCAGAAACGCCTGATCGGCATTTCTGCCAGTCTCTGCTTCAAGTCCACATTCGAGCTGAATAAAATAAAAATTTAAAATAAAAAAGTTCGATTTCGTGCATTGATTTGTATTAGGCCTACACTAGTCTTTTCTGTCTGTGTCAGCTGCAAAAATTAAGTTGAAGATCGCCATCTCCGTATTGAACACGCCTAGCCTACAGAGAGAAATGCACATCATGGATTACATTGAGTAACGTTAGCTAGCCTATTTCTTTTCGTTTTGAATAGTTTCGTTCAAAGAAACATAAAGCTTTCTTAAATATTTTTCATGTCTATGAGGCATAAACTGAGTTTCGATTAATTTATAATAAAAAATTAAGATATCTGATATGAGATATGAATTTATGATGCGCTCCAGTTCACGCGTGCAATGCAATTGATCGCGGCTATATTTGCTTCTTATTTATTAAATCCAGGCAATTTGTTGAATAAACATTTATTAAAATTAAGATACAATTTATACAAAACGAAATTCACTTTAAACTAAAGAAAGTCTTTCTACAAAACGAAACTTAATGAAGTGGTCAATCATGTCTGACCCATTCCATGTCCCCGATGCATCCTATCTTACTCATGGTGTTCACTTTTCATAATCAACATATAGATGGAAAAAAATAACATATAATATTTTAACATATGAAACTAAATGCGCTTATTTAATGGCTACAACACATAGGCTATTAGGCACATTCAAGTTAATTCTCCAATTAATTTTAAAATGATTGAAAAAAATAAACATAGCCTACCCCGTAAAAAAATAATTGCATTGCAGTTTTTTCTAAGTTCAAGAAACACTCTTTCTGCGTAGAGTGTTTGTGTTGAAAACAGGTGCCATTCATAAAATCCTTCAGTTTTCGAGTAGGCCTATTGTTTGAGCACCCGTGCACACGTTGAGCCAGAAGGAGTCATTGCTTAATCTGTCAGCATTACTACTTGTCAGTAATCAGTCAACTCGTTTGTACCACGACGCAAGTATCCCGCGTAGCTTTTACCCAGTATACCGCGACGCGAGTATATGGTTTATTTTTATTTTTTCTTCACGTCGCGCCTCCCCTGTGGCTCTTTGGCGCCCCCCAGGGGAGGCGCGCCTCACCTATTGAAAAACGCTGCTCTAAACTAATATTGTTCAATCATATTTAAACTGTGATCGTGCAGACCAAAGCGTAAATGCTAGAGACTTGAAACTTCATCAGATGATAGTACAAAAATCGAGGCTAATGTTGTCAGAGTATGAACCCGATTGGACAATAGGTGGCGCTACAGCAATCAAAAGCGCGAAATGGCTCATAACTCATAAACCGTATGTCGTAGACTCAAGTGTCTTATATCATTGGAAAGGTGAGTCCATGACGAACAAAACGTATATCTCCGATTTAATTTCCGCCATTATAGATTTTCCGCCATTTTGAATTTTGTCAAAAAACTACTTTTGCAAACTAGTCCTAGGTTTTTTGCCCGATCGGAACCAAACCAGTGACAAAATGTTCTCTGGAGTCAGGTTATCAATAATTATCAAAAAAAAGTCGAAATTTATATTCACGGTTGTTAAGGAGCGTAAAAATAGTCGTTCAGGGCGGAGCCTATTTACTAAAAAAGCTATAACTCAAGAACAAAATGAGATATCTTTACCAAACATGGTAGACATGTGTATAGGCTGAGTCTTTGGTCACAATAAAAAAAATCGCGACGATTTAACTCTTGGTGGCGCAATAACGTAAAAAAACATGAAAATGGCTTTAACCACCCGACCGCTAGTCCGATTGACTTGAAAATTGGTATGCAGTGTCTTGGTCCAAGGTACCAAGTATGTCTGTGAGGACATTGGCATATCTCAAAAAACATGGCTGCCACAGTCAATTAAATTTGAGCACCTATTAGACAAGTCTCATGGCCCTAGAGGTCGGTAAGAATTTTGAAAGAAATCGGCCACTAGTTGGCGCTAATGAGTTTTATGGCTCTGTAATCACGTGGTGTTGCACACATCCACAAAATATGCATATCATTTGATATATTCTAAGGGAAAACTCAAAACTTCACGAAAATTGGTGGGCATGTGTGTCATAACATCATTAACAAGCATGCAAAGTTTTATAGAGATCGGACCATAGGTGGCGCTATAACTATTAAAAACCTTTTAAAACCATATGTTTTCTATGGTAAATTGCCAATATTGCCTGTAAATGGACTTTTCCATCTGTTATTTCAGTGTTTAAAATCTTGCTAAATGAAACGTAATGTCTTTTGATGCTTGTGTGCTTAAAGGCCTTAAAGGCTTGAACCCCGCTAAATGCTGCTTGCAGCTTTAATTATTATTATTATTCTCCGCTAAAACGCATCGTGCAGCCCAAACCGTAAGGGCTGGAACTTTGAAACTTTGTCAGATGGTAGTACACAAATCGAGGAGAGGTTATCAAATTATGAGCCAGATTGGCCTATAGGTGGCGCTATAGCAATCAATTGCGCGAAACTGCTCATAACTCCTAAACCGTATGTCGTAGACTCAAGTGTCTTATATCATTGGAAAGGTGAGTCCATGACGAACAAAACGTATATCTCCGATTTCATTTCCGCCATGATAGATTTTCCGCCATTTTGAATTTTGTCAAAAAACTACTTTTGCGAACTAGTCCTAGGTTTTTTGCCCGATCGGAACCAAACCAGTGCAGAAATGTTCTCTGGAGTCTGAATATCAATAATTATCGAAAAAAAGTTGAAATTTCTATTCACGGTTGCTAAGGGGCGGAAAACGAATGTTGTGGGAGGAGCCTATTTTACTAAAATGGCTATAACTCAAGAACAAAATGAGATATCTTCACCAAACTTGGTACACATGTGTATAGACTCAGTTTTTGGTCACGATAAAAAAAACGCGATGATTGAACACTTGGTGGCGCTATAACACGAAAAAAACATGAAAATGGCTATAACCACCCGACCGCTAGTCCGATTGACTTGAAAATTGGTATGCAGTGTCTTGGTCCAAGGTACCATGTATGTCTATGAGGACATTGGCGTATCTCAAAAAACATGGCCGCCAAGGCCAATTAAATTTGAGCACCTATTAGACAAGGTTACCGGAGGCCGATCAGAACGAAACTCGATGGGTATGTTTGACTTATGGCCCTAGAGGTCTATAACAATTTTGAAAGAAATCGGCCACTACTTGGCGCTAACAAGTTTTATGGCACTGTAATCACGTGGTGTTTAACACATCCACGAAATATGCATATCGTTTGATAGACCTCCTCATATTGAACAACTTTGCCTCTGGAACCATTGCTGTCAATCCAATTGTTCATTAAATATTTGCAATTATGTTAAAAACCTACTTTTGCGAACTAGTCCCTGGTTTTTTGCCCGATCAGAACCAAACCAGTCTAGGACAATTCTTTGGACTCTCTAGATCAATAATTATCAAAAAAAAGTCAAACTTTTGCATTTAGATGGCTATAACAGTGTCATTTAGAAGAGGGATGTAGCAAAATACACTCAATAGCCTATAAATCTTAATGGAAAACTCAAAACATCACTAAAATTGTTATGTATATGCGACATAACATGCTGAAGAAGTGTGCAAAGTTTCATGGAGATTGGACCATAGGTTGCGCTATAACTGTTAAAAAGCTTTGAAAACCATGTATTCCCTATGATGAATTGCCTGTTTTGGCTGTAAATGGTATTTTCCATCTCTGTAATCAGGTGGGGTTAAAAACATCCACATAATATGCATATATTATGATAGATCTCCTCATGCTAAACAACTTTGCCTCAAGAACCAATACTGTCAATCAAATCGTTCATTAAATATTAACGATTATGTTAAAAACCTCTTTTTGCAAACTAGTAATAGATTTTTCGACCTGATCAGAACCAAACCAGTGCAGTACAATTCTCTGGACTCTTTAGAGCAATAATTATAAAAAAAAGTTAAACTTTTGCATCTGAATGGTTATAACAGGGTAATTTCAAGATGTGGCCTTGACCAAGTGTCTCCAAATGCCTATATCTATTCAATGAATGCTCAGATCTACTTAAAAATCCTATGCCTCTTAACAAGCATGAAAAATTTCAGACAGATCGGACAATATTTGACTCTATAACAGTTAAAAAGGTGAAAATTACAGAGTTCATATCAAAATAATGGTATATTAAGCCAATAAGTGGTCGTTTGCTGCCCCCCGCTGTTCATTTTATTGTACTACACACAAAATAATTGATCTCTAAGTCATATTTAACTGCTCATAACTCCTAAACCGTATGTCGTAGACTCAAGTGTCTTGTATCATTAGAAAGGTGAGTCCATGATGAACAAAACTAAAATGTTAAACGAATGTTGTGGGAGGAGCCTATTTTACTAAAATGGCTATAACTCAAGAACAAAATGAGATATCTTAACCAAACTTGGTACACATGTGTATGGGCTTAGTCTTGGTTATAATAAGCCAATAAGTGGTCGTTTGCTGCCCCCCGCTGTTCATTTTATTGTACTACACACAAAAAAATTGATCTATAAGCCATATTTAGACTTTAAAAAAATCACTATTTAAACATTTACATCACATGTAGTCAAAATTAATCTATTAAGTATTACTAATGACAATTGTGTCACATTGAGAAATGTGAATCTTGAAGGAGACTTGCAGGAATTTTGTTATGTTTACTGCAACATCATATAGTTATAATGTCTGTATCTACAACATAATTTGTGTGTAGTCCAATGTTTCTGAATACACTTTTAATAATCTGATTAATAGTTACAAAGATCTATGTGAAATGATCATAGACCATAGCATTAAAAAAAATGTGTGTGTGTGTGTGTGGTGTGTGTGTGTGTGTGTGTGTGTGTGTGTGTGTGTGTGTGTGTGTGTGTGTGTGTGTGTGTGTGTGTGTGTGTGTGTGTGTGTAAGCATGCATAATGGAACAACTGGTTTGAAGCCTGTTTCAGAGCCTATTTTACTAAAAGGGCTATAACTCAAGAACGAAATGAGATATCTTCACCAAACTTTGTACACATGTGCATGGGCTCAGTCTTTGGTCACAGTAAAAATAATTGTGAGGATTGAACACTTGGTGGCGCTATTACATGAAGGAAACATGAAAAGGGCTATAACCACCCGACTGCTAGTCCGATTGACTTGAAAGTTGGTATGCAGTGTCTTGGTCCAAGGTACCATGCATGTCTATGAGGAATATGGTGTAACTCAAAAAACATGGCCCGCTATTGGCCAATGAAATTTGAGAACCTATTAGACAAGGTTAACGGAGGCCGATCGGAACAAAACTTGATGGGCATGTTTGACTCATGGCCCTAGAGGTCAATAAGAATTTAAAGAAATTGGCCACTAGCAGGCGCTAACGAGTTTTATGGCTCTGTAATCACGTCATGTTTCACATATTCCCACAATATTGATATCATTTGATAGGTCTCCTCATACTAAACAACTTTGCCTCTAGAATCATTGCTGTCAATCAAATCGTTCATTAAATATTCACCATTATGTTAAAAACCTAATTTTGCAAATTAGTCCCTGTTTTTTTGCCCGATTGGAACCAAACCAGTCTAGGACAATTCTCTGGACTCTCTAGATCAATAATTATCAAAAGAAAGTTGAACTTTTGCATTTGGATGGCTATAACAGGGTCATTTAGAAAAGAGACGTGGCAAAATACACTCAAAAGCCTATAAATTCTAAGGGACAACTCAAAACTTCACGAAAATTGGTGGGCATGTGTGACATTAGATCCTTAACAAGCATGCAAAGCTTTACAGAGATCGGACCATAGGTGGCGCTATAACTGTTAAAAACCATGTGTTTCCTATGGTAAATTGCCTGTAATTTAAGTTTTCCATCTATTATTTCAGTGTTTAAAATCTTGCTAAATAAAACGTAATGTCTTTTGATGCTTGTGTGCTTAAAGGCCTTAAAGGCTTGAACCCCGCTAAATGCTGCTTGCAGCTTTAATTATTATTATTATTCTCAAGCTAATAATAATATTTCCTAATTCAGTATGAATGGTTATATGAAGTTTGTCTATTATCAATATTATTGTGAAAATAAAAGCAGGTTTTACCCAATGAGCTGCTGGAGCAGCTTGCATCCATGATAGTTGGGATAAAGGACTTCATTTTCTGCCTTATCAGTGAGGATGGACACAACACCTTAGAGTGGGAGAAAATCAAACACGGAAAGGCAAACACAGGAGTGTGTCATGCTCATCTCATCCATTACTCAACCAAAACCACACAAAAAAGCGCAGCTGAGCTGCCACCTTACCTGCTTGTTCCTGTTGAAACAGTCCTGCCACCAAACACTTAGCCGACTCAATGGTGCGTACAATGTTGGTAGAGCGAATGCTGTAAATCAACGACAGATACTTTATCTTACTCATTTAGCTTAATGACGCAGTTCAGAGCCATAAACATATTCATATAAATTAGGATAATTTATTACATTGTAACACTTTAAGTCCCATTAGTTAACGTCTTTTGTTACAGTATCTCTTAATATCTGTCAATGTTAATAAAAATACAACTGTTTATTGTTGATAAACAATGCATGTAAGCTCAGGTCCATTAAATAATATTAATAGATTCTACCTTGATGTATTAGTAGATCTTAAAATTAACAAACTAAGTTCGATAGATAAAAGTTTGTTAACTAACTGATGTTAAAGGGTTAGTTCACCCAAAAATGAAAATTCTGTCATTAATTACTCACCCTCATGTCGTTCGAGACCCGTCAGACCTCCATTCATATTCGGAACACAAATTAAGATATTTTAGTGTAAAGCTGATGGCTGAGAAAGGCTTCAGATAGGCCTCCATTAGCATTCAGTACATTTCCTCTCCCAAGACGCATAAAAGGCACTTAAAACGTCGTTACTAAGTCCATCTCACCAAAGTGGCTCTACAATAATTTTATGATGCGACGACAATAGTTTTTGTGCGCAAAAAAAAATCAAAATAACACCTTTATCAAACTTGTTCTTCGCTTCCGTGTGTGCCTCCACGACGCATGCGCGAGAATATGACGTAGCGCCAGCGTTCGGGAATCCATGAAATGCACACTTTAGTCCGATTTTGAGAACTACACCGAGACCTAAAGCACGATCAATGTAGAATCCAACAGCTTAGACACACGCGTCTTACTCTGCTTGTAAACAAATCGCTTCTGGGTCATCTGTCCGAACGCCGGATCTGCGTCATATTCTCGCGCATGCGTCGTGGAGGCACACACGGAAGCGAAAAACAAGTTGGATAAAGGTGTTATTTTGATTTTTTTTTGCGCACAAAAACTATTGTCGTCGCATCGTAAAATTATTGTAGAGCCACTGTGGTGAGATGGACTTTGTAACGACGTTTTAAGTGCCTTTTATGCGTCTTGGGAGAGGAAATGTACTGAATGCCAATGGAGGCCTATATGAAGCCTTTCAGCCATCAGCTTTACACTAAAATATCTTAATTTGTGTTCCGAATATGAACGGAGGTCTTACGGGTCTCGAACGACATGAGGGTGAGTAATTAATGACAGAATTTTCATTTTTGGGTGAACTAACCCTTTAACAACCATACTTTAAAGTGTTACTGTTTTTTTTCTCCCCAATATAATACAATTTAAGGTGTCATTTTTGTCAGTAGCACAAATGGTGGCAAACAATATAAATATTTCAATAAAGATTCGTCAATAGCACTCACTAAACTTCTTTAGGGTTGAAAGAAGGTGTGAGGAAGGGCTCATTCTCTATGTATTTCTTTCTTAACCTCACTCCAAGATCGTACAGCTGTTGCATGCCCACCGTGGTCAGCTGACCTGGATAAGTTCCACCCTATGGAAGCAGGAGCCAAAGTCAGTGTAATTATTATTTTTTTTTATATGACAACCGGGCACAATTTCCATCTAAACATTTAGGTATGCTAATGTTTACATGATGTCTGACACTGCCATTTACCATCAATCCAAACATGCACTCAAAACATGCTGGAAAATTACACTATATGGCCATAACTATCTGGACATCCAAACAACAGACCCATACAGTATGTTTGCTGAGCATTTCATTTCAAAACCATTTGGTCTTTCATTTTCTACTCTTCACAGAAAGCTTTTATTATATGTTGGAATGTGGCTGCAGAGATTTGCTCTCATTCAGATACAAAAGCATCACTGATGCTGGCTGGGAGAAGGGGTTTTGGTTGCAATCCCAAAGCTGTTCAATGGGGTTCAGGTCTGAGCTTTGTTGCAGGTCAGTCAAGTTCTTCTACACCAGACTCCTAAACCTTTATCTTTTTTGACCTTGCTTTGTGCACAGGGGTATTGTCACGATTGTCAAAGGACCCTCGCCAAACTGTTACCACAAAGCAGTATGCACACAATTCTCTAGAACTGAGATGGAAAACGTCAGTTCTGATGTGCTGCCGTCCTGCAGAATTTAGCTCCAACCATGATCATTTTTTTAAATAAAAACTCTCCTGCCTGTAGCCTGATGCTGTGTCCCAATTCGCCTAAGTATACTATACTCTGAAAGTATGTACTCTTTTTGTGAAGAAAAAGTAAATACAAAAGCATCACTGTTGCTTTCCTGTAGCTCAAACAGTAGAGCATGGCGCTAGCAACGCTTTGGATAAAAGCGTCTGCCAAACGCATAAATGTAATGTAAATACTTTTGAGTGTGTAGCAGGAGTATGCAAGCTTTGGGGCATACTACTTCATCTTTAACGGACAGCTCTGTGACTTAGTTACATGGATCCTGTCACATCCTGTCGTTTAAACTGCCCTGTCAATCATCTTGTC
This sequence comes from Gobio gobio, assembly GCF_949357685.1. NCBI lineage: Eukaryota > Metazoa > Chordata > Actinopteri > Cypriniformes > Gobionidae > Gobio > Gobio gobio. Next base: position 37,205,708 of record NC_137103.1, on the reverse strand, counting down.
ACAGTTCAAATCCTCCACATTCCATTCAATTTTTTTATTTTGTAAACTATTGAGACTACGGAGAGAAATGTAGTGGCACGTTGATCTGCCAGTCGTGGGTCTCCTCATGTGTTTGCAATTTGAATATAATCATTACAAAAGTTCACAATGTTGTTGCAGATTAAATATAATGTGGAACATTATTGCAACATAACATTGCATAAATATATTTTCATCAGGTTAGATGATGATAATTAATCACTCAAACTCTTTATCTAAAACCTCTCTACTTAACCGTCGGACTCGCACATCGGCAGTGTTTATAGTTTTTTTTTAAAGGGGTCATCAGATGCAAAATTCACTTTTATATGGCGTTTTCTAATAAATGTGTCTTTGCAGTGTGTGGACACAATGTGATGTCTATGCTACGTCCCAATTCGCCTACTTATACTACATCCTAAAAGTATGTACTCTTTTTGTGAAGAAAAAGTACATACTTTTGAGTGTGTAGCAGAAGAGTATGCAAGCTTTGGGACATACTACTTCGTCATCTATTACGGACTCTGTTGCTTAGTTACGTGCAGCCCGTCACGTTTAAACTTCCCTGTCAATTATCGTCACAGTTCAAATCCTCCACATTCAATTTAATTTCCTACCGTATCGGAGAGAAATGTAGAAGCACGTTGATCTGCCATTCGTAGGTCTTTAATGCAGAGACCCCTCTCATGTGTTTGCAAAGTTAATGGCCAAACATTATCATTACAAAAGTCCACAATGCTGCTGCAGGTGAAATATAATGTGGCTAACATTGAATAAATATCTTTTTGTCAGGTTAAATATTGATAATTGCTTACTCAAACCCCTTTATCTAATCCTCTCTACTTAACCGTCAGACTCACGTAATCATCATGTTTGTAGTTTTTTAACACTTTTTATCTGCGTTTGTAGTTCTAATCGAATCCTCGTCCATCTCGCAATGGGTTGTGGGGAATATCAGCCGTTAGAGTGCGCATCGATCTGCACTTCGAATTATGACCGGAAATAGTAGACCATTCGGGAATCTATGGAATACTCTTTTCAACACACTACGATTTGGGACATACTAATTCTTTTTTCGAATACTATTTAGTACGGATAGTATGCGAATTGGGACGCAGCGCTACTGTTTTGGTTTGGTTTCATGTCACGTTTATGTTTCCTGGTTTGCCATGTGTTCCCTTTTGTCATGTGACTTCCTTGCCCTCATGTGATCATAGGCTTGTTCGACTTCATGTAGCGAAGCACAGACCGATCGACGGCTGACTTGAAGTAGTGCATTTTGTCCGACTTGAGGCAGCGCCGACGCCACGTGACTGTGACTTATGTCAACAAAGTGCCGCGAGAGCGATTCGAGAGCAGCTGGCTGATGCATTCTGCGCAGCTTCTCCAGAGCGACTGCACGAGCGCTGATGACAACACAGCTGTTCCACGATTGGCCGGATTCACCGCATGACAGCGATCATGTGTGTTTTGTGTTTATTCTAAAACCTTCAGTTCCACTAATAGCCTGACAAGCCAGACCCACATCAAGATGTTGGGTCTGGGAACACACCGTTGGCAGGGCTCAATCCGAGGGGCGGGATAAACAGTTGTCTTTCAAATTCCCTCTGCACGTAATAGGATAGCGCTACAACCAACCAGTGCCGTTGTTTGTTCTTTTCTCAAAGAAAAGCTTGACTCCAAGTCTTCCAGAGTCGCGGCCAAAGCCGATTCGAAAGACCGCTGTTCGCCAGCTTCTTTGTTTACAAGTAGCACGCGGAACCGCGGCAACTCTGCCGTCATTATTTTAAGCCCACCCACCGACTCTATACACGATGTGATTGGCCTGACCAGAGTTTGGTTTTTCCAGCTCGTAAGCCAACGGAGAGTTGCTAGACTACCCTGGCTGCAAATTAGATTTGCTGCCGCTAGGGTGAGTCTAGATTTCTAGGCTATTCCACTAATGCTCACAAATCAGTTTTTTATAACAGTAAAACCTCTTTTCATGTAGTCGCAATGTTATATTGTCAAGTTTATCAAAATAAAACTGATAAAAAACGTAGACCCCACTTCATTGATAGTGTAGGCTTATATGTGACTAAGCTTACTAAGCTTACACACCTTAAGTGTGTTCGACATCGGCTGCGGCTGGATGGAACCGTTTGGCGAGAGTTGACGCGAGAGTTTGCATACTTTATCACAGATGAAGTGAAAAATCCTCTCCTTGAACTGTCACCTTATCGTGGTGGAGAGGTTTGAGTACCCGAATGATCCTGGGAGCTATGTTGTCTGGGGCTATATGCCCCTGGTAGGGTCTCCCAAGGCAAACAGGTCCTTGGTGACGGGCCAGACCAAGAACAGTTCACAAACCCTTATGACCACAACCACACCAAGGACCGTGACGTCGCCCAGCATGGCGCAGCCGGGGCCGCACCCTGGAGCCAGGCCCGGGGTTGGGGCTCGTATGCGAGCGCCTGGTGGCCGGGCCTCCCCCCATGGGGTCCGGCCGGGCTCAGCCCGAAGGAGTGACGTGGGGCCGCCCTCGTGTGGGCTCCCCACCTGCAGGAGGGAGCGTAAGGGGCCGGTGCATTGTGAATCGGGCAGCAGTCGAGGGCGAGGCCCCCGACGACCCGATCTCTGGACACGGAATCTGGCTTTAGGGACGTGGAATGTCACCTCGTTGGCGGGGAAGGAGCCTGAGCTTGTGCGGGAGGTCGAGAGGTACCGACTAGAGATAGTCGGGCTCACCTCCACGCACAGCTGGGCTCTGGAACCACACTTCTCGAGAGAGGCTGGACTCTCTACCACTCTGGAGTTGCCCATGGTGAGAGGCAGAGGGCTGGAGTGGGTTTGCTTATAGCCCCCCAGCTCAGCCGCCATGTGTTGGAGTTCACCCCGGTGAACGAGAGTGTCGCTTCCCTGCGCCTTCAAGTCGGGGATAGGTCTCTCACTGTCGTTTGTGCCTACGGCCCAAATGGCAGTGCGGAGTACCCGGCCCTCTTGGAGTCTCTGGGAGGGGTGCTGGAAAGTGCTCCGACTGGAGCCCTCCGTCGTTCTACTGGGGGACTTCAACGCCCACGTGGGCAGTGACAGTGACACCTGGAGGGGCGTGATTGGGAGGAACGGCCCCCCTGATCTGAACCCGAGCGGTGTTCTGTTATTGGATTTCTGTGCTAGCCACGGTTTGTCCATAACGAACACCATGTTCAAGCATAAGGGTGTCCATCAGTGCACGTGGCACCAGGACACCCTAGGCCGGAGGTCGATGATCGACTTTGTGGTCGTGTCATCAGACCTTCGGCCATATGTCTTGGACACTCGGGTGAAGAGAGGGGCGGAGCTGTCAACTGATCACCACCTGGTGGTGAGTTGGATCCGATGGCGGCGGAGGAAGCTGGACAGACCCGGCAGACCCAAACGTACTGTGAGGGTCTGTTGGGAACGTTTGGCCGAGCCCCCTGTCAGAGAGATCTTCAACTCCCACCTCCGGCAGAACTTCGACCGGATCCCGAGGGAGTCTGGAGATATTGAGTCAGAGTGGACCATGTTCTCCACCTCCATTGTCGCTGCGGCCGCTCGGAGCTGTGGCCGTAAGGTCTCCGGTGCCTGTCGAGGCGGCAATCCCCGAACCCGGTGGTGGACACCCGAAGTAAGGGATGCCGTCAAGCTGAAGAAGGAGTCCTATCGGGCCTGGATGGCTTGTGGGACTCCGGAGGCAGCTGACCGGTACCGGCAGGCCAAGCGGACTGCAGCCCGGGTAGTTGTGGAGGCAAAAAAATCGGGCCTGGGAGGAGTTTGGCAATGGAGAAAGACTATCGGTCGGCCTCGAAGAGATTCTGGCAAACCGTTCGACGCCTCAGGAGGGGGAAGCAGTGCCCTACCAACACTGTTTACAGTGGAGATGGGCACCTGTTGACCTCAACTGGGGATATCGTTGGGCGGTGGAAGGAATACTTCGAGGATCTCCTCAATCCCACCGACATGTCTTCTGTTGAGGAAGCAGTGGCTGGGGACTCAGAGGTGGGCTCGTCCATCACCCGGGCTGAAGTCATCGAGGTGGTTAAAAAGCTCCTCGGTGGCAAGGCACCGGGGTTGGATGAGATCCGCCCTGAGTACCTCAAGTCTCTGGATGTTGTGGGGCTGTCTTGGCTCACACGCCTCTGCAACATCGCATGGCGGTCGGGAACAGTACCTCTGGACTGGCAGACCGGGGTGGTGGTCCCTCTTTTCAAGAAGGGGGACCGGAGAGTGTGTTCCAACTATAGGGGGATCACACTTCTCAGCCTCCCCGGGAAAGTCTATGCCAGGGTACTGGAGAGGAGAATTCGGCCGATAGTGGAACCTCGGATTCAGGAGGAACAGTGTGGTTTTCGTCCCGGTCGTGGAACACTGGACCAGCTCTATACCCTTTCCGGGGTGCTGGGGGGTTCATGGGAGTTTGCCCAACCAGTCCACATGTGTTTTGTGGATTTGGAGAAGGCATTCGACTGTGTTCCCCGTGGCATTCTGTGGAGGGTGCTCTGGGAGTATGGGGTCGGCGGCCCCCTGCTTAGGGCTGTTCAGTCCCTGTACAACCAGAGCAGGAGCTTGGTCCGCATTGCCGGCAGTAAGTCAGACTTGTTCCCGGTGCATGTTGGACTCCGGCAGGGCTGCCCTTTGTCACCGGTTCTGTTCATAATTTTTATGGACAGAATTTCTAGGCGCAGCCAAGGGCCGGAGAGTGTCCGGTTTGGGAACCACACGATTTCGTCACTGCTTTTTGCGGATGATGTTGTCGTGTTGGCTTCCTCGAGCCAGGACCTTCAGCGTGCACTGGGACGGTTTGCGGCCGAGTGTGTAGCGGCTGGGATGAGAATCAGCACCTCCAAGTCCGAGGCCATGGTTCTCAGTCGGAAAAGGGTGGCTTGCCCGCTTCAGGTGGGTGGAGAGTTCCTGCCTCAAGTGGAGGAGTTCAGGTATCTTGGGGTCTTGTTCACGAGTGAGGGAAGGATGGAACGGGAGATTGACAGACGGATCGGTGCAGCTTCTGCAGTAATGCGGTCGATGTACCGGTCTGTCGTGGTAAAGAAGGAGCTGAGCTGCAAGGCAAAGCTCTCGATTTACCGGTCAATCTACGTTCCTACCCTACCTATGAGGACAGGAAAGGACAAGATCCCGGACACAGGCGGCCGAAATTAGCTTTCTCCGTAGGGTGGCTGGGCGCTCCCTTAGAGATAGGGTGAGGAGCTCGGTCACTCGGGAGGAACTTGGAGTAGAGCCGCTGCTCCTCCACATCGAGAGGAACCAGCTGAGGTGGCTCGGGCATCTATTTCGGATGCCTCCTGGACGCCTTCCCAGGGAGGTGTTCCAGGCACGTCCCACCGGGAGGAGGCCCCGGGGAAGACCTAGGACAAGCTGGAGGGACTATGTCTCCCGGCTGGCCTGGGAACGCCTCGGGGTTCCCCCGGAAGAGCTAGAGGAAGTGGCTAGAGAGAGGGAAGTCTGGGCGTCTCTGCTTAGACGGTTGCCCCCGCGTTGCCCCCGGATAAGCGGAAGATGATGGATGAATGGATGGATGGAAGTGAAAAATGCAATATTTGTCAAATACACAGATGTTTCAGAGACATTTTCATATACTACTTTATGGACTGCTACGGTGTCTGTTTGTACAAGAATAAAGTTAAACACAAGCCTATACTATCAATGAAGTGAGGTCTACGTTTTTTTATCAGTTTTATTTTGATAAACATGACACAATATGACATCGCTACGTACTACACGAAAAGAGGTTTTACTGTTATAAAAAATGTGCGGTGAATCTGGCCAATCATGGAACAGCTGTATCGTCATCAGTACGCATGCAGCCGCTCTGGAGAAGCTGTGCAAGATGCACCAGCCGTCTGCTCTCGAAATCGCTCTTGCGTTGCTTTGGCATGCGCCACAGTCACGTGGCGTCAACGCTTTCTCAAGTTGGACAACATTTCTAACTGCTTCAAGTCAGATCGGTCTGTGCATCGCTGCATGAAGTCGAACAAGCATCTTATGTTTCCTGGTATGCCATGTGTTCCCTTTTGTCATGTGCCTTCCTTGCCCTCATGTGATCATGTCTTGTGCTTCCCAAGTCTCGTGTGCTATGTTGTCATTGGTTTATTGTCTTTATCATTGTTGACAGGTGTCCTTTGTCTAGTCATTAGTAGTCTCTGTATTTAAGCCCTCATGTTTGCCATGTGTCTTTTGTCTAGCTTTGTTATATGTAACCCACTGTTGGTGAGAGTTCTGTTTATTTCAAGTCAAGCTTAGCTTGTATTTAGTTTGTTAATAAAACGGCATTTGGGTTCACTACAACTTGCTCCAGTGGATCAATTGTTACACACAACCAACCTACAATGATAAATCTATTCACTCCTTTTTTTATCCCCAAAAAGCCTAAACTCAATAATCAAGCGGTTTTAACTTTCTGAGCAATATGATGTCATGCTCATGCCCCACCCACAACCGCTGACGGACTGTCCCATATTAGCATATTTCTGCCCTTAGCCAGACATAAAAAGCGCTATATAAATAAAGTTGACTTGACATGTACACAATCCACCAAGGCAGCACTTCACGGCTGCGTCCGAAACCTAGGCAGCTGACTAGTTGCCTCACTGCCTTATCAGACAATGGCTTGTCAGGCAGAGTTTGTGCATGAAGGCACCTCACGAAACTAATTACGGACAGACTTCTTGGGCAGTGTAACCGTTTAATGATCTACAGCAAAATAGAGAGAGCTTTGGTGAGAACTAAACAAATATTTAACTACTACATTAGTCATTCTCGGTAGAAATGACATCTGGGGCCTCATTTATAAACGTTGCGTACGCACAAAAGAAGGCGTATGCCACTCTCTACGCAATAATTGGTATTTATAAAAAGCAAAATTGACGGGAAAATGTGCGGTCCTTCACGCAAGCTCTGACCCAGGCGTACGCACAAAAACGGGTGAAATGAGAAATGGCGACACCGTCGGCAGATGGAAGAAACACGTGAAAGTGTGTGAAACTGTAGACCGTTGTGAAAAAGAAATGGCAATACTGCCTCTCATAAATAACTTGAAGACTTCACAAAGCAAGTATTACAATTAACAGCCTACACGAACACCCGTTTGATCGTTCTGCAGTGTAAAACAAACAAAATCAAACGAAAATTACAACAGAAATGCAAAAAAAAAAAAAAAAAGTGAAATATGTTCTGCAACAATATTGGCATGTTATGCAATTCATCCTCATAAAAAATATGGCAAACAGAACGAAATAATGTACAAAACTGATATTCTCGTCAATGTGTCCGTCTGGCGGAGCAGATATAGATGCAATTAGATAGACAGATAGATAGATAATTAGTGAGATATATAGATAAATAGATGTATTAATTGTCCACTGGGGAAAGTTGTTTTCATAGTAAAAATTTCTTCATCAGCTACGGAATCATGGTATTCATGCAAATGCCTTTAGTTTGTTTTATTTTCGATAAAATAACATATGACGTATGTCTCAACCATTCAGAAAACTGCAAGAAATTACATTTGCAATGAACTATTTCCCATTTCCATGTAGATAATAGGGATAGGGATTAATAGGGATTCCCCAATAATTGCCGCCAGTCTCTCATCAAGAGGGGTCAGCTTCGGTGTCCCCTCTCCCCCTCCCGTGGCAGACACACTCTGGCGATGGAGCGCTAGACGCTTTTTTGCCTCGACTTTGATGTCTGACCATTTCTTTTTTTTTTTTGGCCACGGTCCGAGGTTGTGAGGCTACAGCATTTACGGCGTCTGCAACCTTTTGCCACTCAAGTGCCTTTTTGGCATTAGTAATGCCCACACTGTGCCCTCCAAAAAATATTTTTCTCCTCTTTTCCACCTCGCCAACGATAATTTCTACTTCACATTGAGTGAAGTTACGTTTTTTTGATTTCCTCTCTGTATTTGCCATGATTTCGCAATCGATGAATATTAACTTGTGGGCGTTTCACGGACTATTTATGGTCAACTATGGGCGTGACATGAAGCCGCAAAAGCTGCGCTACATTTAGAATTGATTGTGATTTATTAAGGGAAAACTGCGTAGGATGTGCGTGCGCACGGTTTTATAAATCCGAATATTTCTGTGCGTACGCACGTCCTGTTTCATCCGTACGCCACTTCTGACGCAAATCCTACGCAAAGTTTTATAAATGAGGCCCCAGAAGTAGAAAATCTTGGTAAAAAAAACGTACTTTTACACACAAACTGACCAGCAAACGCAACTTTCAGACGGCATCTTTATTTCCAGCTCAACTGTCACAGAATGGAAAGCACTTGATTGTGGGATATTAAAGGTAGCGAAGGATACATACATGCTGCCTTCAAAAATCAATCAGATGAAGGTATCTCTGGAGACAGGAAGTGAAGCTAACATTAGATTCGGACGTGCCTTGGTGCCTTCCTGCCTTGAAATGTGTCCTCCTAAGGCAGCATTTTCCAGGTTTCGGATGCAGCCCACATGTCTGCAGTGCACGCCCCACGGAAGAGGGGTGGGGTGAGCTGTAACTCATTATCATTTAAAGAGACATGCACTGAAACGAGTCGCTGTGAACAGAGCTGTTTTTGAAGAGGTAAAAAGGGTGTTGTTTTACACAAATATTGAGGAATTTTATCCAGAGTATGTTACAGACTTCACATGAAATTCCCTTAAGAATCATGCCAACTTGTGGAAAATGGGCATCTGATGACCCCTGTAAACACTTTAAACTGCGTAATATCATTGCGCCGCTGCACCCACAGAACGGCTCAAAATTCCTTTTTACTACACAGGAATGAGGGTATAGTTTCAGCCATATCGGCCAAGAAAATCACAACAACTTTTCATTTTCCGTCGTTCTTCGTACACGATGTAACTATACACATCACAAGATGTAAATAGTAAAATGTTGCCGTTATTTTGTCACTTATTGAGCAGTTGGCTAGCTGGAGCCGTTTACCTCCAGTCTTTGTGCTAAGCTAGGCTAGCAGTGGGTGCGTCAGAGTTATGGCATGCACGGAGATGAAAATGGTATGTATGGATTTATCTAACTCTGGGGGATACGGTGAATAAGCTAAAGTCCCAAAAAGTCGGCGTGTTCCTTTAAGAAGATGGCACATATGCATAAACACAAACTTACAGTCAATATTTTGGCCCTGTAGCTGTCCTCCACAGGAGCTGGGGGTCTGGGTCCCCCCTGCAGGTCTGTAACCATATAGTCTATTTTTGTGTGAGCGGGCGCTTCAAGTAGCTCAGGGACCCATTGTGCCTAGGGGTGCAGAAACCATGTGTCACACTGGATATAATTGGCATCAACATGTAGACTATTACAGACATATGACAGTGCCACTGTCTCTACGTAAAAAAGCATACTGTTGAGACTGAGGCTGACAAATAATTTTAAGACATTTAAACAATTTACCCTCAGTTTCACAGACAAAAAAAGCTCTCTTACCTCCAACACATCTGGTATAGATTTCAGCGGCGTCCTCGCCCCATGTCTGAATAAAACTTGAATTAATTTAAGCTTGTATGGAGAGGGTTCAGCCTTATTCTTTTGAAACCAAAACATTGACCCAAGGGCAACTGAACTCATCAGACCCACACGTGCCCACATGATGCACCTGAAAGAAACATGAATGCTTGACTTGAAATGTTTGAGAAGTTGCTACTCCAGACTGAACAGCACTCTACTATTCTTTTCTAATTAATACACAGTTTTAAATGGAATGTTTCTACAAGTCATTGGTCACAACACAGGAGCATTTGAAATTAACTTAAAGCTGAAGAAAATTAAGCCTAAAATGTGATTAAAAACTAAAAGAAAGGTGACCACTTATGATGTATCAAACATATATTTTAAATAAAAAATGTGTTGATGTCTTACATTACACATTATATAGGCTACATTATACAGCTGTAGCTTACATATATTTATTTTTTTGTGTAATATATATATATATATATATATATATATATATATATATATATATATATATATATATATATATATATATATATATATATATATATATATATACACACACACATGATCCACACAGTCATATCCTGTCAAATTAGAAAGTTTCGTCCCCCCTTGCAAACTGTCAAATATCATGCACTAGTTTAAATGTATTAAGTAAAGTAAAAACATAAAAACAGATAAAGAGCCTTTTAAAAATCACCAACCTGAAGGTTTTAGACCCGGCAAGTTAATTCAAGTGGTTTTAAATTGCACTCATTCCTTTCAGTTTCAGGCAGACTGAACATTACACCAGTGTTGCCAGATCAAGTCGACTATTTCCAGACCAAACGTTCTCAAAAACCCGCCCAAATCATAGACTCGTTTGAGATGAGCGCAGGACAGAGGGCTGCGTGTGAAGTACATTTTTTATGCCCTTCCCTCGCTAACTTCCCATTCCCACTGCCTCGTTCATTCGGATGTACGTCATTGCTTACCTTGTACGAGTGCCCGTTTCCCACTACTGGGGTAACCTTTGCAATGTGCTCAAATTGAACACAATTGCCCAATCTGGCAACACTGCATTACACCACCTGACGGTGTGGTGTATTCTGGGATATGCAGTTTTATAGACTACCTATTAATTCTGAGAAATAGCGGAAACACAATGTTGTAAAACTACATTTCCCATTCTCGTCCATGTATAACTTGTTTACTGGCGTAATGCAGAATGACATAACATAAACCGTAGCCTAACAAATAGAATCTATCTAGTGTCTAAATACTTTTTGGGGACAGTGTATAAAATGGGTTTAACACAACTAGCCTATATACATTAAGGACGTAAATTATTACACAGACACGGTAGGCTGTGGGAGTTGCCACCATAGATATATGGATATCTATGTTTGCCACCTTCAGTGCGGCAAAAAAGGGACACCCATCACGACACCCATTAAGACTCTTTGTTGCCCGTGGGCACTTACACCTAGAGTGAGTAAATTATAACCTGTGAACCCAAATGCTATAGATATAATTTCCTGCAAACATGCAGCAACATTTTAGAACTAACCAATGTTACAGGTATAACATAGTAACCATCTGTTTCACTTCAAAATAATATATACATTTGAACAAAGCATACTGCAAAAAAATAACAAAATCTGGACAATTGAAAAATGACTGAAATGATGCCATGGTTTTAATATTGCAATCAGGGTTTGAAATTAACTTTTTCACTCACCGGCCAATTTGGCTTCTAAATATTTAAGTTACCAGCCATTCAGAACTTCTACTAGCCAAAAGGACAAACAAATAAACCAGATTAAATACGTCACAGCTATACATACATATATATATATATATATATATATATATATATATATATATATATATATATATATATATATATATATATATATATATATATATATATATATATATATATATATACACACATAGGACGCGAGATTACAGTTTATTTAGGACCTTCGGTTTGCTCTTCTCCTAGAAAATGAAATGTTAAAAGTTGGTGGAACGTCTGTCTCAAAAAAGTCTCAAAATATAAGGCATTATGAGAACAGTATATTTCACATTTTGTTACACAATATCTACAAGCTATCTGTCTATATTATGCTTATTAAACAAGTATAAACATAGTGGTGAAAGCCCTCTAAATTATAAATGATCACACATAGCCTTGTATCTTCTGTGCAGAAAAAAAGGCAACAATACTGAAGTGAAACTGCAACAGCAGCTACAATCAACGCACCAGTCCACTGTATTATGAAATGAGAACAAAATAATTAATAAACTTTGTCTGCAAAACAAACAATATTGACTACTGATTCACTAAATAAAATGTGTGGAATTGTCACACACCATGGTGGTCTGCAACTGATCCTGAACTGCTGCACACAAGCCTTGATTTCACACCTTCACCTCATTACCTGGACTATTTAAGCTGCACACACACTTTCACTCATTGTGAACTCTTGTTTTCCCCCAGTTGACATTACTGAGCACTGATCATTGTTTTGCCCTGCTAGTGTTTTGACCTCAGACTGTTTGTCCTGTTTTAATTCTTGCTGCCTGCCTTTGTATTTACCCTTTTTGCCTGGATTAATCTTGTGATTGTTTGCTGCCTGCCTTGACCCTGTGCCTGTGACCACGTCTTTGTCTGGCCTTGGATGTTATTGCTGGTGATTGACCTGCCTGTTTGTACTGCTGCATAGGGACTCCCCATTACACCAGTTTAATCTGATGGTGTTCCCTTTAAATGGTTTACTGCAAGTCACTTAAAGCTAAATAAATAGCATGGCTTTATTCATGGCTTTATTTATTCATTCACAGACACTTACTGATATACACATTCACTGTTATCTATTAGTTCGGCTATTAAACCGGCAATGGATTCGCTTTGAGATGTTTTACCGGATATGTACTGCACGTATCATCTTTTTCTTTGTCTTCCATATCTTCCAGAGACGAGAAAATAGAAATAAACACATTTGACACAAAATACCCATCTTTTTACATCATGCTTATTTCATAATAACTCAAAATGTTCTTAAAATATGCAATGCCAAAGTGGCCAAGAGACCGACTGATAATTACAAGGTTAAAATAGTTACATAACATCTAGTATTTCTACTAAATATGTGTTCCAGGCCATGAAAAATCACGAAAATAAATAACTTAAAAACTTTTAAAATATAACTATAGTAAAATATGGAATTTTTGCTCAGTTATGCTCTGTTGTAGTAGCCTTGCAGAATCTGCAAAATATCAATGAAAGAGAGATCATATATTACCATATCATAGTTCATGTTCTTTTTTTATTTAGCACTGCAACAAAAATGTTTTATTAAAACAGATGTTTACATAATCCACAAGATATAATAATATCTGCATTTACACAAATGAAGCAGTTCAAGCGTTTACATAAACTTAATTGATTATCAGTAGGTCTACTGTGTGTCATTACCTGGATGATCCACAACTGTTTTTATGATTTGCTTTTATGATAAGTCCCATGCTTGTCCTGAATACCGGTAGTCCTGTTATGTCCACAGTTCTTCAGAAAAATCCTCCAGGTACAGAACATCCCTTACGAAAAATAAGTTTATTCAAGTGTTCTATTAGTATAATTCTTTTAAACTAAAAATAAGACTTTCAGTCTACGTTTTATATACTTCTCAGAAATATAATTAAAATTGCACTTAACTATACTTGACTTATACTGACAGAAAAGTCTAAGTGTATGTGGCCTAAACTTAATCTTTTGATCAAGATATACTTAAAAGTATAATTAAGTATTCAAGGTATACTGTAATTGTGTTCAATCTTTTGATTGAGTAGCCTATTACATATACTTATTTTTAACATAGTTTTACAGTCTTATTAAATTTACATTGTTTGAAAATATTGATTATAATATTGATATAAAACAGACATGTTCCTAATTCTGCATATCTTTACTCTTTCTTTCCCCACCATTATGCTATGACACATCTTCTAGTACAGAATCTCCGGATCAAAATACAGGAGAAGAAGTTGAAACAAGTGATAGATTGCTCACGCGATCATCAAACATTAAACAGCATGTAAATCAAAACTGCCTAATGTTACCAAATGAAATGTCGAACTCATGAAGAGGAAACAACGGATGAAGCTTTGGAGGTGTTGATGGACTCGATCTACTTCAGCTCGATCTACTTAGGCTTTCCTATAGCTCAAACAGTAGAGCATGATGCTAGCAATGCCAAGGTCATGGGTTTGATTCCCAGGGAAAGCAAGAATTGACAAAATGTAAAATGTGTACCTTAATGTAAGTTGTATTGGATAAAAGCGTCTGCCAAATGCGTAAATGTAAATGTAGCTGTGTTTTGATCATCGTTCTGAATCTGATCAAGGCGTAGTCTTTGACAAAAATGCGCTTTTTTCAACTTTTGGTTTAAAATGTTGCCTTTCTTTATAAAATTTAAGTGTGGATAAAAAAGGATGCCTGAAGCTAAAATAAAATGTTTTTACAATTAGTTAAAGTATTATTTCAAGTCTAAAATATATATATATATATAGGCTACATTTGAACATAGAATAACAGTAGTAGGCTATACTGAAAGTGCAAAAATAATATATAAAATATAGCAGCAAGCAGCAATACCGGGGCCAAGTGCAAATAAGAAGAAAAGACATGCCAACATGGCTGGGAGTGTCAGACCAACTGCAGCAATGAGCAATTAAACACATTTTAAGATGATTCTAGGCAAAAAGGCTGAAAAATGCATTGTAGTCTATGGGAATTTCATGTTTTGTTCTATTATAGCACCACCAAGAGGCACAAATGACAAATTTTTTATGTGTCTTCAGAGTGAGCCCATACATGTGTGTGTGTCAATTTTGGTAAAAATATCTCATTTTGTTTTGGAGTTATAGACATTTATGTAAAAACACATAAAAAATTACTGACACCTGACGTTGAATGGATTTTACTACCCCTTACTATCAATATTTTGACATTTGGGCATTTGCATATTTTCTGATTTTCTGATGCTGGTTTCGTCTCGATCGGACTAGCCGTTTCGAAGATATCAGCTAATGTTTTAAAGCGCTAAATTACCACGCTGCACAAACCATATGCCGAAACCTGGCAAGTCTGGTATCGTTGGACTCGGCAAGGATTCAGGACACCAAAAAAGTTGGTTCAATGAAAATAAGTCAACCCCACCTAAAGTTATAAGCGTTTGAAAAAAACAATTATCCACTAGGTGGCGCTGTTTCGAAACTTCTCAGGCTACTTCAGGGCATCGTGCTGATGACCCATACAGAGTTTCGTAACAATCCGTTCATGTGTTCATAAAATAGAGCTTTTAGCACATAATCCAAAATGGCCGACAGTCAAAATGGCCGATATGGTTAAAGTTTTGGACAAACGGTTCAGAAGTTGTAAGCAAAAATAGCAATTTTTTGTATCTCCTGAGCAGTAGGTGGCGCTGCGCCGAAACGCTGCATATTGCCTCAGGTCATGCTTGTGATGACATGTACCAAGTTTGGTTTGAATACAATAAAGCGTTGCGGAGATATAGCCTTAAGTGTACTTTTGCACTATTTTTGCGCGTTTATCGAAAACGATTTGACAAATCAACTTGAATTCCATAACTTTTTGTCAACATGCCTGGAGATGATCTGGTAAAAAAAAAAATTAATTATTATGACGGAAAATGACGTCATAGGGTGCAATCGAATTGGCTTGAGCCAAGGAATCAGAGGAACAATTTTGTTTCTAGCCCTTATGGTTCAAAAGTTATTAGCAAAAATATGAGTCAAACTTTGGACAGGTGGTGGCGCTAGAGGGATTGTTTTAGATACTCCAAAATTGGTGTGGTTACTATTAGTTCTGACCTCTATCAGTGTGCCAAACTTTCCCGCAAACGGTTCTATGGGCTGCCATAGACTCCAATGGCGGAATAATAATAAGAAATCTAACGATTTCAAGAGGGGCTCCGCACCTTCGGTGCTTGGCCCCTAATAAACTATAAATATAATGTTATGTTCACTCAAAGAAAACTTACAAGTATACTTGTAGTATTTTACTGAGAGTACACTTCAAACTGTACTTTCATAAACTAAAAAAATACTACTTGTATTAAAATAGTACTAGTAAAACTACTAGTATACTTATAAGTTCACTTGTAGTACAGATGCAGTACAAATGAGAAACCTAGTTGTTTACTACAGTTACACTTATCTTATAGTAGGAACGTATACTTTTAAACTAAAAGTGGGCCAACCAACACTACAAAATAATGCTGCCCCACGACCTCACAAAGTTTTTGAAATGCCCCCACTAGAACCAGGCCTGTTTCCAAGGCACTTTCATACATATATATATATATATAGGTAAGTGCCTTGGAAACAGGCCTGGGGGTGGGGTATATATAGCAGTCAATATTGAGTATTTTGGCATTAAGGTTAATAATGTCACACATCAGTCGCTAATGCACCTCTGGATATCGGGAATGAGGTTTTAGCTGAACAGCTCTCACTAGCTGGCCTCCGTTACATAATACCAAAATCCTCAATATTTACTGTTAAATATCAAAATCATTGGAGAGTTCCTCTGTTTTGATATTTTATCTAGCCTCATTAATGTAACAAATAACTCTCATATGTTAATAATTCATACATATTTGAATCCCTGGTTGATTGCAAGAAAATATATAAAATAAGACACTTAATAGAATTCAGTGTTATTTATTTCACATATATTTCAGTAAATATGAAGCATAGTCACATAAACTCTCTTCTGCAGTCATGTTATTGCTAATTAAATCTATAAACCTATATATTAAAAAAATTCTTTATCTTCTTCTGGCCTGTACAAAGTGCTGTTTTCCCCCTTTTTTGGATATGTTTAAGATATGTTTTAAATGCTTTATTGCTTCTTTTTTTTCTCAAAACAGTGTTTAAGTTGAGTGTTTTGAATTGCAGACCACAAAAACATAAATCAATTTTATTTTTCATAAAATATGAACCTTACCACTGTGCAAAACTATCCAGTGCTATCTTGTAAATGTCACCAATTTATTTCAGTAGTCCTCTCATCTTCCATTCATCCATCCATCCATCCATCCATCCATTCATCCGGTTTAATCAACAGGCTTTCGTTCAGGATCACTTGATCCCACCCTAAAAAAATCTACAAACACTTTAGCAATTACGACAACAGTTTCAATGAAACCAGATTAAATGCTCTGATACAGATTCTCTCTCTGTCTTACTCTCATTATCCAATATCTTCTGATTTATGGTGTTATTTAAGCCCAAATTAATTAAATATTCCATCTCATAGTACCAACACACAAACATACTTATACACACACAAACATGCACACCCCTCATATTCATATTTCTCATCTTAAGGCTAGCTCTTCCTCTGGGACCTCCTGTAACCCAACCTACACGGCCAGATCGCTTGGCTTGACCCGGTTACTACTAGTACCACTGGTCTTGCTAAGCCGGCGCTTGTCTCTGGAGAATCCTGGTTGGGAGGATGGCGTGGAGGGGGCGCTAGGTGTCATCTCACCCGGGAGTCGCGCCTCAGGGCTTCCGTAGCTCATCTGCAGGAAGTCCTCAGCAGGATCCAGGTCATCGTGGCTATGATGATGCCGCTCGGTGGCCATGTTGACAGAGTTCTGCTGGTGGGCCAGGTGGTCTGTGAAGGGCTGGCAGGTTTGATGGATGTGATGGAGATGGTGAGAATGAAGATGTGGGGGTGATGTTGGACCTTGGCTTGATGCTAGGCACTGGTTGAAATCTGGGGGTGGGGTGCAGGTTTGGGAGGGACGACGCTGAGCAGTCTCAGGCAGTTTCATCGGAATACTAGTCTTGCCAGGTTGGATAACAGAAACAACTTTGCTGTTTTTGTTTTTGATGTCATTGACATGATTGTCTGCGTATTTTCTAAGACATTGCTTGCATTGTTTCCATCCGAGGTAATACAGCTCTAGCACACTGAGGAACAGTGAAACGGCCGCCACCACCAGCATGAACACAATGAAGACATTTTTCTCTGTCGGACGGGACATGTAACAGTTCACAGTGTTGGGGCATGGTGAAATGTTACAAGGATAAAGAGCATTCAGGAATATGCCGTACATCATGTACTGGATCACAATGAAGGTCACTTCCATGACCAAGCGTATTACGATACTCAAGACGTACGTCTGCAGCAGCGCTCCCTTTAGGCGGATCTTTGTCTTTGTATCTTCGACTTTCTCTTTGTGTTCCATATACTCCTTCTCTCCTTTTCCCTCCTTCTCCTCCATCTCCCTCTGCTTCCTCTTCTCCTCCCTGCGAACAATGTGCATGGCATGGCCCATGTAGATGAGGGATGGTGTTGATACAAAGACAATCTGCAGCACCCAGTAGCGGATATGGGCAATAGGGAAAGCTCGATCATAACAGACGTTGGTGCAACCGGGTTGTAGTGTGTCACACATGAAGTCGGACTGCTCATCACCCCATGATGACTCTGCAGCCGTGCCCAGCACCAGGATACGGAAAATGAACAGCACGGTTAACCACACCTTCCCTACGGCCGTGGAGTGCTCCTGCACCTCTTCCAGAAAATTACCCAAGAGACTCCAGTCCCCCATCACTCCACGGCAGACCTACTGAGGCAGAGAGAGGAAAGAAAGAGAGAGAAAATAAACACAAAATGAGATTGGCATCAAGATCAGTTTTAGCATGTTGTCAAAAGTCATGCATTTCCAGCTGTTTTGAAATGTATGGATGATATTACCCCTGAATATAAGGAAAGGGGAGACTGATGCTGCTTCTCATTTCAGAGGCTGCTTCCTTTGAAGGCCGTATTCGAAGGCCAATTGCATCACTGATGCGCAACGAAGGCTGCCCCAATTCAAAGGCTCCTTCAAATGTGGCCTTTGCTTCAAATGCCAAATTACCCATTTAAACATAAGTATTGGGTCTCAGATTACTCAAATATTTAATGATACGGAAAAAAAACTTTAAAGCGATTAGATCTACCAAGCAGATAGAGCAACCATTGACTAGCTTAGTAGGGGGATAAATACTATGGTAGTAAATGGTTGCTCTATCTGCTTTGTTACAAACATCCTTCAAAATATCTTCTTTTGTGTTCAGCAGAACAAAAAAACTCACACATGTTTGGAAAACTTAAGGGTGAGTAAATGATGACATAATTTTAATTTTTGGGTGAACTATCCCTTTAGCCATATCTTGTATATATTGTATAGGCCTACTCTTTATTATATACAGAAATGGACCATGGTGAACATATTTAGACAGTTTGTGAATCCTGTTTTGTTTTCAGACAGTTGAATAGCCTATAACTTTTAAAAAAGTGCAGTACAAGCGCTACTGCCACTCATCAATGGCAGCTGTCACAGTTGCTATAGGCGACAAGAACAATCCTCCATAGGCTAGTCCGTCCCATTTAACACTGCTAGAGTCCAACCTTCGCAGCCTTCGAAGGATGCAGCCTCTGAATTGGACACAACTTATGTCTTCTCAAAAATGTATTTAGAAGATTCATAAGTTGATAAAGTTTACTTTCGTTTAAATAAATTTGCCCACTAATGTGCATAATTCAGTTCCAAAAATGTCGTTTTAATCAATGTACAAATCACAATGACACAATGAAACGGCGTAAAGGCGCCTCTCATTACTAAACTGACCAATCAGAGTGCATTTTCAAATGATACAATGTTTGCTTCTTCTAAAATGAAAAATGACTGAAAAAAGACTGCAAAATGTGCAAGGGGATAAAGAGACATTCCCAAGAAACCATGCTTTTAAAAGAAGTTAAATTATATTGAATCAGTCTTGCCCTCAAAAAAATCATATTGTACAGGCATCTCCTTTAATGCTCCTTTAAAAAAAGTATAGTTATTAAGCTAAAAACGGGTTATACATGGCAATATATTTTCATAATATTTATTCAATAAAAAAAAGATTTTGTCTCCTTCTGCATATTTAACCAATCATTGTGTGAGAGGTAACCACAAGCCAATCAGCTTTTAGAATCATTGTAGTCCGTCATGAAGCCTGCTTGGTTATCAAGTGAAGAGAAACTTGTCGATATATCGATGAAATCCAGATTAACGAAGAATCTCAGAACAAGTGAGACTGAATGACTGGGACATAATATTTCGCAGTATATAGTGAAGGAGTGAAGGATGGAGTTTCTTAACGCATATGTGAGTAACTTTAACGTGGCTCTCCATTCATGTGTTTGTTTAGTCTGCAGATGGCGCTGCTCTGTTGGTTAACTATTGCTAAGCCTCGTGTTGTTGATTGGAGAGGTTAATGCGTCATTCATTAATCACGACTTTTTTATTTATATATATATCAAGGGGATATCAGTTATGTTTTTGGTGCATAATTATCAATAAATAGATCAAAATCAAACTTGCTGCAATCTTATACTGGTTCACATATCAGCCTCTCCAAAAAAAATTCCCTCACAGGTCTACAAGTGAGCCTAACAAATTGCTAAAACCAAAACTTACACACTAGTTTTCCTCAAGTAAAAACCGAACTGAAGGCAACTATAAAACTATTATTAAAACTATGATTATTATTATTAAAGTCATCTTTGAAAGTACTTTTAATCACAGTGTTAAGGTGATTTTTAGTGGCTGCATCAGTTCATCTCAAAAACCACTCAAAGCCTAACACACTTATTTTTACAAGACATTGCATCTAAAAAAAATACTGATGTCTTTTCTTTCTTTTCTTTTCTTTTTGTTATTGTGATGCACTTAAACTTTTCTAGAGGTTTCCAAGTATGTCATGTTATATTGTATATTTAAAGCAGGGCCTGAGAGGGCACACTATGAACTTAAACACAGGGATGACAGTTCTAATTTTAGTCTGGCCTGTCCTATTTTGTGGTGGGATGGGAACAGTGGTCTTGGCAGGGCATTGTGATGCCAAGGGCCCTGAGAACTGCCCCTCTGAATGACCCTGTACAGACCTAGATAGGGTGATCATTTTACCACACTGCTGCGGTGTCCCAACTACATCATGTGTGCCAGCCTTTGTGCTTCTTTTTTGTCCCTGTGTGAGTGATATATCTTTCAGGACACTGCGGGGACTAACTGAACTTGTCATCACAGAAACAAATCAAACGAGATGACAGGGGTCACTGTTCCTCTATGTATGACAAATACTAATGTCATATAAACAATAAGACATTCAGACAAATGGGACAGGCTGAGAAACCAGGCTGTTTTTTATTTTCTTTTTAAAAAATTCTGTTTAGTATTTTAACATGTTTAAAGACTTTTATTCTTTATTTTCTATATTATTAATGATTACTATAACAATAAAGTATAAAATAAAAGAATAGCTGAGTCTACACAACTATAACGATAACGGCTCAAAGAAAAGATATTGTTTGAATCACTTTCAAAACAATTTTTTTCACAGATGATGAATGATAAAAACATTGACAGCCAATCAGAATCCATCCTGCTTTAAAGAGCTGGAGCATTTAAAGCAGCAGATGACAGAACTGCAGCGTGCACTTAAAGGGATAGTTCACCCCAAAATTAAAATTCTGTCATTAATTACTCACCCTCATGTCGTTCCAAGTATTCTCGTCGCTTTATAAAATTAAGGTTGAACCACTGTAGTCACATGGACTATTTTAACAATGTCTTTACTAACTTTTTGGACCTTGAAAGTGGTATTAATGTTGCAGTCTATGGGGGTCAGAAAGTTCTCTGATTTCACCAAAAATATCTTAATTTGTGTTCTGAAGATGAACAAAGGTCTCACGGGTTTAGAACGACATGAGGGCGAGTGATTAATGACAGAATTTTAATTTCTGGTTAAACAAACCCTTAAAAATAAACAATGATATCCTCTGCTGGTATGAGCGCTAATATAATTAAGATATCTGTTTAGTTATTGTTCTTGATGTGAACGGGCCTTAATGGGTTAAATGGCAACAACTTTACATTTTAAGAAAAGAAAAAAATATTTCTAATTTGCAGTTTATGAAGGTAAATGAATAACTTTTTTCAGTAACTGTTGGGTGAAAAGATAGTATTTGGGATAAAAAGCCGCTATTGTTGTTGGGGCCAAAAAGGGTTGAACATTTTAATCTAGAGAGCTAAAGTCTTAATCCAAACAGCTTATTTGACCATTTATTTACTCTTAAACTGTCACTCCATCAGTTTTTAATAAAAAATGATATTTATTTTAGTCATTTTAGAAGCAGTAGCAAACACTTTCAAGAGATGCTTTTTATAGTACCGCATATTATTTAAATGAAATAAATACTAATGAGTGAACTCCTTGGAAAGTTTACTATCTGTTCCTCTCAAAGGTGTCAAGCGTGAGTTCAGGTGTATTAATCTTAGACATTAACATTAACACTGTCCAGTGTTGCTCCGTTTCCCAAAATAACATCAGCGAGCGCTGCCTCATTTCCGTAAATGCCACTCCAGCCACGTCAATCTACCCTTAAATAAATCACTCTAAATTCCAGTCATTCCGTAAAGCATCTTGTATGTAACATCTTAAAAGTTGTAAAAGCAATGCAACAAGTGTGTTATTGTGTCTTTTGCTCTGACACACACATTGATCTTTTTTCAGGTTCTCCACATGCCTGTTTTAGTTGTTTTCTTTAGCGCCAGTTAAGGGTACCTTGGAAAGGGGTTTCAATTTAATGCTATTTACAGGATGTTGTCACTCGAATACCCATTAAACCTCAAATGTTTTATGAAGCACTATCTGCAGCCACACTGGAGAGTTACCTTTAAAGTCTATGTGTGTGTGGGTTTGTATCTGACTGCCCTCTCACACCCATCCTGTACCAAACCCTAGTACTGATCTTGCTGATCTCCTGTAGAATGGCCAAATATGGACAGACAGTTTGAATGGAGGCCCTCCTGCTTTTTTAGCAGATGTAAAATAGTCAAAATGTCTGATCTACCATTAATGTTTTGTGAAAGTTAATCCAGGGCACTAATGAAATAACAGGACTAAATATAAAGGAGCTTATTTTGTTATACTCACTTTAATGTATATTTATTGTATTACATTTCCTTTTTTAGTATTATCTTTATGCATAAAATATTTTCTTATTGTTTTTCTATTGATTTTGGGAAATGTGAACCATGTAGTTTATATTCCCCAATATTGTTTTGTGAGATTGACCCAAATGCACTTAAGACATGAATTTTAAAGTGCCCCTTTTATGCTATTTTAAATGTTCCTAATTTTGTTTTGGAGGTCTCCTACAACTGCTTTACATTCATCAAAGGTCAAAAAACACTTCCATTTTCTCATAATATACATTGCACATCACCACATTTTTCAATGATTCTCAAATGACTCGTTGGATGAATCAGTCTTTCTCAATCCCTTCTTTCCACGAGACTACTCTGCTCTAATTGGCCAGATGGCCCAGTCTGTTGTGATTGGTCTACCACTTAAAGCATGTGTTGGAAGCTAAATGACCATCACCATAACTGAATTTCAACTCCGGAGGCTTCCTCAGTCCACAGCGATTGTACACACTGTAAAGACAGTAACAATGCCGTCAATTTTGCCATATCAATTTGAACGCGAGTCTGATGATGGTAAGATAGGAAGTACTTAGTTATTCAACCCGAACCTCCATTGCAAGGACGACTTGAGCACAACGTTTCTCAGTGATACGCTACTCATTTTGAGGTACATTGTGAGATGTTGCAACTGTAATTCCTCACCATCAGCATTAAGGGTATGTGCATCAAAAAACTCATGTGTATTTTTCTAAATAATGCGGGAACTGTATCAATAACGGCGCATACGTTAGCCCAGCACTAATGTGAATGACTGATGTAACATTAAAGTTTGCAAAACAAATCTTGCTCCATCTTTATCTTTACTCAAAGTAGTAAGAACAACAGACAGTCTGCATTAATAGACACAGTTTTAGGCAATAGTGGCACACAGCTGATTTGCGAAACTATTTCAGTAAGACAGTAATAACGTGAGTTATCTGGTCAGCCGGAGCCCTACAAAATATAAAACACAGGAACAAGCTGAGGAACAAGCTGGTCCAAATAAACTGAGTACTGACCCATCTTTCAAGAGCAAGCATTTTGCGAATCTGGTGTTGAACTTCGAGATTTGAGGAGTCGTCAGTAAAATAACGTGTTTGAGGGCGAATCAAGTTGTTTGCAGGCGGACAACGTTACAACATAGGCGGGCATTATGTAAATGTCTTATCTGGTGATTTAAAAAACAAAATTTGAAATACAAATGACTCATTTAGGCGGTTCAGAGTCGATTCTTTCTTTTGGGAGACAATAACTTTATTTGTGCACTTTCGACGTTACAACTTTGCAGAATGTTTACATTTACAGACAGCAAATTTACATGCGGGATGAAAGGGAATATTCAAAAAAACATAACCGGGGCACTTTAACATAATTTTGTCAATTTTCTGTGCAATGTGCATGTCAGGGTCTGGTCTTTAAATGAGCTACTGAAGGGAAAGAGCAGTGGGTAGTTCACTGAACAATGAAATCTTATTATCTTAGTATAAAAAGTCAATTCTAATAATGAAAATTCAATGAGCTGTCTTAACTCTATATGTGCAACAATTTTATAATTTAAATTTTACCCTCTTTAAAGCACTAGTCTATCTTACAGAATGAGTTTCTTTCATACACAGACATTTGACAAATGCACAATCTAGTTCATAAAATTCTAAATGTTTGTCCAGTTATGATGTTCGGTGTCGTGGATGCTAATCTAATGCTTGCAGTTTTTGCATTTATTCATTCATTCATTTTAAAATGTAATCTAAAGTCTTTTCCCATCAGATGCTTTGGAAATGACTGTCATTCTGTGATCTGAACTCCACAAACCCGTGTGCTATGTTGTGTTGGCAAAAGCTGTTCGTAATGGCATCGGTGGGAACGGAATCTTAGACATTCAAAAAATAGAGAAAAAACAGAAGGAGGACGGAAATGCCCATCTGATTCACACTGGCTAGGCGATCTATGTTGCCAGTGTGTGCTCTCTCTCCTTCTGTCTCTACATTTTCCTTTTTTTCCATCTTCCTTTTCTTCTTCTCTTAGGAAGCAATTTCAAACAATATGATTTCCTTTAGACTTGCTACTTTAAAGGAAACAAGTCTCTTAGGGTCTCAAAGTGCAAGGGTGTTTACTTTCCCAAAGGGAGCAAGAGAACGACACAAGATAAGAGTTCATTTGTGCTGATAATTTTTGGTTAATGCACAAAATCCTAAAACCCCAAAAGCTCTTATCATGACGTATTATGAGAGGTCAAAGACCGCTGTATTTCTTGAAGGTAGCAAACAATGGGACTTCAGTGCACACACACGGGTTGGTGAGATGAATGACAAGACGGGAAGAACTTTCACCTGCTCTCATATGATTTTCTATTTTTAAAAGGAAAGACTTGACATTGGTTACTGACCTCAAATGTCATATATATATAAACCGATCAGGCATAACATTATGATCACCTTCCTAATATTGTGTTGGTCTAGCCTAGATGCCGGCCGAACTTAGCCCTGCTCACAACATTTGAGGTCGGGAAGTTCGGTCTGGACTTGATCCGTTGTGGAACAACTATGCTCGAACCATAGCAGTTTGGACCAATCAAATTGTCATATGATGAAGGACAGATGATCAACAGTAACGTAATCATCCACGTCACCAAAGGGCGATTGGGTTGAATTTGTTTGAATCTGAGTATGACGACGTCAGGCTAAAGTACTCTGTGTATCCTTAAATTCTTTTTACAACACCAGCAAAGATCGTTTACACTCATCTTCTTCCAGCGTGAGTTCTGTTGACAACTATGCATCGCTCAACATAGGTCACTTACTCCGTTGCTCTGATTGGTTGTAAGTCTATCCAATGGAGTGCAGAGGCATTTCCTTTCCTGGTTCGGTTGAAACACGCCCCATAATCACAACCCAATGGAGCAGTATCAGACTCATATTCTGACTAGAATCTGAGTATGACGACGTCAAGCTAGTGTTGGTCCCCCTTTTGCTGCCAAAACAGCCCTGACCCGTCGAGACATGGACTCCACGAGACCCCTGAAGGTGTACCATGGTATCTGGCACCAAGATGTTAGCAGCAGATCCTTTAAGTCCGGTAAGTTGCGAGGTTGGGTCTCCATGGATCGGACTTGTTTGTTCAGCACATCCCACAGATGCTCCATTGGATTGTGATTTGGGGAATTTGGAGGCCAAGTCAACACCTCAAACTTGTGCTTTTCAAACCATTCCTTAACCATTTTTGCTTTTGTGGCCACAGCCACCAGACTCGAATACCGTTTTCATGAAAGGGTGTACATGTTCTGCAACAGTGCTTTTAATAGGTGGTACATGTCAAAATAACATCCACATGGGAGGCAGGACCAAAGGTTTCCCAGCAGAACATTGCCCAAAGCATCACACTGCCTCCACTGGCTTGCCTTCTTCCCATAGTGCATCCTGGTGCCATTTGTTCCCCAGGTAAGCGACGCACACGCACCCGGCCATCCACGTGATGTAAAAGAAACCGTGATTCATCAGACCAGGCCACCTTCCTCCTTTGCTCCGTGGTCCAGTTCTGATGCTCACGTGCCCACTGTTGGCACTTTCGGCTGTGGACAGAGGTCAGTATGGGCACCCTGACTGGTCTGAGGCTATGCAGCCCCATACGCAACAAACTGCGATACACTGTGTATTCTGACACCTTTCTATCAGAACCAGCATTAACTTCTTGAGCAATTTAAGTTGCAATAGCTTGTGTTTGATTGGACCACACGGGCCAGCCTTCGCTCCCCACGTGCATCAATGAGCCTTGGCCGCCCTTGACCCTGTCGTCGGTTCACCACTGTTCCTTCCTTGGACACACTTTTGATAGAAACTGACCACCGCAGACCGGGAACACCCCACAAGAGCTGCAGTTTTGGAGATGCTCTGATACGGTCGTCTAGCAATCACCAATTGGCGCTTGTCAAACTCGCTCAAATCCTTACGCTTGCCCATTTTTCCTTCTTCTAACACATCAACTTTGAGGGCTAAATGTTTACTTATATACTCATTACATCAGTAATGACCTGCATTAAACATTCATTTTGTGGCCTTTTTTAAAGATTTGATTTGGAAAGATGCTTATGGATCAAGATCTGAGAAGCTATTCAAAACTCTTCCTGAACTTCTTTTAAATTGTTTGTTAGGAATCATCAGAGCTTCCCTTAACCCTCAAGGATTCTTTAGCTGTTATTTATGACTCTAAGCCATTGTCAAACATTCAATAACAAAAATAAACTTAGAATAACATGCAGCCTCTTGCTTCCATTTGCATCAGTTTAACAAGCTGGGAACATTGCCACGACACCTTTGAAACAATCTAGTAGCACTTCACAAAGGTGCCAGGCACTGTTGGCAAGTGATGGTATGCTGGTTTTTCTCACAGTGATCATGTCGTTGCGGGCACACTGATACTCACACCATAAGAGGCTCTACAATGCCCACGCATGAAACCGACCCCTTAACTCTGAATAAATATTTATTTAAACCCTTTCCCCTAAACCTGGTGTCAGGGACTACCAGAATCAGCATGACACCACAGACTGTAGTCACATCTTTATCCCAATATAACCAGAGTTGTAAACTAGGCAAGACACAAAGACAAACACTGTGGTTTATATAGATCTGATTATAAGTTTGCATGATGTTTATCTTTTTTTTCAAATAAGAGGGATCATAAAAATGAATGTTTATGAATGAATTAATTAATGAAGTTATTGCCACAGAAATGTACAGTTTACATGTTGTTGTTTTGTTTTTGAAAAATTAGGTTTTATTCAGCAAGCATTAAATTGCTCAAAAGGGGCAGTAAAGACATTTATAATGTTACATAAGATTTCGATTTCAAATAAATGCTGTTCTTATTATCTTTCTGTATTAAATGATCCTGAAAAAAGTAACACGGCTGTTTTCAACATTCGTTAATGATAAGAACTGATTCTTGAGCACCAAATCAGGATATTAGAAAGATTTCTGAAGATGATGCTGAAAATTCAGCTTTTCCATCAAAGGAATACATTTTAATTAATTTTAAAATAGAAAACAGTTAATAATAATAGTTGTAATAATACTTCACAATATTATTGATGTACTGTATCTGTATTGTACTGAAAATTCAGTTTTGTCACCAAAGATTTGGAATAAATTACACTTTAAAATATATTTAAAAAGAAATTAAAACTTACTTTAAATTTTAATAACATATCACAGTATTACTGTATTTACTGTGTTTTTGGTGAGCCTTGGTGAGCATTTCAAAAACATTTCAAAATCTTCCAAATCCAAACTTTTGAACGCTATAGTCCACAAGACAAAACAATAACTATTTAATAGTTAATTTTAATAAGTATCATGTGTAGAGTCCTTGGTTCTTAATGTGTTGTTTCCTCAAGCATTAATGTCTAGTATTTTTTTTGATAAAGGATGATGTATGTAAATGAATTTATTATTGTGTGTGTATATATATATATATATATATATATATATATATATATATATATATATATATATATATATATATATATATATATATATATATATATATATATATATATATATATATATATATATATAATATATAGATAGATACACCTCTTCTCACATAACTTTAAATTCCCCATACTTGTATATTATCTCAGTACAATCAATAAAATGTAACGCTTGAATGTCATAAACATCGATTTATATACTAAAACTATGAAAAACCCTGCTGTAGTTGTATCATCTCTGAGAAAGAGAAGGGCTGTGACTGCAATTAACCCTGAGTTAAACCCTGTTTAAGGGTCATTATTAACCATAGGTAGTAAAACACTACTTTACCCAAAATGTGCAGCATCAAATGTATACAACATTAATCAAGGCGGCACTTGGATGTTACAAAGAGACAATCATAACTTAAGTTCCCTCTGTCCTATAGCTTTGCTAATATTCATGCACCATGTAAAGTCGCAGATATATAATTCACGCTGTTTAGTTCCAGCATCTGAGGGAAGCAGTTAAACAGTGTTGAACAGTGACAAACACTGTTATGAGGGTGATGAAGATACAATATTAGGTTGTTTCAAAAGATTTAAGACAATCAGAGAAGATATTCTTGGTAACATTTCCACAGATGGTCATTGCATCTAGTATTTGTCGAGTGAGCATTATTGACCTCATAAATATGTAAATAGAACGTTAACCTGCAGTATACATGTGTGGAGTGTGAAATTAAAAGGGGGATGGCACTTGCACAAAAGTACAGAGGAAAATACAGTGAAAGAATGCGAGGAAATTGAATCAAATTCTTTTGGACAAAGCAAACTATCATAACTTCCAATTGAAGTCTTAACCTGTGAATGCACTAGTGTTATTGGGCTTGAACTTGCATACCAATGCTAAACATATGAATGCTTTTAAAAACAAAGGACAGAACAACTGTTTAAGCCAGACATTCCCGGACTGACACATGCCGCTTTAATCGATGGAGGGGTCAAGGATGAGATGCTGAGTTTAGCCATATGAAGTGAGAATACCCCTCGTCCGACTTTGCCCACTGCAGAATCCCATTATACGCACACAGACACCTGCCATCCAGTGGGATTCCTCAAATGGACCATGAAAACAATCCATAGTAACTGGGTTATGAGTTTCCTTACATGGCGGTTTTGTTTTTCTCTTAACTGTCAAAGCAACTGCAATAATCAGCCAGTGTCTTATTGAAATACAGGGCTTTTGCACTTTGTGAATACAACTTGTGAGAGATCTATAATATATTTAAAATACAGTGACCCTTAATATGTATTTGGAAACTTAAGCCATGCATACAAATGTATGAATGCCATTGCATTTAATAACACAACAGTAAACCAATAAGAAAGTTTTCAAGCAAAATAAAAAGTTTAACACAAGAACATGGCTTAGAAATGTAGAGTTAGGTCTGCAAAAAGTTTGAACATAATTTAATTGCAGTCACAATTTTGATACATTGATACTTAATGACATTCATACATTTGTGTAGGTTAAGTGTGGCCACTGTATCTAATTATGTATATATAAAACTGCTGTTTACACACTAATCACAGCTCATCTGATCTAAAAGCCAATTCACAGACACAGACCAACGCCAACAGTCACCAGATTATAGCATGTCACATTCTAAATCCGATTCAGCATGTTCAATCTGCGAAAACAAGCTCCGACAGACACTGAGAGGGGTAACACACTGATCCGGCAACACCCGACGAAAAGTGTCTGTTGCCGTCCGTCGGCATCTGTCGCGCGGTGTGAATAGGCCTTAATTCACATTATTAAAATAGACTAGACAGTCAGTTAGTCACTGAAATACAATCAAAATCACAATCCTTTATGATGACAAAAAGCATCTGTTCGATAAGTGCTAATCAGAAATGATCATTCCAACAATGATGTCATAATGTGCAAATGTAATTAATGAGTACTTTATTGATTTATTTTGAAACTCGAATGATTTATGACCATGTAATAAATGAATGTAGCAAAGTCTACTAGCACAATTTTGTTAACATAAATACAAATAATTGCAAAAAAACTATTAATACATAAAATTTAATTAGTACATTAAATGTTTATTATAAATGTAATTTAAAATATACGTATTTTAATAGGCTATTAAAAATTATCTACCAATCATCTGTTGTTTTTAATTATTTGAATACAGCATTCTGCACTGTACATCAAAATCATGAAACAAATCAAATACAAAAAAATAAAATTTTATTTGTCCCACATATCTCTTAAATAATTAGTGTGATATATAAAAGTTAATTACCTGTCTGACTGCTGACTTATGAGACCGTTTTTGGTTGATTCTGCTGTGGTCTTGTCCTCTTCAGATGAACGTGTGGGCTCTAATTATGTGGCCCGGGGGTCCTGTAGACGTAGCCCAACTCTGATGTCTGTATGGCAGTGGGGATATACTGAGCGATGGAGAAAATGGCAGTGTATCTCTATAGAAAACAGTCTAGCGAGACTGGAGTTCAAATACAGCACAGGCCCCCTCGTGCATGTCCCACTGTGGGAATAAAGCAAAAGTGTTGGACACTTTGAGAAATACTGGGCCATCCCAGGGAGTGTTTCAAACCCCCCTCCACTCTTCCTTTTCCTCCTCCCCCTCTCTTCCTCCTTCCCTCCCTCTCTCTTTCTATTTGCCCCCACCCCAATCTACCCCCCCCCCCCCAACCAGAATGTACTTGGTGGCACTATTTTGGTGAGAAGAATACCACCGTGTAAAGAGAGGAAGTGAGATTGTAAAAGAACACAATGGTTGTTCACTGGTGCTATGATGCGTTCTGCTTGTCACTATATTGTTGAAGTTTTACCACTACCCTGATCAATAAACCTTTTCATGCGTCAACCACACAAACATATTTTCCCCATACATGCACTTCTTCATGTACGCACATGACCTTAATTTTAATCTATATATTTATATAATTGTACAATAAAATAGTCAAATGCAGATTTGTTTAGCATGCGCCCTGCTTTAAATCCTGACGTGAGTTAACTATCCATTTGAACTTGGATCTGGCAACATTCTATTATGTTGGTTGTTCGTATTGAGGCAGTTCAGAAATTGAATATCCAGTGTGTAGCGCTAAAATGTTAATGCTTGTACGAGCAGAGCTGCTACCATGCACGTTTTAATACATCAGAAAACTAAAGCCATTCATATGTGCTGGAGCTGGATTTGTGATTGAAATGTCATAAATAATGTATCAATTTACATATCATGCATATGGTAAAAGTGTTTTGTGGTCATAGCATAGTATTGTGCATAGAACAATTAGTCTTTTTTAATTGATAATATGCCCCTGTAATCATAATTTTAGTGAAAAAGAATAAAAGTTGTTGGTGTTTTACAGCCACAAGTGCTCAATTCAGCTGGAAACTGCAGTGAATTGTATGTATTTTGGAGTTTTGCAAAAATGTAGGTAGAAGCATATTTTTCCAAAATGGCTTGGTTGACAAATTATAGCAAGCTAAAGCTAAAATTAATTCTAATTGACTCATAACAACACCCTGGCAACCACCAACATCATCCTAGCATCATGTTAGCGAGTTTAGGATGTGTTGGCACCCCACTTAAAATGTGAAATCAAGTAGTTTTTACTGTATTTTTCCCAAATATGTCTTTATCAGCTGAACAATATGATGCATCAATGTAGCCAAAATGGTTGTGTCAGTATTTATAGAATATTAAAATATTGTACCTGATCACATGGTCCATTTTTTCTTCTTTGTTCAGGTGTCCTTCTTTCTCTCCTTCATATAGTCTTGTTAGGCTACTATATCCCAGTGAGGAAGCAACTGTAAGAAATTCAAAAAACTTCACAGAGACTAATTTAAACAGAAGCCTGAGCTGTAAGCCCTCTCTCTCGTCACTTCTCTTTCAATGCTTATGCTGCTCATCGACTGAGAGCCAGAAGATGTATGTCAGCTTTATATAATGGCAATCTTTTAGGTTTCATTCCTCCTTGCTCAAGGGTCTGTCTGTGTGTGTGTGTGTGTGTGTGTGTGTGTGTGTGTGTGTGTGTGTGTGTGGTGGGAATTCTGTAGATTTGAGTACTCCTTGCTGCTGGGTCCATGTGTATTTGTGTATGTCTGTATTTATATATAGCATAATGTGCACAAAGCAACTTGATGCTAATTTGGTGTAAGGGACACCAGAGGTGTATGACTTTGTGTGCACTCGTTCATTTATAGTCATGGAGAAATGACAAAAGCAAGGAAAAACAAGCAAATGGAAAACTTGCTTGAGGGAACTTTGACGCCTATTTTAAGAACAGCTTCCTCTAATCATGTACCAGCTTCTACCAAGGTAACCATAGTTTAAATTAAAATGGAAAATGAAAAAAAATTCCCATCAGCTATATATTTTAATATCGAATGCACCTATCATTTCTTATTTGAGCTCATCTAACACCACACATCACAGGAAAGCCCTCAGGGAATCTTCGTATATGCCTGTGTAAGTTGTTCAGTTGTTTTTGACGGTTTCCCCATCTCTTCACATGCATATAAATGGGATTAATTTAGTCAAAAAGATAAAAGTCAAGAGATGACAAGTGGCTCTGGGATATAAACATAGGGCATTAAAGGCGTCCTTGGCTGCCTCTCTTCTTCATAATTCTGTCTGAGCATCTTTCATTTAAGCGTCATGGTCAAGTCATTATGAGTTTGTTCTGTTCAGCAGTGTTTGATTAACTACCTCGTTTTGAGTTCCTATTTAAGCTATACCTTCTCAGTGTTTCCAAGACCCAGAGCCCGAATCACCACCTTCGACCGTGGAGCATTGTTATGTTAGATGTGTTTGCGACTACCTGTCTGCCTGGCTTTTTGAACTATAATTAAACTTGTGATATTTTGGAACCTGATTCATCTGTCTTCATTCGTCTGCCTGCATACACCGTGACAAATGACGGACCTCCAAAATGGATTCAAGAGCTCGATTTATTTCAGTGGCTCAGCAGAGCACAGTTTTTCTGACATTTTCAACAAACTTCTGTCGTCTTGCATTCACCAGCCCTTATGACAACGAGACCCTGAAGTCACTGTTCTGTATCGGGCGAACTACCACCATCCCGTTGACCTCCCACACTGTAAAAAATTTAAGGCCCCTCCAATTTAAAATTTTCTAGTGAGCGATCACATCTAAATTTTTCAATTGGCCAAATTGAATTTCTGTGAATTTAATTGTATCCATTGTGGCAACAGCCTGTTAACATGGGCTCAATTAGAAATAATATGTTGAGCCAATGGAAAAATTTTATTTGCCAACACTGTAAAAAATGTCAGGCCTCTCCCATTTAAAATTTTCTAGTGACCGATCACATCTAAATTTTTCAATTTGGCCAACTAAAATATTTAGATGTGATCGCTCACTAGAAAATTTTTAATTGGAGAAATGTTTTACAGTGAAACTGTGAGGTTGGTCCAATTAAATATTTTAAATTGTAGTAAAACATTTTTATTTCTCACTGTCCCAAAAGACAAAAATGACTAAAAACATAAATATATTAAGCAAAATACAAAATACAGAACACATTTTATCACATTACTTTATTAACAAGTAAATTCCAACACAGGATATTTGGTGAAAATACCTTATTTTCAATAAGGAAAACTCTGAATATTCAAGAATTCTTCTGCATAACAGGATGTCTTAAAGTGGTGAAGAAAACACGGCACTGCAAGCTAAAAACCTGCAAATAAAAATAAAAACTAACATTATTGGCAAAGTTTCCCTGCATCACATTTGGCAAATGACAGAACAGAAGTTCTTCATTATATAATGAGGATGAGACGAATGAATGGATGAATAAGAAAATCGAGCTTGACGTGTTTGATATTAAAAGGCAATAACTTAAAGGGTTAGTTCACCCAAAAATGAAAATTCTGTCATTAATTACTTACCCTCATGTCGTTCGACACCCGTAAGACGTTCATCTTCAGAACACAAATGAAGATATTTTAGTTGAAATCTGATGGCTCTGAAAGGCCTCCATTGGCACAATGGCACTTTACACTCTCAAGACCCTTAAAAGGTACTAAAAACGTCGTTACAAAGTCCATCTCACTACAGTGGTTCTACAATAACTTTATGGAGTGACGAGAATAGTTTTTGTGAGTAAAAAAACCCTAAATAACTACTTATATAGTGATGACGATTTCAAAACACGGAATCATGCAGCTTCGAAGCGTTATGAATCAGTGAGTCGATTCAGCAGTTTGGATCACCAAATTTCAGCAGTTTGGTGGTTTGACACGCGATCCGAATCATGATTCGACTCAATTATTCATAACGCTTCGAAGCTTCATGGTGCCGTGTTTTGAAATCGTCATCACTATATAAGTCGTTATTTAGGGTTTTTTTGCGCACAAAAACTATTCTCCTCACTCCATAAAGTTATTGTAGAACCACTGTAGTGAGATGGACTTTGTAACGACATCTTTAGTACCTTTTAAGGGTCTTGAGAGTGTACCGTGCATTGTGCCAATGGAGGCCTTTCAGAGCCATCGGATTTCAACTAAAATATCTTCATTTGTGTTCCGAAGATTACGGGTGTCGAACGACATGAGGGTAAGTAATTAATGACAGAATTTTCATTTTTGGGTGAACTAACCCTTTAAGCCCTGAAAGAGGTCGACGCCAAATGCAATCTCCTGCACCGTGTTCAACGGTCGCATGCCGCATATATCACACAAATGACTTAATTTACTTATTACCTATCATTTTAGACATATAATACATGAGGAAAATAAAACTATTGGCTACCCTTAGAGTAAACGAGGTAAACGAGAACACACGCATGAAACCAATGAATGCATGAACTCGTGATTCTACAAAATGTCTTTTAAACTTCATACTGGGTCATAAAGCAAAGCTCTGTAGAATAATTTCAGTGCTAAATACTCACCAATGTCTTTGTGAGATGAATATCTCTCTATTCTCTTGGGAATGTCTGTTTCGGTCTTCAGCACCTGCTG
The DNA here is from genome assembly GCF_949357685.1 of Gobio gobio. Taxonomy (NCBI): domain Eukaryota; kingdom Metazoa; phylum Chordata; class Actinopteri; order Cypriniformes; family Gobionidae; genus Gobio; species Gobio gobio. Next base: position 37,170,622 of record NC_137103.1, on the reverse strand, counting down.
GTTCGCCGCGCTCCGCATTTGAAATCTCCACACGAACGTTTTTTTTCAAGCGCATTTTGCGCATGCGTATACCGTTTTTCGGACGTAGGACTTGTTCAGCCAACATGGATTTTTCACTTCGACTTCATAGATTGACTGAGCACAATTAAATATGTTCGGTGAATATACAATTTTAATTTTGAGTTAAGACCTTAAGCTATGATTAGTACAATGCATCTTTTTGCATGGGGATAATTATTTGGAAGTCATTTATTGGGCCAATATGTAATGATCAATTGTCACAATTTTTCCAAAAATGTTTTTTTTACAGTGCAGACTCTGCCGGTCTGAACTGGAAAGAAGCCATCATCCGGTGTCTGGAGAGTGTCTGTCCCTGATTCAGAGCCCGAATCACCACCTTTGACCATGGAGCACTCGTGTGAGCCCCTTGCAGACAGAGAGTTACCACCCACCACGACGCGTCAGAGCCTAAGAGAAAGAGGACAGAGCAGATCCTCGCTCCGGAAGTGCCCACCAGTTCCTCCTCAGCCCTCGGGTGCTCTGGCTCGGCCTTCGACGCTCGTCAACGCAACATCGCCTCCAGAACCGACAATGACGCTCAGCTCCCTAGATCCTCAGCCTTGTCACCATCTGGACTCCTCCCTTCCTCAACTCCGCCGTGGGCTGTCTGCACTGGTGAGTTCTGAGTTTTGGCCAGTCCAGAACTCAGTCACGCTGTGTGATTGACAGTTCCAGCGTGCGCTGTTTGATTGACAGCTTTACAATGATTAAAGCTGTCAATCAAACAGTGCACGCTGGAACTGTTTTAAACCTATCTATGATGTCATAAACAGGCACATAAACGAGAACCTTTTCAGTTCTGAAACTTACAGGATATTCTTATAGTATGATGAAAATTTTATTTCTCAATTCATGACCCCTTTAAAATAGAAAACAACTATTTTAAATTGTAATAATATTTTACAATATTACAGTTTTTACTGTATTACTGATTAAATAAATGCAGCCCTGGTTAGCATAACAGACGTCTTTCAAAAACATGAAAAAAAAAATCATCCCGAGTCCAACCTTTTGAACGGCAGTGTATTTTATACACTAAAAGACGCATGATCCAAGTGTATAACGTGATCCATGATCTGGAGAGAGACCTTGAAAAACATCTGACTTTCCAGGATTCACTCTAATCTGCTTGAAAAAATATCAGATTCTATTCTATGGTTTACTTTGATTGGTTATGTAAATGGTCCTGAAAAAATTACATTATTAAAGGAAATATCTTATCACAGAGTATACATGGATGCTGACATGGTCAGAAATACACTCGAAAAAAAGGTACAGTGGATTGTAACTCCTTGGGGAACAAAACGTATAACTGTACCTTTAAATGTACACTTTGGTCCTTAGTGTACAATTATACCATTGTTTTTCTCTACTTGGAGGTACAAAAAATGTATCCTTAAGAGTACCACCCCAGTGATGGCCACATGTACCTTAATAGGTACATGTTTGTATTCTTTTGAGTGTACATGATTTGTCTAAAAATATATATATATTTTTGACCATGTCACAAAATGTATAAATGAAAGAGGTCAGAAGTTTGAGTCTTAATAAAGATGTTTGACTCTATTTGGAGTCTTGTGCTATAGTATGTCACTACGCAAATCCTCATTGTCATCATCAGACTGTTGCACATGCCGTACTGTTGTCTGGAGAGTTTCTGTGAGCGTTATTAAAATGAGTCACAACTATATGACGTTGATAGTGCTTTGTTCCACTTGCCAACACCCACCAATCATTTTTTTCTACAAACAGGGTGACTGAGACAAATGTAACGAGAGCAGTATGTGTGTGTTACAGTAATAAATTTGTTATTGTAGCGAGGCATCACTCGAAGTGGATACATAAGCTAGCTTTTATTAAAATCGTGGTAAAACAGGCAATGGTCAGATACCAGCCAACACAGCAACGTAGGACAGACACTGTCTTGGTCAATAAGCAGGCAGTAGATCAGGGCAGGCGGAGAACATTCACAGGTCAGTAACAAAGTAGATAGTCCAAAAGGCAGGCAGCAGAGAATCTTAAATCAGAACAAACTGGGTCACAACAGGAAGGCAATACAGAAGTAAACGCTCAGAAATCCAAACCGTAGTAATACAAGACTTCGCAAGGAAGAGTAGTGGAGAGACAGTTTATATAGGCCCAAGAATGAGCTACAGCTGAGCAACGTAATCAGTGCCAGGTACGATGTGAGTGAAAAGTCAATATTTGGGTAAGGGAGCCCTCTGATGGTCAGAGGAGGGAATCACAGAGTTCGTCTCTGTGACAGAGCCTCCGCGAGGGGCCGGCCTCGCCGGATGGGTTCAGTGGAATTCCTCCACAAGATTGGGGTCGAGAATATCGTTAGCGTTGACAGAAGAATGCTCCTCTGGACCGTTCCCAATCGACGAGATACTAGCGAATGCTTCCCCAGCGTCTGGAGTCCAGCAGTTCTAGGACCTGGTAAGCCTCCTCGCCATCCACCATGATGGGTAGGGAACCCTGACCACCGGATACCTCCTCCCCCTCCTCATTTTAACCAACAGTGGGCTTGAGCAGAGATACATGGAAGGTGGGAGAAATACGATAATGATTAGGCAGGGCAAGGCATAACAAAACAGGTGTGATATGACGGATAATTTGGAATGGACCCACGTACCTGGGACTGAGTTTCTTGCAAGGAAGCAGAAGACGCAAGTCTCTTGTGGACAGCCACACCTATTGGCCAGAACTGTACAAACGACCGGGACGATGACGATCAGCCTGTACACTTTGGTCGCGTAACCAGTCATTCACTGCTGGGACATTAGTGGGTTCCCCAGACTAAGGGAATAGGAGGTGGTTGAAATCCCAAAATGCATTGAAAGGGGGGGAATCCTGTAGATGCCTTTTGGATGGAATTCTGGGCATACTCAGCCCATATTAGAAAGCGACTCCAATCATTCTGATGCTGATTAGAGTATGATCGAAGGAAACGGATGAGCTCTTGGTTTAGTCTTTCAGCTTGACCATTGGATTGAGGATGGCATCTAGACGTAAGACTGACATTAATATCAAGTGACTTGAAGAATGCAGACCAGAGTCTTGACGTAAATTGAGGACCTCGTAGAGGTGTGAGGCAGCAGGCTTTGGAGAATCTGTCTATGACAGTGAGAATTGTGGTATGACCGTTGGATGCTGATAGATCTGTAACAAAGTTGATAGCAATGTGGGACCAGGGGCGTTGTGGAAGGGGAAGAGGTTGCAGCAGGCTGGCTGATAGCCGTCTTGATCGTTTCTGTGTATAGCAGGTTTGACATTGGTGGACAAACATGATGGTGTCTTTGCACAGGAATGGCCACCAGAATCGGTTCTGTAGGAGATGGATAGTGGTAGTAATACCAGGGTGACCAGAGCTGGGCAGAGAATGTACCTGTTCTAGAACTCGATTTCTGAGGGTTTTAGGTAAGAAGACTGAGGTGGACATTCAGCTGGAATTTGGACCCTAGCGTTGGCCTGTTAAATTTCAGTCATGATATCCCACTGGACAGGAGCAACAATGACGTTGGGAGGCAGAAATGTTTCAGGACGTTGGGGAAATTGATCAAGCTCATATTGTCTGGAGAGTGCATCCACCTTTGTGTTCTTGGACCCAGGACGATAAGTGACTACAAAGTTGAAGCGGGTGAAGAACACAGACCAGCAAGCTTGCCTGGGATTGAGTCTTTTGGCAGTTCTTAAGTATTCCAGATTCTTATGATCGGTTAGCACTGTAAATGGATGAATAGAACCCTCTAACCAGTGACAGAGTATGAAGAGGAGTTCGGGATTGGGGTGATGCAAAATGGAATCAGAGACAAAACGTTGTTTGAGTTGTTTAAAAGACTGGATGGCTGCATCTGACCAGTTGAGAAGGTTGGCTCCTCTCTTTATCATAGACGTTAGGGAGTCGGCAACAGAGCTAAAGTTTCTAATAAAACGTCGATAGAAGTTGGCGAACCCCAAAAAGCGTTGAAGTTCTTTCAAAGTATTGGGCTGTGGCCAATCAAGAACTGCCCTGACCTTGCTCTCATCCATGGCCACTCCTTCTGGACTGATTATGTAACCCAAGAATGCAGTTGAAGGCTTGTGAAACTCTCACTTCTCCCTACTTGGCATATAATTGATGCTTAATGAATCTGATTACAGCTCTGACGTGTTGGATGTGTTCTTCAAGAGCAGAGGTGTCCAATCCTGCTCCTGGAGGGCCATTGTCCTGCAGAGTTTAGCTCCAACCCCAATTAAACACACCTGAACCAGCTAATCAAGGTCTTATTAGGCATACTAGAAACTTCCAGACAGGTGTGTTGAGGCAAGCTGAAGCTAAACTCTGCAGGACAGTGGCCCTCCAGGACCGACTTTGGACACCCCTGTTCAAGAGTGTCTGAATAGATCAAGATATCATTAATGTATACAATTACGGTCTTGTGGAGCACGTCTCTGAACACGTCGTTGATGAAGACGGAAGGACTGTTGACCAGGCCAAATGGCATAACCAAGTATTCATAGTGCCCAGTAATTGTAGAAAAAGCAGTCTTCCATTCAACCCCCTTTCATACCTGAATCAGATTGTACGCACTCTAGATCCAGCTTGGTGTAGTATCTGGCAGTACGAAGTTGTTCCAGTGCTGCAGGAACCAGAGGTAGGGGATGTGGGAACTTAACAGTCAACTCATTCAAAGCAAGATAATCAATGCATGGTCGAAGGCCGCCGTCTTTCTTGTGAACAAAGAAGAATCCTGCAATCTTCTGGCCATTGGCAGTGATTGTGATTATCACTATGGTACAGTGAGACACATTTCTGGATTTAGAGCATCAATAGAGAAACTCACCGATTTCTGGGACTCCGGATGTAGTTGTGAAGGACAGGAGTTTCTTAGATGACCAGGTTGACCACAGTACAAACATAGACGTTGAGCAAGGCGACAATCTCTTTCTTCAGCTTATAGATGGTATGAGTTAACTTGCATGGGTTCAACTTCGTCTGTGACAGCAGTTACAGGGACTCGGAGTGCGTTGCGAGTGTTTGGTCTTCGCAATCAGATGAGGTTATCAATTTGAATGGTGAGTTCGATTAACTGATTTAAGTCTCTCCCCTCATCACGACAGGCCAATTCTGATTGCAGATCATGATTTAATCCCCTTCTAAATAGTCCTTTCAGTGTGTCACTCACCCATGATGTCTGAGCAGCAAGAGTACGAAAGTTGAGAACATATTCAGCTGCAGTCCTTCTCCCTTGAGAGAGTTCCAGTAAACGATCGGCTGCACTCTTGCCCTCCTTGGGATGATCAAACTTCACAAAATCGTTGCAAGAATACCTCTAAAAAAGGAAAAGTTGTTCCTTCCTCTCTCTACACCACGGTAATCCACTCCAATGCCTTGCCAGTGAGTAATGAACAAATGAATGAGATCAAATGTAGAATACAGTGTCGGTTGTTGATCAACAAACATTGAGCACTGAAGTATAAAGCCTTTACATTTTGCTGGGTCTCCGTCGAACTTCTCAGGAAATTCTAGACGAGGACTCACTTGAGATGGCTTCTCTGACACGGGTGCAATGGCGGCATTAGTTGGTGTTGTTGCCATCTCTGGTGGAGAGGCATGGAGATTTTGAAGTGCTTCCACCAATTCCTCCGTGAGAGATGTGAGGCGATTGAGCTGGTGTTGGTTTGGCGCGAGTTGACTAGCCTGGGCAGACAGGGTTGCAGACAGGTTGGTCAAAGCCGCTGGATCGTAGTTTGGCGAAGTCTTCTGTAATGAGGCATCACTCGAAGTGGGATCCATAAGCAAGCTTTTATTAAAATCGTTGGTCAAACAGACAATGGTCAGATACCAGCAACGTAGGACAGACACAGTCGTGGTTGATAAGCAGGCAGTAGATCAGGGCAGGCGGAGAACAATTACAGGTCATTAAAAAACCAGATAGTCCAAAAGGCAGGCAGCAGAGAATTTTAAACAGAGAACAAACTGGGTCACAACAGGAAGGCAATACAGAAGAAAACACTCAGAAATCCAAACCATAGTAATACTAGACTTCGCAAGGAAGAGTAGTGGAGAGACAGTTTATATAGGCCCAAGAATGAGCTACAGCTGAGCAACGTAATCAGTGCCAGGTACGGGCTGATGGGAAATGTAGTGTATGGGTGAAAAGTCAATATTCGGGTGAGGGAGCCCTCTGATGGTCAGAGGAGGGAATCATGGTGGTTTGTCTCTGTGACAGTTATGGTTCACGAATATAATTTATTCTTTTTCGGAAGGACACAGTATGTTGGATATGCATCTAATGCTTGTTTTTATCTGCCTGCCCATTTAATTTCTAGACAGTGTACCCATTTTATATTAGTTTAGTTAACGCTCCCTCTTTTCTTTTGTAGTTGTCCATATGTATTTGTTAAAGAGAAAAGGAAAAAATAGTTTACTCACCATCATGTTGTTCCAAACCTTTATTAGTTTCTTCTTTTATAAAGAAAATATTTGAAGTTTTTTTTTTTTCATGCAGTAGAAGTCAATGGACTCCAATGTTGATTGGTTCATTACGTTCTTGGGAACAAGAAAGAAGAAAGAAAGTAATACAGATTTGGAACGACATAGAGGTGAGTAAATAATTATAAGAGTTTTCCTTTTGGGGTGAATTATCCCTTTAAGTTACATGTAATATCAAACATAAAATTTGCTATTAAAGAGGACCTATTTTGGCCTTAAAAAATAAAATCTTGATTGTGTTTTTAGGGTCTACTAGAAAAGGTTTTAAAGCTTGAATGTTCAAAAACATTTTTCACATTATTTCAGCACCTCCCTCTGTTAGTAATGCTCTGTTTAGTTCCTGTTTCTATTATGCCCCTCTTTACAAAAAGCGCAATGTGCTCTGATTGGCCAGCTGTACCAGTGTGTTGTGATTGGTCCATTGCTTCGAGCGTGTTTTGGAAATGTAACCGCAAATTTTAACTCGCTACTAACGCAACTCAACCAGGCCTTGGCCCCTTTTTTTGCATATGCCTTGGGCAGGAATTATTGAAATGAGGAATATTGTGACGTGTATGTTCCCGGATTAAAATGTAAGACTACAATGAAGGCATTTCAGGGGATTCAGAAACCGTGCTTACTGATATTGAGGGTAATGGTTTAGATTACAGCCTGGAAAGTACTGTGTAAGTAAAACAAATTTACAGCTTAACTTTCAGTAATTCTATTATACCTATAAAGTACGTATGTGTAGGTACAGTATAAGGGAACAATATGCAAAGTTTGGGGAATAAAGGGGTAACTACCAGGAAAATGATTTATATTGCAAGTATTTTTGGAGGTAATTATTGTAATAATAGTGTACCAATACATAAAGTGTTTTTTTTTTATTATTATTACAGGGTATATATCAGTGCATTTATACAGTACTCTTTTTATTTTTGTAAATTTTCCTGGTAGTTAACCCTTTATTCCCCAAACATTACATATTGTTCCCTTATACCGATACATACTTTATAGTTACACTACCGAAAGTTACGGTGTAAATTAATTTTACTTACACAGTACTTCCCGGGCTGTAATCTAAAGCGTTGCCATATTGAGAATAACTACCTTTGAAATGAACTTTATGCTTTAAAACTTTGCAGACATTTTCCATGCTCAAACAGCAACATTACACACCAAAGAAAGTTTAACATGTAAACAAAAGCATAATAGGTCCTCTTTAAAGTAATTTAAATTTGTATTTATATATTATTTATATGTTCATTTATTTTGTGTATTCTATTTTAATTGTCTCAATAACATTTTAATGTCTCAAATAACTGAAAACTGCGGAACTACTATGGAATTAGATATACTAATCAAATCAAGTCAAGCATCAAATAATTTTAGAACAATTTCCACAGCATATCTTAGATCTTCTGCACCTATTCTTTTTTTTTTTTACATAAAACCATAACAATCTCTTCAGTTTTTCTTTTTGGCAGTTTTCATCACCCTTTACTATTCTGAATATGATGATTATATGCTATGCTGACATAAGGCAAAACCAGCAGAGATGTACAAAGCGTTTTTAAAAGGACACTCCACCCCTACAGAAACACAGCAATCAACACTTTCAAAACTGGCCCAGGAAAGAAGGAGACTCACAGACGTTATTCTAAGAGAAAGGAGGAAGCTGGACGGGTAGATGTTCTGTTTTTCTGCACTGGAGCTGAAACATGGATTTCAGCGGTTGGACACGGCCACTCAGACAAACACAGGATGCAACAGGAGCCACCCTGAGACAGCGACCCCAGACATGTAAAGTATGTGTCTATTATTGCTGCTGGTTTCAATATCAGATCAGCTAATTTTATCAGATTCTCAACAATTAAAGACTGGCACTAACAACGGCAAGGTCATGAGTTTAATGCCTAGGGAGCAATCAAACAGACACTATGTATACCCAGAATGTACTGTAAGTCACTTTGGATAAAAGCATCTGCCAAATGCATAAATGTAAATGAACAGGCCCTGCAAATTAAATATACAGGGTTTTACCTGATAGAAAGAAATTAATTAGATTTTTTTAATTAATTTCTTTTTAAATAATTTGATCTTACTTTATCTGTTTGTATTGTATTATTTCTTTGAAACTGAGGCATGGTATAAACAATTGAAGTTGCAAAGACTATGAAGACGTATGATGAAAGACAGAGACAGAATGGGAAGAGAATGAGAAGAGAGAGAGAGAGAGGGAAATTGAGAGAAAGATGGAGAGCGTTTCTACTGCCGTAAGTTTGTCACATCCTCTGATAACATTGTTTTCTGCATTGGTCTAATGGTGGGATAAAGTCATATTTTGAATATCAGCATCTAAAGGGCAATCAGCCTACATTTTCATTGTTACTGTATCCTCTACCTTAAACCTCCTCGGCTCCTCCATCCATCCTTCCTATTGATGTTGCATGCTAAGGCAAACATCACTATTATTATAACTCATATTTGGGTTGGGAATTTGTTCTTAATAATGTAAGGTTCAAAATAATCAAAGATATTTGAAATAGAACAAAATCATCATCGCGCCCAAGATATTTGAAATTGACTCAACCCCCTCCCCCCTTAACCCAATCAGAAGGGCCATTTGGAATTTCTAAGGACAAAGGAAGGCTTGGCCTGCAAATATTTTTCACACCTTTGGTACAGTGGGAGAAGTTTCGTCTGATTGGTTACTTTCAAACATCTCACGGTTTGGTCTGATTGGTCAGTTTTAAAAGAGTCATATTTGAGTTTGGTGACATCAGGGAAGAGGATTAAAGAAGATCCCAACTGTAGCTCTTTCTCTTTGGATTCGAGGCCTTTCTCTAGAGAGAGCTGCTCTTTGGCTCTCTCTTTCTCTCTCTTTCTTTCTCTCTCTATCTCACAGGTAACATTCTATGCATAGGCCTACTGAGTACAATTAAGTGTTTAAGTTTACTTCCATTTGAAACTATTTTAAGTGTAACCATAATTAGAATTTGTGTTTCCTTTGAAAAGAGATTTCTGTCTATTATGTAATTGACATTTTACATTTACTTGATTGTTAATAAATTGTTACATTTTGATCCTTTCTGAATTAATCTGTAATTATTAACTATCTCCAGTACGGAACGGTATAATTGCAACAAAGGGTTAAAACGGAATGATTAAATGTATGATTAACTATCAAATATAAATTACCAAACAACCAGTTGGGATTCTCTTCTAAATTCGACAACTATGATAAATGGAGTCAGATAAAGAATATTATAATTAAATCCATTTTGCGGCCTTCACCGCGGTTTGCTACCGATTATTGGAGCGAATTCATGCGGTCTTACAATAAGATAAATACATTTAATAATAAATACATTTAAAACTATTCGTGCAAAAGCTGTATTTGTTGGCTATTTATGTTATCAGTGCATATACTGTTAATTTAGAGGCAGCATAAATGCAATACAAAGGTCGTAACTAGATATACAGAAAAAAATATTGGCCTACTAAACAAAATGTGGTAACATTCTTTAATAAAATTTTAATCTACTGAAAAAAAAACCTCATAATGTGTATCTTTTTTATGTGTTGAACAACCAGGCTGCGTCCGAAAACTGTAAAATGCTGCCTTCAGAGGACAAATTTCAAGGTAGGAAGGCATCAAGGCATGTCTGAATCCTATACGTTTCACTTCCTGTCTACCGAGAGACCTGCAACTGAACGATTTTTGAAGGCAGCATAGATGTATCCTTTGCTGCCTTTGATATCCCACAATCCTATGCGTTCCATTCGGTGACAGTTGAGCTAGAAAAAGAAAGATGCTCTCTGAAAGTTGCGGCTGCTGGTCAGTTTGTGTGTAAAAGTACGTTTTCCACTTCTGATGTAATTTCTAGCGAGACATTACTACTGTAGTAATATATTCGCTTAGTTCTCACCAAAGCTTGCACTATTTTGCTGTAGATCATTAAACCGTTACGCTGCCTCAGAAGTCTATCCGAAATCAGTTTCACGAGGTGCCTTTGTGCGCAAATGCTGCCTTATAAGTAATTGCCTGATAAGGCAGCGAGGCAACAAGTCAGCTGCCTTTAGGTTTTTGGATGCAGCCCCAGTCAGTAATCTCACAGTTAGTTGAAAGTCGTATGTGTTTGATTCACTAAAAATAAACCGGCTCATAAGAGTCATTCGTTCGAGAGTCGAACTACATTGTATTGTATGTTTTCATTCGTTCTGAATGGCATATGGTCACACACTCTCTTTTGCATTTTTGCGTAAATTCAGTAGCGGTGTTGCGGACGACTCGTTCAAGAACTGGAAACCTTTGGCAGTGATCTTTCACTGGCAAGCACTCTTGTTTTCTCCAGAAAATGTGAAAATATGACATTCTACTGCTTTTTATGGTCTCTCTCTTACATTCAGTGTGTCTCATGTGATTGACAGCCCACAGCATTTTCTCACAAACCCTGTGAGAAAAGTAATGAATAAGCTATTCATTACTTTCTCCTGTTTTTTTCCCTCCCTCATCTTTTGCATCATCCATTGTTTCAGCAGCATCTTAGTATTGGCCCCCTAGAGTGACCAGTGCTACGTTTACAGGATGTCCAAAGTCTGCTTCCTGTCAGGTTGAAGAGAACAATCAATCATTTCCTCCTTTGACCTTTACAAATATGTTTTGCCAGTTTATATGCTTGTGTGTTTATAGTAGGTTGTACATAACAGGGTTAAAGAACATTTACACATACGAAAAAGACTTCTTAACTGTTTACAAGTGGCTCTTATTGTATTTGGTGACCACTGTTTACCACCTGACCACCTTTATTCTGTTTAACAGCAGTAAACACAGATTTGCAAGTGCACCTCTATAACTAACACATAGCTGGGTGATCTGTTACAAACTGATTGACAAATACTAGCCTAATCTTTGATTTGAGTAAAAGATAATCACTTGATTTGCCAAGTTTGCGAGATTCGCTGCATTCAATCTTTAAATGATTTTTAGAGTTTTATTAGGTTGTAGAAATAAAAAATATTAAAATTCTAAATATTTTTTAAAATATTGTGCATTTTATATTATTTTGTAGGCTATTATTAAATTTTCTATACTAATGTCTGTAAAGAAAATTGTATACTTAAAAATCAGTAGCACCACAAACCATAAAAATGACATCTGAAGTTTCCCAAATTTCAGACAGATTTAAAAGAAATATGAAAGATGTCAGACCCACCAAGCACTTTCAAGGCCCATATAACCTCTAACAATAAATAACTCAAAAGTGCATTACAGACATTTAATATTCAGATGACATATTCAGAAAACATACTTTCATTGTTTTTCAGTAATTTCAGTAAAAAAAACAAAAGTCTTGTGAAAAATACATGTATATGGTTAAACTTATAAATAGTGATCATTGTATGATCAAAAGCTTTATTTTATTGAAATGCTGAAGTGATTAATTTGTATTTTCTTATTTTTTCTTTAAACCTAAAAGTGATTCAATACATGACTTTAATGTTTTCATAAAACATTAAAGGGAAGAAAGAGGGAGCGGTTCGGCCCAGGCTCCCCTAAAGCATGGGCCCCGGTGCAGTCACACCAGTTGCACTGCCCTTACGGCAGCCTATGTAAGACACTAACAGTTTACAGGCGGTAAAAAAATAAGGTCAAGTTACAGTAACTTAGGACACTAAAGAGACTTTTCTACTGACTCCCAGGGTTTACCCAGGGTTCCTGATCACCTGCGTGAACATGCCACTCTGCTGCAGGGTGGTATGAGGACTGCACAAGTGGTCAGAGCAATTAACTGCAAATGTAAGATGCCTAAAGCCCTATACGGACAGGATTTGTTTAATATGGAGAGGTGGGGTAAAGTAATTATTACCAGAGCTTCTCCGTGATTTTAGTCCCGGACCAATGTGCCCTCTTAGTAATCATTATGGACAATGTCACTTTTACCTCAGGTAATACTAATCCTGTGCGAATAGACCAGCTGTAAATATGTACGTTAATATTCCGTCATTTCCTATTCTAAAATTACTTGCCTCTGTGGCAAAAGTGTTTTCTGCTTACCATTCAGATAAAAAACATAAGGTTGAAAGCACTTGTCAGAGGCAAAACAACTTTTTTAGCTTTAGGTAAGTGCCTATTACCAACAGAATCCAATCATGATTTAATTAATTAATTTAATAAATTGTTCGACCGGACCTAACTGTTATATAGGTTATAGGGGAGAGCAGGGCACAACCTAACACTGACTTTCTCAGTTTGTGTAAACCCACTTGGGGTTTAGAGTATTTATTTTTTCCCACATTAATTTCACACGTCTAGTACAATTATGTGGTTTTGTTTCATTAATACAGTATTTTTTTTTCGATTATAAGTAGATATAAGATTAAAATAATATTAAAATTGTCTCATTTTAAATAAACACAAAAAACAGAGATGGAAAAATTAACTTAAGTAGGAAATTTACTTTTGCCATGGTTAAATAAATGTTCAGTAATATCTTCCAAAGATTCTTTTATGCATTTGCTTCATGAGTTCACATCTGAGGCCCAGAATAAAGTTGAATAAAGTCGCTATTTTGATTTTTTGTTTGCGCACAAAAACTATTCTCATCGCTTCATAAAATGATTGTAGAACCACTGTAGTGAGATGGACTTTGTAACGACGTCTTTAGTACCTTTTATGGGTCTTGTGAGTGCAAAATACATTGCTGCCAATGGAGGCCTTTTCAACAAAAATATCTTAATTTGTGTTCCAAAGATGAACAAAGGTCTTACGGGTGACGAACGACATGAGGGTAAGTAATTAATGTCAGAATTTTCATTTTTGGGCGAACTAAACCTTTAAGGCAGCTGGTGGACACCACATACTGAGTGATACCAACGCTATCTCACAATCAATTCGTACAATTTTAAAAGATGTGCTTTTAACATGACCTTACATTTTGGTAGTGACTGTACTGCCCTAGATGGATTATAAAATGCCAACATACTAGAAAGGTAAGTAGGGGCAAAACCGTGTAACGCCTTAAAAAAAGTATTAAGATTGAATTGCTAATTCTTTCCTGAATCGGCAGCCATTTCAACAATTTTAAAATCGGACTAATTGATTTGAATTTCTTAGCTGACTTAAGCAATCTGGCAGCAGCATTTTGGATTTTTTGAAGACGCGCCATTGCTTTGTTGTTAATTCCATAATAAAGCGAGTTGCATTAGTCCATACGTGAAAAAACAACCGCAGTGATTGCCTTCTCAAAGTCAACAGAAGATAAAAAAAGGTTTAGTTTTGGCTAAAAGACGAAGGTAAAAGAAACTAGATCTGACAACCGAATTTATTTGTCTGTCCATTTTTAAATCTGTGTCCAGAACAAACCCAAAAATGTTTACGCTAGTTGTAATTGAGCTTTACAGGGGGGTAGCTTTTAAGCTTTGAACCACTTCCTGATTTCTAGGGCCAAACACAATGATGTCAGTTTTGTCATCATTTAATTGCAGCCATCCAGGCTTTAATGTCCTGTAAAAGGCCAGTAAGTTGTCGATAATGTTCATGTTTGATTGTCGCACAAGAAAATAGATCTGAGTGTCGCCCGCATAACAGTGGAAGGATACATTGTATTTAGGAAAAATGGATCCTAAAGGCAGCATATAAAGGGAGAATAATATTGGACCAAGAATGGACTCCTGAGGTACTCCCCATGGAAGAGGCAATCTGGATGAACTTCCTCTCCCTGTGAAAACGGAGAACGATCTGCCAGAGAGATATGATTTAAACCACTCAAGCACTTTTCCCTGAAGACCAACCCAGTGTTTCAGACGATCAATCAATATATCATGATCCACCATATCGAAAGCCGCGCTGAGATCAAGTAAAATGAGAATAACATTATCACCACTGTCCAGTGCCAAAAAGATGTCATTCAAAAATTCAGTAATGTGAAAAGACTTGAAACCTGATTAAAAAATATCAGTAACTGAATTAGAACTCAAATGATCCTAAAGTTGTTTAAAAAACACTTTTCCCTAAAACCTTAGCTAAGAAAGGCAAATTTGAGATGGGTCTAAAGTTGTTCGGATCATCAATTGAAAGATTAGGCCTTTTTAACAATGGGGTGATAACAGCGTGTTTCAACTCTGCTGGACAAGTGCTCTGTTCAAGGCATTTGTTTATTAAATTCAGAGTGGTAGAACCAACGCTATCAAAAACCTGTTTAAAAAGGTGTGGTGGCATAACATCTCCCTTAGCGGAGGAAGGTTTGAGATGAGCAACAATATCAGCCAGAGATGAGAGTATACCCCCCCATTTGTTCACAGACTCATTCCATTTCTGTTTGTCTAATGTCTGTGAAACTTGCTCTATTTAAGCCCCAGTTGTTGAATAATTTTATGTTCAAATATTTACACGTTAAGAAATTTGCTGAGGAAAATAGTTGTTGTTTCTTTGTTTTCTTATAGTTTATATTATGTATGAAATTTAAATTTCTTGAAATGATTTGCAAAAGTTATAGTAACTTAAGGAAAATGCCTGAATGGCCATTGTGTGTCTCATTACTGATTGGTTATCAGAACCAAATTAACTAAAACAATAGAGGTAAATACTTGGTGTTGTGAGTCATAACTTTCTCAAGAGAACTTTCAAAGAAAGGTTTCTCTTGCCTTACTTTAAAACGGACTCTCTTGCACTGTCCAATATAAACTAGTGATATTAATGCAACATGAATGACTCAATCAACAACACTTTAAAGCACTGGTTTTAATATTCGGCTCCCACACTACTGGCAGTCCGTCCTTTTGAACCCTTTGTGGCGCTAACTTCCATAGGAAATCACTTGTTCATTAGAAGTTTTGAATTTGAGGAAAAGGAAGCTTGTATCTGCTGGTACGTAGGCTATGCCTGCCGCTGCTCCGGTTCCCTGTCTCTCATTCTTCTCATGCGTGGAGTCTGTTTTCCCCATGGAGACTTCTCACATATTTCTGAGATTTGTCTCTAGTACACGGAATGAAATAATCCTTTTTAGGGCTTTTTTTATGTGCCAACTTTTTATTTTATTATTCTGGGTTACATGTTATTTTAAGGTGTTCGTGTTCCAGTGTAATTATACATTTAAGTACTACTGAGTTATACTAATTAACTACATGTATACTATAGGGTTAGGATTGGGGTTTGATTTTGGGTTAGTTGCATGTAATTATGCATAATTTATAGTTAGTACTACAGTGACTACATGTAACAAGGACACAATAAAATAAAGTGTAACCTTATTTTGTTATGTTTTGTATTTATATTACAATATTACACAATGTTGCTGTTCCAAATACAACAGTTAATTAAACAAGAACTTTATATTAAGTAACTTGCATTTTAAAGACAATATTGGCAGTTATTTGTCCGTGTTTGCTCTGCCAACAAAATATTTCCAAACAAATTCAAAGCAGAATTGACTTTTACTCTAGTTCAGTAGTAAGGGAATTAACCAGGGAGTCGGACATTTTAAGGGTTGTCTCAGTTGCAAAATCCAGTTCACTGAAACATTAGCTCTTTAAAAAGTCTCACAATGCACCATGTAAACCAGGGAGCATGAATGCCCACTATGGTCCTATAATGGAAATTCTGAAGCATGAAACATTTTAGTAAATAAAAAAACAATCCATTTTTTTTTGTTGGAGACAGCTGAGTGAATGACTCAATGACAGTAATTTTAAACTTCTGAATGAATCAGTGTTTTTGAACAAATCAAATGAATGAATGTATAAATGAACCAATGGTTCACTCATAAATACAATAATTTGTCCCCACATATTAGTGTATTGATGTAACCTGCAGAAAGAGTCACTGTGAAGTCACCACCACTAATTCCCAGACTGACAGTCTGGCTGGAATGTGCCAATACAGACAGTGAATAGTCACAGTATTGTTTTTTTTAAAAGAACATTTTGTTTTATATTTGCAAGATAGAAAATGTTGGTGCTAATGTAATGTTCAACATAAGCAAAACCCTTTGTTAACCACTGCATTATTTTTAGTGGACAGCTATATTGTTGTCAAAAACTTGATATCAACAGGTCAGTAGAGGCGAGGGTGTGTCTGGTGTGTCTAGAGGAACAACGGAGAAGGCCAGGTCTTTCACCTCTGTCCAAAATCAACATTATTTCCCCTCGCATACACAATTGCAGCTGGGCAGCGCCGGCTGTCGCACCCATCGAGGTGTTCTTTATGACCACAACCGGTCGACCGGCACAATGACCTCAGCACAGTTACCTGCTCCATACACCCATAAACACGCCACACGTAATCGGCCAAACACACACACTAATCAAGAGTTTAGGTTGGCGCAGGCTGATGTCCGCTTGTGGTGAGTGAAAAACTGTGTATAAACTGTGATCGGTGAGAACAGATTTTGTGTATATGGGGGGGAAGTGAAGAGAATGCTTTTGTATATACTGTTAAATTAATTAAACAATCATTGGAAATGTCCGAAAATATAGTTCCCACAGGAAGTGAGGCTCAGTTCAGGAATAATGAGGAGAAATGAAGAGACACACTGGAGGTGTGAACAGGGTTGAGAGTGAATGTGCATTATTTCTCACCAATTTCAAAGGGATAGTTTACCCACAAATGCTGGACATAATTTACTCACCCTCAAGCTGTTCCAAACCTGTATGAATTTCTTTCTTCTGCTAAACACAAAAGAAGATATTTGGAAGAATATGGGTACCCAAACAGTTGATGGGCCACATTGACTTCCATAGTATGGAAAATATATACTATGGAAGTCAACGGGGACCATCAACTGTTTGGTTACTGACATTATTCAAAATATCTTTCATGTTCATCAAAAGAAATAAATTCATACAGGTTTGGAACAACTTCAGGGTGAGTAAATGATTAAAGTATAGTTCACCCAAAAATACAAATTCTGTCATGTTTAATGATCTATGAAAACCCTTTTGGTTTATGGTTTATGAGCACCCTTTTTTTATGACTCTTTTTTTACTTTCTTAGTCCTTTGATCCATCCATGTCTTTTTTTAAACGATGTTTCTATTTGATTCAACCCCTTCTTAGCATCTTCATCCTCTTTTTAGCAATAAAGAACTGCTGAAGTCTGCATTTATTCAGCTATAGGAAATGCGTAATGTAGACAGAGTGAGAAATTGCTTTGACTTAAATTTAAATGGTTGTATCGCTGTTTGACGCATGAAGCTTGTTATGGGAACATACATTTCAAAATTCATTTAGATACTTAATTTTTCTCAAGGCTGGGCTGTGTGTTACTGATATACACAAAGTGCATTGGTTTTGAATACTTCAGCTTTACAGTGTCCTCAAAAAGCACTTAAGTCTCACTTCTGTCAAATGTATTAGGAAACAAAATGATGCCAGACTGCAAACATTTTAAATGAACTGATGTCAGGGTCATTTTAGTGAGTTTGTAACACTAACTTCACTAAATGTTGTTAGCATTAAGAATTTCCAGATGTAAAAGTTGCATTTTTTTAAAATAAAAAAAATCAATAAATCAAATTTCATTAGGAAGTGTATTGTGAGCAGCATTTGATAGTTGTGTTATAGCTTCACGAGTGTCTGCTGCATTGGCACGATGTGGGCTCATGCCTGACTGCACATGCTCCATAGGCTCAATGCTCTAGAATGACATCATGTCTTTCTGTGTCATCCTATCACTATTCACCGGCAGTCCTGTGTGGCTTATCCTGCTAGTGTCCACTAAATCAACACACAAACCCCTCTAGGGCACAATTACTAGGGTCCGAATTGCAGGGTATACCATGAAGTCACTGAAATATTACACAGCATTTTATGCATTACTATTATTAATATTTCTGTTTTGATATATTTGATATATTTCTGTTTCTGTTTCTGATTCTATAATCCTTCATTTTTGGGGATCCCGGGTTGATGTTGTGTTTGCTAATGTTTTTTTCTTTCAATAAAAACTCCATGTCCTTTGTTGACATTTAACTGAAGACACATATGATGTGCAACATACTATAGTCAATGGCCGGTATTTATGATTATTGGTGAGGGGGCAAAATTATATAGGACAAAAGCTATAATTTTAAGCATTGCATCATAATTTCATTAAATTATGACAAATGTAAAGTGTTTGTCCACTTTTGTTGTTAATATAGATTTTAGCACGCATATAAAAGGACAACACAAATGACACGGACTTCAGTCTTCCATTAAGCAGTTGGTTAATTGTGCTCTTCTCTTTATCTTGATGTTTGGTCCTAATGTACACAGCAACCAGTCAAATGTTTATGAGAGATACTGTGCAGAATGGGGAAATGAATTGTGTAACTTGGAATAAACTCTCCGTCTATGTGGCATAAAACATTGGCCATTGACTGTCAGTCATGTTGTTTTCCCTCTGAAAATTGTTACACAAACTGTTTCCCCTGACAACAATAATTCAACAGTTTAGATAAGTGCTAAACAATCCCAAACTTTTAAATAAACCATTCCCAAGTATAGGGTTTTGCCAACTGTATTATGCACTCTCTTGATCAGAACTGTCACCGTAGAGAAACAGTCAAAACATGTAAACCCAAAAATGACAAATTACTCAGACTATACACATTTACCGACCTGTAAACATTGGTGCTTTGCGTAATGTTTAAAATCTTGGTGTGAACCAACACTGACAAGAATGTGTCTGGCCAATGATTCAGCTGCGCAGGAAGTTTTTTAACAGGGTATTGTTGAAGTTTATCCATGTGTGTATGTGTGTTTGAGCTTCCTGGCCGATATCATAAATATGCCATTGCGCGGCACTGTTGCCCCGTTATCACAAAACCATTAAACCTTATACCTCCAACACCCAGCTTTCCTGCATGTGTGTGCCCAAATGCTTTATTATCACCATTTCCTAAAGCTGTCTTTGTGAAATATCACTGTTGTCATAAGGTCTTTTGGCTTAGAGTGCAGCAACATTTTGTTGAAGATTTGTGGGTGGATAATTTACTGTGTGTATCTCACTCATACAGTGAAATGCAAACACTAATACCAAAATGCTGCTCCCCCTTACACGAGAAACCATGTCATGAAGTTTGTGGCACAGTTTTCCAGTTCTCATTGCTGTACATGGATCATAAAACAGATTTCATTTTTTCACTTTCCATTTTCTGCCAGCATGTATTTCACTATATGAAACTATATAGACTACAGTTCAAAAGGTTTTTTTTTTTTTTTTTTAAATGCATTTGAAAGAAATCTCTCCTTGGTCACCAAGGCTGCATTTATTAAATGAAAAATTCAGCAAACAAAGTAATATTGTGAAATATTACTAGGCCTACAATGTAAAGTAATTTCAATATACTTTTAAAAGTTTTAAAATGTATTCCTGTGATGGCAAAGCATCATTACTCCAGTCTTCAGTGTCACATGATCCTTCAGAAATCATTTTAATATGATGATTTGCTGTGCAAGAAATATTATTAATATCAACGTTGAAAGCAGTTATGCTGCTTAATATCTTTGTGAAAATCATGATATATTTCATCTGAATTCTTTGAATAGAAGGCTAAAAAACAGCATCTATTTGAAAGCAAAATCTTATGTAACAATGTCTTTTACTGTCACTTTTGATCAATTTCCTTTCTTTAAATATGCATTTTATATGATTTAAAGTAAACGGAACAGAAAGTTTAATGACCACAGATTGGTTTTCATCCTCTGATGCATCCTTACAGCAAATATATCATGATGTTGTAGGCCATTGTTGTGGACCTCATGCCTCTTTTTTATTAAATTTATTTTTTTAGTTTGTGCTCTTGGTTTGGGCCTGTGGATGGTGTCCTGTCCCTCTGGCCCCTCTGGCTGCGGGTCTGTTGATCCTATTGTATTCTGCATCAACACTCGTGGTCTGGTGCATAAAGGGCATCTGGTTAGAAGCTTAGACTCTACGGCAGGCATGAAAAGCAGCCATCATAGCCCATTCGCTCACATCTGCTCAGTGGTGCGACAAGGACGAGGACTGAGTCTGGGTGACTGGGGGACAGGAGTTCAATTCGTCCCGCAGGGCACCAGGAGCAACAGACTGAACTGGACTGCATTGTATCCGCCACTGTGCAAAGGTGACCGTTTGAGCTCAGTTCAACTTGGCTCTCCTTTTAATGCAATAGCTTGTATGTGTATATTTTTTGTCTTTAAAACAGTTTTCTAGGATGTTGTCTAAGATGTGCAGATGGCTTATATTGTTGAATGTGAGCCCATTGGTGTTGTGTTTTGGCAATAGCATATCTGAGTCTTACAGTTGTTTCCTGGTCCTGTTTGTAAATGGTCAGTTCAGTCTAGTTTTGTTTAAAAAGGTTTACAGATTGGTGAGAAGGTACACTTGGAAAGTATTTTTCGTGATATCTAACTATATTTTGAAATCTCTGTATTAAGAAAACAGCAAGTGTATGCATTTATTATGTACTTTATGTGTCAGGCTTATCACTGGATTATGTAAAAGACACTTGGGCTGCACTTCATTTTACAGTATGTGTACTTACAGTGTACTTACCTAAGAAAGTACTGGGTAATATAAGATAACTACATGGGTTAAGGTTAGGTTTAGGGGTAGGTTCAGGGTTATTGCCATTACTATAATGAGTACATGTACTCATTACAGTTGTATCACCTTGTTTCTCCCTAATTCCTATTTGTCTTTCTTGTACACAGCTAATATACAACCATGGGAGACTGGAGCTTCTTGGGTAATATTTTGGAGGAAGTAAACGAACACTCCACTGTGATTGGCCGTGTTTGGCTCACGGTGCTGTTCATTTTCCGCATTTTAATTCTGGGCACGGCTGCCGAGTTTGTCTGGGGAGACGAGCAGTCTGATTACGTATGCAACACTCAGCAGCCAGGTTGCGAGAACGTGTGTTACGACGAGGCCTTTCCGATCTCTCACATCCGTCTATGGGTGTTGCAGATCATTTTTGTATCCACACCTTCGCTTGTATACGTTGGCCATGCTGTCCATTACATTCACATGGAGGAGAAGCGCAAGGAGCGTGAAGAAGCTGAGGTTAGCCACCAACAGGAAATGGGTGAGGAGCGTCTTCCCCTAGTGACCGATCAGGGAAGTGTTCGCACCACCAAGGAGACCAGCACGAAGGGTAGCAACAAAAAGTTCAGACTCGAGGGCACCTTGCTTTGCACCTATATCTGCCATATCATCTTCAAAGCTCTGTTTGAAGTAGGCTTTGTGGTCGGTCAATACTTCCTCTACGGGTTCCGCATCCTGCCACTGTACAAGTGCAGTCGTTGGCCGTGCCCCAACACGGTGGACTGCTATGTTTCCCGGCCCACCGAAAAGACTATCTTCATCATTTTCATGCTGGCAGTTGCTTGCGTTTCATTGTTCCTCAACTTTGTGGAGATCAGCCACCTCGGCTTGAAGAAAATTCGCTTTGTGTTCCATCGACCAGCTCCTGCGCAGTTGGAGCCTCTTGGACCACCGGAGAGGAGCTTGCCATTTCTCTTAAACACCCCTGTCCAAAAAGCCAAAGGCTACAGGCGCCTTGAAGAGGAGAAGAAAGATGAGGTTGCAGACATATATCCATTAGCTGAGGTCGGTATGGAAGAGGGCCAGTTCTTCTCAACTCAACAGGAGACAGAGCAGAAAAGGAGTCAGGCAGCGGTTATGCCAACAGCTCCACCTGTAGAGGAGACCATCATTTGCGATGAGACTCAACCCTCCTTCATTCAGGTGACACTATCAGAGCTCCCACCAGAGGAGCTACTTCAGGAAGGAGATGAGGTAGACAGCGTAAAGACTGCTTTACCAAAAGTACTGGAGGAGCGATCAGAGGGAGAAAGTGTGGAGGAAACATATCTAATATCACTTGAGGAGAGTTTGGATATAGATCTAGAACTTGCCAGTAGAGAGGCAACTGAGGAAAAGTCAGTGAAAGAGAGTAGCTTGGTAGGTGCTGAGCCAACACAAGAGGAAAACTTTTCAGGAGCTGAAGAGAAGGAAATCTCACAGGAATTCGGGGAAAAGGAGGATAACACCTTTAATGACAATGGGTTAAGAGAAGAAGAGAGCTTACCTGATGTGGTTGAGGAAGGGACCGAAATTGAGGCGTCTGATGAAGAAAGAGAACTTTGTGAGATTGAGCCTTTAGTAAATGAGGACGTTTTGAAGGAGGTCAACATTTTAGATGATGAGAAAATTCCTGGAGATCTTGATGTGTCTAAAATATCTAAGGGGGGACAAGAGTCTGAGGCTTTAGAGGAGGTTTTAGGGTCAAATTTATCTGACATTGAGCCCATTGGGGATGAAGTAGATACGGCAAAGAACAAAGTTCAGGTGGATGTAGAAGATTCAGAAGGGGGTGGAGTTCAAAGGGATGTAGTAGACTCAGGAGTGAGTGGAACTTTAGAGGATGTAGTGGATACAGGAAAGAGTGGAGCTCTAAATGATCTAGTGGATGCAGGTAAAGATGAGGCTTTAGAAAATCAAGTGAATACAGATGAGAATAGATCTCCTGAGATAGTCAACACAGCTGACAAGGGTCTAAATGAAGTTTTAGAACTAGCAGTTGACTCAGAACAGATGGAAACTTTCAGGGAGGAAGAGGCATCATTAGAGATGAAGGATCCAGAGGAGGTGAAAGTATTTAGGGAATGTGATGGGTCAAGGAAAGAAGAGGATTCTGTAGATACTTCTGTGGAAAAGAAGGAGTGTTCTAAAGAGTCAAAAGCCTTGGAGGCCATAGAGATGATGGATGTTCCACTCATAGCTCTGGAACAAGAGACAGAGGAAACAAGATCATTAAGTCGTCTCAGCAAAGGTAGCAGCAGAGCCAGATCAGATGACCTTACAATATGACTCAACAACAAACAGAAACGTAAAAGCAAAGAACATCCCCAAATTCCCAAGTGCTGCATTATCAGGTGATCCATCTGACAAACATGTTTTCTTGATCAGGGGTTTTCAAAATGCCAAACATGATGTTAAATATTATGATCCCCTTGCAAAGGAACCCCCTTTCTTGAAGTATAAAGGCAGCTATATATTTTCTATACATGACAAATATCATACATTTCTCAATTTCCTGGGCCCCCTCGGGAAAACCCTTGTTTTAATCTAGATGAATGGGTTTTATCTAAAAAGTTTATCTAAAAAGCAAGTAAAGAAACAACAAACACTGAATATTAAAGTCTATGGAAGTCAAACTCTTAACACAGTGAATATTATATAACTATACATTACAGTGAAACCTAAGGAGATATTTTCCACACACAAAAAAAAATGTAATATCACTTTTAGTCTTGATTTTTGTTCTATTTATTATACAGTAAATCCCATGCAACATAGTCACAAGGAGTGAACAGTATCACATTCTGGATTTCTATCTGTCTATTGCTTTGAATAGTTATATTTATCTATACATTTGCCTTTGTTATATAGTGATCCTGGGCCGTAAACATAAGTGTGTTATTGTTTATACATCTACAATCAATTTGTGTACAACAGTTACATCCTTTTCCAGTAACATCTGGACTGCTAATACCAAATCCATTAAAAAGACAGAATATTGTAATTGAGAACTGGTATTCTAGGGTCTGAATGCCAGGTAGCAGGTCCAATATTTATTTGAATGAAACAACAATTTTATGCTCTGCACATACAATGATATTTTACTGTTTTTTATGTCAAGATTTTATCTGAGGACCCAAAATAAAGGTACTACTACAATGGATGAAGCCCTGTATTATTTTTCTATATTGTACAATTTGTATTCAATTAATTTCACCTATACGTTAACATTAATTAACCCTGACATAAAAATCTTATTTGCAGAAAAGGCATACAAAATGTCACATAGTAAAACTGGATCAAATAAATTGAATTTCTATGACCTCTAGTGGACAATATTAAATTGTTCACGTTTTTTACACTTTTCTTTTAAAATAGCATATTAAGCCAATTAAGAAAAAGGATTAAAAATAAAACCGTCAATTAGACAAAGGTATGAAAAAAAACTGGTATATCACTTGACATTCTGTCCCCCTCACTTCTGAAATGATGGCTACGCCCCTGCATGACTCTCTGTGAAGGTACCACAAGCCTGAGCGAAGGCTACTGGTGGGGCTGTAGACTCGTAGGAGCAAGTCGAAGTATGCAGGTGCTGAGCTTGTGGTGGATCTGTAAGCAAGCATCAACGCCTTGAACTTGATGCGAGCAGCAAGTGGTGGTAGACAGTGCAGAGAGATGAAGAGAGGTGTGACATGGGCCCTTTAGTGTTCGTTGAAGATAAGATGTGCAGCTGCATTCTGAAGCGTTTGGACCCAGAAGCGCATTGCAGTAGTCAAGCCTAGAAATGACCAAGGCCTGATCTATATTAATGTATAAAGTGCATTTAATACTGTGCACTGATAGACACAGTTTGCTGCAGACACACAAGAAATGTAAGAAAATATATATAAAAATGTATTAAATTAAAATCTTTTTAGATGTATGTGGAAAAAGATGATTTTCCATCCACTTTGATATCAGTCAGTCAGAAAGGTGACTAGCATCTTTAGCACTCGAATGTCTTCTGTTCTGCATTACAAGTAAGCATGTCCACTATGAATGCTTTGGGCCTGGCAAGTTAATGTCCTCTTTCACTTGCCCCTTACCAATAGCTACATAGCAGCTACATTTATTATTTTCCTAACAGCCTTTAACAGCGTGTAAATGCTTCTTACGCTAACTAAGTTGTCTGTGATGGTTTTCGGTGGCTCGCTCATTCATGCTCACATTTTATGACTGAGAGCTGAAGCTCACTAGTGAAATGGTGATGCCAAGGTGAGGATTTGATAATCAAGTCTTTTAAAAGGTGCAGTTCAAATTTCAATTAATGCAAGAATGCCCGTTATCCTATAAATGGAGAGAAAGAGAAAGTGTTAAAATGAAAATAACGTTCCACCTCAAATAACATTTGCCTTGGTTGTTTCTCTTTCCAGATGATGACATGTTTATCT
Source organism: Gobio gobio (assembly GCF_949357685.1). Taxonomy (NCBI): domain Eukaryota; kingdom Metazoa; phylum Chordata; class Actinopteri; order Cypriniformes; family Gobionidae; genus Gobio; species Gobio gobio. Next base: position 37,145,121 of record NC_137103.1, on the reverse strand, counting down.
TTCTATATGAATGGTTTCATTTTGTATTTCTTATAAATGTGCAACTTCTTATGTGCTCACCCACGAATTCTAAAGTGAAAATAACACGTATATAAAACAAAAGTCCCACCTGTTTCCATCTATGTTGAAGCTTCCTTTTCAAAATTGAATCCTAAAATCATAGAAACAAAAGTTATGTACATAGCTCATCTATGGCACTAAATAGCTGGATGTGGAAAACATGAATATACATGCACAATACAAAAGTTCAGTGTCAGAGTGCCATTCCAGTTGAGTTAGAGCTAGTTATACATCTAAACACCTGAAGTTTTTTTCAAATGGCAGTCAAATTTTATAGGAAAGACCCCTTGATTCAGTCTCTCAATAACAAAAATCTCTTGATTTTTAAGTTACATGGTTGAAATGGAAGGGCAAACTGGGCCATGATACAGGTTGTGTGCATATTTCACTATTTTTTATACAAGAATCATATACTTTCTTGTATTATACCTTTTCCTTAAGTAGTGTCTTCATGAGAAAGTCCATAATAGGAAGCATGCTGATCAGCTGCCCTTTCTTCCACTGACTGTAGAGATTCAACAGCTCTACTCTAGCACATCCTTCTTGACACACTGAGGACTAAACGAAAAGAGAGAAATTAACTATGCGGATAAATCCACTTTCATAGGCAAGGGGTTAAAATGACAGTATGGTCAAGAAATAAAGGTTTTTATCATGACTGACCTTTGGAAGTGACTTCAAAATAAGGATAAACCAGCGGAAATCTTTCTGAGCTTCTGCCAGTGTCTGAAATTGATGTTCTCTGATGTTTAGGCCTTCCAGACTCCTCTTGAATCGCTCAACATTGGAAATCTGGTGAAATACAAATTATTTAAACATTAACTGACTTTAAACAATACTTTGTTGTATCTGCAATACTCGCAATTTGCAATGCATTATGCATGTCATATATCCCAAAAGATATATCATTCATATGTTTGAATGAATGTTGGCTCGTGGTTCTGATATCTTTCTGTATAGGCTATCTACGGTTGACACAAGAACATGAAACACCACACTACCCCTTATGGAGTTCACCAGAAGCAGTAGACTGACATTAACATGGCAATACCTATAGATATCCTAAACCACAAGGCCGTTTAATTACCAATATTATAATGACTTTTGATGAACCAAATGGACTAATTACAGAAACTCCCTAACTTATCTTGTTTCCTTCTCATTCCCTTTTACTTCCTGGAAAGAACATTTTGCAGCTGATTACTTTAAAACAGTATATGCAAATCATCAAATGTGTTTCTTCCATGGAATATATTTCGCCATGGAGTTCTGAGTTCTTTAGAAGCTGATTTGTGTGGGAGTCATGCAATATTAAGACTGTTTCCTGATAAAGTTATAGGCACACAAGTGTTTTGTTTGCTGATCAAAACCAATTTCTCTCATTTGGCAATTTCAGAGGCGTTAAATTTGGACCCTGTGAGTAGGTACAAACACAGACATTGAATCGCCTTTACCTTGCCTGGGTGGCTTCTGGATTTTGAACGCAAACACTTCAGCTCCTCAGACCATCTGACAATAAAAACTTTACACTCCTCCAAACTCAAATCAACCACCACGTTGTACGTTTTGGACTTTCCAAAAACCTATAATAGAAAATGGTAGCAAAACTTATTCAGGGTCTGGACAAAAGAATGATTTTAGCTGTCATCATTTAGCTGTGTCTCCTTTCAAAGGACGGGTCCTCCGGAGGACGCAAAAAAAGATATCTAAAAGATATTTTAAAAAAGTAATCATTATAAAATTGACCGTTATTCCTTGTGACGCATAAATTGTTGTAATTTCATTATGACGTGGGAATGTAATGGTTCCTTTAGTGAAATGAGGCAGCATTATTAATGTATGCGGCCGACAAATGCGCCCTCCGGAGGATACAGTTTTTAAAATGGACACAGGGATTGAGGCATGTCAAGAGATGATCTGCTTGAATAAAATGCCAAACAAACGTACCAACAGTAACAATTAGTAATGTACCTTTGTTGTGACTCTATCTAGCTGTGTTGCCAGGTCTGTTATAACGCGTTTAAGAGTGTCCATGGTGAGGCTTTGTTTCTGTGTGGATACAAAGACATAGACATTTATTTTTTTTACCTTTGATCCTAATGTAAGCATTATCATCTTGTTTACCAATTAGAAAATTGAACAGTGTGACAGATATATTGCGTAATAGTTTATAAAAAAAAGTTAATATTTTTAATATCCTTAATGAGATAATTTACATTAAAAACATTTTTAAATATAGTCCACAAGACAAAAAAAATAGCTGGCTCTTTTCCTTCTGGAGCACCAGTAAATGTTTGAACCTTTTTTAATAGTTGCATATGAGTCTGTCAATTGTCCTCAGTGTGAAAAGATGGATCTCAAAATCATACAGTCACTGCTGGAAAGGGTATATGCAAAAGATGCTGGAAAACTGAAGAATTTGGAAGATTTTTCTGAAGAACATTGGGCAGTTTAACTGCTCAGGACAAACAAGTGGACTCAAGAACAACCATCACAATACAAAAAAAACAACAACAACAAAAAAACAGCCGTAGATCATCCAGGGAACGACACAGTATTTAGAATCAATGGCTCATAAACTTTTGAACAGGGTCATTTGAATAAATTCAGCAATTGTTTTTGTCTACTGGACTATATGTAAAAAAAATGTTTAATGTAAAATCTTATTCAGGACCGTACTAAATAAAAATGTTGTATGATCTCTCTTATTTTTATAAAATTATTAATCATAAAATATTCAAATTTTTCATAGAATCTGCTAGTGGTTCGCATACTTTTTGTATGTATAAAAACTTACCAGTGTAGACAAGTGTGGTTTTGTGAACGGTTCAGACATACAATCATATTCTGTTTTAGCAATCTTCGAAAGAATATTAAAGTCCCATGTAGACATGACATCTTGTCCTTTAAAAGAAGACACACATTATAGCACGTAAATCTGAAATCTGCATACTATATGCAACTCAAAACGAAGTGAATGAATACACATCACCATCTCAGGATAATCACAAGTAGCCTAATAATCATTTATCTGTACGTTTAAATGTTCTGTATGCTTTACCTTTACTAGGCGAATCCTGCAGAATACGAATACACTTTGATAAAATCATCATAGTTTTTAGATTTGTACTCCTGGGCACTTCAGAACATACTCGGTTTCGGTGTGCTACTTTCCAGTTCATTTTTATAATGTCCTTCACTCGTCGTTAACTTCCCTCCTTCTCGTTCACTCGGATGTGCGTCATTGCTCACGTTGCATGAGTGCCGAAACGAGGGGCCTGAGAATGCGGGACTCTGGGTGCGGGAATGTAGATGCAGCAGGCTCCGAGTCTGCAGCTTCATAATGTTGACTACTGCAGGAATCCTACTTTTATAGACTTCTTATGCGAAGTAGAGTATTTAATCAAATCACTAAGAATAATTGAAAATAGAAAATGTACACCTTTTTTGATGAAATATGATGAGATCTTTCATGTTACATGATTATTTTATGGGTGCCGTTTTTTTATTTTATTTATTTATTTATTTTATTATTTTTGTATTATTATTATTATTATTATTATTATTATTATTATTATTATTATTATTATGTTTTTCTCTCTGTATGTTCCGTTCTTTTTATTTCTTTCCATTTTTATCCCATGATTGTTGCATATTGTTGGGAAGTTATAGATTCATACGAGATGTGTGTTTGCACTATTGTAATTTGTTACTTCTTGAATCATTTTTTTTTTTTTTTAACTACTGGAGGAACATTTGCAATGGACTGAACTGGAACGTCCTAAGCCCTTGATCACTTCGAATCCACTATGGAGTTGATTTATTATTATTATTTTTAATAATGTTCTAATGTTTAATGCAACATTCTATATGTATATAGGTATATTTGGGTTGTTTTTAAAAATAATAAAAATATCATGTTGAGTTGTTTGTGGTGGGGTAAATTAAACGCGATATGCGTCACAATACGTCACAAACGTATTGCATTGTGGGATATGAAGCTGCCTGAAGTGTACATATGAAGTAGACTCGCTCCCTCGGTCAAAATCGAGGGAGCAAGGGTCTGTCCATAAAATTCCCGCACTTCAAAATCGCAGCGGGGATTTCCCCGAGGGTAAGTGCTTAAGGAAGTTCCCAAGTGCGTGTCTAAAACCTTTTTTACAGTCTATGTCTAAAACTGGAGTGGGACCATAGACTGTACGCAGCACTGTAGCAACAGCTTTGGATGGTTTTCCCCGGTGGTTATTTATTTCCCTCACTATCTGATTGGCTGTTCATAAATACGCTTTCTTTTGTGTCAAGTGACTTGCGGGAATGAGGAAAGGGAAAGAAAAAAAGTTTTTTTTTTATCAGTACTTCTTTGCATTAGATCAGGGTTTCCCAAACTTTTACATTCCAGGACCCACCTAGACAAGTATAATCTATCTCAAGACCCACCAAAGCATGAATGCGGTGGGAGGCGTTAATTCGATTTAGAGCAGTTTTTATTTTCCTTCTTATAGTATGAATTACATACAAGTTTAATTGCAATACAAACTTAGGGTACATTATTAAAATTTTGATAATTAAAATAGCGGCCAAATGGCCATGTTGAAATAATGTGAAGAGTAGCCTAGTAGTTTCTGCTGCCTCAAATGATTTACACAGAATTGGCAGAACAAATTTAAAACAAAAGAAAAAGCAGTCGACTGTAAACTTAACAAAAAATAGAATATTTAAAAAATGTCAATAATATGGTTTAATTTCTTCATTTACTAATTTCTTTTAAACATTAATGAGAGACATTCAACATTACAGTATAACTGAAAGCTATATCAATTTCAGCATTTATTAGGCTTTTAAAAAATTACTTTTAATTTAAATTAACGTAAAACAATCCTCACATAAACTCATTATAATAAATGTCATATTTACCTGTGGCCTGTTTACAGGAAGGAAGTATACAAAAATTTAAATTGAATAAAGTCATCAAACAGTCTGCACTGGCACTGCATAAATAATAAATTAAATATAGATTCATTCTCATTAAAGCTACCGTTCCCTTTGTTCTGTGATCATTCGTGGCTGCAGAACGCGGATATGACGTACTGTCTTTCACGCGCATCTAATTTTCTCTCAACTCTTTAAGTTCAGTTAAGACGTTATATAACTAATTTAAGACTGCTCTTATGAGGATACTCGACAAAACAGGCACTTAGGTATTATTCTGTGTGTTAATGTTTGTTCTAGAGCGAAAGAGAACTAGAGAACTTGATTCTGCGTGTGTCTCACAGACAGGAGTCCCATATTCACAGACGGCGCATGAGCGCGTTCCTATATAAAAAGTGAGTAAACACCTATGGCCACAATTGATTTTTACCATTTGGCGGGTGTTAATTTCAAACCCTGTTAATAATGAAGCTGCTCTGAGACCATTTTTTGAAAAAAATGTTTTGACAGTCTATGTCTGAGACGCTGAAAACTGTTATCACAACAAGTCACGCACGTGCGCTTCATGAAACACAATGCTGATATATTTATAAATTAAATTGCAGCCTTTCCGATTTGAAAATCGCACTGAATAAGTAATATAGCGATTTATATTTAACGTTGGTATATTGTGCATTCCCAGACTAAACTTTCTTTGTTGTGTGTGGGCATGTTTTTTAGTGAAATATCAGGACACAAATGTGTATAATGACATGGGTATGACACAGGTATTACAAAAAGAGGGTGAAATATGAGGACGTTCCCCATGTCCTCACTTTTCAAAATGCTTATAAATCATACAGAATTAGGTTTTTTTCACAGAAAGTAAACTGTGCAGTTTCCTGTGATGGTAGGTTAGGTATAGGGGCAGGGGTAGTGTAAGGGGATAGAAAATACGGTTTGTACGGTATAAAAACCATTACGCCTATGGAATGTCCATACATTTCACAAAAACAAACGTGTGTGTGTGTGTCATACACAGAAACGTAAATTTAACTGCAGCCAACTGACTGCGGGACCCACAGTTTGAAAATCCCTGCATTATAATATACAGAACAGGTGCATGAAAGAAATACAAAAGGGAAAAAAATAGTAATTAAACGGGCTAGGTTTTTTGTAAATCATATTCTTTTATCAAAAAAAGATTTATTGCATTTTTCTTTTTCATCACTTTGAGGACTTTTGTATTAGAAATAAACATTATGAAATGCACAAAACATTGGTTTCATCTTTAAAGCTGCAGTCCGTAACTTTTTGCACTCTAGCGGTTAATAAACATAACTTCTCGGTTACTAACGTAACCTCGGTTCGCTGAGAGAAGGGAACGAGTATTTACGTAAGTTAGCTTACGCTTATGGGAAAACTCATTTTCTCAAGAATATGAAGCCAAAAATTATCCGTATAATTTTATATAATGCAAAACGCAGTGCAGCTGCACAGCAGACCCAGGCAGAGCGTACAAGCACGCTAATTGGCTGTGCCGCGGCAACTGTACGAACCTATGGATGCGTGCACCAATCGGGTCGCTTCGCGCCTAAAAGCACGTCCGCCTAATTTAGCATATTTAAGCTATAAAAGCCCATGTTATGCCATAGGAATTCAGGTTAAATGCATAGACAGTAAAAGAAATGGACACAGCGACCCCATAGGCTTCGACGGGGAAAAGTGAAGTCAATTAGAAGCACTCACTTCCTGATGGCTGAGCGTACTGCGCAGCCTCAGACTGAGCTTGACGACGTATGTGACGTGAGCAACCTGTCTGACAGTTTTAAGCCATCTAGTAGTTGTGCAAAGTGAAATCTGAATCACGTTGTTGAAATATTTTGTCCTGTTGCTTTTGGCTCTCTATGGCCTTCTCCCCATGCTTCTCCCTTGACTTTATCGGACTTTATGCCTCCACGTCCCCCCGATTGCCTCATAGACAGTAAAAGATTGCCTGCGAGCTTCTCCTTGGGTCTATACGGTAATTTCTCTACTATGCGACAGGGAGTCGCGTGGTTATGAGCCAATCATTTGCTTATTTTTACAAAAACGGCTTTTACTGATTCCTCATTCGAGCGATCCACGCCATGATCCACGCAGGCACTAATGAGGAATCTACGTATACATATCTATGACCCGGCCGGAATTTTGACCTCACCTACGGGAAGTGATGGCAGTCTGGAGAGCTAAAGCGTTCGTCTGATTTGAGGTGAAATTAATTGCATAAATAACTTTCGGTTTCTCTCAGAAACCGATCGTTTCGTGTCTTAAGACATCAATGTGTCGTCACGAGCCGCGGGGTTTAATTTGAAGTTGTCTGTCCATGTTTTTTTTATTCTAATAGAATTAGTCTCCATTGACAAGCATTATATGAGTGACATACAGCAACGGTTGGAGTTAAACATTTTCATTTTTGTGTTCTACTGAAGAAACGAAGACACCTACATCTTGGATGCCTTAGGGGTAAGCAGAAAAACATAACATTTTCGTTTTTGGGTGAACTATCCCTTTAAGAATGGGATGTCATTAAAGTTCATGTCCATGTAAAAGCAGGCACCCCAAAACTTTTGACAATGTGAGGGATCGCCTTGTGGCCATGAGTTTGCACGTTTGGAATTTTACTACAAGCCCTATGTCCATAACATAAATGTTCCTATTTCCTGTTTTGTAACTTACCTGGTAAGTGGTAAACTATTTAAAAAAAAACAATTACTGTAAAACGTTTTAGCCTATCACACACTTCCCTCTTCCTTGTTCCTTTTTGTAGTTTCCTGATTGTCTGAACTATAATATCAGGAGGGTAGATAACTACTTCCTGCATTGTCACATGAGTTACAAATCAAATTTAAAAAAATGTAATAGCCCTTAATTTTTTACATTTAACACATTTACATAGGCCTATATCATAAAAAAAAAGAATTCTGTCTCAATTCTGCAACAGACAGTAATATAATACCTAACAATGGTGGGAAGAGTTTTTGTAAATTTTATAAACCAATATTTTTTTGAGTGTAGAAGGTCTTCAATAAGAAACAAGTCAGTGTGAATGCCTATAGGCAGACCTGTTGACTCCTTATGAGATAAAAACACATGATAGAGGTACTGCCAAGCGAGTAAGCAAAAAAAACAGTTGGAACTTCTTTAATGAACAAACAGAAGAATATCATGACAGTGTGCATATAAAGCATATACATACAACAAAGCATATACAACAAACGCGTGTCTTCTTTTTAAAACTAGAACCGCCAGGGGTCATTGTAGCCTACCTAAAACAGCCAACGGGTAAAATTTACCCATGTACATGATTACTGTTTTGATACGACTAAAAAACATTATGTTGCAGCATGACATGGAATAAGATGGGGGAAATTCAAGGGAAGGGAAATACTTGTAAATTAAGGCCATTCCCAGTTGTATCACTCAGTGGGACGTCGTCTGCGAAAAGTGTCCTCTCCTCCACCAGACAATCTGGCATTATGCAAGTTTTCACAGTCTTTCATGGGTGAACTTTTTTTACAGTCTATGATTAAACTACATTGGAAAATACATTTTATGATGAAATCACCAACGCTCTGTCTGTCTCAACGGTGCCAAACATTGGGTAAATGTTTCCAGTCTCACTAAAGTCTGTGTTAAATGTGTAAATATGTCGTCTTTTCTCTGCATCATAGAATGAGACGTGGCCTTCCTCTATGTCCAGATAAACTCCTATCTTAGAGGGTGTTGGCAGGTTGAGTTTGGTGACTGGTTCAGTCAAAGCCATCAAAGTTCTCTGTTGCAGACGCACATTCCAGTACCCCGTTTTTGTGTTCATGGTGACATAGCCATTCCGAGGAGCTGATTTCTTCACGACTCCCACCCGCCACTCACTTTTCTTCCTCACATCTACCTCCCAGTAATGACGACCTGTGTTATAACCCTCTTTAGCTTGGACACAAGTCCAGCCATCATATTTTGTATGCTTCCTTTGGTACCCTTCCCAGTGATCGTGACCTGTATATTTTTTTGCTCTCAAATATTTTCCTTCAGTGACTAGGAGATCTGGGTTGGCTGTCTTTGGATCCAGAATTACAACCGCTTTAAGAACAAAAGGAAAATTAGATATAAATGTATTAGATTTATATTTATATCAATTGATTATGAAAGCCCCAATTATATGAAGCTGTAGCTACCTTTTGATTTTGTAATCCAATTCCAAACTGCAAAAATTTAAGTAACATTGGATTAAAATTGATGCCAAAATGGTAACCAAAATGTAATAATAAATATGTTTATGAAAGTCTAAAGAAAATACCTGGATTAGGAATGCGTAATCCAACTACAGATGGGGAGAAAAGTTGGAAACACCTTAACATAACCTTCCCAATAATAGAATGCAATTTCTATAGCCTAATCATTCTCTGAGAGAAACTACAGTCTGTACAGTTCACAAGCATGTAAGCACTGCACGTGAAGGACCAAAGCAATCCTCACCTGTGTTTCTTGATCTCTGTTTACTCTTCACCCACAGTCTCGGGACTAAATCCTTCACAATAAAGCCACAATAATATTATTGTGTTGTATTGTATTTTATTGTATTATTCATGGAATGCAAGTTATAACATTAGTTAAAATCTCATGGGTAAATCTTATGTTGCATATGTTTGTTAGATCATAGGGTTAGTTTTTTTGAAAAGCCATGAACTGCCTCAGTTAGGCTATAGCCATACTTGTGATTTACTTTTACATGATCAACTTTTCAAGATCATCATTTACCTTAGAGCTTTCTGACTGAAGCACAGTCCATACCATCCAGTCGATTACTGGAAGTATGCTGGACTCTCCCTGCTTCCACTGTCTTTTAAGATCCCTCAGTGTTTCTTCATATTCACCATTTGGACATACTGAGTTCTAGTTAACAGACAAGAGATTTCTGAGATGATTTAATCTTATGCATGACAGGAACATGTCTTATCATATGATCTCTGCAAACATACCTGTTTCATTTCTTTCAAACTGCATGACCAGTCAGACAAGATTTTTGTGGCTGTGACAACTTTAATTTCCTTGTTTAGCAACTTCAAAAAAAAAAGAGAAGAAACAAAAGAGAAAGTAAACAAATACTATTGACAACTATGGTAAAATGAACTAATACATTTGATGTTGTCAATTAGGTTTAATTCATAATTTTCCCTGTACCAATATGTTCTATATCTGGCTCGTTTTGCCCCTGGTTGGTTAGGACAAAACCTCTCAGCAGGAAGAGATACATTTGTGTCGTTTATCGCTTATTGCTTAATGACATCATGCCTTGTTATCACAAAAATGTTGACATTTCCTTAAAACTAATTACTTATAAAAAAAGGTGAATCCAAACCTCTTCCCGGTCTGTTTGTTTGGTCTGTATATTCTCAACATCTTCAGCCCATTGCAAAATATAATATTCCTGTTCTTCCTGTTCCTCTTTAGTTCCTTTATTTTTAATCTTTCGAGACATCGACATCCTGGACTGTGGGCATAATGCAGATCCTTTGAAACTTCTATTAAATTACTATTATTAAATTAAAGTTAAGTTAAATTAAAGATATTAAATTATTAAAAATTAACTCAAAATATTGTAAAATATGTTTACCTGTATCACTCTCTCCAGTTCAGCAGCTATTTCTTTGATCCTGTACTTTGACTCATCAAGAGATATATCATCTTTCTGCTGAATTCTTTTGGTAGCACCCATTCTGATCCACTGAAAAGAGATTTAACATATTCAGTGTATATTACTTGATTAGAAATCATTAATAATAGTTAATGTGTGTTTGTTTACCTGATGACAGACTTTCCCAGCATGTTTGATTTTTTGAACAATGTTCTATGAAGAAAGTTGGGCACAAGCAAAAAAAAAAAAGAAAATAATAATAATAATAATAATAATAATAAAGAGAGATTTCACTGCCCTTAAAAAAATATTAAACCAGTAATACAAAACACCAAACTATGCTTATTTTGCTAGCATATTGAATAAACTGAATGTAAAAGATGTTTGATGTCATCACATTACCTGCTGTGGCTCCGCACTTAGATCTGGCTTAACAAATGGGTACGACGCAAACAGCACTACAGTCTTCCTTATGTGTGAGCCCTTGAGACTATATGCACTTGAAGTTATTCCAGTGCTTTCGTTTTCTGCAACAGCGATTTAAAAAAGTTTTGAATTTATCAGATGCACTTATAATCTACAAGAACTGAAAAAGCTCTGCTGTTGGACCAATATAGTGATTCATTAACAAGCTCAGCCATACAAAAGAACATCTAAGAAATTTGTGAAGAAATACATTTTTTAAAAGCCAAATACATACCAGCTGCTGCAAATGCCATATTTTATGTATATATCTACACAGTAATCCAATAAAAGCACTTCCTTGACTTCTACACATCCTTGACTGTCACTGCAGTCGAAAGAAGTAGCCTAATATGTTGTTGTTCTGCAGTGTTAACCACACCCTGCTCTAAAGTGAAACTAAAAGTATACTTGGACATTTTGTTCTTTAACCCTTTTTCAAAAGAGAGACACAAATAACTATTTCCCACTAAAAAGTGACTGACTGTTCAGTATCTTTGTGGCATGCTTCAGCTATTCTGAAATTTGTAAAATGACAAAAGTCTGAAAAATCTCACTAGACCGGACTTCAAGAATCTGGGGTCATTGTCTTTACACATATTTGTTTTTGTTGTTTTTTTGGATACGCTTAATCAGAGACTGTCATTGTTTTGACACTCATGTTGTGCTAAATATGTTTTAGCAGATGGGGTAAGTGGTATTTCAAAACTGCTTTTGAAAAGTGTCTTGGGCTGAGTACCGCCAATCAGCAGTAAGGGGCGTGTCTACTAATGACAGGGAGAAGAGATCGCTCAGTGCATGCATTATTCAAAGGACAGGACATTAGCCGAGCGACGACAGAAAGAGAGAGATGGCCGATAAAAAACAAATGTGGAAGATGTCTGTGGAACAAAAGAAGGCTTACGATCAGGCAAGAAGTATCCAGCGCTGGAGAGAATTCATGGAGCGAAGGCAGAGGTTGCTTTATTTCTTCTCGATAGGCGAATAACATTGATTTTGCTGGCTTTTGCTTGGATATGTTCATGTTTGTTTGCTTGTCCATTTGCAGATTGTATTGTCGTTCACTTCAGCTATAATAATTTTCCATTAATTTCCACACCGTATATGCCTGGAGCGTCTAAACCTCCTCGCTGTCTGTTTCAAGTATCAGCTCCCAAAGTGTGTCCGAATATATGTTTGTTTCCTTTGGTTCCTCTTTTCGTGATCGATATAACGTTAACCCTCTAATCTTGTCATAATTGTAATGTGTTCGTTAGTTGAACTGCCATCAAGTTGTTCATGAGAACTGTGTTTGTACAAACTAGCTTTGAATGCATGCAAATAGTCTGCAAACACAATTTCTCTCCCTGTTCATGTGTTATTTGGAATAATTAAAATATACCATTCAAAAACAAAACCATTTTTTGGAACGATAGTTTTAACAAAGGTTTAATTTTTGTTACAGACTTGTTAAATCAGTCAGACGACCTATATAATTGATTAATTAGTTAATCGACATATGTATCTTCTAAGGAATATTTAAAACTCATTCATTATATCTCCCCAAAACTACTCTTATAAAAAAAAAACCTGAAAAGATGCATAATCCTGTAATTTGATGCATAATCCTGTTGGGGGCCAAAAAATTATACAATGTACAGTATATCAGAAGAATATTAACTAATGAAAAAAGTGCTTTTCAGAATGTGGTCAGATATAGGCTAAATACATATGTAATAAAGTCAAAGAAAATCACTTTAAACAAGTAAACATATTTTGTAACAGTTGTATTTGTAAATTTAAAAAAGGGGTTTCACCATTATGCAGTTTTTGGAGAGAAGAAAAAAGAAACAATTGTACATTTATTTTTCAGTTGTAACTAAACCAAATTATTCTGGTCCCAAGTTTCTTGGTTTCTTTTTGAGATATTTTATTTATGGTGTTTGTCACCATAAGTGATGTAATAGTCTTGTTTATGGATTGTGATACTGGTTTATTGTGTTAATGGATAATAATTAAACTTCTTATTCTATCAGGGAAATATATAAATAAAGCGAAATGTATATCGACTGTACCAAATGGCAGACTATTTTCCACTGACTTGAAGATTTTTTATGATTCTCTTACTACAATACAGAACAATCGAAACAATTACAAAACATCTAAGTTATTGAACAGGATACACTGTTAAAAATGTCATGTCTCCAATTTTACAGTATAGTGACTTGTCACAGCTACATTTTTTAGTTGGCCAAATTTGGCCAACCGAAAAATGTAGATGTGACCATGTCACTAGAAAACTTTAAATTGGAGAGGCCTGAATTTTTTTACAGCTAGTGTACTTGATACAAACATGATTGATGATTTGTGATATAAGATGTAAAATCTTGATTTTATTGTTTTACAGATTCATATGTCTTTGTATTCCCCATTGGTATCTCATTAAAAAAGAATAATAATAATAATAAAATGGCATTATAATATAACAATATAATATATAATATTCATTTTCTGGAAGTAGATTTTAAGAATCTTTCTGTATTTTTGTGTAATTAATTAAGAGTACCATAACATTACTACTGGCGTGACGTAACTGAAGATCACTGAACTGTTATTAATATTAGAGTTCTAATGCATGACAAAATAAATCACATTTAAATTATTGAAGAACTGTTGAACGTTAGAAAATTGTATTATTAATTTTTTTTTATTTCCCTGGATCTGACAGGGTGGGCAAGCTGTCAATCTGGCTGGGTTTAGGGGGCCCACCCGTAGCTATACGCTAGTCTAGTGGTAAGAGGTATAAAGAAGGAGAGCAAATATATGGAGATAAGTTCCAGAGGTCAAGTTGAAATTAATTATCAGAATTAGCAGAGATGTTATCAGAATCAGAACATCTTCTCTATAATGTCTGAGATACAATGCAGAGATGAATCCCTGTCAAATAGAGGCTAATGAAAAGGGGGAAAAAACAGACATGGTAGACAAACATGCTTGTTGGGTTGAGGTGAGGTTGAAACAGTGCATAGCAACCACCCTAGCAACCGCATAGCAATCACCCTAGCAACCAAATGAGTACCCTAGCAACCACAAAGCAAGACCTTAGCAATCACCCCCTAGCAACCGCATAGCAACCACCTGAGTACCCTAGCAACTGCATAGCAACCACCCCAAGTACCTTAGCAACTGCATAGCAACCACCCTAGCAACCACATATCAAGACCTTAGCAACCACCTGAGTACCCTAGCAACCACTTGGCAACCACCCTAGCAACCACCTGAGTACGCTAGCAACCGCATAGCAATCACCCTAGCAACCAACTGAGTACCCTAGCAACCACATAGCAAGACCTTAGCAATCACCCCGAGTACCCTAGCAACCGCATAGCAACCACCTGAGTACCCTAGCAACTGCATAGAAACCACCCTAAGTATATTAGCAACTGCATTGCAACCACCCTAGCACCCTAGCAACCACATAGCAAGACCGTTGCAACCACCTGAGTACCCTAGCAACCGCATGGCAACCACCCTAGCAACCACCTGAGTACCCTAGCAACCACATAGTAAAACTTTAGCAATCACCCCGAGTACCCTAGCAACCGCATAGCAACCACCTGAGTACCCTAGCAACCGCTTAGCAACACCATAGCAACCACACCAAGTACCCTAGCAAACACATTACAAGACCTATCTGACTATTTCTTTCTATCTATCTATCTATCTATCTATCTATCTATCTAAACTACTAACTAAAACTCAAACTATTTATTTCAAACTTTTCAAACTATTTCAAACTTTCTGGTCTAGCTTTTTCAAGCCAACTTAAAGTTTGTCGACAAACTTTTTTATCTAGTTAATATTAGAGTTCTAATGCATGACAAAATAAATCACATTTAAATTATTGAAGAACTGTTAAACGTTAGAAAATTGTATTATTATTATTTTTTATTTCCCTGGATCTGACAGGGTGGGCAAGCTGTCAATCTGGCTGGGTTTAGGGGGCCCACCCGTAGCTATACGCTAGTCTAGTGGTAAGAGGTATAAAGAAGGAGAGCAAATATATGGAGATAAGTTCCAGAGGTCAAGTTGAAATTAATTATCAGAGATGTTATCAGAATCAGAACATCTTCTCTATAATGTCTGAGATACAATGCAGAGATGAATCCCTGTCAAATAGAGGCTAATGAAAAGGGGAAAAAAACAGACATGGTAGACAAACATGCTTGTTGGGTTGAGGTGAGGTTGAAACAGTGTCACATTTTCTCCATCACTGTAATACATTTATAGGGAAATAATTATAAAACGTCATATTCATACCTTCACAATTATATAACATTCATAAATCCACATTTTGCCAGATTAGCGCGGGAAAAAATTGACGTTTTAAAATACATGGAAAAGCACTGTGTCATCCAGTCCTCTAGAGAGCAACATCTCCCGTTGCGTTATATCATTTTACACCATGCAGAAAAACCCCAACCCAATCACGGAAGTAGACATGTAGGTGTACTGTTTCTGTGTTTCAGAATGAGAAACAAATAGAAAGCTTTTCATTTCTGTGATGTTAATATTACCTTACAATTTAACGATGTACACGACTAAAGATATAATCAGAGCTAGTGTACATCTAGAATCTGTCTTTATTCAGTTGTTCAGGATTCAGTCTCATCTCTGATTGACAGCTAGGGTGAGTTTTTGTTTCAGTATTCAATTTATATGATTTAATGTAAATGTTACGTAATATTTATGTAAATAAACCAGCTAATATTCATCTCCAGGAAATATATTTTAACCTTTAAACTCTTTAATTTATTTTCGTTCATTGGATATTTGGTTGGTACTGAAAGTCTGTAGCTATCTTACAACTCATGCTACAGATATGTTTTGCTGTTTCGCTTTCTGTTGTTTAAAGGAAAGGAACAGAATCTGGCGCACTAATCGTTTCATCTCGATTATAATGTTTTCATAATCGTTTGGAGCCAAAATCAAAAATGAATTATGGCTAATCTAATCACATAGTCCTACAAATTAGATGTATTTTGCTAATGCTTCACAACTATGTAGTGGTGTTGTTTAACCACGTGCAAATGTATATTACACATACCGAAAGTAAACACAATCAACTAGTGCCAGTCATAAACATTGCCAATTAGAATATAATATAATAAATATTGGGACAAACATATTCTGTGCTATATGATGGACATTGGTTTGTCTATCTACTGTGTAGGTGAAATCAGAAGTATGTGTTTTGTGTGGCAAAATAGCATGTAATGTTCAGTTTATACTGTGAATCTTGTCATCAGGGTAGCATGACAAATTGTAACACAATGTGTGTAATATCATATTGCAGGTGCATATGTCTTTTTATATGACAGAGCACTGAAGATTTTACAACACCATGGGCAACAGGAGGAGAGGTCACACTCACGCACCTAAAACACCTCCATCCTTGGACACACACTCCTCCAACACACACCGGCACCTTGATCATGAGCATGACATGAAGCACAGGATATGTATGGTGTCAGACTTCTTCTACCCAAACATGGGTGGTGTGGAGAGTCACATCTACCAGCTCTCACAGTGCCTCATAGAGAAGGGCCATAAGGTTGTGATAGCAACGCATGCATATGGAGACCGCCGTGGGATTCGCTTCCTGACTAACGGACTGAAGGTTTATTACTTACCACTGCAGGTTGGTTTTACAATATATTACATTATTTTTAAAGGGTCATATTAACACACTGCTGGCTAAAAGACATGCATCTCTTATACTATCAAAAATAAAATACATTTTTTGAATATAATATTAAAATGTAATTTATTCCTATGATGGATTCTAATATGCTGATTTTGTGCTCAAGAAACATTTATTATCATTATTAATGCTGAAAACAATTGTGCTATTTAATTTTTTTGTAAAAACCGTGATAAACTACCATTCAAAAGTTTGGTGTAAGTACAAAAAAAGAAAGAAATGAATACTTGTATTCAGCAAAGACACATTGAATTTATCAAAACAATGCTGTTCATTGAACCTTCTATTCACCAAAAGAATCGTAGAAAAAACATGTATCATGGTTTCTACAAAAATATTAGCCAGCAAAAACAGTTTTCAACATTGATTTAGGGCTGTCAAAAGATTAATCGCGATTAATCGCATCCAAAATAAAAGTTTGTGTTTACATAATATATGTGTGTGTACTCTGTTAATTATTATTTATATATAAATACACACACACATGCATGTATATATTTAAGAAAAAAATATTATTTTTATATATAAAACATTTATATATATTATAGATTATATAAATGTATATACAGTATATACATGCAAATATTTCTTAAATATATACATGAATGTGTGGGTATTTATATATAAATAATAATTAACAGAGTACACACACATATATTATGTAAACACAAACTTTTATTTTGGATGCGATTAATCTTTTGACAGCCCTAATATTAATAAGTACCATTATTAATAATTGAGCAGCACCAATAATAATTAATAATAACTGAGCACCAAATCAGCATATTAGAATGATTTCTGAAGGATCTTGTGACACTGAAGACTGGAGTAATGATGCTGAAAATTCAGCTTTGCCATCACAGGAATAAATTACATTTTAAAATATATTAAAATAGAAAAGTTATTTTAAATGTAACAATATTACTGTTTTCACTGTATTTTTTGATCAAATAAATGCAGCCTTGGTGAGCATAAAAGACTTCTTTCAAAAACACACAAAAAAATCGTAATTATTCCAAACTTTGACCGCCAGTGACAGTGTACATATCAAACTTCTCCCTCACTTCCCTTCTTTTCAGGTCATGTATAATCAGTCCACAGCCACCACCTGCTTTCACAGTTTGCCGCTACTCCGATGTGTGTTTGTGCGTGAGCGCATCACAATCGTGCACGCCCACAGCTCCTTCTCCGCAATGGCCCATGATGCACTGTTCCACGCCAAGACTATGGGGCTCAACACTGTATTCACAGACCACTCTCTCTTTGGATTTGCAGACCTGAGCTCCGTACTGACCAATAAGCTGCTGACTGTCTCTCTGTGTGACACGAATCACATCGTGTGTGTGTCGTACACTAGTAAAGAGAACACTGTACTGCGAGCCGCCCTCGACCCTGAGATCGTTTCTGTCATCCCTAATGCTGTTGACCCAACTGACTTCACCCCTGACCCCTGTCGCCGTGACAAAAGCAAGATCACCATTGTGGTTATCAGTCGACTGGTTTACAGGAAAGGTCAGGAGAGCATGGTGTTTTTATTTGTATTGCAAAATAATGTCATGATATATTTAGTTTGTGTGTGGGGTCAATGACATGCTAATTACTCTAAAAGTCATTCAATAAATATTTTTTCATTCATAATATAATATAAAATAACATAAAAGTAAAATGTAAATCTACTTAATTTTTATGTAAAGCTACTTAATATTTTTTTTTCTTTTCAAGTATTATATTATTTTAAATAAGCTTTTTTTTTCAGTGTGATATCAGGACAGTTTTGACTTTGTGCCCTAAAAATATCTGAATGAATGTTAAATCAGAAATGTCTATGCTTATAAGAATCTGTTGTTTTGCAGGGATTGATTTACTAAGTGGAATCATTCCTGAACTGTGTGGAAAGCATCCAGATCTCTGCTTTCTGATTGGTGGAGAGGGACCCAAAAGAATCGTATTGGAAGAGGTTCGTGAGAAATATCAGCTTCATGACAGGTAAGAAATCCAGTGAGCCTGAGTAATGATCTCTGGGTGTGAGTTTGTGTATAATTTCTTTACTTAACATTACTTTTCATGTATATAAAGGGTTCGTCTACTGGGAGCTCTGGATCATAAGGATGTGAGGGATGTTCTTGTTCAGGGTCATGTCTTTCTCAACACTTCTCTCACGGAGGCCTTTTGTATGGCCATAGTGGAGGGAGCCAGCTGTGGGCTGCACGTATGTATTTTTTCTATGAATATGTAAGAGTGAAGTCACATTATGCAAGTAAAATGGATAGCAAATGACATTTCATGTTGACTTAAGTTGAACAAAAGGATATTGTGTGACAGTATGTACATAGTATGCACAATATACGCTAGATAGTGACATGATGTGAAGGATAACCCATACTAGGAATTTGTCCTCTGCATTTAACCCATCCAAGTTAGGCTACGTCTACATTAATCCAGATACATTTGAAAACGTTTGAAATGTCAAATTTTCACAATACCGGTATAAATATACATATCTATCGGTTCAATATGCGTAACATGACTAAACATGCATCATTGTTTTCAAATACCTCCATTTTCACAGTCCACACTAAACGCGACAACGCTGTTTTCAAAAAGCTCAGTTTTCGCAGGACAAAAATGCTGTCTCAGTGTGGATGGATTTTTTAAATAAAAATGTATTATTGTGGACAAGGCCTTAGTGCACACACATTAGGAGCAGTGAGTAGTGAACACACACACACACTGCAAAGCCGTGGACACACACCCGGAGCAGTGGGCAGCCATTTTGCTGCGGCGCCTGGGGAGCAATTGGGGGCTAGTTGCCTTGCTCAAGGGCACCTCCAGTCCTTTTCTGCCGGTATTGAGAATCAAATCCACAATCGTCATCCAGTCTGACTCTCTAACCATTAGGCCAAGACTGCCCAACATATATGATGGAAACATATTGGTGCTGTCAAATCGATTAATCACGATTTAATTGCACCCAAAGTAAAAGTTCATGTTTACATAATATTTGTGTGTGTGTGTACTGTGTATAATTACTATGTGTATATATAAATACACACTCATTCATGTATATATTTAAGAAATATTTGCATGTATATATATTTATATAATTTATATTTTATATAAATATAAAAAAATCTTAAATGTATGCATGTGTGTGTATTTATACATAGTAATTATACACAGTACACACACACATATTATGTAAACATGAACTTTTATTTTTGAAGTGATCAAATCGCAATGAATCGATTTGACAGCACTAATACATATACACTTTTTAATGCTACATTTAACTGGTTTATTTTGGATTCCATTTAATTTAATTAATTTAAGACAAAAGACTGAAACTTGACTGAAAAGGTTTTGAGATTAGATTTGTTGTTTTCTTTCATTTTTATTTATATTTTCATTAAATAAATGTTTTCTTTTTTTTCTCTACAAAAAGAAAAGAAACCCCTGGCTGACATGCCATCCTTATTGTTTAGCCGTGATTTATGGGTATATCTAAATTATAACCACTGTGTGTGTGTAGGTGGTGAGCACTCGTGTTGGAGGTATACCTGAAGTCTTGCCTGATGAGTTGGTGACTCTGTGTGAACCATCAGTTCAGTCACTTTGCGATGGCTTGGAAACTGTAATTGCAAGAATACGCACAGGAAATGTGCCGTCTCCTGCCACCATCCACCACAAGGTCCGAACTCTGTACACTTGGAGAAACGTCGCTGAGCGCACAGAAAAGGTGAGTTTTAAGAACATGCTTGAAATAAATAATTATTTGTTGGATGTACACAACTGTTCAAAAGTTTGGAGTCAGTAAGATTTGTTAATGTGCTTATGCTCACCAAGGCTGCAGTTTGATTAAACAATAAAAAAACAGTAATATTGTCATATATGATTAAAATAAAAATAATTCAAATAGCTGCTTTTTATTTTATTATATTTTAAAATGTCATTTATTCCTATGGTGGTAAAGCTGAATTTTCAGCAGCCATTACTCCAGTCTTCAGTGTCACATCATCAGAAATCCTTCTGATATTTATGATGCATTTTTTTGAAATGCCATATAGGTCATACATGATTCATGCTTTTTTGCTTAAAGGTGAAGACTCAACTCCATGCATGTTTTGAAAGACTCTTTATATCAAATATATTTTATTGGTGTGTCCTGTGTTTAATACAAGTAGAATGCTCTTTTATGAAGTTAGGATCAATGATTTATATAGAAAGATTATGCCTGAAAAGGTTTTAGATTTTTTTTTAATCATATGTTAATTAGAAAAATCTGAATATGTTTTGCTGTGTGTGTTTGCGTGGTTTTATTGTATGTATGTGATATTTGTATTTTCTTTATTGAGTTTTTGCCATGAATAGAGCCTTAGATGCTGACATGGCATTAAATAAAACAATCTGAATCATTTTGAAATGTTATCACCATCATTGTTTAATGTGCCCACTCTTTCTGTGTTTGTTTCAGGTGTATAATCGAGTGTGCAGGGAGCCCGTTTTGCCATTGTCTGCGAGACTACATAGACTGCGCTCACACTGTGGTACCGTGGCAGGCTCCATTTTCTCCTTTGTTGCTGTTATCACCTTCCTCTTCCTGCTTTTCCTGCAGTGGCTCCGCCCAGATGATCTGATTGATGTTTCTATAGACGCATCAGGCCCTCACAGCCGCTTGGGGCAGCACGTTAGTAAGAAGAAAAGTAAAACACCAAACACAGCTGTGTCCTGACTGATGATCTGACATGACTTCAAGTTTATTTTGGATGGGAAGGATGTAGATAATGAACTGAACTGAAATTGTAGTACTGATGTACTACGGCACATCAAAACATGTACTGACTGTTCCTGTTTACATTCCTGTATAAAACAGTGACCTCAGGTGTAGAGAGCTTTTAAGAGCTGTCTTCAAACACTCCCAGAGTACAGCGCCTGCTTTTGCACTGAAAATCTGCCTTTAACTGAACCCCTATCAGATGATAGTCTAAGCCTGCTGAAATTGTTGCACAAACATCTTTAAACATCTAGATTCAAAATAAATGACAAACAGAGCCAGCTTTCAATGTATCACCTATACATTTTTCATCTCACGGCATATCTGTATTTTTTAGATGTGATTTTAAACTGCTGTATATGAACTGAACTGAAATTTTTTGAGACTTAGTGGAGCTATAAAATGTCAAATGCATCATATCTATTCATTTCTTTGATCTGACGGTACTTGTTTTTATGTTACACCTATTTTATACTGACCTTCTCTGAGTACGATGATAACGGTCATAATGCACAAACGTTCATACTACCTGAAAGCGGTGTTAACTTAAATTATTTTTGTTGACACAATCTACAATAAACTTTATTAACATGCAATAACTATACTTTTTTTTGTCTTAACTTTGATATGAATGTATTTGTTAGTGCTTTTTAAGATTTTGTCCACAAAATAAAATAAATAGAAGAATTTAATCAAAAATATTAGGTGTTGAATTTAGAATTCAAACTAAAGAATATACATTATATGAAGTCAATATGTGAAATTTTACTCTAAATATGCGCCTGTTGAGTATAAATGAGGCACGTTATGCTAAATTTGTTTTTGTTGTAGATAACCGTCAGGGTCTCTCTGGATCAGGAATCTTATGCTAACACCCAAACAGGGCTGATAAAACACACCCTCAACCATTCAAGGCTAAATCCAGGAGTCGTTAACAAACACTTTTCGCCCTTTCTGCTGCTTTCACACACATGCACAGTCAATAGCCGAGCTATCCAGCTAGAACGATCCTCTTTCTGCATAACACTGGATGCAAATCATGTTCTGCTTCAGGAGGCAGATACTCTATCATCAATTACATTTGCTGTTCACTTGCTGTATAGACAAAATCATATCTATTTTGAAGTTTTACTTAGTAACTTTTCATAGGGACTTTTTGTCTTTACATACTGACTTTCATTCATTTGTCCTTTGAAACTGGTTAAAGGTGCTTGCTGTATACATGTTTTTGAATCTTATGTTTTAGCTCCTCTGCCCCTTCGATTCATTTGGAGGTGTTTTGTTTATGTGGGGGATACTCGCCCCTGGGGTTTGGGAAGGTGGGGGTGTAAGCACATATCACTGATAACGGTGGGAGGTGCATTCTTGCCAAGGGGGGTTCTTGTTTCTCTGAAGGCCATATAAACTCCTCTAAAGAGTGTCTCTGTCCACAACTATCACAATTGTTCTCTTCCTGCGAGGTCTCTCAGTTGTCTTCTTGTGAAGTTTAGAGATGGCTGTGGTTCATGTTGAAGTGAGCGTCTGGAGTAAGGCATGGGATCAGAGGTTTCACATCTATGGAGGACTAGTGTGTAATACACTAATGGCAGGTGAGTTTTCCTCCTCTATCTATGTTGTTCTCTCATATGTACGTTTTCAGTACTCTAACACAAGAACTAAGCTCTCTCTGTTTTCACAATTTGTATTACAATTTTATTACACAACCTAAAATGGTTACAATACTTAACATAGTTGTGAAATCAACTAATTTGTCACCATTGGACCATGAAACATGTAACATACTATGTAGCGTCAAGCTAGCATACCAGACTATTAAATGATACAAATTCAAGTAGTCAAGGAAAATGACTTTGGTTTGGAATGATGGATTTACTGCCAACTGGTTTTTAAGTTTGTGTGTGGTTTTACTTGGCTATTGTGCTGAAATTGTGCCTGGACTGTGCGTCTCTTTGAGGTCAGCGTTGTGGCTCAGTGAGCTGTGCACATGCTCAAAATGTCTATAAGACTGGCCCTGGGTCATTTTCTGATCCATGTCCTCCTCATTCACCACTGTTTTCCTGTCTCTGTAAAACAATTCTGAGTTTGCGTTTCACTGTTTTTATTCATTTTGAGAAACACTGAATCTGTTTTTGTGCAAGTGAGATGAGTAAATGCATGCTCACTTTTAGTCTAGAACTCCAATAACCATCATGTTTACACAGAGCACATAACGCCTCTGCAACTTGTCCCTGATTTCACTCAAAAAGGGGACAGAAGAGGTGTCCGTCAATAAATGTGTAAACAAAGTAACATGCGAAAATTAACTCCGATATTTTGTTGTAATTTTAAATGTAATGCATTTCTAATTACTTGGAAAAAAGTAATCTGATTACTTAACCTGATTACTTACACTAAGTAGTGTTTTTCGTAATGTGTTACCCCCAACACTGATTATTATTAACTTATATCATAACAGCAAAAGTGTAAATGGCACATCCTCATTTAAATATCTATGTAAATGACTGTGTTTCTGCTTTATTAGGTTCCTGGGATGACAGAACGCCTCTACACGATGCTGCTTTGCAAGGAAGATTGCTGCCACTGCGAAGACTCCTTTCACAGGTACTAGTGGGAGGGACACTGACTTAAACTGGATAGCTAAATAATTAAAGTTCATAAAAAGTATTTGTTGGACACTTAATCCACACTGAAATAAATATGAATGTCATTGCACTAGATAACATAAATAATATGTCCAACTAGTACTTTCTGGGGCCACTATTACATATTGACTCTAACAAATTATGAATGAAGGAGATTAATTGTCTATGTTTGCATATTTATAGGGATACAATGTGGGCATATCTACATTAGATGGAATCACACCACTGCATGAAGCATGTGTTGGAGGCCATTTTACCTGTGCTAAACTTCTCCTGGAACACGGCGCTGATGTATGTATATAGCCCTACCTTTCTCTTTATTTACAGTATTTATGCCTTTATTTTGCTCTTTTCCTCTGCATAAACATGCATTAATGGCTACAATATGTATGCATTCAGGCGAATGCTGTCTCCTTTGATGGAGCTACTCCTCTCTTCAGTGCATGCTGTAGTGGAAACCCCGCCCTCGTCAGCCTGATTCTGATGTACAGCTCTGCCCATCATCCGGCTCATCTGCTGAGCTCACCTCTTCATGAAGCTGCAAAGAGAGGTATATGTGATGGTTCTTGTGAATTTACAGTGCACTGTAAACAGTGGGATTTCACTAAACTGGATGTCTATGTGTACATGTTTTAGGTCACACAGCATGCGTTGAACTGCTGCTGTCTCATGGTATGAATGTGGACATGGAGGTGCCCTGCATAGGAACACCGCTGTACTGTGCATGTGAATCCAAGAGCACAGACTGTGTACAGAGCCTGCTGATCTTAGGTCAGAATCACACACAGCACCCTTAATGAGTTAATACATTCATTTTGGTTTTATTCTGTGTTATCTCAAAGGTGATTCTCACATTCACATTACTGTAGTGCACATTACTGTTATTACTAGTACAGTAACAAAAATATCCTATCTGGATCATGTTTTCTCTCTTCTTTTTTTTTATTTTTTAGCTGCAACTAAATAGATTAAATAGCAATCAATTAGAGAAAATGTAAAATGTAATCCATATATATATATATATATAAAATGTATATATTTAAATTGTGTTTTAAACTGTAATAAAATTATGTATGTATGTATGTATGTATGTATGTATGTATGTATGTATGTATGTATGTATGTATGTATGTATGACTTCACTTGGATTACATTTTACATTTTCTCTAATTGATTTCTATTTAATATATATATATATATATATTTTGTCCACTAATGAGCACAGTGTTATTGTGGTTTTATTTATATACTGTTATAGTAATATTTGTAATATATATATATATATATATATATATTTTTTTTTTTTAAATATTTAAAAATATATATTATTTGTCATTTGTATCTTCAGTAGTCACTTTAATTTTAGTTAAAGTTTTAGTAATTTTGTTATATATAAATATATATATATACTGAACAAAATTATAAATGCACTTTTGTTTTAAAAGGGAGAGAGAGAGAGAGAGAGAGAGAGAGAGAGAGAGAGAGCTTTTAATTTTTATTTCAGTTTTTGATTTAGTAATTTTAGAAATTTAAAAATTATTTAATGTCTTATTTATTTCAAACTTTCATTTGTTTAAGTATGATTATAAATACAATTTGCCAAAAAATTATGCCAAAACCGTTTTTCAGTAGTTTCAACAAGTCAACAACAACAACAGTACTAATATATTTCTCCAGGCGCTGATGTGCAATGTGGGCGGAGTCTTGACACACCTTTACATGCTGCAGCCAGAGTGGGCGGGGCAAAGGAGGTGGAGCTACTGTTAGAGCATGGAGCTGATCGGACATCAAGGAACTCTGAGGGAAAGAAACCTCTGGAATTAACTACAGATCAGAGTATCAAACATCTCTTGCAGACTGCAGGTAAATATAAACACACACTCATAAACATCCAGTATGCCCCATTCGCTGCGATACTGATTCTGGCTTGTGATTGGTTCTGCAGGTCCTTGCTCTCTGTCTCAACTGTGCAGATGGTGTATTCGACGTTCGCTGGGACAGAAAAGACTAAACCAAACCAAGATGCTTTGCCTTCCACATACCCTACACAATTATCTTCTCTATCATTAACTCACTCACAAATATTCTCCAAATACTCTTCTGTAATCTTGTTCTTTTTTTAATAACATTATGTGCACATTTTTACCTGTAAATATTTGTATAGACTAAGTGTACTTAATCTTTGTTTTTTGTAATAAATATTTTTATACATTCACAGGCTATTTGTTGAAATAATTGTATGGCCACACACACACACACACACACACACACACACACACACACACACACACACACACACACACACACACACACACACACACACACACACACACACACACACACACACACACACACACACACACACACACTGTCTAGCCTTCATGTTCACATTAACACTCATAGTGTTTACTAATTCAGACAACATTGAGTATTAAATGTAGCTTTTTAAAAAAAAAAAATCTTCATTAACAGACGAGAATTACTTGAACTGTCCAGTAGATGGCAGCTTTGTGGCATAAGTAAGATAATATAATTTTTCCCCTCACAATTTACAGGGATTAGGATAAATCATACTCTACAAATGGCTTTAGAAAATACATATTTTATACGTCAAGTCCCCTTTATTTAGTTAGCGCTTTTTACAACACAGATTGTTTCAAAGCAGCTTTACAGTGATAACAGGAAAATAATGCAATAGTTTGTTCTGGAGAAAATGTCATCGTCCAGCTCAATTCAATTCTCATGTGGTGTCAATGCAGGAAGATCAGTAAAATAGTTGAATATTTAGTGTCCCCAACTAAGCAAGCCAAAAGCAGGCGACAGTATGGAACCCAACAAGTATGATTCAGGCAACATTACAGATCAGAAGTGATATTGGATCGGAAAATTCAGAATATTTGCCCATTTCCATCTGATTAAAGATCTGAGTCATCACGCGGGAGACGCTGGAGTAGGCTATAGGACAACGTATACGTGTATTTTTTATACTAACGTCAGTACAAAACATGGTACGAAAAACATACAGTAGACTAGGCTAATAACAAAACATAATGTAGCTACATTAAAATCTATCTATCTATCTATCTATCTATCTATCTATCTATCTATCTATCTATCTATCTATCTATCTATCTATCTATCTATCTATCTATCTATCTATCTATCTATCTATCTGTCTATCTGTCTATCTGTCTGTCTGTCTGTCCGAATCAGCTCACAAATGTGCTGAGGATTTTCCTCTCTAGTCTCAGTTGCACACTGTTTGAGAGAATAGGCTATATGGCACTCCTATGATGCAGACACGTAAAAGACTTCGCGCGCGCGCGTGTGTGAACACGGTCACGGGGAATCCGTGGAAGCGCAAACTCCGCCCACGCTATGAACATCTCCAGCGGCGGGTGCGTAGGGGGGTTTGCCTTGCGCTCGGAGCTCGGGCTGCAATGAACACACCACTACAAAACTGCTCTTGACCATGTAACAGCACTGCAGTTCACGGGATATTCATGTACGAACACTGCGGCAGGTAGGACAACAGTTTATATCCTGGCGTGTTTCATGTGTGGTGGTTGAGGGCATAAACGCAGCTTTCAGGTGAGATGGACGCAGGAACTTCAATGCTCCCATTCTGTCTCATGTTTAACAGTCTGTAATGTATCTTCTTTCTTTATCGGTTACATCATCTTAAAACAGTCGAAACCCCACAAAAGTCAGTATCAGAAGATATTCCTTGACACACAAGCCTGTTTAACGCTGTTGTGTGACATTACATATAATGTCGTCTCACCAGGTGTTTGAACAGGTGCAATGCAGCAGAGCGTTTTTTTAAATTGTTTTTCTTGTTTCTTTTTTTTCTTGAGGTAGCCTGAAGTCGTTTTCATATTTGTGTAGTATATTTTTTTGTTAAAGTTCAAAAGTGCCACTATCTAATCGGTGGTGTTCATTGCACAGGCTAGTTGTCCTACTTTTTACTCCAGTGAAAATGAATTAGGGTATGTTTATTTTTGAAAGTGAATTACTGTAGATACATGTCTTAAAGTCTTAGGGACAAAATATCTTAGTTTTACATTGTGGCTCTCTTGTGCCCACTTGAAAATTCAACAAATATGATAGTATGGATGTAGGATATAATTCACATAATGAAAAATAATAATAGTTTAGTTTTTAACTAGTTGTTTGAACAACATACAAAACCACTGGTTGAGAAATCAAGTAATGTATGCAATATTTACTAGTATTTATTTACTGACGCATTTGTGACAACTTGACCCTATATAAGCCAGTAAATATAGATATATGGATATATTCCTAGGATATAATCCAAGCTAAATAAATACAACTTTGTACAGTGAATCTTTCTGAGAGGTGATCTGTAAGATGCTCTTCCACATGATTACAGCTTTAAGCACGTGCCAGTGCACTGTGTTTATCCTTTAGGATGATACCAAGGAAGCGGAAAGCTTTCCAGGGCTATTGTGACATCATGAATGCCAAACCGCCCCACTAGTACTGCATGTAGTTGCCTGTTAAGTATTATCTGTCTAATCTGTCTTTTATCAATGCTGTTATAGTGGTAATCGTACTGAGAACCAGAACAGACTTCCTACTGGTATACAGATTGAACTAAGTGCCCACTCATGGGTGGAAGAGTGCAAGTTACACGCAGATTTGAGCCCTAATTATTTGTCTTATCACGGAGGTGACAAAAGTAGTGACGGACAAAATGCCTCTAAGCATGTTAGCCTCTTGTCACATGCCGGTAGGTAACGGTTTAAGGTGTGGTTTGTCATCTTTTGTGTACAATGAGCAACAGCATACAGTAAATCACTTCTGTTTTCAGAAGCATTAGCTATTTATACCCTAGCGAGGCATAATCAAGATAAAAGGCAGCTGAGGAACAGCAAATCAGTTTGACTGGCCAGTAGCTATTGCTCAGTATCTCAGTTTTGCTCAGATGTTCATACTCTTTCGTAGCTCAAGGCGCTTAATAATGTTTAATTTAAGTATCAGATGTTTCTTCTAAACCTCTTTAGGAGGAAATAAAAGTAGACACTATTGTGACAATTGTTAACATACAGTAAAATTATAAATCTATAAAAATGAATGTGGAATGCGTTCAAATAATTCTTTTTTTTTTAAGAATTTGAATAGAAATGTTTTATTTTTTATTGAAATCACTTGCAGATCTGAAGATCTGAGTTTTTTTTACATTGTTGAGATCTCTTTTGAAAATATGTGAAGATGTGAGATTTACTGAGTGGAGTAAAATCTAAGTACAAAAAGAAGGAGACTTCAGTAAATGCTTTAATTTTCTCTCTGTTTAATATTTACATTTTTGCATTTTATACACTTTTTTTTCTGAAGCTACTTACAACAGAGGAACATAAGCAATTCATTATAGAACCCAAAAATATTCATAGTGTACAATGCCATCTTTATTAGAAAGCTAATAATCAATTGTTACACTTATATATCGCTTTTCTTGGCAATCAAAGCGCCGAATCTCCTCAAACAGCACCAATGTGCAGCATCCACCTAGATGATGCGACGGCAGCCATATTGCGCCAGAACTCCCACCACACACCAGCTTATTGGTGAAGAGGATACAGAGTGATGATGCTAATCAGTATGGGGATGTTTAAGAGACCATGACGGACAGAGGCCAATGGGCAAATTTGGCCACGAGGAGGACATCTGGGGATTTTTAATGACCACAGAGAGTCAAGACCTCGGATTAACAGTGCTTTTTTGACAGTATAGTGTCCCCATCACTATACTGGGACGTTAGGACCAACACAGACCACAGGGCGAGCACCCCCTGCTGGCCTTTCTAACACCTCTTCCAGGAACAAACTGTGTTTTCCAGAAGGTCTTCCATCCATGTACTGACCAGGCTCAACCCTGCTTAGCTTCAGTGGGCAACCGGTGTGATATGGCTGCTGAAATAGAAACAAGCTGGTGGAGGTTGGCAGCTCTTTTCACCAGAGAGGAGCAGAGAGGGTGAAGGTTTCAGAGAGTGTTAATATTTTAGTCTAGAAAAAACAATGAATATATAAAAGATCCTTACTGGAAAAAATAAAAACATTGGCTCTGTGGACACAGTTTGTGTATTTGAGGCACAATTTCACCCCTACAAAATCACAGAACGCCCATAATATTTGTAAAAGAATGACTGATACATACTGGTCACACAGAAAATGTATTATCTTCACTAAAAGATAGAAATATTAACATAATTAGCTATACAGACAGGAACGTTAGTGGCAGCAGGATCAAAAAAAACTAAATTTCATAAAAAAGACTGAAAGCAAACTCATTAAATTTTTAAGTCCTTTTTCTAATTTTAATGTGCACCGGTCTTGAAAGAAGAGAATGTGGGTTGACTTGAAAAGTGTAATTGGCATCCCAGATAGAAGGACCAAAATCTGTCATGGTCAGACAATAGACCCCAATATAATGTGCTCTCATTTGATTGACTGAGATAATTCTGCTGAAGTACTTTAACATTAACACCCTCCATAACTGACATTTTGTATTGATTTGTGTGTATGTGTGTTTAAAGAAGAGGCATGCATTAAAGATTCAACGGGGCACAGCTGGAGAGAAGGGCAACATCACATTACCTTGCATGTCATTAGTCCATTAGTCCAGGGTATACTTCATACACAATCTAAATGTTTGTGGAGGGCTGAAAACAACATCATTTTCTTACATGCATTTTAAAAGTATGCAAACCAGATATTTGCCATGTATGAGGATTTTGATATGGGGCCATGTTCATTTGGCAATTGAACAGAAGTTTTCCCCTTTGTGTTCTTTACACATAAATTTGAATTTTAAATTACAATATACATTTGCATTGGCATTATATTGACATTTTGATTTTGCCATTTCTTATTGGTCGTCCACTACCATACTTACTACCCAATACTAATTTTCATCTTGCTAATCTGCATTTCATAGCTCTATGCCCCTTTTTTATTATGCTAATGCCGCCTCTCTGTAAGGCGTAAAACATGCATGAATCTAATCTCTATTAAGCCAGGTGTTGTTGGTGAATGTGTCGCCATCATTAGAGGAGTAATTACTGTGAGCTGAGAGCTGGACTGGCAGCTTGTTGACTTGTTCTCTTGAGATTTATGCACTGAACTACATTTCCCATGGTTCTTGCAACATGCTTATCATCTTCAATGCTGCTTTCAGGTCTTGTCAGGATGGTCATATTTACACATGAACAGTACCACAATGTCTCAATTACCAGTGGGAAATTCAGGATTGTGAGGCATGTCACAATTTAAAACGTTAAATATTGGCTTCACTGTTTATTTTGCATGCGTTCAGCGGGTTGTTGATGAGTAATACAAATAAGGCTTGTCAGAAAATACTGCTCATTTGGCTGTTATTAAGTGACCGGCTTGTGCAACTGCATTTCAGCATGAGGAAGCTAAAATACGCAGATAAATAACCAATTACACATCTAATGCGCATCCATTGCTCTTCTTTATGTCGAACTTGGGCTGAAAAGCTTCCTGTCTTTTGTCAGTAAGTGAAAAGGAGATGAAGAAATATGAAATCCTATCCTTTTTTCCCTACCAAAATCATTTGAACTCATCACATCGTAACGATGACTTCTGAGCTGGTAAATACGAATCTTCCAGGAGAACTGGAAGGCAGCATTATTCCTGTCTGGTGTCTTCATATGCAGTAGAGCCTGAGGTACCAATGAATTAACAGTACTTGCAGGTGTCATTGAAAGTGTCATTATTTTCATTATTATTTCAGGTATATGCCGGTGTGGATTAGACAATTTTATGCTGTTTAAGGAGGAGTTAGTTCACACAATTTAAAATTTAGAAAATTTGTTGAGAAAATCATTTACTCACCCTCATGTCATTTCAAATCCTCATGACTTTCATTACAAAAAATGGAGACAGATGAGTACATCATTTGAGTTTATCACTTTCATTCATCCAAACATTTTCTTTTGTGTTGCATTAATGAAAATCAGTCATACAGGTTTGGAATTTAAAAAAATAAAAAATAAATACATGTATTCAGGAAGTAAATTGATCAAAAGTGACGAAAGACTTTTACTTTGTTACAAAAAATCTTTTTTTTATTTTATAATTTCTATTCATCAAAGAATCCTGGAAAAAAACTCACAATTTACACAAAATATTAAGTAGCACAACTGTTTTTAACAATATAATAATCAGAAATGTTTCTTGAGCACCAAATCATCATAGAATGACTTCTTAAGGATCATGTGACACTGACTGGAATAATGGCTTCTGAAAATTCAGCTTTGTCATCACAGAAGAGTGATTTTAAATTGTAATAAATACAGCCTTGGTAAGCATGAGTCTTCTCTGTAAAAGATTAAAAATATTACTGACCCTAAATTATTGAACGGTAGTGTAATTGTTAAACAACGTAAGAGAGCGGTTGTTGGTATGTTTATACAGGGCTTTGTGTACACTAATGTGTGTACTTAGGGTGGGATCCAGGGAGATACCACACCTTTTGTAACCCTGCAGTTTTTATTGAAGCAGCTCCGACCGCAGTATACACCTTGCTCAGGAGGAGTGTATAAATGAGCACACTAACATTCAGACTCGCATACTAACAACTGCCTGACGATGATGGCAGTATGACGCAGAAGAGATTTTTTTTTAATTAGTAGTGCTGCTAGACATTGCTGGCTCATGCTGTCCTTTTCCTCAGCGGAGATAGGGAAGTTACACTTTCAATTTGCGTGCATTTGTGTGTCCCTGTAACAGTTCTCGCCTGAGAAATTTGAATTAATTTTGCTCCACGTCTTCCTGTTGAGTCAGACACTTAATGGAACAAGAACCTCAGTTCCACACAAATACGCAAACATACACGGATGCTATTCAGTCTAAAGCAATTTTTGGCTGCGGCATTACAACTAATTTGTCACCTGTGTGTGACACATAGACGTACGTGTGTGGTTGTGTCACCAATGGCAGATGCTTTTCTAAGTGTAAATGATGGTGTGAAAAACAGCTTTTGAAGGTTCTGATTACGTAGGCTGGCCTGTTAGACATTGTGTATCAGATTCTGTCAGACAGAAAACATAGAAGAAAGCTAGTGTGTACACACACACGCACTGGCACACACATTTTCTGTCCTCCCCATTTGTCACTCACTATTAATTTCAAACAAACCTACAACGAAGATGAGATAACATACACGCATGCAGTAAATGCTACATATTAACCCAGTTCATGCAAACAGAGTATCTTGGGAATTGGATATGACCCATAAATCAGTGCTTCAAACAGGAAATTCATGTTTTTTTTAAAGCAATAAAAGCTAAATTTCCATGTCCTTTGGAAAGACATTGTTATGCAGACTCATTCGACTCTTAGTGCCAAAGTTATTGTAAGAAAAAAAAAAACATTTGATTTATGGATTAAAAGAATACCCATTCTGATATACTTCTATCTATTAGAAATCTTAATGTACAATTTTATAATTTAATTTACTTTACATTTTCATTCATTTCAAGCCCTATTATCTTGTGGAAAGTGGCAGCTATTAATGCAGAGGTTGTAGGTTCAGTCCCAAGTGTGCATGATGTACAGTGATTACTGTCCTGTTCTATTACTCCTGTGCTCTCAAACAAGCCACTTCACCCCAGATTGCCACTGGCAGACTGCCACTGCAATTAGAGTATTGTCGCTTTAGATAAAAACCTAAATGGTGACTAATAGCTGTAGCTGTATCGGATAGGCTGGGCTCTCATACCGACATCTGGACTGTCAGTCTATTCACAAAGTACAGACCATCATCATCCATAATTACCAGACAAAAAATGCTTGATTTTGTCTCTAAATTATATATATATATATATATATATATATATATATATATATATATATATATATATATATATATATATATATATATATATATATATATATATATATATATATATATATATATATATATATATATATATATATATATATATATATATATATATATATATATATATATATATATATATATATATATATATATATATATGCATGCAGGATATGCATACATAAACTCACCTAAAGGATTATTAGGAACACCTGTTCAATTTTTCATTAATGCAATTATCTAATCAATCACATGGCAGTTGCTTCAATGCATTTAGGGGTGTGGTCCTGGTCAAGACAATCTCCTGAACTCTAAAATGAATGTCAGAATGGGAAAGAAAGGTGATTTAAGCAATTTTGAGTGTTGCATGGTTATTGGTGCCAGATGGGCCGGTCTGAGTATTTCACAATCTGCTCAGTTACTGGGATTTTCACGCACAACCATTTCTAGGGTTTAGAAAGAATGGTGTGAAAAGGGAAAAACATCCAGTATGCGGCAGTCCTGTGGGCGAAAATGCCTTGATGATTCTAGAGGTCAGAGGAGAATGGGCCGACTGATTCAAGCTGATAGAAGACCAACTTTGACTGAAATAACCACTCGTTACAACCGAGGTATGCAGCAAAGCATTTGTGAAGCCACAACATGTACAACCTTGAGGCGGATGGGCTACAACAGCAGAAGACCCCACCGGGTACCACTCATCTCGACTACAAATAGGAAAAAGAGGCTACAATTTGCACAAGCTCACCAAAATTGGACAGTTGAAGACTGGAAAAATGTTGCCTGGACTGATGAGTCTCGATTTCTATTGAGACATTCAGATGGTAGAGTCAGAATTTGGCGTAAACAGAATGAGAACATGGAATGAGCCTTGTTACCACTGTGCAGGCTGGTGGTGGTGGTGTAATGGTGTGGGGATGTTTTCTTGGCACCCTTTAGGCCCCTTAGTGCCAATTGGGCATCGTTTAAATGCCACGGCCTACCTGAGCATTGTTTCTGACCATGTCCATCCCTTTATGACCACCATGTACCCATCCTCTGATGGCTACTTCCAGCAGGATAATGCACCATGTCACAAAGCTCGAATCATTTCAAATTGGTTTCTTGAACATGACAATGAGTTCACTGTACTTAAATGGCCCCCACAGTCACCAGATTTCAACCCAATAGAGCATCTTTGGGATGTGGTGGAACGGGCGCTTTGTGCCCTGGATGTGCATCCCACAAATCTCCATCAACTGCAAGATGCTATCCTATCAATATGGGCCAACATTTCTAAAGAGCACCTTGTTGAATCAATGCCACATAGAATTAAGGCAGTTCTGAAGGTCAAAGGGGGTCAAACACAGTATTAGTGTGGTGTTCCTAATAGTGTATACTGTATGTGCTCTATTAAAATATACTGTTTTAATTCCTACTTTAGATACTGTTTTGTGGTTAATGTTTGTTATGAGAGGCATAATCATTATGGTTTTAAAGTAGTCATGTCAGACATTTGTGGGTTATTTGTGAAACATGTGTTTTGTTTTGTTTTTTGCTTTGCAAAGAGTAATAATAGGTTTTTCATTATGATTTTCCACCCTCTCTTTCTCTGACCCTTACAAGCAGAATGATGGAAATACAGAGAACAATCCTTTTTTTTTGTGCATCTTTTTTAAATTTCTAAAAGTTACTGTATGTTTTATATTATAATAAACTCTTTTTATTATTTTTAAAGGGGGGGGGGGGGGGGGGGTGCTCGCTGTTTCATGCATACTGAGTTTTTTACACTGTTAAAGACTTGGATTCCCATGCTAAACATGGACAACGTTTCAAAAAATTTTGTTGGACGTTTGATGGAGAATTTCTGTGCCAAAAATACTCCTTCCGGTTTCTCACAAGTTTCGGAAAGTTTTTTTTCGGGTAGGGGTTTGTGTAATGTCAAATGGGGTGGAATTTCCTTAAACGGGTCCTAAGGGCACTTCTCCCGGAAGGGCGCGCGCGCATCCGTAGACCAGAGCGAGAGAGCGAAAGCAGTACGCCCATCAAATCGCTTTGCTCGGCTGCGCTGCAGTCACAGGACTTCACGACATCAACAATGTCACCAAAGATGTGTTTTTGGTTGTCAGGGCAAGAAAACCCTGTACAGCTTTACAAAAAACCCAGCGTTAATGGGACAGTGGATGGAGTTTGTTTTTCCGGAGCAGCAACGGAGTTGTGCAAGTGTTTTTTTTGTTCCCTGCATTTCGACGACGATTGTTTTATAAACAAGGCCCAGTTTGACGCCGGATTTGTAGCTCGTCTAATTCAATTGCGCTAATATTCCATTGTTTTTCTATGTAAACACGCACTAGTCTGACGTGCAAAACAGTTACGCTTGCTACTGCTAACATTAAATCACATATACAAATCACATAAACCAAATTATATCCTCATAAACCACGAGTAAACGCACACAAATGTTGTAAAACTTGCGCATGACAAGCCGCTAAACAAGTATATAAGTTACAGTTACAGTACATACCATTGAGACATCCTGCTGTAGTCGTTGCTGCTTCTCCTTTTCAATTTCAGCCTCTAGATCTGATTCTGGATCATATATGTATGGCTAAATCTGATTGATCTCCATGGTTTATTTAGGATAACGTTTTTTTCATCACATTTAAGGATGTCACAGCTTTCCGGCGCTCTCAACGCAATAGCTGCGGGCGCTCGTGACTCTTTAGCCCCGCCCACACGATATGCCTCCAGCCGCTCGTTTTTTTCCGGAAAGACTTGGTACAGTCAGTGTATCTTTCTTTTATAAATATAATAAAACTAAAGACTTTTCTGAGATATAAAGGATGCAATAATACTCCATAGATACTCAAGATTGACATGAGATTGACTGAAACTGAATGTTTCACCCCCCCCCCCCCCCCCCCCCCTTTAAATATCAAGAACAATTAAATTTGACTTTAACTTGGTCAGAAGACATAAACCATGATATTGTAAGTATTGCACCTAAAATACCCTGATTGATCACTGATTTCTTTTTTTATGGATGTTATTCTTGCAGGCATTCAGCAGGTGAAAAGGTTAATGCCCTGAACAATAGGATCACAAGACCTGCCACAATTGCTGAGAGATGAATGTTATCGTTTGAAGGAGCAGGCAGGTGACCTTTATGGGGATATGTAGATGTACTAAAGCAATCCTTCATTCATTCATGAGGATTCAAGCTGCATACATGAAGCATAATTGTGATTGGTTTGTGGCCAGTTTAATTGGCTGAGTTTTCCTAGAGCTGTGAGCAGTTCTTTAAATGGTCATGGCGAAGACAACCGAGTCCCTTAATCTGACCTTCCTCCTGGAGCACGAAAAGCAGATGATCCTTAGTGTTCTCCAGAAAGATGACAAGCTCCGGAAACGAGACGAGAAACGCATCAGGTAGCATCTTCAACTTGCACATCATCACAAAAAGACATTTTCTTTCTTTCTTCTGCAAAAGTAGTACTTTTTTAGAAGTTAATAGAATAGCTAACTACACTAAAGCTACTTAAAATAGGTATACAACTATCCAATTAGATAATTTATAATTTAACCGCAGCACCACAAAAGCACATAGAACTCATTTTAATCAGTGACGCTGTCTACAATGGATGCGGTGCAGTGCAGCGTAACACAAGTTTCGAGTTTAAATGTTTAAAAAATTACATCTAAATACAAACCCTAAATATACACACTAAAGATATTGACAAAAAAAACTAAATCAATACGCCAGAGAAAATAAATAGGTTTTTAAAAGAGACCCGAATTGTCACAAAAGATGCCACTCTGATCTCTAAGGGCAGTTTGTTAACTGTGGCCCAACCACAGAAAACGTTTGAGTCGTAAGTAGGGGACTAGAAGGAGGTTTCGGTTGCTTGATCTTAAGCTTCTGGAAGGGCTATAGGGATGCAGATAAAAAGTTTTGAGCAAGCCAAGATTTAACCTCGTCTAAGCACAATAAAAGAGATGTTCATGCAGATGGATAATTTCCCTTGATAGGTAAATATATTTGGGTGTCGTCAGCATAAAAATGGAAGGATACACCATGTCTTCTTAAAATAGAACCCAAGGGTAGCATGTACAACGAGAAAAGGGAGGGTGCCAAGATCGAGCCTTGTGGGAGGCCACAGGAGAGGTGAGCGAAGGAAGAGGAGAAATTCCCCATCTTGACCAAAAACGTTATGTTTGATAAATAAGACTGAAACCACTAGAGGACAGTACTTTTTATCCCCACACATGACTCTAATCTAGAAATTAGTGTGGAGTGGTCAACAACAGTATCAAACGCTGCAGTTAAATCTAAAAGAACAAGGGCCATGGAGTCACCAGAGTCAGCTAAAGGCTAGAGGGCAGATTTTGTGCATTGAGCAGATTTAAAACCAGACTGGAAAGTCTCAGAGATACAATTACAATTTAGAAAAGACTGAAGTTGATCAAACACCTTTTTTCCCAAAACCTTAGAGATAAATGGTAAAACAGAGATTGTGAAGAAAGACACTTATTAAGAAAAGACACCAACCCCGGCCCAATAGAGTCAACAATTAATTAAAAAAATCTAGGGTGAAAGATGTCATAAGAACAAAATGTAGGTTTAAGGATAGCGATGGTGCTGTAGTGATATTTAAAAGGTTTTTTAAAAAGAGATTTTAAGGTTTAAAATGATCCCAGGAGGCAGGATGTAGCAAAGGGATGGGAGGTTCAATATGAGAAGAGCTTGCATTAGGTCTTTAATGAGAGATTTTATCATTAGAAAATCTCAAGAAGCTTTCACATAGAACACAACCAATTCCCGAGTGTAACTGATGCCCTGATTTCTGATGTACTTCAAGCGCGAGTGCTACTTCTGACACACAGAACAAATAGATTTGCAATGGTAACTTTTTCGTGACCAGTGTAGACAGCCTCAAGCTGTTGCGGCATGGCATGACTTGATAACTGTCGCGTCCGTTGTAGACCACGGTATAACACAAAAACAATGAGGGTTTATGAACGGACAATCCCAATTAGGGTGAATCATACTTGAACTGATAAATGATTGTAGATACAACAAACATTTTGAATGCTCAAACGCATAAAAAAAAAAAAGCAAAACTAATATTATGCTACATTTTTTGGGGGGAAATGTTGCTTCTTTTTGGAATAGATAAACCATGTTAAAAGAAACGGACTGTAGTTAGTTAATTTATAGGGCTGCTACATTTAGTTACTCCCCAACAGTGATGCCAGTTGTGCCTCTACAGGAAGCTGAAAAATGAGCTTCTGGAACTGAAGCGAGCCGGGCGGCGTAGTTCAGCTGATCAGCGCGAGTGTGCCGTATGTCTTCGTGCTCTGGGTCTCATCCTGCAGAGGGGTAATGTGTGTACCAATTGTCATCGGCGCATCTGCAACTTCTGCACCGCTACGCCTCCAGGCAGCAACTGCAAATGCACTGTGTGTGCGAAGACTGCGTGAGTCACACAGAAAAATCCATACACATTCTAGTCTGTAATACTGAAAAGATGTAAGATTGAAATAATTTTTAATCCATGTTCTGCACCAAGTTGTTTCAGTAGGAAATGTCAATGCAGAATAGAAAATTGCAGTTCATAGGCTCTTTAATAGGTGAACCAATTAAGCTATGCTTGTCACTTCTATAATTGGGGCGTACACAGTGTTGTCTGTGTGTGACTGGCTGTTATAGGGAGCTGAAGGTGGTTACAGGAGAATGGTTTCTGGAAGAGAGATCCAAGAGATTTCAACATGTCGGTGTACCCAGCAGTGATGTAATCAAACAATCAATCCTCAGCAATCCTCCAGGTGAGACCAACATCCATCAACCAATGCCTGTAAATATTGCCATACATTTTACTCAATGCCAGCCCTGACATAATGGAAAGTTTTCTTCTCCAGGCTCTTTTTAATGATTTGAAAACTAAAGTAGTTAAATTTTTTCAGTGTATACAAAATAAATATATTATCATTGTTTGTTTATGTCCAGTTTAACAGCAGCATTGACAAAACATTTACAAGTCTTATCTGCTTTTGTGTTGATTAATAGTGATGCACCTAAAATTTCGGCAATCAAAAATATTCGGACGAAACGTTAAAAAAAAATGGTGCAGCCACAATAATTTTGAAGGGACAAAACGGTGACCGTGTAAGCGTCTATTTCATGCACACAGTGTGGATAAGCTACAATGGATGAACATGTCAACAATGTGGGCACACTTCACCGTGACCAAAAATTATGCTAAATAAGCAATATTCTAATTTTTTCAGCTGAAATATTGTTTCCAAAGAGCTTTACTACAACTGGTTTATTTTATCATGTGATAACACGATATCCTGAGTAGAATATCGTGTTCAAATACCCAAATTGAATTACTTAACCTTTTTTAGTTGTCAGCTAAATGAAAACTTTAATTTTGGTTTTGGTAAAAATATTTTTTTTGATGCATCACTATTGAATAATTGACAGATTTGTTTTCTCACACATTTTCCACCATGGTCAAAGGACTAATGAATAATGACTGATGAATAATACGTTTTGTTTGTGGAGATGGAGGCTCTGCTCGCAAAACATCAGAGATGGAGAGATCATCCACACCACAGGGTGAGAGATCGCCTACGCCCCAATTCCAGAAAAGCACGGGGAAGAACAGGAAAGGGTGAGGGGCATCATTTACAGTCCATTGAACTTGACTTTACTATGCTTGGAATCACTGACTGTGATATAGTTCCTGCAGTCAATAGTAATTATGCTGTCCAGCGTATGCTTTTTTCTTTCTTATGCATGGAAAAACGAGATGACCTACTACATTTGCTAAAATGTAACACTGTAAACACTGTATCTGATAATGCAATGCTCGACTATTAGCAATGTGACAAATAAACCAGGAGTAATAACAACAATGATTTTGAACATTAATTAAACATGCATTGTAATGAGGTCATGTGACAACAATGTTGCATACCGCTGGTAATACTGATGATTGCATTATGCATACTGTTTCACACATTATTTTTTTAAGCAGTATATACTTAAGTGAAGTAAGCTAGTATTTAACTCTGCTCAAGCCTGTGTCTTCTCATTAAGACTGTTTGTGTCTCACTCTCATTAAGTGTCTGTGTTTTAGGAAGAGGGCGGTTGCATTGGAACCATCGGGGTTACCAACAGTACCCAATAACATGAGAGCACAAATGGTCAAAACACCGACCCAGACAGAGGCAAGAAACAGGGTAACACACGACAACACAACTGCATTCCTATATACAGACTTGCGTGCATGACAAGAAAGCGGTGTTTACTGTCTGTTCGTGCTCGTCTGTTTGTTCAGCCGGATGGGGCAGAGAGCGTGTATAGTATACAAAGCAGTGACAGCGTTCCTGAAAAGATGGCGGATGGGCGGAGACAAACAGATTCCAGCACACCCTCTATCGCAATATCCAGAGCCTCCCTCTCATCAGGTATCACCATGGCAACAACTTGACATTTTTTTTCAACTCAGACTTTTGCTGCCAATGACACTAGTAACAACATTTGCCTGCGAAACTGTCCTTATCAGTTCACTCTAATATTAAAAACTTAAAAGCAAGGATTCAAAAGTCTGAGACCACACTCAAAAAATTTTGTTTCAGAATCTAATTTAAACATGGAAGTGAACAAAGTTACAACATGTAAAAAATAAATATATGTAGAAGAAATGGTAATACTGTCATGTAAACAATAATCAGTTTGTAAATATGTAAAGCTATACTTGCCTCAAAAATAGTCTATCCCCTTTTCTGTTTTTTTTTGTTATACTATGTAAAACATTTTCTTGACAATTCAATGAAAAAGAAAGTAAAATAAATATATGTAGAAATATTTAAGATTCTGCACTATTTCTAGGACACTAAACTAATTTTTTTAGGCCAGTGGTATATGAAATGTATATATATATTGTTTAGCTTTAGCTTATTTAATGGGTTACTTCAGCGATTTAGCATTAAGCTTTGTATCAGTAGAAACCCAGTAGTATATTAAAATTATCGTACTTTTCCCCCTCATGTCCCCCTGAGACGAGAGAATTATGCATTTTATTTCTGGAAAAAAACCTCAGATGACGCAAATATCGTCATTTTGCATCATCTGAGGATTTTTTGGCCAGAGGCTAGAGACTACAGCCATTAGAAGGAGCTAGTTCCGCATCTCACTCACAGAATGTAAATGTGCACGGCTGCTCGGCTCGGCCATTAATAACGGAGCGGTACAGAGCAAAGTGAGTGTTTCAACTTTTTAATGAATTCCTATGCTATGAATGTTAAGCTTCCATAGGCATGATCTGATAACGCGCCATACTGGACACGCGCTGAGAATGAATGCTTACCTCAGCTCTGCTCTTCGCTCTTGTGATGAATGAAATCTGACTCCTGCTGCGTTTGTGTCGTGACTTCGTTCGGCTCACTCACACTTTATTGAAAAGACACGTTCAGTTTTTAATTGTAGTGTCTGTTCTCTAACTGAACAAAATTATTTTACTACTATGAATATCAAAACGACAGTGGGGCGGTGTCATGGTGGGCAAGTGATAACCAGTAGCCTTGGCTTTGGGAGTGGCCTCATAGGGCAGCGAAGCAAGTGCATTCTGGGAGTTGTTGTCTTTCATCCACATGAGACAAAAATAAATGTTCTGTCTTTTCTCAGTCTAGAAGGCACCAAATTCAAAAATAATTTCACATTTCTACTACATAAATGACCCAGTTTAAATACACATTCATCTTCCCAGCGCTGAAGTACCCCTTTAAGCTTTTGTCTTATTTTCAATGATTTTAAGTAATCTTGAGGCACCTTTAGAGGGTTGAGAACCACTGTTTTAGGCCATGTTAACTTTGTTGTACAGACTTTCTTGCTTCCATTAAAGCACAAGATGCTCTTTGGATCGTTCTCAAATCATGCTGGAGAACATGATAATCATCAGAGTTTACACAAACATTCTGAAATTCATGTTAGTGTTTCAGTAAAACAGTAAAAAAAATATGGTAATAATATACTTTGTAATAAAAAAAGAAGTAAAAATTGTATTTAGAAAGATGCTAAATTAAAGTATTTTCACTTGTGTTCTTAGACTCACTCTATATAACATATAAAATAGTCAAAACCTTGTTTAAGAGCAGTATCTCATTTTCTCTGCCTTTACAGATCGCAGTCGCTCTGAGCTAGACCTCAGTAATCCTGGTGAATTCGGTGAAGATCCTGTGCTTGGTCGATGCCGCTCAGTTCCAGGACTGAACGATGGGGTACATTTCAGCCACAGTCTCTTAAAACCACTTCTCACTTGCAATCTTGTTCATAATTTTTTTCTGTGTGCTGGATATGAGATAGATTTCCGGTTAGGGAGTTAAAACGATAAGAGACAGCCTTCTGTAATGTGATTTTTATGATATCATATCACTGAGTGAAGTGATTGCCTAAAGGAAACCAGTGCTGTTTCAATGTGATATTCGTTGAAGGCAGTGTTTGTGCTCCAGGACTCGGATGAGGACATTGATGCGGTGTTATCAGCACACTATAAAACCAACCGGAGCGTCTGCAGTGCGCAATCAATGGTATAATGATTTACACCAACACGCACACACAAACAACATAATCGCAGGTGCTTTGCTGCGATGTGCGTTTGCTGGCTTTGTGCAAATGTCTGAGTGAAACAAAATATATATTTGTTCCTTTTTCTGTGTTTAGCATGTGTGTACTGTATGTTTAGACTTATATTTGTGTGCCTTATATAGCAGGGGAGCCAGAAACCCAATGCTTTTACCCTCTTTTTCTGATATTAAAGGGTTAGTACTCGCAAAAAAAAAAAAAAAATCGGTCATTAATTATTCACCCTCATGTCGTTCCAAACCCGTAAGACCTTCGTTCATCTTCAGAACACAAATTACGATATTTTTGATGAAATCTGAGAGCTTTCTGTCCCCTCATAGACTGCTATTTAATTACTACATTTCTGGGCCGCTTCTGGGTTGTACGTCAGAATGCCGGCTCAGTATTGGCCGACTCCTGCATCAGCACCACATGCATGCGTCGTGGTGCTCACGTGAACGCCGTCAGAGACTGACATGCAAGAGAAGAAATTGTTGAATTAAGTAGTTTTATTTTTGCATAATTTTTTTTTTTGCACAAAAAGTATTCTCTTCGCTTCATAAAATGAAGGTTGAACCACTGAAAGCTCTCGG
The DNA here is from genome assembly GCF_949357685.1 of Gobio gobio. NCBI lineage: Eukaryota > Metazoa > Chordata > Actinopteri > Cypriniformes > Gobionidae > Gobio > Gobio gobio. Next base: position 37,100,770 of record NC_137103.1, on the reverse strand, counting down.
ATTTCATAAAAAATATTGTGATATCTTACGGGTTTGGAACGACATAAGGGTGAGTAATTAATTACAGAATTTTTGGGTGAACTAAACCTTTAAGTATGCCCTACCCTCTAAAACTCGTTCCAGCTTTTCTGCCTTATGAATATTAGCATTTCCTCCTTCTGGCTAAATATCCAGTTACATGAGATCACCTAATTTGTTGACTCACCTGGCAGACCCACGCATGCACTTTTATCTCATATACACACAATTTAGCATATAACACATACAGGTGCAGGTGATGCATTAAGACAGAACAAAGAGAAATAATTCAGGCAAACATGAAGACAGGTGGCCTCTTTCAAAACAGCTGACATAACTCATAGCTCACACACATCTCTAATAGCTAGATGAGTCAGATGTGTTTCCTCTTCATTTAGCACTCTTCACAAGAAAAGAGAAAAAAACTAGCAAAGACAGGCTTTTACTGACAACAAAAGTTATGTTTTTTAGTACGGAATAAAAGTTGTCATTATTTACTCACCCTCACGTCATTCAAAATCTGAATCTACTCTTTGACATACAGTGAAAGTGAATGACAAAAAACTAATGAAATGTACCATTAAAGTGGTCCATTCATGCTCTCTGCCTTAGCTCTTAAATCTTATTAGTCTTCATGTAAATTCATATGCCTTGTCAAGATGGATTGTGGTAGATTTTACACCAAATGTATGGCTTCTAAAAAACTAAGATTATTACGACTATTATGGTGCTTTTTTTGTCATTTTTGGAGCCCAAACGCCCCAGTTCCCATTCACTGTCATTATATGGAAAAGAGTAGCGATGCACTGAATTAATTTTCTTTAGCCCGAAACTAAAACAAAAAATTATGCTTGGGTAATAAAATTTTGGTAATTGGGTAATTGAATTTGGTATGCCGTTTGGGGAACTGTGTTCTGTAGAGTTCTCAGTATTTTCTCAATATTTCAGTCACCCAATTTGGTGACTGACTGAAAAACAGCATTTAATTTGCATTTCTCAATGGTTTCATCCCCTCAAAACTTTTAATGGCAATACCAAAAATTTTGATGGATATTTTTGCTTGCATATGTGAATTACTACAAAATAGCTGTGTGAACGTTCTGCTATCTCTTTTTATGGAAGAAAAGAAAGATGGGCATATGGGTTTGACATCAGGGTTAATAAACATGACAAATGATGTTCCTCCTTGGCTCTAGCAATCTGTGTTCTGTCACATTATATAGGGTTTCTTATTTTACTTCTCTGCTCTCTGTTTTTTTCCTGGCTTGCCTTCATGCTGTCAATCTTCTCTACTTTCTGTCTTTCTCCTGTCCTATTCTAGTCTTCCACACCTACCTTGGAGAGAAAGTGGGGTTTCCTTAATGTACCTGACTCAGATGCGGACACTGTGAGTGTTCAGAGTGTGTTTGAGTACAGATGTGTCTGTCTGTTGCTGTGTTCGCTTCAGTTTCTCTCTCTTGCCTTTCTGTATTACTGAAGACTGAAGAGACATGCATACACTTAAACACAAGCTTGTGAACCATGCACAGTCAAAGACTCTCCCTATATTCTCTCCAGACCAGCATCAACAGTATGATGAGCGTGTACAGTGAGACGGGGGACTATGGCAATGTGAGGGTTTCCGGGGAGATCCTGCTCAACATCTCTTACAGCTATAAAACAGGGGCACTCAACGTGCTCGTCCGCGAGTGCCGCTGCCTAGCAACCGGGGATGAGAGGAGACAGCGCACGGATGCGTAAGGCCACACACACACACACACACACACACACACACACACACACACACACACACACACACACACACACACACACACACACACACACACACACACACACACACACACACACACACACACTCAGACACACAGAGATAGCTATCCCTACACTGCATGTATTTGGGGTGTCCATATATTAACATTAGATTTAGAATTTGTAATTTTTTTACTGTATTTAAAGGGATAGTCCAGTGTAATAATATTAAATGTAAATTCTATAATTATTTATGTTAGTATTGTTTATAAATTGTCATATTTATTAATATTTTGAATATTTCAGTCTATTTTTTTGTTTTTCATCAAATAATTATTTTTCTTCAACTTTTATTTTAATTAACGCAAACAATTCTTAATAGTTGATGATTTTCAGTAATTTAATTACTTTGTAGTCTATTGCATGGCTTTAGAAAATGTGTATGGAAGTAAGAACTACTTGTTCCCTTTCGTTCAGTCACTACGACGTACGTTAGTGACTAACGAATGGGGGTTTCGCTTAAAAGCCTATTACCTTCGAGAATATAACAGCGCCCAATGGTGTGCCAATGCCATGGGCATGCGGAATTTGCATGCGTAACTCCGCTCCACCTCGTGGGTATATAAGGAAGTACGCTGGCAACATCGCATTATGTTTCTGCTTTGGAGCCAAGAGTATCTCTTCACTCCTTTAAGCCTGCTAACTGAGTCTTTGTCAGCCTTCGAGACGATCAACTTTCCAGAGGCATTGGTGTCTACGGCCTGTTCCAGTGATCGCATACTGCCTGCCTGCTGATCTGCGCAGTGGTCCGCTAGACAGCTGGTGTGTGGTCCCTGGGCGCTTCGGCGTTCTCTGCGAGGCTTTCCTCTCATAAAAGAGCTTACACGTGGCACGTCCTTTTCAGGATGTCTCGCCTGTGTACTTCTGGGTGTGGCCGGTCGTTGTCATCTTCCGATGGGCACAATCTCTGCTTGGTATGCTTGGGCGTTCAGCATGCTCAAGCAGCGTTTGTGGATGAGTCATGTTCCCACTGCGGAAACATGACCATCGCGGTGCTGCGGTCAAGACTCCATGATCTTCGTAATGAAGTGAGAGTCCCCTCTACCACACCCCGATCTACCGTTCCCCTGAGGAGCGGTACTTCTGCTGGTGGTCAGGGTGACCTGAGGGTGACGGTGTGGAACAAAGCCCCGACGCTCATGCCTCGGGCCACACCCCCTTCTAGCGCTCCGCAACCCGCGAGTGTCCAGGCGGAGATCGCGGGGCCTGCTCCGGCCCCCCCCGCGTATCTCGTTTGCCGCTCCCGAGGATGATGCGATGTCGGTCACCGCATCACAAGGTGGGCTCGAGTCCTCTGAGGATGATGACTCGGCTGTGCTGCCGCCTTCGGGCGCACCAGCATTGCCCGAGTCGGACCCAGAGCTGACAGCCATGCTGTCTCGGGCAGCCGCGGCTCGATGATTGGTTTTTGGGAGCCCGCGCTGACACCCGGCAGTCCCCGCCTCCAAAACCTTTCTTTCCCGAGCTGCATGAGGAGGTCGCGTGGTCCTGGAAGTCCCCGTTGTCTTCCGGTGACCGTTCGGCGACCTCCTCCGCCTTCTCCACCCTTGATGGGGCCGCGGCCAACGGGTACACTGGGGTCCCCCCAGTTGAACAATCTGTAGCGATGCAGCTGTGTCCGCAGAGCGCTTCAACTTGGCGTGGCGATCCTAAGCACCCCTCCAAAGCCTGTCGATTCACATCAACCTTGGTGGCGAAATCGCACAGAGCTGCGGGGCAGGCTGCCACCTCTTTGCATGCCATGGCGATCCTCCAGGTCTACCAGGCCAGGATCCTCAGGGACATGCACGAGGGTGGAGTTGATCCGGGGCTCGTGGACGAGCTGCGTGCCGCCACCGACCTCGCCCTCCGGGCGACGAAGGTGACCGCACGCTCCCTGGGTCAAGTGATGTCCACAAATGTGGTCCAGGAGCGACATTTGTGGCTAAACCTGGCCGATATGCGGGACAGCGAGCGGACACGGTTCCTCGACACCCCATATCCCAGGCTGGCCTCTTCGGCGGCGCGGTTGAAAACTTCGCCCAACGGTTTTCAACCGCCCAGAAACAGACTGAGGCAATCAAACATATACTGCCCCGGCGGCCAGCTGCTGCCTCCACTCAGCCGCCGGCACAGTCGCCTCAGCCTGCTCGCCGCCGAGAACGCTCTCCTAAGGCTCCCGCCTCTCCTGCCCGGTCCCAGCAGCAGCCTTCACCTGGGCCGGGTCGTGGAGGTCGCCGTAGGAAGGCGTCCCAGTCCGCTCAGCCCGCCCCGCGCCCCACTAAATGCCAGGCCAAGCGGCGCTCCTGAGACGGACGGCTCAGGGATGGGAAATTCTTTCGAGGAGATGGTAGCAGGACCACTCCTTCCCCCGGTGGAGGGCCGGGGGAGAATCCTTTGTTCAGCTGCTGGCCCCCGGGTCAGCAGCACCCTAATTTGGTCAAAGAAAGAATTAACACTCCCATCCCTGAGCCAGCAGAGATCGGTGATGACAGTGCGCGCCACCCACGGGTCCCGCCACTCGCATCCCTCTCTGTCGCCAGCCCCCTGGCAGAGCAGACCCCAGTGGAACGTGCGTCCTTCCCTGGTCTCCTCTGTCAGGATGCAGCCGTTAACCGTGCCCCCACACCGGGACGCCCAACAGCCTCCCATGTCCAGGCCGATAACGCTGCATCGCTGCCCCACACCGGGTACGTCTGTGGTCCGAATGACCCCTTTGGTGCAGTTTCTGGAAGCCTGGCTTCAGCGGGCTGTCCCGCTGGGCCGCGAAGACCGTCAGGCGCGGCTACGCGATTCAGTTTGCGCAGGCTCCTCCCTGCTTCCGGGGAGTCCGCTTTACTATGGTCGGGGCCAATGCCCCTGTCATGCGAGCGGAGGTTGCCACCCTACTGGGGAAGGGTGCGATCGAGCCTGTCCCTCCAGCCGAGATGAAGTCCGGGTTCTACAGCTCCTACTTCATTGTACCCAAAAAGACCGTTGGGTTACGACCGATCCTGGACCTGCGCATCTTGAACCGTTACCTTCACAGGCTTCCGTTCAAGATGTTGACAGCGAAACGCCTTTTCGAATGCATTCGTCCGGACGATTGGTTTTCAGCGATCGACCTGAAGGACGCCTACTTTCATGTCTCCATCCTACCTCGACACAGACCGTTCCTACGGTTTGCTTTCGAGGGGCAGGCATATCAGTACGCGGTCCTCCCATTCGGGCTATCTCTGTCCCCTCGCGTCTTTACGAAGATTGTCAAGGCAGCCCTTGCACCTCTCCGGCAGCACGGGTTTCGCATCCTGAACTACCTCGACGACTGGCTCATAATGAGTCACTCTCGAGTGCAGGTTTGCGAACACGGAGATCTAGTGCTCCATCACTTAGCCCGTCTGGGCCTTCGGGTCAACTGGGAGAAGAGCAAACTTTGCCCCGTGCAGAGGATCTCTTTTCTCGGTATGGATATCGACTCGGTCGTCATGTGCGCGCAGCTTACGAGCGAGCGCGCGCAGTCTCTGCTGACTTGCCTCCGTCAAATCGAGAGTAAGAGTGCGGTTCCACTGAAACACTTTCAGAGGCTCCTGGGGCATATGGCATCTGCAGCCGCGGTAACGCTGCTCGGATTGCTACATATGAAACCGCTTCAGCACTGGCTACGCGATCGAGTCCCGAGATGGGCATGGCGGTCTGGCACGCTCCGGGTCCCAGTGACTAGGGCCTGCTTACAGACTCTCTCCCCGTGGTCGAACCTCAGTTTTCTACGGACCGGAGTGTCCTTAGAACGAGTTTCCAGGCATATTGTTGTGTCAACAGATGCCTCATCCACGGGTTGGGGTGCCATGTGCAATGGGCAAGCAGCCGCGGGCTCCTGGACAGGACCCCAGCTCCTTCTGCATGTCAATTGCCTCGAGTTGCTGGCGGTATGGTTCGCCCTGCACCGCTTCCGAGCGTTGCTGAGGGGTCAACACGTACTAGTCCGGACAGACAACACGGCCACTGTGGCGTACATTAACCGACAGGGTGGTCTACGCTCCTGCCGTATGTCTCAACTCACCCGCCATCTCGTTCTATGGAGTCAGAAGCACCTGAGGTCCCTTCGTGCTGTCCACATCCCGGGAGACCTGAACCGTGCAGCCGACGAGCTCTCACGGTTTCAGCCACTTCCTGGAGAATGGAGACCCCATCCCCAGACGGTCCAGCTGATTTGGGAACAGTTCGGCAACGCACAGGTAGATCTGTTTGCCTCCCAGGACTCTTCCCATTGCTCCCTGTATTATTCCCTGACCGAGGGCACCCTCGGCACGGATGCACTGGCGCACAGCTGGCCGTCAGGGCTACGCAAGTATGCGTTTCCCCCAGTGAGCCTTCTTGCACGGGTACTGTGCAAGATCAGGGAGGACAAGGAGCAGGTCATGTTGGTCGCCCCGTACTGGCACGGCCAGACCTGGTTCCCAGAACTTTTACTCCTTGCGACAGCCCCTCCCTGGCCTATTCCTCTGAGACCTCCTCACTCAGAGACGGGGCAGCCTTTGGCATCCGCGTCCCGACCTGTGGAACCTCCACGTGTGGCTCCTAGACGGGACGCGGCAGGTTTGAGTGGCCTGCCACCTACGGTGGTCGCCACCATCACTTCCGCTAGGGCAGGGTCCACTCGGCTCTGCATTTGCATTGGCCTCCGTTAAGGGCATTTTCAGTTGACGAAGCGTGCCTGGAATTCGGGCCGGCTAACTCTCACGTGATCCTGAGACCCCAGCCTGGATATGTGCCCAAGGTTCCTACCACCCCATTTAGAGATCAGGTGGTGAACCTGCAAGCACTGCCTTTGGAGGAGGCAGACCCAGCCTTGGCATTGCTCTGTCCAGTACGCACTCTCCGCGCTTATGTAGACATGACGCAGTGTTTCAGGACCTCAGACCAGCTCTTTGTCTGTTATGGTGGAGAGCAGAAGGGAAGAGCTCTCTCAAAGCAGAGGTTGTCTCACTGGATAGTGGACACCATTGTTTTGGCTTACCAGCAGCAAGGTCGACCATGTCCCCTTGGGGTTCGGGCTCACTCCACCCGGAGTGTGGCCTCCTCTTGGGCTCTAGCGCATGGCGCCTCGCTAACAGACATCTGCAGAGCTGCAGGCTGGGCAACACCTAACACATTCGCCAGATTCTACAATCTCCGAGTGGAGCCAGTGTCCGACTATGTACTCGCCTCTACTAGTGGCCGGTAATGGACCAGGCTCAGGTGTCTTCGCTTGCCCGCCATTCCACTCCACGGACTGGATACGTGCAATATTCTCCTCAGGTGAGCTCCCCGTGAGCCCCCCGTTCCTCCAGCACTGTCGATGCCGACATCAGTTCAGTCTGCCCCTTCGAGCCCAGACCCTCATGTCCGGCCAGGTGCCCCGTGTGCATGGTTCCCCTCTGGCGACCCCCACACGAGTATTTCCACCGTAAGCCTCCTCAGTGAGCAGGTGTCTTTCCCTTGGCAAGCCCCTGCCACCCCTAGGGTTAAAAATCCACCTTCAGCTGGTTCCCTAGAGTTCTTCCATATGCAGCCCTTAGCGGGTCATATGTGTACTCTCTAAGTCCTCCCTACGGGTAGGCATCTTGGCATTTCCTCACTGGAATATGCATCCCAGTGTACCTTGGTATTCCTGTAATAAGTGGGAGTCATTCGGCCATATACGGCAGAGATCTCACACTTACGCAGGGCACTGGAAGACAGCTGAGTGGCGCTGTTATATTGGAACCCCCATTGATTAGTCACTAACGTACGTCGTAGTGACTGAACGAAAGGGAACGTCTCGGTTACGTATGTAACCCTCGTTCCCTGAGGAGGGAACGGAGACGTACGTTCCTTGATCTTGGCTCCGCATCTTGCGGAGATCTTGGCTCCGAAGCGGATACATAATGCGATGTTGCCAGCGTACTTCCTTATATACCCACGAGGTGAGGCGGAGTTACGCATGCAAATCCCGCATGCCCATGGCATTGGCACGCCATTGGGCGCTGTTATATTCTCGAAGGTAATAGGCTTCTAAGTGAAACCCCCATTCGTTAGTCACTAACATATGTCTCCGTTCCCTCCTCAGGGAACGAGGGTTACATACGTAACCGAGACGTTTCATTTTTGGAGCTTTGGTGACCTTTTCATTTAATGCAGTCATTTTTCAAATTTTGATTCAGCTGAAATTTTCTTGAAAATTCCTAGAAATGTTCTAAAATATTTGCTGAAATATTAATCATTTACCAACGATGTGATCAATGTCCAACACCATTGAAGGTGTTGAATGGTACAGAAATCATCTAAATAAATTTCAGAACCCAACACTTAATAATAATTATTAATAATGAACCAAGTTAATTAACTCAATAACTTAGCTTAATCACAAATCATTGACGTTTAAATATTGAACCTGTTGGCAGCTCTACTATTATTTTATCAGTTGTCTAAAGTTGTTTATTTGTTGTCTAAGTATCATTTTAATACTTATGTGTCAGAGGCTGATATTGTACAGAAGCAAAAGATTTGGTATTATGTATGTGTGTTTGCAGCTATGTTAAAACATATCTCCTGCCAGACAAGTCCCGTCAAAGCAAGCGGAAAACCAGCATCAAAAGCAACACCAATAACCCAGTGTTCAATGAAAACCTGAGGGTAAGAGAAGGTTCAGGCCTGCCTTTCAGGGTTTTTGTATTGAGATTGATGAGATATCGCAAATGAGATATTGATTTAAAGGCTCTTATCTGTTTCTGTCCCTTTGAATAGTATGTAGTCAGTCACTCTCAGCTGGAGACGCGCACACTGCAGGTTTCTGTGTGGCATCATGATCGTTTTGGACACAACAACTTCCTGGGGGAGACAGAGCTGACCTTTGACTCCTGGGAGTTTGACACGCAGATAGAGGAGTGGTTCTCTCTACAGCCTAGGGTGAGCTGAATACACACACACACACACACACACACACAAAAAGAAACAGCGAGAGAGAAAAAAAAGAAATGTGTTGACATGGATAAATGTGATACTGAAATGTGTGTGTCTGTGTCAGAATGAGTTTTATGTGGACTCAGTGATGCACTATAAAGGGGAACTTACAGTGGTTCTGAAGTACATTCCTGCAGAGAAAAATGTCTCCCTGCCTCTGGACCAAGTGCAAGGTATGATTTAGAAATTATATAATTTCTTCACCTTTTCATTGTTGTTAAAACATATGACCTACAGTAGTGGCCAAAATTAGGGAATAATTGTTTTTTAATTACCCTAAAGTTCGATTAAACCATCAAATAATTTGAAAAATATTATATAATATTTTAAATATGAGGGAGGAACAAAACACTAAACTTGGTTAAGGTATTTATCTGACTAAATTATTTGGCTAAAAAAAAGGCAAACTACAGCTAGAGGTTGTGGAAATTGCAGTAAATAACAACCGACAATTTCTCACGTTGAGTACACGAGTGCGTCTCGTTTATTACATGAAGCAGAAAACTCAGAATCAAAATGGTGCTGACAAGCGTCCCACATCAACACGCGTTAAGCACATTTAAAGGGACCGCGGTCCCTGAACAGTCATGAACAAACACACTAACAAAGTGCTGCATTTATACAGCAGTGTATAGAACAGTGTATAGAACTACGTTTATCCTCAAAGGTGAATTATGTATGCCACATTCACTACATACGTCCCCCCAGAATTCACCATATCAGGAGAAGAACCAAACAGTCAACGGGGAGGTGGGCGTATCAACCGGCCACAACGGCTGCGCTGTATCGGGGGTCGGGGAGACCCCTCTGCAGCCGGTGTCTTGTCATGACACAAGTGTGGGGCATGGAGTGTGGGAGGCTTGGGAGGGAAAGGAGCAAGGGGTGGGGGCAGAGCAGGAGGCCGTCCGCGTCGAGGGGGCTGGGCCATATCAATGGGCCTCGCCACGTCCAAGTGAGCCGGTTTGAGGCAGTCGATGGAGAGTCGCTCCGGTTTGCCGCCCCTGTCCACCACAAAATGTTTGCCCCCCGTCTCCAGAACCCGGAACGGGCCCTCGTAGGGCGGGCGTAGCGGTCCCCTGTGGGCATCATGGCGAATGAAAACATAGTCAGCCGTCTGAAGTCCAGCGGGGATGTGTGACCGAGGGAGGCCGTGCCGGGAAGTAGGGACAGGTGCGAAAAGCCTTGCATTGTCCAGTAAAGTAGACCGCTGGAGAGTAGCAGACCAAGGAACCGTGGTGCTAGGCACAAAATTCCCTGGTACACGCAGCGGCTGTCCATAAACAAGCTCTGCGGATGAGGACTGAAGGTCCTCCTTTGGTGCAGTCCTGATGCCCAGCATCACCCACGGGAGCTTGTCGACCCAGTTGCTGTCTTTGAGGCTGGCACGCAGGGCAGCCTTCATCGACCTATGAAAACGTTCACAGAGTCCGTTAGCCTGCGGTTGATATGCGGTCGTGCGGTGGAGTTTCACTCCGAGGCTCTGTGCGACAGCATCCCACAGCTCAGACGTAAACTGTGCGCCTCGGTCAGAGGATATGTCTGAAGGAGTGCCAAAACGGGCAACCTAGGTGGCAATAAATGCCCGTGTCATCTCGACAGACGCCACTGACGTCAGTGGCACAGCCTCAGGCCAGCGGGTGGTCCTGTCAACCATGGTTAACAGATGTGAAACCGTGAGATGACGGCAGAGGACCGACCAGGTCCACGTTTACATGGTCAAAACGTCTCTCTGGTACTGAGAACGACTCTAACGGGGCTTTAGTGTGGCGGTGTACTTTGGCCCATTGGCACTCAACACAAGTGTTAGCCCAGTCCCTAACGTCCTTCTTGAGGCCATGCCAAACAAACTTTGCTGCAACCTGTCTCTGTGAGGCTTTCGAACCTGGGTGGGAGAGACCATGGATGGCATCTAAAACTTGTCGTCTCCATCCCGAGGGTACGACCGGCCGTGGACTACCTGTGGAGACGTCACACAGGAGTGTGGTGCCGGCCTCACCAAAAACCACGTCCTCGATTTGCAGCCCTGTAGTCGAGGTCCTCAGGAGTTGCACTCCCGGGTCTGTGGTCTGAGTCGCTGCCATGCTGTTGTAATCCAAACCAAGGTGGACGGCCCCTGCCACAGCCCGTGATAGGCAGTCCGCCACGCGGTTGTTCTTACCAGCAATGTGCTGCAAGTCCGTGGTGAACTCTGAAATGTAGGACAGATGACGTTGCTGGTGGGTGAACCACGGCTCAGCTACCTTGGCCATGGCAAAAGTCAGCGGCTTGTGGTCCACAAAAGCAGTGAAATGCCGGCCTTCCAGAAGGGAACGAAAATGTCTGATGGCGAGGTAGAGACCCAGAAGCTCCCAGTCGAAAGTGCTGTACTTCCGCTCACAGGGGCGCAGCTGACGGCTTAAGAAAGCCAGCGGTTGCCAGGCCCCGCTTACCCACTGCTCATAGACCGCACAAACAGCGTAATCCGAGGCATCAGAGGTGATGGCGATGGGGACTGTAGGAGAAGGGTGCGCCAGCATGGTGGCGTTCGCTAGGGCTGCCTTAGTGGCAGCAAAAGCCCTGTCTCTGCTCTCAGTCCAGTCCACAGCGTGCTTGGGTTTACCTTTCAAGGCCTCGTGCAAGGGCCGCATGAGCTGAGCGGCTCTAGGGATGAAGCGGTGGTAAAAAATTAACCATGCCGAGGAACTCCTGCAGGGATTTGACGGTGAGCGGGCGTGGGAACTGCGTGACCACCTCCACCTTTGATGGGAGAGGGACTGCACCGTCCTTAGTGACTCTGTGTCCTAGGAAGTCAATGGTGGAGAGACCGAACTGGCACTTAGCGGGGTTGACAATTAAACCATTCTGGCTAAGCCGCTCAAAAAGGGTTCGGAGGTGCGCCAGGTGCTGAGACTTGGATGTGCTTGCTACTAAGATGTCATCCAATTACACAAAAAGGAATGGCAGGTCCCGCAACACAGAGTCCATGAGGCGTTGAAAAGATTGGGCGGCGTTTTTAAGGCCAAAAGGCATGCGCAGGAACTCAAATAGACCAAACGGTGTGATCACTGCCGTTTGGGGAATGTCCAGTGGTCGTACCGGCACCTGATGATATCCCTGGACAAGGTCAACTTTGGAAAAAATCACCTTGTGCACACAAAAAATCTGCGCCGAGGAGGGGGACGGCAACCTTTGCAGTAACAAAGTCCCAGCCGAACTGCTGTCCTCCGAAACATAATTCGACGTACCTCGTTCCATATGTGCGGATGGGGCTACCATTGGCAGCTTTCATAGGAGGGCCGTGGCTGTCGGTCACCATGTCCAAACGGGATGCAGGCAGGACGCTCCTCTGTGCTCCCGTGTCGCACAGAAAACGCCGTCCAGAGATGCTGTCGCGGCTGAAGAGCAGCCTGCCTATGCGGCCGACCCACCGAAACTGCATGGTGGGCGACATTTGGTTGCTTTGCATGGTAGAAACACAAGCCTGAAGGTTGTTGGGGGCCAGAAAACTGCTGCCGACGAGAAGTGGCTGCTGCGATGAGTGTGGAGTCGTCCTGTGTCACCGAAGCAATGTGTGCGGGAAAAAGCGTGGGCGTACAATGTCCCTGACTCACCAGGAAAAATGTATCAGCCTCTTCAGCCAGTCTCCGACAATCAGTGATTGTGGTGTTAGCTACTGCAGCTCTCAATTGGGAAGGCAGCTGATGCAGAAAAAGCTGAGTGAAAAGAAAATCAGGTCTGTGTTCACCTAAAAGATCCAGAATACGGTCCATGAGCTCGGACGGTTTGCTGTCACCCAGTCCTTGAAGGGAGAAAAGCCTGCTGGCTCTCTCAGCGTCCAACAGTTCAAACGTTTTCAACAGGTGGGTTTTGAGTGCTGTATACTTCTCAGTTGCCGGAGTATTTGTAAGAAGGCTCACCACTCTGGATGCCGTTGAATTTCCGAGAGCCGACACAACGTAATAGTATTTCGTTGTATCCGCGGTGATCTCGCGCAACGCAAACTGCGCTTCAGTCTGGGCGAACCATGCCGATGCCGACGATTCCCAGAATTCGGGGAGTTTGAGAGTGACGGCATTCGCATTCATGGTCGTGTCGTGTCTCTGAATACGTCAGCAGACTAATGTCGGGGTCACCAGTGTGGAAATTGCAGTAAATAACAACAGACAATTTCTCACGTTGAGTACACGAGTGCGTGTCTCGTTTATTACATGAAGCAGAAAACTCAGAATCAAAATGGTGCTGACAAGCGTCCCACATCAACACGCGTTAAGCACATTTAAAGGGACCGCGGTGAACAGTCATGAACAAACACGCTAACAAAGTGCTGCATTTATACAGCAGTGTATAGAACAGTGTATAGAACTACGTTTATCCTCAAAGGTGAATTATGTATGCCACATTCACTACAAGGTTTTATTTCACTGTGCAAAATAAAATGCATAGAAAAACAAAAAGCTCACATGAAAGACCATACATTGACTTCATCAAAATCAGTTATTAATATTTTGTTGGATCTCACTGGTTTTTGCATGTGTTCATAATTTCTTTGTATGACAGCCTGGACAAAAATTACAGTATGTCCGCACAATTTGGCATGTTTCATTGCGTAACCACAAATAAAGTAACACAAATAAAGCACAACTATGTGATAAAGTGTGAATGTGTCAACTTTCCTGAACATCACTTAAGATTTAATATTAATGTGGCAATAATGTTCATGGATTGGTCTTGAGTTATCATGTTGCCCCGAAGCTATAAACAACCTACAGTTAAGTTACAATAAAATATATTACTAAGTGGAAGAATTATTTATTGTGATTATTCATAGTATTATATTTAAATTTTTATTGAAAATGTGTGTCTTATATCATATTGCTTTGCTCCCTGTAAAACAGTCTTGTCATACCTTAAATACTATTAAAAAAAGTTGATATTTGTCAACAAAAAATAAAAAATACAAAACAAATCTTGGTGCTTTTCATGCTAGGTTAATTTAATCTTAGACAAGTTATTGCAAGATATCTAATAGTTTTCACAGCAAAAAAATGTAAATGCTCTAATGCGGGTGTTTTGAATAATTGAAAAATTTGCAATGGCAGTAAAAACAAAGTGATACTTTTTAAAGAGTACACCCAAAAATGAAAATTCTGTCATCTCTTACTTACTCTCAAGTTTTTCCAAACCTGCATGTGTTTATTTCTTCTGCTGAAAAAAAAGAAGATATTTTAATGAATGTGGGTTATCAAACAGTTGATGGACCCCATTAACCTCCATAGTATTTTCTTTCCATACTATGGAAGTCAATGGAGCCCATCGAATGTACAGGTTTGGAACAACTTGAGTAAATGATGACAGAATTTTCATTTTTTGGTGAACTATCTCCTTAAATATTAAACTAAAATGGCCAGTAGGAGTTGGTAAGTCGATGTCTTAATGAGTGAGCCATCGAGTCATTCATTCATTTATTCATTCAGTTAAGAAGCAAGTGGCTGTATTTATGAATGGGTCATTGAATCATGATTGAATTGTGATGAATTGTGTTGACTCTCACAATTCATTCAAAGCAGATCTGCTGTGGCTTTTGTTGAAACTATTATTTTGTTGCAAAATAGAGCAAACTGATAATACTGTTTAAAATACACATCACTTAATATTACCATTTTGTTTGTTGAACTGGAAAAACTGCATTCTTGCTCATATGATATTGATAATTATATTATTTATTTACCTTTAAAAACAAGAACTTAAACTCTCTTCGATACAAGAACGTACCCTGTGTGAGTCTTAAAATTAATCTCTATGCACTCTCTGTGTCTATATTTGTTCTTCATGCTAGTAAGTACTAAATTCATACTTTTACAAAGGTACATTGCCGAGAATGACAGTAATGTAGCGTGATTAGGCACAACCTATCATGTACAGTGCTTGTGTGGATTCAGTCAGTTTTGACCGCAAACAATGAGGTAATTTGATTGGATGTCATGTATTTGACTGTTTACGGCATTTTGCCTGTTAGAAATACATGCTTGGTTAAGGTGGGGTAAGATTAAATTAATGGTAAAATCCCCTTTGTCACCTACACCCTATATGTTTAACGTGCCATCAACAAAGCTTGTATTTGAGCTACCAGGAAGCTCTCCGTTATTTATTACTGGAGTGTTTAATCACGCTTTATGTTTCTCAGTGAAAAGGCGATTTCTGAAGGGAAAAAAGAAGACCATCACGCTTCCTAAAGGAGGAATGGTGGAGCTGCTGGTTAAAGAGGCAAAAAACCTGACGGCTGTCAAAGGAGGGTCCTCTGACCCATTCGTCAAAGGGTGAGCTGACTTCCTCTGATTTATTTCAAATACACTTCGCAAACTCACACTCCTGGTTCTCTGCTTGTGTATCAGATACCTACTGCCTGATGACAAGAAAAGCACAAAGCACAAGACCGAGGTGGTGAAGCGTACTGTAAACCCACGTTGGAATCACACCTTTACATACTGCGGCCTGCAGCACGGCGATCTTGACAGCGTGTGTCTGGAGCTGACAGTGTGGGACAGAGAACCGCTTGCCAGCAACGTCTTCCTAGGTGGTGTGCGGCTCGGGGCAGGGACAGGTCAGTCTTTCTTTAGCTTATCCTTTCTCAGTTCAATCTGTATTTTTGTATCAGAAAACCACAGTATGCATTTCAAGATTTGCGTACATGCTAAATTCAGCATTTTATGCAAACAATGGGTATATTATAGTATTTCGAATTATTAATATTTTGAATTGGCCTTTATTTATATGTTAAATTTTCATTCTAATAAACATTTAGTCATTTAGCTTTCATTTATTTTTTATTTCAGTTTAAGTACTTCAACTTGTACCAAGTTTTTCATCTAATATCTACAGTATATTTCACTTGTATTTTGGCTTTATTCAATTGCTGAAAACCTTTTTTAATTGTTTAAGTTTTAGTTAACAATACAAACACTGGCAAAGTCAGTCACAAAATACTCTCAGGAATAAGAGCCGAACTGTTCAAAGCACAACCTGAAACATGATTTTTCATTCACTAACATCCTATCCCCGCTGGAGTCTGATAATTGTATTTTTCAAATTATATTTCCCACATTAGTAGGACAGATTTGATATAGTGCTTTACTGTGCAATGTTCTCTTACTCGAATTAAGATAATCGTTCAGTCCCAAATGTTCTTGAATGTAATGTTCTTTCCAAACGTCTCTTAAATCAATCATCAATGATGCATGAGGCAATTCTTTGTGCAACACATTTTGTATTAATGCTGAACTAATTTACTGTTACAAATGTTTTATTCATATCTTCACTCACTCATGATCATTATTTGATTCTCATTGATGACTGTGTAAAAGGGGCCTTTTACAGTATTTATAATGAGAAATATTACGCAGTTTCTTGCACCAAAATCAGTTTACATTACTAATTTCCACCCTCTCTAGCCCTTTAAAGAAATGTCCTACTGTACCTGAAAGACTTCTAAATAAATTACCACTATTCGGATTGGCTAGCCTCTTCACATGTAAAACACCCCTACTAAATTGCTGACAAAGTAAATGCGGACAGTGATATGTTTATGCGCTGATAGTTCAAACATAACCATGACGTTCTGTATTTGCAGCTTAACTATATACACACACTTATATTCAAAGGTTACTTTTACTATCAAGGACGTGCAAAAGTGACAGAAATTTGGGAGCAATGTAAAAGTCTTTACTATTGTTATTCTTTTGAAATCCTGAAAAATGTATCATGGTTTCCACGAAAATATTAAAGCAACACAACTGTTTTCAACTTTGATAATAATAATAAATGTTTCTTGAGCAGCAAATCAGCATATTAGAATGATTTCTGAAGACTGGCTTAATGATGCTGAAAATTCAGCTTTGTCATCACAGGAATACATTTCATTTTAAAATATATTGCAATATACAAAATATTTCACAACATTACTGTCTTCTACTGTATTTTTGTTCAAATAAATGCAGGCTTGGTGAGCATAAGAGACTCATTTTCAAAATTACCGTATTTTGTTTAGTAAAATGTTTCAAAATAGCCTAATGACAATCCATTGTTGCAATTTTTTTATTATTTCCCTGTGATATACTAAACGGGCTCGACATTAGTGTTTAAAAAAATGTTGACCACTAACAGCCAAAAAATTGTCTCCTAGCTAGCTAAAATAATTGAATTTCTTTAAACAACCTTTGTAATTGAAATTACCTTTGCCAGCGATATCTTCGCTTTGCTGTTCAACTCTCAGTTTTAATCTTACATACAGAGCAATTAAATGACCTGTTTGTGTCCTGCAGGTCTGAGTTATGGGAAAGAAGTAGATTGGAACGATTCCTACGGCGAGGAGCAGCGGCTATGGCAACGCATGATTGACAACCCTGAAGTCCCACAAGAGTGCACACTGATGCTGCGGTCCAGCATGGCCAAGAGGAAGACATAGAGAGAAAGAGGGAGAGTTTCCCTGGCAATACGCATCAAAACGGATCACCTCTAGACACTTTAAAGTGCTCTTTATGTTCTTTGGCAGTGCTCACACTACCCAGATTCACATTCCAATGTACATATGCTCTCTAAATTCAGCTCTCAACATATCTGTGGCATACATGCATATGGACCTCTAAGGTCCCATTTACACCAGGTATTAAGATGAAACCCAATCCCATGTGGTCACAAATTGAGAAGCAAAGGCAGGAACTACATATCACTTATATCAGTGTGGTATTCATGTTGATAAAGCACAAGGGAAGAGCGAAAAAATAGTACAGTCTCTCTCAAAACATATTTTAAATTTTAACCCAAGCATTTTAAAAATGTACATTTGAAATTTAAAAGTAAAGTTTCAAGCAGCATTCACAATTATTATAGTAGATAATTAATGCAGTAGATGATCGGCAAGTATTGGTGGTCTTTCACTGACCTGACTTTATTTAGCACTGACCGTTTGTGATTTTATATTAGGTAACATTTTATATTAGTGTCTTGTTACATGTACTTACTGTAGTAATAACAGTAAATTATGCATAATTACGGGCAAGTAACCTAAACCCTAACCCTATAGTAAGTATGTGTTAATATTGCTCAGCATTGTAACAAGGACACCTTGTAACCTTCTATTTTAAAACATTCACACACATTGGTCATAACTGTGAATAGCACGTGAGTACTATTTAAAAAGAGCATAGTGAACATTATCAACAATCAAAGGTCAAAATTGTCCTGAAAGAACAAAGCACAAAGCACTTCCTCCGCACACACACACACACAAGGAAAAAAAAATCCAATTTGCACAAATACCACCTGCACACATGGCAGACTAATTGAGAACAATGAACATTGGATGTTATCAATCATTTCTATGAGCACATTTAGACATGCACAAAGGATATTACGATAATCATGTCAGATCTGTCCAGACTATATTACACGTAAATTTGGCTTAAGAGAGACCGATGCTGACAGTTAAATTCCATAGCTAGTTTTACCACGGTTAGAATGTGAAAAAAGATGTGTGGCATAAAAAAGAATATCTGGGAACTAGATTTGCAGTTCCTCTGAGAAATTCCAATGTTTTTGGTACAAACCCAAATATAAAGTAGATAAAGTAGATTACATTTCTATTTAAGATATCATTAAGCCTGTTTTTTAAAGATTAGTCACAATTCAGCATGCAGATATTACAATGACATCATTGTTGTCAGGTAGATTCCCCCCTCTGCCACTGTCCTATCACATAGAAAGCCTCACCCTATAAGGAGAAAGTAGTTTAGCGTAGAAGAAATTACACACTGCACAAATGCATGATGTTTCCATAGCTAAAAATATAAAGAAAAATAAAATTATATATAAAAATAAGTGGTTTGAGGTTCTATTTGGATATTTAAAAAAAAAAAAAAACATACATATGCACACATTTTGTATAAGCACAATGTCTACACCCCCTATTTTGAGGCTAGTTTAATGGTAAATTCATGTCACTGTGAGGTCTCCATGAATAATGTGTACACCCCCTTTTATACCTAATACTCATGTTAGCATCAGTCACGTGAATAGACCTTATATCACACCGTATAATAAATTGAGAGATTTTGTGGCATGTATAAGGCTTTATCAATGTCAATGTTTGACATCCAAGTGTTCCCATGTCTGATATTGTCTGAAGCTGTTCGATTCACAGCATGTTCAATGTATGTGCTGTTTCCACACTCATCAGGAAGACCGTGTTTAGGACGGTTCTGTACTGTACCTTATCATCTTCGGAAAGAGAATAAACTATTATTAAACAATTCTTGTTGCTTCATTTCTCCTTTTTCCACATATTATTATTTTCAACCATTCTCTCTCGTACTCTTTCTGCATACATTATTTGAAAGAAGTCTTATGCACCAAGGTTGCATTTATCTGATCAAACATTCAGTAAAAAGTTACATTGAGATATTACAATTTAAAATAACTCTTTTATATATATATATATATATATATATATATATATATATATATATATATATATATATATATATATATATATATATATATATATATATATATATATATAATGAAAATGTAATTTATTCCTGTGTTGTCATGTTGTGTCAGCAGTCATTACTCCAGTGTCGCATGATCCTTCAGAAATCATTCTAATATGCTGATTTGGTAAATATTTCTTGTTATTATCAATGTTAAAAACAGTTGTGCTTCTTTCATATCTGTCAAAAATGTGATATTTTTCATCTTTGATGAATAGAAAGTTCAAAAGAACAGCATTTATTTGAAATAGAAATATTTTGTTACATTAAAATGTCTTTCCTCTCATATTTGGTGCTTAATGTGTGTTTGTTTTTGTTTGTTACAAATATTATTTTGTGACAAAATGGCTAAACCTGCTGGTTAAAAAGGTCACATTATTGCTCTCTTGACTTTGTAATAATTTTTTACAGGGCAACAAAATGGCTTCCACAGACTTTTACAAAAGCTTTTCAAACATTACAAATATACTTTATATATTTTAAAGCAAAGCTGATTCACTACTTCTTGTAAGAAATCATAAAACACTATGCTAAAATATTTTAGCAATCTACTGAGACTATTTTTTCCCACCGTGACGTTGACCATTTTAATTTAGAAAGTGAAAATATATTAATCATAACTCAGCTGTACTCCATTCAATTTGACCACATTTATTTACCAAACCAAAGAAGCAAGATAAACTCTCAAATGTCAATCATCAAACAGGCTTTTATTACATTAATATTGCTTTGGAAGTATTTCTTAAGAAAATTAGACAGTCCACTCTGACATAAATAGAGACACCAGACAAATAAAATAGAGTAGAGCATCATAAAATAGACAAACAACAAAGACTCACTCATGCGTTCATATTTAGAGATGTGTGTGCATGTGTGTATGTTTTCAATATATGATGAGATGTAGCAGCTCTATCCAGACTCTCTCTTGTAGTTTGGTTAGCTTTATACCCAGTAGAAAATGATGTGTAAATGTGTGCATTGTGTATATACATCTAGCAGCTCTGCCCAGCCTCTTTCTGTAGTATGTCCTCCTCAGTGCGGAGGGGAAACGTGTCAATGGTGGTAAAGATCTCTGCTGCTGTGATGGGGAAAGTGTAGCGCTGCTTATCCACACCCTGTTTGTCCAGCAGAACCATGCTAAATGAGTTCTGAGACAACTGCAGCAGCAACCTGCCCCGCACAAACGAAACACACACAAACACACACATTTAGTTCATATTCAGTAGAATGATGTGTATCATGATGTGGAAGCAATTCACAAGTTCCTCAAGTTCTTATGTACAACACAGCATTTAAAGAATATTAATTTAGAGCTTTCTTGCAATCACTGCAATCAAGTTACTGAAATCGTGTAATGAAGTACCTGAGTTGTAGAGCCAACCCTGGAGGGATGAGTCTATGTCTGATGCGGCCGATCTGAGCTGGATACACCCCCACCAGCTCAATCACCGTCACATGCCTTAAGTCCAAACCACACTGAGCATGCTGCACAATACAGATCATCCAGTTGCAATATGTATTTATTATACATTCGTTTTTGCATTTTAATACACACACACAAACATTCTTGTGCCCTTACCCAAATCCTACACATCACAACTAAGTGCCTAACCCAAACCCTTACCATAAACCCTTAAACTAATTATAACCTCACACCCTAAAACCAAGTCTTGACCCTCAAACAGGCCTTTAGGGTTCTCAGAAAGTGAGGACCGGCCAAAATACCCTCACTTTGCTCTTTTCTTCCTCATTCCGATGGTCTAAAACTCAAACGGTCCTCCCAAAGACAGTTGTACAGGTACAGATACACACCCACACACACACACACACACACACACACACACACACGTTGTATCTTCATGTTTTATGGGGACATTACATAGACATAATTTATACTGCTCAAACTGTATATTCTATCCCCTTAAACTAACCCTACCCCTAATGTTTTCAAAAAACCTCACTTAGTATGATTTATAAGCTGTTTTCCAAAATGTCCCCACAAGGACAAGGATTTCTGATATTATTGCCATCTTTGTGGGGAAATTTAAATATTTTACATTTTCAAAAAAAAAAGTAATTCTGTATGATTTATACGTTTGTTTTCTCATGGGGACCTCAATTTATCTCACACACGCACGCACATATTTTTACTTTAAACTTAAAACTATTTACAATTTTCAAACTTAAAACTTTCTGGCTAGGCTTTATATGCTTTATTTTGTAGAATAAATAGAATAAAGAGGCAGATGTGAATCTTGTACCTGTAAATTAGTCATCTGGAATCTGTAGTAGTGATTGGCAGCCGAGGGGGCTGAGATGATCAAAATGCGCCGTTTCTCATAGAACTGGTCCAGCAATGCAGCAGCGGACCTCACACCAACATTAATATTCATGGCTTTTAATAAAACAAATCATTATGTTATTCACCAGAGGGCTGGAAAGTAAGAGTAAGATCATGAATTTTACATGAACTCTGAGGTTTAATCTTAAGATTAACGTGAATAATTCTGTCAGGAAAATTGTCATATTTACTCTAGCATTCTGCCTCACAATATTAAATATAAATATTCTGCCAGAATAAGCAGCAATGCAATATAAGGGCATATAATGTATAATGCAAGGAATTTCTCTTGCTAAGCTGATGGTGTTTGTGAGGTGTTAATGTGTGTTACGCACGAGCACAGGAAGTCTCCAGGCCAGACCATTCCATGTTAAACTGGCAGACTCTGGCAGCGCTGCCCTTCAGCTCGTAGCCTCCCAGACAGCGGAATTCACATGTGGCCCCGTAATTATCACCTGCACTGTCACATTTCATCCAGCCATTGTCAGGGACAGAGAGAGGAGTACAGCGACGCACTGCAACGTGTACAGAACACACAATTATTTCCTTAGACACATTTATATAATCAACACATTATGCAATGTTCTGCATCTAAATAAAAGGAAGGATGCTACCAACCACAGTTTATCTTTTTCAGTAATACACACTGCCGTTCAAAAGTTAAGGAATTAATACTTTTATTCAGCAAGGATGCATTAAACTGACTAAAAGTGACACTAAATACATTTACATTTTTACAAAAGATTTATATTTCATTTAAATACTGTTCATTTGTAGACTGGGTAAACCCAGCCTGATCTGCCGGTGATTTTGCCCTGCAACTCAGTCTGGAAACCTGTACATTCATTTCTACTGCTTCTGTTACACTTTTGAGGGAACCAATCACAGACTGGCTTATCCACCTGGCCCGCTATTGGCGGGTTTAACACGATGATGGATAGAGAAGCGATGGGTCTGTGGACTGATTGGTTGAAGGACTATCCAATTGCGTACAGAGTCATTTAATTTATGCTCGTTTATCACGCCTCTTGTGCAGTAGAAAATACATAGCAGACTCCCCAGACCAATGTTCAAGCTTGTTTGATCAAGTTAATTTGATCTTTCTAAAAAAATCCAGAAAAATGTTAATCAGTACAACTATTTCCAACATTGATAAAAACAAGAAATGTTTCTTGAGCACTAAATCAGCATATTAGAATGATTTCTGAAGGATCACGTGACACTGAAGACTGGAGTAATGATGCTGAAAATTTAGCTTTGCATAACAGGAATAATTACATTTTAGAATGTATTTAAATAGAAAACACTTAACAGTCATATTTCACAATAATACTGTATTGTTGCATTTTTTTATTTTTTTTTATGCAGCCTTGTCGAGCATAAGAAACTTCTTCGAAAATCTTACCAACCCCAAACTTTTGAACGGTAGCGCATATATATATTAACCCTCTGGTGCTATTCGGTCATTTTTGACTCTAAAATGTTATGTTTTGTTTTTATTTTTTACTTAATCGGAATGGTACAAAAAGGTTTGAAAAGGTTAAGTGGTCCTGAAAGTCACACTTGTATTGTTCACGGTCAAAAATGACCGCATTGGAAATGAATGGGAGATGAATTGCATCTAGTGGAAACTTTTGGTACTGCGCACAAACAAATTATTACTGAAAGCTAATTTTTTGAGATATCAACCTCAAATTTGGAACACAGCTTGTTTAGATTTATAGCTTTGTTTTTCTCACAGTTTTATAGTAAAATTTAAATTTATATTTTGGAAACTATATATTTCATATAAAAATTGAAAATTGTATTTTTGAGTATTTTTCATAATAAATGTAAAATTGTTTAACTTTTTTCAAGTTCACTTTTTAAAATCTTTTTTCACTTCAGCAAAAAAGAGACCAAACGTAAGTCTGTGCTCCAAAGCATTCAAGATTTAAGTTGGAAATGTAATTTTCAGGTCCATGCTCAAAAAGTTAATAAATGGATTATAACTACCGCATAAATATGATTTAGTACCATAAATCCCCTAAAAATACAAAATATCAAATAAAACCTTATTGAACTAAAATATAGTACAAAAAAAATTGGTAATTTTCGGCAGACGCGAACAATAGATGTTGCCTTCTTAAAAAGCTTCAATGTAGCTTTTGTAGCTAACATTTTTAGTTGCTCTTTGTTTAGCTAAGCAATTTCAAAGAATAGCTTGGCTGTATTTTAACTACTTTAAATCTTGAGTAACTAAAGAACTTACCTCTCACTCGAACATTGAACCTGCAGGTCGCCTTGTTCTCAGCACGGTCAAACACAGTGTATGATAATTTATGATTCCCTTCTGGGAAGTGCGAGCCTGGTGGCTTTCCTTTCAGTATAACACTACAACAACAACAATGGTTTCTCACAACAAGAATCTGGACAGTGATTAGATGTGAATTAAATGTGAATTCAGTGATTCTCATTGGTCAACAATGGCATTGAGTGGTCAAATATTTATGCATAAAGACCACTGAACTGAGTGAGCACAAAACTGATCCACTGACTCTGTTAGGATGCCATCCGCTGTGTCTTTGCCCTCTGGGGTGTCCCACGTGATTTTGGCGGTGAGTTTTCCAGGTTCAGCGGTCTTCTCCTTTACATTAGGACACTTAATAACTGGGGGATCCACATCTGAGACAGAAAACACCTTTACATGCCTCACCCCCTAAATACTGTCATGAACCCAATTCTGTAAATAAATACTAGTGAGTGCTGAATGACATGTTTCACTCACCCAGGCACACACTGTTGCCTCCGCTCCATGTTCTGCTGCTTTGGCAGGTGGCACTGTGGTCTCCACGGAGTGTGTATCCCGGTGAGCAGAAGAACTGGCAGCGGGAGTTGAAGTAGGAACCATCGGAGCACTTAAAACCTCCGTTAGATGGCATGGTCAGTTTAGGACAGCGGACTTCTGTAAACATAATTAATTCCCTGGTGAAAATGGATTTTCAATGGACAATCACTGCTGTCAAACCAAATAAATCCATGTGTCATTCAGCTGCTGACTGACATGTGGCTGGTAGTGAGCTGTGTCTTGAGATGCCTTCAGGTATCAGTCATTTGAGAAACTTATCAATTTAATTAAAAAAAATCAACTGACAAATCAATAAATTAATAATTAAAATGAATACAATCAAACTTTCAGCATGTGGCAAAAAATATTAAGGAATTTAAAGGGATAGTTCACCCAAAAATAAAAATTCTGTCATCATTTACTCACCCTCAAGTTATTCCAAACCTGTATGAGTTTCTTTGTTCTGCTGAACACAAAAGAAGATATTTTGAAGAATATTTGTAACAAAGCAGATAGAGCAACCATTGACTACCATAGTATTTTTTTCACTACTATGGTAGTCAATGGTTGCTCTATCTGCTTGGTTACAAACATTCTTCAAAATATCTTCTTTTGTGGTTGATTAAATGATGACCGAATTTTTATTTTGGGTGAACTATCCCTTTAAAGTTTGGTCACCAAAAATAAACAATTAATAAAAAGCGGAATAATAAAGCAAATAGAAAACAATTTTATGTTAATCAATAACTAATATAGAAATCATGATAAAAAGACACTACCATTCAAAGTCAGGTTTGGGGTCAATAAGATTTTTTAAAAGACATTAAACTGATCAAAAGTGAAAGTAAAGACATTTACAAAAGATTTCTATTACACATAAATGCTGTTCTTATGCACTTTCTGTTCTCTAAAGAACCCTGAAATATCACAATTTTCAACATTGATATTAATAATAAATGTTTCTTGAGCACCAAATCAGCATATTATAATGATTTCTCAAGGATCATGTGACACTGAAGACTGGAGTAATGATGCTGACATTTCAGCTTTGCCATCACAAGAATAAATTACTTTTTAAAATATATCGCAATATACAAAATAGTTCACAACATTACGGTTTTGTAATGTATTTTTGATCAAACAAATGCAGGCTTGGTGAGCATAAGATACATTAAAATATATTCAAATAGACAAAAGTTGTTTTAAATTATTATTAAATTAAACATTATTTTACCGTTGTTTTGATCAAATAAATGCAGCCTTGGTGAGCATAAAAGACTTCTTCCTAATCTTACTGACTCCCGACTTTTGAACAGTAGTGTAAATAGCCAAAAGAAAAGGGTAATAAAATAATTTGTGATTATGAATTGATTGATAAACGCATTCAAAATGTTGTAAAATGATTGTGCAAAACCGATTATGCACTAATCCTTCTTAATCATTCAAGTGAGTTCACACATCAGCATTTATAGGCAACGTGATCTATGAATGTTGACCTCTGCAGGCGTAGTTTCCTGACCACTGTTTGCTGGCCATACAGAGAATCTCGCTGCTGCCGTGCATCTCGTAGCCCGTCTTACAGCGGATCTTGCAGCGAGTTCCCAGAACGTTCTTATAACGCTCTCCGCGTGGTGTCTGGCAGCTGACGTGACCATGTTTGACTTTCACTGGGGCACACCACGGCACGCCTAGAAGGAGACATACGTTATCACACACGCACGCAGGTACACTGAAGAAAGACACTGAGTCATACCAAAACAAATTGAACACACCGCCTTCAAAACTTACCTTGACATTTGGCATCATCCAGACGTGCATGGAGAAAATGTGAACAAAGATAAAGTAGCACAGCCACAGAAGAAGAGGAAGCAATCAGAGGCCTGAAGCCTAAGCAGGCAGTCAGAGATGTAGTGTCCTCTTGTGTTGTGAGTCTATGTGTTCTGACAGCAGCGCTCATGTGTTAAGATGTGGTAAGTGTTTCACTGAGAGAAGATGGGTTCTGTGTAATGGGTTTTTGGGATCAATATGTGCATTTAATGTAGTATGTTCTTGCATGTTTTCACCTGTGTATCGCACATCTTCATCATCAGTGAATGGCCAGTATCCAGAGCCTGCAAAACAGTTTAGGACAGCACAAGCAAGAAAGAGTTGGCATGACCGCAGAATTTCAGATTCAGCTCAACTAGAATCATTTATATTCTGTGCGGCTATATTAGAACAAAACAAACCACAGTTTGGTTTTTGTTGTAATATCTTGTAATATTTTTATGTTCAGTCTAATAACTATGGAAGCCTCAGAATAGAAAATGTAATTGTGTACACACTATCGTTCAAAAATTTGGGGTAAGATTTTTTATTCAGCAAAAAAAATATTAAATAAATCGACTGTAAGAACATTTATAATGATGAACAAAAGATTTCAGTTTCAAAGTGCTGTCCTTGTAAAAAAATGTATCATGGTTTCCAGAAAAATGTTAAGAAGCACAACTATTTTCAATATTGATAACAATAAGAAATATTTTGGGGCAGAAAATCAGTTCTTTAGAATGATTTCTGAAGGATCACGTGACACTGAAGACTGGAGTAATGATGCTGACAATTCAGCTTTGCCATTATAGGAATAAATTACATTTTAAAATAGAGTTCTTTTATATTGTAGTAATATTTCACGATATTACTGTTTTGTTTTTGTTTTTTTTGTTTTTTTTACTGTATCAAATTAGTGCAGTTGTGAGCATATGAGACAAAAACAGTACATTAAAAGACAAAAACATTTGAAAAAAATCTTACTGACCCCAAACATTTGAATGGTACTGCATTTATTCACAATCTCACAATGTGAAAAAAACGTTATCTTTCTCAATGTGACTGTACTTTATTTTAACAGGCTTCATAGCTATCGCTGAAATGGGTTTGTTGTATTTATGGACACGGCTTGAAATGCAACAATGACCCCTGCAGGTAATGAAGTGAATTACAGTGTGTCGCGGTTGATGCAGTGAAAATGGCAGCCACATAAAATAACATTCGACACTATATTAGGATTACATGCTCTACAGGGAATATGACTGGATGGAATAGATGTTGGCATGGCTTCATTCAGAGGTCAGACTAGCTGCCAATTTTACTTGCTTATTTACATTCAGTGTCATAACAGAAGCTCCTTCACAACAGTCAACGTGTAATTTCATCCTCCACCATGCTGCAGGAAAAACACTAATGTTCTCCAACAGAAACAGGTCTCAGTGTTCTATTCCATCTAATTCGGTGACTTGTACTTACTGTAATATGAAAGTAAGTGATCCATACTCCGATGAAACTTAAAACAAGATGTGCTTCAAGAAATCATGGAAAACTCTATTACCCACAGATCACCCTCTTAGATTGGGATCAAAAAGAAAAAAACAAGAGCCTGCATTCACTCTGCTTTTTTATTCCCTCTAATTCTGTCTTTTGTCTCTTGTGTGTGTAAATGGGTGGATACTAGCTGATCACACAGCAAGTTAGATCAAAGCTCCCTCTGATGCAGTAACAAGAACTCAAGAGAGACAGAGTAGCACACACACACACACACACACACACACACACACACACACACACACACACACACACACACACACACACACACACACACACACACACACACATGTTAATGCAGAGCTAGAGGTGAATCATGACAGGACCACAGTTTTCCAACTTCTATCATGGAAAACACTCCACAGGGATCATGTGTGTAGGTGTGTGTGTGTGCTCCATTTGGCAGATGAGTTTTCCTGTTCCATTCTGTTAGCTCAGCAGAACGTCGTTGTGTAACCCAGAATACTCACTGACTTGGCTTAGATTACTCTCTTTCTTTCTTTCCTCCCTCCCTCTCTCTCTCTCTCTCTCTCTCTCTCAAACACACACACACACACACACACACACGCACACACACATATATATACACTCCTAATGGAGTGAGTTTCCACTTACAGTAAACTTTGTCGACTAAAACATAGCTTCTATTGAAAAGATTTCACAACTTCTACAATGTTTTGCTTAAAAACTGGAGTTGGATGAACGTTTTGCACTCATTAGTCATAAGAAAGCAAGATCCCTCAGGCTCCCCATGTTCAGTGTGTGCAACATTTCCAGCCTCACAGAGTCACCGCTCTTATGTGTGCGGAGGTTAGTTACCCTTATTATACAGTCTGATGGTGAATTAAAAGCTAATTATGTTTTTTATAAATCCATCAGCCACCACTCATTGACCATCTATAACTGCTTGTAACCATTGAAAAAATCTTAGCAAACCCTATCCACCCAGAGCACCTCAGCAACCATTATGCAACTGAGTTCAACCACTTTAAACACCATAGCAACACTCTAGCAACCACCCAGAGAACCTTAGCAACTATTGTTGCTAAGCTTGAAACCATAGATATACATAATAAAGGCCAATGGAGGTCGACGTCCGCACCTGGCGGCCATCTTGTCACAGGCAACTCGCTCACTCGTAACATTGTTTTCATGGTGCTTGCACTTTTTAAATAACCATAACTTGCTCAATTTTCTACCGATTTTCAAACGGTTTGGTTCGTTATAAACGTCAGAGATGTAGTTATGACACTGCATACTTATGAAAAATGATTAATAATTTGTTCAAGCATCCATAATTATAGCCACGTTAATAACGTTTGCAAGAAACCAAACCATTTGTAAATCCGTCAAGATTTCAGTGAGATAAGAGTATTTGTGTTCATGCAGATCACTCGCCTTACATCAGGTACCACAGAGCCCTGCCTGTGACAAGATGGCCGCCAGTGATGACGTTAGAGACTCCACCGTAAGACATCTAGCCTTTATTATGTATATCTATGCTTGTAACCCCCAAAACTTAGCAATGCCCTAGCAACCACCCAGAGCACCTTAGCAACTATTTTTAAACACCACTTTTAAACACAATAGCTATGCCCTAGCAAACATAAAAA
This sequence comes from Gobio gobio, assembly GCF_949357685.1. Classification (NCBI taxonomy): domain Eukaryota; kingdom Metazoa; phylum Chordata; class Actinopteri; order Cypriniformes; family Gobionidae; genus Gobio; species Gobio gobio. Next base: position 37,071,343 of record NC_137103.1, on the reverse strand, counting down.
CCAACTTAGCAACTACTGGGCCACAGTTTGTAGTTCTAGCAACTACCCATATTACCATTGTGCAACTGCTTTTACCATTTAAAACACCATAGCAACGCCCTAGCAGCCACCCAGAGCACATTAAAAACTGCCTAACAACCACTCAGCACACTTCAACCTTTAAATCTCTCTTCAAACTGTCAATACATTTAAACTACATAAGGTTTATTCTTACACACATTTCAAAATTCTTTTAATCTGCACAAATATTCAAACAACACTCTTTAAACAGCCTTTTAAATATTTTATTGCTTTGTTCATCCAAAAGAGTTAATCACTGGGAGCTACTGATTCAAATTTGACAAAAAATTGCCCAGAATGGTTAATTCATTCGAGTTCGGGCATGTGGCCATTTTGCAACTACATAAAAGCAAATGCATTTACTCATTCTAGTTCGAGTCAGGACAGTGTTATGTGGACAGTCTGTGTCTGTTCCGTCTTAATCTTGTAACATGTGTTCATGTTTTAGCCAGCATGAGTCTGTTTGTGTTCACAAGACCGTAAAATACACAAACACAAATAGCCACCCAGTCTTTGTGAATAAACAATGCACAGCATTTGAGGTAATTCACCAAAATGCATCATTTATTTTACTGACGTTTACTTTATGCATGCAAATTAAGCCAATATGTGAGTCTGATGGTCTGTTGTACTTGTAAATTGGACCTCTCATGCATTTACAAATTGTAGCCTGGACCACAACCACAACCTAAAACCCAATGACAGGACGACAACCTCACACAGTCAACATTATACTCAATTACATTTCCAGCCGTGGTCTCACTCTAACAGCGCTTGAAATAGAGATTGGTAATTTAGAGCAATTAGTTCTACCACCACAACACATGCATCTCTTCAGCTGTTTCAATTGTGTGTTTCCAGCAGCACAGGAAATCTGCATGTCTTAGCGAGTCCAAGCAAGAGACCTTTTTAATTCATTCTCTAAACAAATAAAATCTTGGCTCGAGAAACCATGAAGGCTTAAAGGGACCACGGTGCATAAGGTAAATGTAAGCAAGTGTGAACCGCTTCTGCTGGAATATAAACACAACATTACTTCATCACAATGTTTTCTGGAAGCAAAATGCATTTTTGCTCTTACTAATATAAATACTCCAAAAGAGCCTCGTTGGTCAACCAACAATACTGATGAATCAAACATAAATCAAAAAATAAAAGTAGATTAAAATGTTAGGCAGATTCCTAAAATCATATAAAGTTTATTGGCTGAATAGTTGGTGATATCAGGCTACATCAGGTACAGGCTTAGCAACCTGCCATATTCTAGTTATGGAAAAGTGTACTTTAGTCTCTAGCTCTGGATACATCTTTTTATTTTATTATTAAATGTGAATAATATCAAAGCATCAGTCACATTTCCAAAAAGCAGTCCCAGACCCCATGCTAATGGATGATGATCATTCTGGCAGAGGTAAACACATATCTGCCTTAGCATAGCCTGAGGAACAGTGAGTAGCACAACACCAGCATATTAATATGCATCTCCAGTGATGATTTATTAGTTGTTCCATATTTTGCATGTAGAACTTCTAATTCATTGTCATTGTATCATATGATTACTGTTTTATTCTTCTATTGACTTGAGACTTAACTAAGCAAATGACTCATGATGAATAACACCATATTTAGATCTACAAGAATAAATATTGGCCTATTGAGTAGGCACTTGAAAACCTGATTTAAAAAAAGCAAGAAAATGGATAATGAAGGATAATGAACACACTTTATATTAAAAGTGCACATTATTTGTCCTGCTACAAGTCCAAATGGGATTTTGGACTTGAGACAAAAGACTGTTGAACATGCCTGCTCTATGCTTGGAAATATTGCAAATGCTGATGATCCCAATAAATCTTTGCTGCCTCCTCGGACACACTGCTGACCCACTTTCTAGAAGACATTACATTATTATTCTGTATGTCTAGTAATAATAGATAGTTTAAAGACGAAACATTCAAAAGATGTCCCATCAGTATTGAGCAGTTCGACCGGGCGCGCAGTGTCCTACTGGTGACAAATCATCAGTGCGTTTTCATATGAAAGAGTTCAGTGTCTTTTCCCTGGATTTAAGGAACTAACCCCCTTCTTTCCCCCCCAAACAGCCCCAAAAGTGTCCACGTAAACACTCTGCTCTGTTGAAATATACTGTGCCTAATACAGCAAAAAAAGCAGAAACAACACTGGAAAACTCTCAAATGCACAAATACTCTGTTCCCTCTGATTTTTGCACAACTTTGCATTAGTTTGATAATTATTGCTCAACACATTTTGATTGATTAAAGCTCACAGCGCGAGACTGAACAGGATCCTTTTGGATGGGTGTCTTACCGTCATACGCAAAGCTCCCGGACAGCTGCAGTCCCACTATCATGTACACACACATCCAGGTGTCCATCTTTAGGAAGTCCAGGAGCTGCTGGGAGACCTCTGGTACATTCCTACGATAGAACCAGAGCAAAAGCCCGACCCCGCCTCTTCGATAGAAATACGAGCTCTTCAACCAGCGCGAGCGCGCGCACAGAGCGGCACGTGGACTTTTGGTATACATGCACAAGGCCCTAAAAAGTAGGCTATTGGGACACTTAAGCAAAAATTAAGCTATTTTTTTAAAAGAATAATTTATTACTGTAGTCCTAAACATTTAAGAACGATTATAAGATATAGTTCAAATAATTTTTGGTCCACATAAACATTTCACCTATTCATTAGGATTGTAGACTACAGAATACAGGGAATAGCTACAGAAGTCCTCAAAAGTAAAAGTGGAGTTTGGAGTCGGAACCATCATACAAGGGAAATTGCCAGGCTCCTTGTAGATAGGCTACAGATAAACATCTCAAAAATTAAAATTGAGAGCGAGGGAACATTTTATGTCATGAATTCTTAATTTAAAAAAATCACACATCTCACACATTCTCTTTACTTCAGCAACAGCACTTGACAGCAAAATCTTATTAACTTTATTACAGTCAAAGCATAGTATGTAGACTGTCTGTCTCTTGCACTTTTAAATTGCAGTTATCATTTACAGTAGTCTGGTATGCTGCTAATGACAGACCAGGTCTTGGAAAAGGAATGTGAATAAAACAGAACATGAACATTTTCACCAAAGTAGCCTAGTTGTGTGGTTTATTTTTCTTTGTGTACACAGAAATAAATGCTTTACACATCTGTGCTTTAAGTTAACATTCATATAAACACTATGTCAATATATACTGTAACATAATATGTATGGAATCATTTTAGTCAAGGTAACTTGATAATCAAGAATCCTCATATAGAAGTGAGAAGCAACCAGCCCTTTTAGAGCCATATGATACAAACCATCTTTCATGTTAATTTATCATGTTTAGCTAGTTTCACCATATAATGAACTGTGATTCACAGCACTTTTGAAATGTCAAGTCCTGTGAACTGTTAGCCTGATGTCGTCATACTCAATTCTAGTCAGAATATGACAGACCTCAAGTGTTGTGGGCGGGGCTAAGCTCGGCTGGCATCCAGGCTAGTGAACTGTAAGTATACAGGCAGATGTTCAGGGTGTCTGTGCTTGTGGTGTGCAGACTTGGGGATCATTTAAGTTTTAGATACTGTGGTAGGACACTGTTCCAGAACTGAGGGTCCTGAGCATCATCTGTTTGCTTCTTCCCTTTACCATTCTGCTCATTTCTTTTTCTAGTCTTCTGTCTGTCTTTCTGAGCATTTTTCTGTCTGCGTGCAGGTAACACATTCGGCTTGGCTATCTGTTTTGGTACTTTTTTGGTATTTTCTTCCTCTTCCTCTCCTTCTTCATCTTCACCTTCCTCCTCACTTTCTACTTCCTGTTCTTCTTCTTCTTCTTCTTCTTCTTCTTCTTCCTCTTCACCTTCTGCTTCCGGTTCTTCTTCTTCTTCCTCGTCCTCCTCACCTTCTGCTTCATGTTCTTCTTCTTCTTCTTCTTCTTCTTCTTCTTCAGTAGTTTCTGTCTGTTTCCTCCCAATTTTCTCTGTTTTTATATTTCTTTCTTTCTGCTCTGCTACTTCCTCCTCCTCTTCCTCACTCTCTTCTTCATGTTCTTCTTCATCTTCACTAGTTTCTCTCTGTTTCCTTCTGTTTTTCTCAGTTTTTATATTCATTTCTTTCTGCTCTGCTTCTTCCTCCTCCTCCTCCACACTTTCCTCTTCCTGATCTTCTTCTTCACTAGTTTTTCTCTGTTTCCTCCTGTTTTTCTGTGTTTTTCTATTCATTTCTTTCTGCTCTGCTTCCTCCTCCTCCTCCTCACTTTCTTCCTCCTGTTCTTCCTCTTCACTAGATTCTTTCTGTTTCCTCCTGTTTATCTCTGGTTTTATATTATTCTCTTTCTGCTCTGTTTCTTCCTCTTCTTCACTGTCCTCCTCTTCATCCTCATTACTTTCTGTCTGATTCTTCCCACTTCTGTCTGTTTTTTTATTCTGTTCCTTCTTGTCTGTTTCTTCCTCTTCCTCTTCTTCCTCACTTCCACTCTCTTCCTCATTATTTTCTTCCATCATTTCATTCAGCTTGTCTACCTCATCGTCTTCATCTCCTCTGTCCACTTTGCGTGTCCCTGAGATATCCAGATTCTCTTCACTTGTATCCATTTTCCTTTCTTTCTCCCTTTCTTCTTTTTCTCCATTATCTTCCTCAATCTGTTCACTCCCTTCATGTCTTTCTCTATCTCCATCTGTCTCTGAAACGTTTTCCTTGTCTTCAGCTTCCACCTCATTCTGTCGTTCTTCTTTCTCTTTCACACTCTCCTCTCCCTCCTCTTCTTCACTGTGTGTGACTCCATCTTTTTTGTCTTTCAGTTCTTCATTATTTTCCTCTTCATCCACTTCCTCCTCCTTGTCTTCTTCACCCTCTTCCTCTTCTTCATCCTCCTCTTTTGCCTGGTCTCGGTTTGCCTCCTCCTCTTCATGATCAGTCTCTTCTTCTTGATTTTCCTCCTCCTCATCTTCTTCCTCACTCTCTTCATCTCCCTTTTCTTCTGGTTCTCCCTCCCCTTCCTCTGTTTCATTCTCTTTCTCTTCTTCTTCACTCCTATCATTTTCTTCACTCTCTCCTTCCTCTTCATCTGTTTTCTCTTCATTACTGCTCTCTCCTTCCTGCTCCTCCTCTGCATCGTTTTTCTCCTCGTCTTCCACCTCTCCCTCACTCCCTTCATCCCAGCTCTCTTTCTCTTCTTCCTCGTCTTCACCGCCACCCTCTTCATCTTTATCCTCCTCTTCCTCCATTTCTCCATCCTCACTCTCTCTCTCACTCTCCTCTTCTTCTCTTTCAGTCTTATCTCCACTTCCTTCTTCACTCTTCTCTCCCTCACTTTTACTGCTCAGTTCGCTATGGCTGTCATCCTCTTCCTCTCCTGCTGCCTCACTTTCCTCTTCTTCTCCCTCCTCTTCCTCACCGTCCTCCTCTCCTTTTTGAGCACTGTCATAGTCTTCATCATCATCACTCTCTCTTTCTTCTTCATTTTCAACAACACTGTTCTCTTCTGTCTGCCCAACCCCCTCGCTTTCCTCTTCTTCTCCCTCCTCTTCCTCACCGTCCCCCTCTCCTTTCTGAGCACTGCCACTGTCTTCATCATCATCGCTCTCTCTTTCTTCTTCATCTTCAACAGCGCTGTTCTCTTCTTTCTGCCCAACCTCCTCACTTTCCTCTTCGTCTCCTTCCTCTTCCTCGCCGTCCCCCTCTCCTTTCTGAGCACTGCGACTGTCTTCATCATCATCGCTCTCTATTTCTCCTTTATCTTCAACAGCGCTGTTCTCTTCTTTCTGCCCGACCTCCTCGCTTTCCTCTTCTTCTCCCTCCTCTTCCTCACCACCCCCCTCTCCTTTCTGAGCACTGCGACTGTCTTCATCATCATCGCTCTCTATTTCTCCTTTATCTTCAACAGCACTGTTCTCTTCTTTCGGCCCAACACCCTTGCTTTCCTCTTCTTCTCCCTCACTGTCCTCCTCTCCTTTTTGAGCACTGTCACCATCATTATCAATCCCTTTTTCTTCTTCATCTTCAACCGCACTGTTCTCTTCTTTCTGCCCAACCTCCTCATTTTCGTTTTCTTCCTCAGCGAGTCTCTCTTCTTCACCTCTTTCTTCCTCTCCCTCTGTTTCACTGTCCTTCACATCTTCTTCTTCCTCCGTTTTTATGTTTTCATTCGAAACTAGCTTGTTTTGTACATCTTGTGCACTCTGCGTTTTGGTGCTGTTGTCATCTATTTCCTCAATTGCTGATACATCCTGAACTGTGCTGTCCTGGTCTACTTCCTGTTCTGGCAGGATATCGTTTCCTGCTATTTCCTGGGACACTGATGTACACAAGGACATCTTATTATTTTGTCCTGGTGAAGTTTCAGAAAGAACTTCAGCAGCTTTTATTAGTAGTGGTGCAGCACTGGCTATAGCCATGGCTGGTAGTGATGAAACTACACTACCCATAATGCTTTGCTCAGCCTGTGGCTTCATGTCTGGCTCTTCTGGTTCGACTGATTTGCCATCTAATTTAATTAGATGTGGTGACTGCCTGTGTTGTGGAGATTGCCTTAACAAATTACCAGATGATGATTCAGTTTCTTTTGTGGTGGAAGATTTACTGTTTGCTGATTCGTTATTGGACCATAAACTGGAAAATGAGTGGCCTCTCTCTGGTTGTAAGCTTTTAATTGATGGAAATTCATATTTCTGTTCAGTAAGCACTTTATCAGTGGGTGACTGGCTATTTTTATGCTCAGACTGCAAGTTGGAAGCGGATTGGATTATTTCAGCAGTTCCTCCTGATTTTATGTTCTCTATAGGGGGAAATGATATGTTGGAGCTCTGAAGTGTTTTACTATCATTTTCCCTTTTGACTTGTGCTAGCATTTCATTTTTAAGCTGGACGTTTGAGTTTTCAGCCTCCACAGGTTTTCTCTTTTTTGCTTTAGACATTTGTGTGGGTATGGAAACTGATAGAGGGCTGGGTGTTTTGGGTGCTGTTTCTTTCATTGGGGATCTTTCCACATCTGATCTCTTCTTCTTTTTTTTCTTTGCTGTAAATAGACCAGTGTTTTCTTCTGTATCAACTGTGTTCTTATCATTTCCTTTTTTTGCAGTGTTTTGCATTTTGGCTGGAATCTTGACTGATGTTGGGTTTCCCTGTTCTTGTATGTCGATCGGTTTTGATCTGACCTCTTGACCCTTTCCAAGGGGTGGCTTGATGTCTTTTTGAGCAGGATCTGTCTGAAGTGTTGATTCGACTACATTAACTTCCATCCTGCCAGAGGGCACGTCTTGAACCTTGACTGGAGACTTGACGCTTTTTGTAGATCTTACTGGAATACCCTCCTCTTTGATTTGATGAGATTTCACCTCTTGAACTTTTGTAGGCATTGTTCTAAATTGTTTGACTTCCTGAACTGGAGAACATTTTTTAATTTTAAGTGAACTTGGCTTGGTCTCTTGCTCCATCTCAGCAAGAGTAGTGACCTCTAGACCTCTGAGATCTGCATGTTGATCTTTACTATATGTATCTGCTTTTAAAACTTTGAGCCTTGAATCAGTATTAGTACTGCATGTTTCACTGCATCCCTCCCTTTCTTTATCTGACATTCTCTCTGGAGATGATCTGACCTCTACTGCTTGACCTTTACATTTATTATTTGTACTCTGTATAGGTTTTTTGTATGTTTTGGATCGCATTTTGCTTTGTGATGCTGTAGCAGGAAAATGTTCAGCCTGCATAGCAGGGTTCTTTGGATCTCCAGACCTGGGCTTCTTATGTTTAAGATTGCTTGGTGGTGGAGATTCTGTCATTGATGGATGAGAAACAGATCCAGCCTGTACTTCAGTAGGCGGAGACTGAACATTCTCTTCCTTCCCAATAGAAGAGGTTCTTGCCATCTTGTGCATATGCTGTTCATGTGTCTGTCAAATCAAACATTACATGCTTCAATTAAATAAACAGTTTTCTAATAAATAATTTTGTCATCTTGAGCACAGTGACACAGCTTTTGCTCACCTTGTCCGACATGCTGTTTTCAGATGATCCAACACTATGGCAGTCCTCTGCACTCTTAGTGATCGGTGTGACTGTATTCACAAGAAAGCTGGTCAATACTGATAATCAAGTGTTTGTTTCTTGCTAGTGTTTTTGGTTAATTTAAAAAGACTATATTTAGTGATTATATAATTGTGGTAATAGATCATAGATGGATAGTTGGTAGATGGATGGCTAGAGAGAGAGGTCTTGGGAGAACATAGAAAAATAGAAAAATATATACATGGAGGTGTCCTGGCAGGTAGTGTGATTGAGGTTGATGGAGATCCCACAGGGGCATCAGTTCTGAAGCGTTTAGGAGTGTCTGTTGGAGATCTCGGTTGTAGGATATTGCCTGTCAGGGCTAGTGCAGTAAAGCCAGTTGTAAGAGGAGGAAGATTGCAAAATTCTGGACCGAACTGTGCAGATGAGCTCTCCTGAAACACAAATCAAACCAGTTTGAAAATCTAGGTCAGGGTAAAAAATAAAAAATAAAAATGTATTCATTAAAGGCATAGAATTTTTTTTTAAAGTTTTAATGTGACATTCATATTATAAAAAGAACAAGAGTTGAGCTTTGTTACCTTTAATAAAAAATTGCGAGTGCTTAGCTGAAGATATGCCTCCACATATCTCCCAGTGTATATATGGCCATATAACCTTCATAGAACACAAGGAGTCTAACACCAAACTGGTTTAACCCACGTGATCAGTTTCTTACCCTCTGTCTCCGTCTGGCCCGTGTTGATAGGCTCCAGCGGTGAGAGGTTGGAAGAGATGAGGGGAGAAAGGTCAGTTGTGAGAGGCGAGCAGGTGCTGAGTCTGGAATATGTTCTAATGGTTGCCCCTGTAACATTGAGGTATAACACCTGTCCAGATAAGAGTAGGTAACGTCTTCATCCTCTAAACAAACTTCTTCACTTTCCTGTTGCCGTGGCCGTGCGAACACCAGCATGTGACTGGAACCACATGCCACCTACAAAACATAAGCCCAAATACAATGAATACAGCACAAAAATTCAGTTTTCATGCGACATTTTCTTAGTTCTACATGCATTAGAAAACAAGAACATGATAAGGAACTATCAGAAAAACGTACAGTCATGACAGTGTAATCAAAGAACCTCTGGCACACAGTTGGACTGAACTGATTGGTGAAGTTCTCATCTCCATGGCCTAACTTCCCATGACGGCCATCTCCAAACGTGTACAGAAGACCACTATCTGAAGCCAAAAACAGAGAAATGTATACATTTAAATGGGACATGTAACTATATAAACCATAAATACATGTTTTTTGTAAATGGTCAATGTGAAGTCAAATGTGGAATGTATATGTAATTATTGCAATGACCACATTTATTTCATATGACGTTTCATTCTGTTAAAGAGAGTAAGAGCAGAATAAGAGCAGCAGCACAGGTGTCCAAGGTCCTGGTATTGAAGTATTGAACTAACAACATTTAAGATCATGGGTTCAACTCCCAGTCGCTTTGTAAATGTGCCAAATGTGTAACTATAATGCTACCCATGTTGTTCAATGCATGTTTGTTAGTAAATGACACAGAAAAACCTTCTTTGTTTTATGAGAAATAATTATCATTAAAGCACAGCAATTTTGAAATAACACTTAGAAGTGAAACACACCGTTTGCATTACAAACATTAATGAAAAGAACCGGAACACGAATTTAACTGAATGCCCCACGTTTAAAATGACAAAAACATATTTAGATGCGATTTTCAGCCAATACAATATTTGAGAGTCACATTAACAACCTAAATCATTAAGCACAGTTAATTATTTTAATTCTCTGACAGCTCTAATTTAACAGTGTGTAAATCTTACCTGTTATAAGTGCACTGTGGTTTTCCCCACATGTGACATGAGTGACCCTGCCTTTCCTGAAGTGGCCGACAGCAACAGGTGCATCTGCTACAAACATTAGCGTCCCCAACCCCAACTGGCCAAACTCCCCACGGCCAAAACAATATAACTCATCCTCTACAGAAAAAGGAGATAAAATTCAGTTAAAAACATCATGAACATTTAATGTTTAAGACAAATTATCAGAGGAAAGGGGAAAAAGAGGGATTGGAGGAATACATTTGAGAGGAATAAATTTGTTATTTTTGTTTGTTTGTTTTAAAACAAAAAGTTTTCTTGTCGCTTCATAAAATTAAGGTTGAACCACTGTAGTCACATGGACTATTTTAACAATGTCTTTACTATCTTTCTGGGCCTTGAAAGTGGTGATTATGCTGCAGTCTATGGGGAGTCAGAAAGCTCTCGGATTTCATCAAAAATATCTTCATTTGTGTTCCGAAGATGAACCAAGGTCTTACGACATGAGAGTGAGTAATTAATGACAGAATTTTCTGGGCGAACCAACCCTATAACATGGGTTTTACATCCCATGTGAGCTGTTGCGTTCTGGTCTCCCTGTTTGGATTATGTTCTTTGACCCTGGATTACCTGTGTTTGTGTTATTTTGAATAAACATGTGCTTGCGCATGGATTCTTGCCTCTCCTTGTCCCTGCTGTCACGTAACATTAAGCCACACTTGATGATGTAAAAATGCATTAAAGGAACACACCAACTTTTTGGGACTTTAGCTTAGAAATAAAGGGGACCATAGATAGATACGTCCATACACACCATTTTCATCTCTGTGCGTGCCATAACTCTGTCTGACGCACCCACCTATGTAAATGGCTCCAGCTAGCCTACTGCTCAATAAGTGACAAAATAACGCCAATATTTTCCTATTTACATGTTGTGATGTGTATAGTTACATCGTGTACTAAGACCAACGGAAAATGAAAAGTTGCGATTTTCTAGACCGATATGGCTAGGAACTATACTCTCATTCCTGCGTAATAATCATGGAACTTTGCTGCCGTACCATGGGTGTAGCAGGCGCAATGATATTACGCAGCACCTGAAAATAGTCCCCAGCACGCTCCCTGTGCAAGCAGGTTGTCACGTTGGTTATGTTGACTGATGTTAGCCTATTTTCAGGTGCTGGCTAATATCATTGCGCCTGTTGCACCCATGGTACGGCAGCAAAGTTCCATGATTATTACGCATTATTACTCTGGGGGATACGGTGAATAAGCTAAAGTCCTAAAAAGTTGGCGTGTTCTTTTAATGTCACTGCATTAGATAACATATCAAACTAAGCGGCATTTGCACTGTATGTGTACATCTCCATCACCTGTGAGGGCGAGCGTGTGCTTGCCTCCACATGCCACCTGCAGAACCCTGTGCAGAGATTCTACTCGCTGGGGGCAACTGTGATTGACCAGCTGATGAGCAGAAAGACCCAGTCGTCCATCTGCACTTTCCCCGAAAGTGAAAACATCCCCATTATCTGAAACATACCAAATTCCCAACAATTTATTCAGTGCACCATCAAAAAATAAATAACAGCATGGTCTTCTTGTTCATGCTTATGAATAGTGTTGATTGACAGGCACTCACCTGTGACCAGAGCTGAGTGTCTGTATCCACATGAGACCCACTGAATGGGTTGTCCCAATTTCAGCTCTTTAGGCAATAAGGCATGACTGTCATTCCCCAAACCAAGCTGACCAACAGAGTTATCACCCCACAGAAACAGCCTACCATCCTCTGAAATAAGCAGATTTATATTTAAATATCAGAATCAGACATTTGCTGTCTTTAATATAAGAATCAGAATCAGACGAATAAATAAATGCATTTGCATTTATAATAGTATGCTTATATCTACTATGAAGGAGAATTTCTGTTGCATATCAAAGTTACCTGTAAGTGCAGCAGAGGTGTGGACACCTGCAGAGAGCAATTTGATTGGAGCATAGTCACAAAAGGGGCGGAGGCGCTGGAAAGAGATGCTGGCATTACAGTGGCCCAGTCCCAACTGCCCATCACTGTTTCCTCCAGCCGCAAAAACCTCCCCTTGTGCTGGAAAAACCCATAGACAGACACTCTCACTTACTTTCTTAATTTTACTCACAATTCTCTTTTTTTAAATATACATTACTGTTTAAACGTTTAGGGTCAGAAAGATAAAAAAAAACCTGATACTTTAATCAGCAAGGATACATTAAATTGATCAAAAGTGACAGTAAAGACAATTATAATGTTACAAGAGATTTTTATTTCAAACAAATTATGTTCTTTTGAACGTTCTATTAATCAAAGAATCATGGTTTTCTCAAACATCTTAAGCTGCACAACTGTTTTTCGCGAGCTCCAAATTAGCATATTAAAATGACACTGAAGACTGGAGTGATGATGCTTTGCCATAACAGGAATAAATTAAAATATATTAAAATAGAAAACAGCTATTTTACTTATTTTTATTATATTTCAAAATGTTACCAGTACACTTCTTCCAAAAACATTAAAACATCTTACTGATGCCAAACTTTTGAATGATATCGTAGTATTAAATGTATACAGAATGAAACTTTGCATCTGAATAAAAGGCTTTACTTACAGGTGCTAACGAGTGTGTGATCCGTCCCACAGGCAACAAACTGAACTCTCTCCCCTTTAAGAACTGTGTGGACAAATAAGAAGATTAATAAGAAAACAGAGCTAGATCATTATAAAACATGTAGGCTACTGTATGCAGCTTTATGTCTAACCTTTGACAGAGGTTGGTTTTGTAACTGGTCCTTTGGTTTGTAGACCAAGCTGACCGCTGTTATTACTTCCAAACACAAACAAACGGCCCTGCTCTGATAAGAGATCATTAAAGAGACAAAAATATAGTGTATTACAAAATGTAGCCATAGTTACAAAATTACAAGGAGAATATAGAGATTACAACCTGTTACAAAGGCTGAGTGTGACTGTCCGCATGAGATGTGCACAGGTATATCATTCTTTAACCATAACCTGCTGGGTGCATTGTTTGCTATTTTACTCTTTCCAAAGGTAAACACAGCACCTGTATCTGCGATAAGGAAACATTTATGGTCAGTACAACATCTCTTCAGTACAACAGATCTCAGTCACAATTGTTCACATCCGGAGCAAAGAGCAAACCTCCCCATGCTCAGCAAGACAGTCCATTTAAATCCTTAGAAAGCTTCCAGCTTCCCAGAATAGCCTGTGCGGGTAATGCTCTAGGAGCTCAAAGGCATGATTATGGAGTCACACACAGAGTGTCTTACAAGCACATGCTAAAATACACATCCATCTATACAGATAGACAGATATATAGATTAAATAGACAGACAGACAGACAGACAGACAGACAGACAGACAGACAGACAGACAGACAGACAGACAGACAGACAGACAGACAGACAGACAGACAGACAGACACACACACACACACACACACACACACACACACGCACACACACACACACACACACACACACACACACACAGAGATAGATAGTCAGTAATTACAGAAATAGACATCTTACCTGGTATTTCTGTGTCTGTTTCTCCTGTCATCACCTCACACACCTCTGCTCTACAGATGACATTCCTGAACTTTCAGCTGTTCCCAGCTGAAGAGGTAAAGTTGAACCGGAAGTAAATGTTACCTTGGCAACCGGTGCAAAAAAAATCTAATCAAGGGTTCGCACTTTGTTGAAACTTTAATATAATTTATATAATTATTTAATTAAGAAAATAAACATTATATTCATTGAGTATTTTAACAGAGAGAGAGAGAGAGAGAGAGAGAGAGAGAGAGAGAGAGAGAGAGAGAGAGAGAGAGAGAGAGAGAGAGAGAGAGAGAGAGAGAGAGAGAGAGAGTTTAGCATCAGTGGGATAAATGAGTGTACAAGCACAAGAGCTGTCACTCACCACGCTCAGTCACTTGCCCCGCCCCCTATCCATCCCGTTAGCCACGCCTCGAATGCTGCGCGAGAGGGAGCGCGTGGAAATGCATTGATTTAGTTGTGCCATCTTTGAGCTTTATATGATTACATATGACAGTAAAATGTTTGCTCTCAAAAACAGAATATGTTATAGTCTGAAATTGGCAAAATGTTGCCAAAGCAGGAATTTTAGGTGAGTCGCAAAGTTTGCTATAAACAAGAAATATGGTTTGCTGCTGTCTGCAATTTTGAGTGACACTGTATAATAACTTTGACTAATAATATTAACAACTATTATTACATAACATTACATAATGCTCAACAGACAATTAATTTAAATATTAACTAGTCGTGAGTGTCTTGAAAGTTTGATTAATGTTTTAGTTTTAATGTATATGAACAAGCTGATTAGCCTAAGCATTAAAAAAATGTTATTTTAATACATTTTAATTATTAAATTGAATAAATGAGTAATTGGCTAGTAACAGATATTTTAAAGGCACATGTAGTCAGATACTTTTATACTTTCAGATATAGGCTATAAAATGTTGTTTCACATTAACTATTTTTTATAAAGTTTTCTCTTTTCTTTTCTTTTCTCTTCTTTTTTTTTTTTTTTTTTATATTCAAGCAGTTTTCCATCTGTATCATGTGTATTTCATGTCCACAGAGTGGGAAAAGCAAGTTTGGAGAGTGTTAACCTGAAGGGCAGGAGCTTTCTAACACTAAAGGACTTCAATGCAGAGGAAATTAAACATATCCTGTGGGTTTCTGCTGACCTAAAGCATCGAATAAAGCACAGGGGCGAGGTACTGCAAAATACACTGCAACTATTGAACTTACTGATTGGAAATCTCACCATTTTCAGGACTGATAAACAATGTTAATTTATTCCTCTTTTTATGTACAGTATGTCCCATTACTTCAAGGCAAATCTATTGCCATGATATTTGAAAAGAGGAGCACTAGGACCCGCATGTCCACTGAAACAGGTGCCATTCAGAGTTTAAGCTTGTGAAAGGGCTTAAATTTATCAATGCGGTCTCTGAACAAAATGAATGAATAGAGACGGATACACAACAAAGCATTTGACACATAGACAGTTTCTCTCTCTCTCTTTCACTAGGGTTCTCTCTGTTGGGTGGCCATCCTTGTTTTCTCACACCCCAGGATATTCATCTAGGCGTCAATGAAAGCACCATAGACACGGCCAGGTCTGAATTTAAACACATTGTAAACACTGCTTACTAGACTCAATAGTGTGAGGCCTTGACATGGTCTTATATGTGGCTGTGTATGTATGGCAGGGTGCTTTCTGGTTTGGCAGATATCGTGTTAGCTCGGGTGTATAGTCACTCATCTCTGGAGCACCTGGATAAAGACGCTTCTATACCAATCGTCAATGGCCTGTCTGACCTCTACCACCCTGTACAGATTCTGGCTGACCTTCTGACACTGCAGGTACAAATTCACTGACACTCACACATACATAAGTTGAAGTCCATTCACTCACTCATTCGCTGTTCTTTTTCACTCTTACAGGAGCACTACGGCTCATTAAAAGGCCTCACTCTGGCTTGGATAGGTGATGGAAACAACGTTCTTCACTCCTTCATGATGTCATTGGCTAAACTAGGTGTCAATCTAAAAGTGGCCACACCCAAGGTTTGCGCCCCTTTCAGAACTGTGTTATATATATATAGAAATTAATACTTTTATTAATCAAGCACATTAAATTGATAAAAATGTATCATGGTTTCCACAAAAATATTTTTCAACTGATAACAATAAGAAATGTTATTTGAGCATTAGCATATTATTTACAGAAATATTATTTCTGAAGGATCAAGTGACACTGAAGACTGGAGTACAGAAAAATCAACTTTGCCACCACAGTAATAAATTACATTTTAAAATATATTAAAATAGAAAACAGGTTTTTTTTTTTTTTTACTATTTTTACTGTATTGTTTATCAAATAAATACAGCCTTGATGAGCATAAGAGACTTCTCTCAAAAACATAAAAAATCATACCTACTTTTGAACGGTTGTATATATATATATTTATGTATTTTATTTATTAATTTACTTTTAATTCGCACCACTCTGAAATGATGTTTTTCTAAATTAACCTCTTATCTCTAGGGTTATGAGCCAGATGCTAACATCACTCAAGAGGCTCAGCGTCTATCTAAGCAGGTATAGACTGCCCTACAATATATTTGTGTCTTTACAATGTCTGCTTTATCTTTATAATGTATGCTTTATACCATGGATTTGCATAGTCAAGTAAGCAAGCCAAAAGCCAAAGGCGACAAAGGCCACAGTGGCAAGGAACATTACAGATCAGAAGTCAGATTGGATCGGAACATTCAGATTATTTATCCAGTTCCATCTGATTGAAGATCTGAGTCATCAGGGGTTTGATGAGGATCAGTGCCACTGGCTGTCGTGGCCTTCACAGGGGGCATATGTAGGCATATGTGTTTGTCTATAATTCTTTAATAATTTTCTTTAACAACACAATGTTCACTATGTTTACTGTTTTTATGTTCACTAGCTTATGTATTGAATGCAATGTTTAGCTAATTATGATATTCATGCTATAGTTTGGCACCAAGTTGCAATTCCTGACGGATCCAGTGGAGGCAGCACAGGACAGTAGTGTGCTGGTTACTGACACTTGGGTGAGCATGGGCCAAGAGGAGGAGAAAAAGAAGAGACTAAAAGATTTCCATGGTTACCAGATCACCATGCAGGTAGACAAACATCTATCAACTTTGTCTAGTTTGATCTAGACTTTTCATTCCATTATGATTTACTCTGAATTATAATGCATTTACATGCAGCCTTGTTGTGAAAATTAAAAACTTGCTTCTGAATAGTGTTATGAAGTTTTTTTTAATGATTCTGTTGTATTGTTGACAGACAGGAAGTGTGGCTGCACCAGACTGGACATTTCTACACTGTCTCCCACGTAAAGCAGAGGAAGTAGACGATGAAGTTTTCTACTCACCACGTTCCCTCGTGTTTACAGAAGCTGAGAACCGCAAGTGGACCATTATGGTAAAGTGTATATGTAAAGACGTGAGCATTAATAATGCATTTATTTTTGTTAAGTAATTCTTCTTTGTGTTTTCTTTAGGGATTGATGGTGTGCATCCTGACAGACTATAGGCCGCAAATTCCCAGACTCAAATTTTAAAAATATTTAAAAACAAAACGAAAACAAAAAAACCTAAATTATAGGTTTGTCATCTGCTTTTTTATTGTAAAATTAGTAATCTTGTTTCTCAACAGTCTTTGAAATGTGTGTGTGTGTGGGGGGTGGGGGGGGGATTAATGGAGAAATGAACAATTAATTGTACTAAATTCATGAATTCATCGATTAAATGTATGAAAAATACTTTTCACAAATGATTCAAGTATTTCAGTTGTGCAAATACCTGTATGACATATAGAGGGTGCTGTAACATGAGAAATTGTATATATTATAAAACATTTGTTCAGATTACTTTAAATTACAAGGGGTCAGATGGACACTGTGGTAAGAGAAAGCGGTTGCAAAATGCACTCCGCAAAAAAACCCCTATACAATTAATTTTCATTTACTATAATGGCCATTATTGTGTCTGTTTTCTATGTAATTTGATGCTGCATTTATATCACCTCAAATTACTTAGAATCATGTTACATAACAGATAAACTCTCTCAAGTCATCTTGCATGTCTAACTCTGCACAGGACAGAAATACAACACAATCCAGCAGTTTAACATGATTCAAAGTGTGGGCATGCCTTTAAAACCACTGTGGTATTTTGTGGCTACTTCTACCGATCTTATCTTAATAAGAAATGTGTGTTAGCATGAATGTTCATTGGGTATGCTTTGGTTGTTGTTTTAGTTTTACTATGACTTTTCACTGGCAGCTGTCCTGCAGATCAGAGTGAGATCAGATTGATTGATATGCACAGGGATGGGCAGTATTTCAGATACATGTACTTAAAATACGTATTTGAAATGCAAAATACTATTTTGTATTTTGAAACCTTTGAAAAAGACATTTTCGTTTAAATTGGAATTGGATTTACCTTCAGTTAACATGAAGGAATAAAAGAGCACTGGCAAGGGGAAATTTAGTGTTAGCAGTCTTGATAGTTAATTTGTTGTTTGTTTTATCAAGTGTGTTTAAAAATTACTTGTTTGCTAGGATTGCGTGATATGATGATGTATGTCATGGTGATAATATAAAATGTAAATCAATGTAACATTTTCTACATTGTTTATATATCGCGGTGTGCAAATATATCAATGCAGCTTTTAGTGGGCAGGAGTTATTGACATGATAGAAACATGGATGAATGAGTCATAAAGAGCGGGACTTGCTTGATGTTAAAAAGAGTTATTAAAAGTGCAATATATCCTGCAAAAGAAAAACTCATTCAGTATTAACACACTGACTGGCAGCTGTGAGGCTAAACGGTCAAGCACACAAAAAATATGTCAAAATCACTGCTCTTTACTAAATAACATTTGTAATTACCATGAATCAATTTATAATTAATTCATACAGTGAATATGCAGTATTTTATTTTACATTTGATTACATTTCTGTAGTGTTTCTTACTTGGCACTCTTTATTTAATTTGTATCTTTGTTCTGTTGTATTAATTTGTCCTATTGCTTGTCATTTGTTTCTTTTTTCTTATTTTATTATACTGTTTACTTGTTGTCAATAATTGATTACATTAGTTAGCATTAGTTTTTGCTGTGGTATCGAAACTGGTATTGAGAATAGTGAAATTTCGCTGACATCTAGAATTTTGGTTTTGTACTAACAACCTTATATACAGAAAAAATGTCATGATATATATATTGTTACTGTGAAAATGACTCTTTTTATTTTTGTCATATTTTGATAATTTCACCCTTCCATACTCCTTGTTAGATAGCAAGAAAAGTTCCCACAGTTTTACATGTGATTTATTTAGTAGTGTTCACCACAAGTATTAGGTTGCAGTGTAACCTGATCAGAAATAAGTATAGAAATGGCGCACAGACGACACCTTAAACCCAGTCTTTTTGAGAAGTTGGTGGTAGAGGAAGGTGAAAACAAAAGTTTCTCAGCAGCTGTACCCACCAAAATGTTCTTTGCATTCAGAATAGGTCCAGACAGATTTCAGCCTAATAGTGATACTTCACTGAATGGCCAATTTCACATGTATTTTGTGTATTTTCAAAAAACAAAATACTGTATTTATATTTAAATACAAAATTTCCACACAGTATTTTATTTTGATACATTTCAACTGAGATATGTTTATTTTAAGTACAGTTTCATGTATTTATGCCCATCTCTGGATATGTAGTCAAAAGGTGTTTAGGGGAGGTTTAGACTGAAACTCTCAACAGTGATGTTAAGTGAAGACACACTGCATGAAAAAGAGACACTTTTGCCAATATTGTACATTTACAATGGTAAAAATATTGATGATTCTCGGGGTGAGGCAGAGATGGACCTAGAACAAGGGTGGAGATGAGAGGCAGAGCAGAAGAACAGGTTTCTAAATCATCCGAGACATTCTAGTCATTACAAAGGTTTCTCAGCTTCCCTTTCTGGTATGCACAATTATTTTAAATGAAACCTTGTTGTGATCTTATCTCATTTAAACATTGTTTGACCCTTCAGTTGTGACCAAATTAGGCCTAAGTGTGTGTTTTAGTTTGAGGATGTATAGGATATTGTACATATTGGATATGATTCAAAGACAGCCAAATAAAGAAATAAGACCTTGTGATTTCTTACCACTATATGTGTGCAAAGAGAAACCTTTATAACTATCACATACATAGCAAATTAGCATCCCAATGGTTTCATTTACAGTTGAATACTCCTCTTGTGTTAATTGGTTGAATTGGACAACAAACCAAATCCCTTCAGGGCATTCAGATTAATTTGACAGGCCAGAAGGGACAGTTTCAGAGAATTTTACATAAGCACTTTTAAAGATTTGGAAGTCCATAAAAGGGAAGACAGAAACATGCCCCCAAAACCCATTTTAAGGAAACAAATAGACATCTTGTCAATGTTTAAAGCATTAATGAAATGTAGTGTTTCAATAGTTATAAATCAAATCAACCTTTCAGACCAAGTAGTTTATAAATATGTTTTTATTTTAGAGGAAATCATTATTAGGTTGGTCTTTCTTAGCTCAGGAGACATTGAGTTCTTATGTTCCATCGGTTTTGTCTCAGATGTTCATTTGGATACATTTATACACCTAAGAAAAGGATATGAACTCGGATGATATCAGATCATTTAGTCTTGGGAACATCTGTTGAGAAATGTTTAAATAGTTGAGAAGTTGAGACTGCACATCAGTTATCATGGCAAAGTTTGAGACATTGTAACTCTTCTAAAACAGAAGAAGACTCTTCTTTAGGAGAAAACTGTAACAAGCAGATTAAAACGAAAGTCTCTTACTCTCTGTATCTCATTGCCATCTGGAAGACACAACTGAGATAGAATCTCGTAGGCCTATCTTATTTGTGTTTTTTCTTCCTGTTGGGTTCATTCATTTTTCCCTGATGATGACTTCAAACATTTATAGGCCTATTCATAACGTAAACACGCATATTTTGGCCTCAATGTTACTAATCAGAAAATAATTCTAAAGATTAGAGAAGCCCCATAGTAGGCTGTTACTTGCCCAAAATCCCTGTCCCTCTTTTAACCCTTATTAATGCTGAAAGCCTGCAATGATAGCCTAGAACTAGGCCTATTGGCATTAGACTTGAAAAACCTGTGTAAAACCTACTTGAAAATCAAAGTCCAATTTGGTGTAACGACATTTCACATGCCCTCACAGGAGGATTTTTTTTTATATATAGGCTAAGTGTGTGTAACTTCAATAATTATGCAACAAATTAATCAATGCACTTTCGTGCCGCTCCCTGCGTGTCTATGGGCCGTGCAGAGGTTTCTGTCTTGCTGTTGGAATCTGGTTGTGGCCGACCTGACATCCCAGACCAGACCAACAGGTTTCGGTCACGCCCCGGAGCAGGAAAAGTCTAGTATAAAAGGCATATAGGAATGCAGACTTCCAGAAACAAGCTAAGCACACGAGAGAGAAACATACAGAGTAAACTACTCTCGAATTAACGCGTCATAATCCACCAAAATGCAGATGTCCGAGCCCCTCAGCCAGAAGAACGCTCTCTTCACGGCAATGAACCGCTTCTTAGGCGCAGTCAACAACATGGATCAGACGGTAATGGTGCCGAGTCTGCTGAGAGATGTGCCGCTGGACCAACAGAAAGAGGAGCAGAAGCTAACCAACGTCATGGGTAACTATCTGCGGGATGTTGAGGATGACATGTACAGCTATTACAGCCAGCTGAAGTCCATCCGGAACAACATCGAGTGGGGTGTCATGCGCGCAGAGGAGCAGAGGCGCAAGAAAGACACTCCTGCGCCGGAGCCAGTGAGCACAGAACCGGAGAGCGACATGGATCTGGAGCAGCTCCTGCAGTACCATCTGAAGGGCTTGCATGGGGTGCTGTCCGAACTTACAAGCCAAGCCAACAACCTGACCAACCGATACAAGCAGGAGATTGGCATTGCTGGCTGGGGACATTGAACTGCATCAAAAAGGATACATGTCTATTTGCATGTGATGAACAATTCTGATCTATTCTGCATTTGTGGAAGAGACAAAAGGGACCGACCGAACAGATGTTAAACTGTCAAAAGTTAAAAAGCAAGGCTAAGCGAGAGGGGGGAAAGGGTCTGTTGTAGTAGGCCAATGGGGTTTTTGGTGTTGATCACTGATGTATTGTAAGGGCTGCTTCCTGTCTTATGACATTATATTTGCACTGGCAGTTACTTTATTTTTTATTTTTTTTACAAAGCAAAACAAAATCTCCGTTCAAATGGCTGGCTGCCATGCTTTACCTAGATATTTAAATCTATTTATGTATTATGTATAATTGAAAGCTTTTATTTTTCCATTATTCTTTCAAGTTGTTGTCCTATGATGTTACTGTGTGTTCCAGAGGACTGATGACTTAAAGTATGATAGTTTGTTTTACGTGAAAACTCCTATAGATGAAGCAGAAACTCTGTAGAAAACTCCTGGGAATGTTTCCTGTTAATGACTTGAAACTATCTGTGAATCATCCTGTGAATCAATGACGTGGACAACTCTGAAAATCACTGTGCGTGTGTCATGACGAGTTCCATGAGGTTCTGGGTTACATTTTGCCTAAAGGCCAGTATTTGTTAAAACATTTGCTGTGTTTTGTATTGAATTGTTTTTTGTTTTATGTAACGAAATAAACTTTTTGTAATTTGAATATGTCTAATCTGTGGTTGTTTATTATTCATTCTTCTCAACAATACATACTTAACAGGCTTACACACATCCTGCACCACGTATAGCCTACTGTTCATTCCTTAGTTCTTACAAAAGATTTAAATAACATTTCTGAGAATGATGGATTAGACATTATGACACAAAATAAAAATCAGTTCTAATAATTTAATCTAATATTCTGTAGATGAAATTCCCATTTACCATTTAAATTTCTATTTAGTATGTGCATGCAAGTTATGTAGCCTACGTTAAGTGAGACCTTTGCAATTAATTTGATTATTTCTCTTACACACAAAGATTATTTATGTAATACAAATTTGGTCCATAAATAATACACATATATTTTGAGCGGTCACCAGTGAAGTTTCTTTTGCCCATGTGAGCACACATAGGAAAAAACATAAACACTTTTAGTTCTTTTTACACACAAGAAGTATTGGTTTTGTGCAGTTTTTGTTTATAAAAACTGACCTGGGTTGTACGACTCAATTGGACTGACCAAATTTAAACGTGTGAATAAGTGATCACAATTCTCAAGATGTTTGTGATTTTATAATATATTTAAATGTAAACAACTTATTTATTTTGTATTATTTCACAATTACTTATTGTTCAAAGATACCAAAGATTATTCTTTTTTTTTTGGACCTAAACCTAAACAAACATTTTGACTATTGAACTGCCACATACAGTATGTTCCTTGGAGGAATCATCTAGCTTTCACTCTTCTAAATGTTTCATACCATGTTATGAAAATATAAGACACATAAAAAAGGAATAAACAATCAAATATCAAATGTAACAGATAGGCCTAGCCCAGGCATTTTCAAAATGGGGTCTGGGGACCCCCAGGGGGCCGTAAGGGAGTGCTGGGGGTCCATGGAAAAGTCTAAAGAACAGACTGTGTAAAAATAAATAAATAATGAAAATAAGAGTAACTAAATTAAAATAAAACATTGGTTAAAATGAATGAATGAATTAAAATAATAAAATAAATACATCTACACTACATCACAGTAAAAGGCTGTAGTGAGTGGAAAATATATATTTTCTAAAAACAATTTTACACATATTTATAATATTAATTTTCAAATTATTACTATATACTTGAAAATATATAGCTGCCTTTTAAATTTTAGGATGTGGGCCCTAGTCTCACCAAGATGGGGGTTCATGGCATCTAAAAGATTGAAAATCCCTGCCCCTGCCTACACACAGAGTGGACTTATCCATTTATTTTAATTCAAATAAAATCTTAATTGATATCATGACCTCACTGTATAAATAGCTAAGTCTTTAGAAAATATAATGTTGTATAATTATGAAAACTAATAGCGGCAACTTTTTGCGAAGGGAAAACGCCACCGCGTTTCGTATTGTTGTGCTTTTTATCCCAGTGTGCACGCCTTACGTGTCAATGTGGCTGTGGTGTTCTCATGATGTGTGTTGTCCACATCAAATTATTAGTTAGTAAAAAGGAAGAATAATTATGGAATATGAGCATCCAGTCCAAGTTAACAACGCTAGCATCTCCCGCTGTACTGTCGTTAACGCAGCGCCCGACGACTATCGATGTGTAAGTATAAACTTGTTTTAAAAATTAATGTAATGCTAACTTGTTAGCCCTCATCCGTTCCAGGCATGATGCTGTTCACTAGTAGTTTTACTCCTAGACGTGAAAGTAAGAAAGTATGGTCACTGATAATCAATTCATTTCAGTTAAAGATGTATTTATTCATTCTTGTGGAAAGTATATAAGATGGCTCACGGTGAGATAAGTTCAGTTGGAAATGTATTATTGATATGGGATGAGGTGGGATGAACCACCCAACACATGAGGAGCAGGAAAATGGTTTATATATATATATATATATATATATATATATATATATATATATATATATAAGCCTGATAAACATACTTAAGTCCTGACAAACAATTTGAAAAAGAGTCAGATTTACTTGATAAATACAAAATATTATATTTCCATATTATATTTTCATTTTTAAAGACCAAGTAGTTTACACACACACACACACACACACACACACACACACACACACACACACACACACACACACACACACACACATACATATATATATATATATATATGATAGGTATATGTGTGTGCGAGAAAGTCCTATGAAAGTGCTGTGAAATGTCTTAATGTATTTTCTCAATGTATTAATGTCAAAAAACTTTTCCTTCCTGATTGTCATTTTAATTTTCATTAGATTTACGTATGTATTTTAATTCTCAGGATGTGATTCTTAAAGTGAAAAGGGCCACAGGGACATTTTCATTAGTGGGATGGTGAGTCGGTTCATATTGCACATAGCTTTTTTGTTTTAAAGTGACTTTTGAGCATTCTTAACTATCTTAAAATGTCCTGTCTTGTAGCTTGTTCATGCTCTTTGTGATATGGCTGCTGCGCAGATATAACTCTTTGGCTCAGGTACAGTTTGTGTTTGATATGAATTGCTAACTACTATTCAAATGTTTGGTGGCAATATGATCTTTTTTATTCAGCCAAGATGCATTATATTGATCAAAAGTGACAGTAAAGATGTTTTGCTACAACAACAAAGAAGCAGCACAACTGCTTTCAACATTGATAAATTATTAATAAATCAGCATATTAGAATGATTTCTGAAGGATCATGTGACACTGAAGACTGGAGTAAAATCCAGCTTTGCTATCACAGGAACAAACATCTTTTTAAAATGTATTAAAATAGTAAACTGTTATTTTAAATTGAAAAGTTCAGTCTGTTTGAAGCCAGAAACAACTAATACCAACCCCAAACTTTTGAATGGTAGTGTAATTACCCAACATACTTTAAAATTCAGTAAAATTCTAACTAGTTATTGTCATTTTGTTGAATATGAAATTATTTTAACTATCGTATCTCTTGCGATCTGTATTTTATTATTTCTATCCTTTTCTTTGTTTTACAGAAAATGGTAGTTAGTCTGACAGTAGCTGCATTTTTTGACAGTGTTGCATATGTTATGGTAAGTTGTGTTGATTAATTTCTGTGTATGTTTGAGAGAGAGAGACATATGTAGGCAGAGCTTATTTATTCAAGCTAATGTATGTTGAAAATATATATTTTTTTAATCCCTCTTTAATAACTTTATTTCATTGCACCTCTTCCTTTCCAGGGAGAGTCTCATCCAGAGGGCTCTCTGTGTAACTTTCAAGCATGGTGGCTCACATATTTTGGTAAATTTGGCAACTGATTAAAGATGCGTGTTTATATGTTTACTGTCATGTTAATGGAAAGTAACAAATCATCATTTCTGACATTAGTGAATAAAATGATTTATTCCAGTCAAGTGTGAATATGAAATAACTAGTAAATGCAGTGCATCCAAATAGAAAGATGACATCCTTTGTACACTGATGTCATTATAAATTTCTGTTGTTGTTATAGTTTTGGGCTGTTTGTTTCAGACTGGACTGCACTAATGTGGGTGTGTCTTATTACGTTCAATCTCTACCTGAACCTGGTGAGAGAAATCAGAACGGAACATAATGAGATGTGAGTCAATATACACAGAAACAAACACAAGTTTAGTTGTGTATGCATTTATACATTCCTAACATCTGCATATGTTTCTCAGACCATACCATGTGGTGGCGTGGGGAGTTCCTCTGCTTATGTCCACTCTCCCACTGATGGCTGGATACTATGGCCCTGCTGGAGCCTGGTGGTATATGACATTTCATTTTTGATATATTCTTAATTTCAGTTGTAATTAACTACAGTAGTCATCAGCCCTTTCTGTCTCATTCTTTTTCTGCAGTTGGATCACAGATGATCATGTTGGGTGGAGGTTTGGCATGTAAGTTTGTAATGTTCATCATGTTTATGAGTGTTTGCGGAAATGCATGTTATTTATAGGGATGTATCTGGGTTGGAGTACTCAGTAATGTAACTATGTTATCAGTTTCGTCAAATTTCAGAGGTTCACGCATGTTATTTGAATCTCAGGAATTTCCGTTCTCGCTCTGACAGGTTTTTTGCATGCTGGGCCTGCTTAGAATATTTTTCACTCTACGAATTGTGTATAATTATGGTTATTTATTTTTGTGTAAATGATCGCTTACACTGCCCACAAATATATTTGGACACAATATCTTTTTTTAAAAAGATACTTGTATGGATGCACAATATATCGGTACCATGTTGGTTACTTCCCATATGTTTACATTTGCATGACCTTTTCCATCATCCAACGATCATGTAAAAGTCCTCTTTAAAAAATTTGAAATAACCTTTAGCAAATCTAACAATAAACATCAATTTTTCATACTGTTAAATTATTGTAGCCTTTAAAATGATTGAATGATTTTAGTTTTTAATTATTTATTTAAAACAAATTACAGAAATATATATATTACTTAATATATTTGAAATGTACTTATATCATGCAATTATTACATTATACATTATATTATTGACCATTCATCAGTAATGAAAATAGTTATCATCTTATAGTTATCTGCCAAATTTTTTATAATGTTGCATCCCTAGGTATGTATTTTATAGAAGGATAGCACAAGCACACTATCAAGTGTCTAAATACTTTTATAGGCCTCTGTTTGTGTATTGTCTTGTTTGAGGTTTAAAGTATTTCTTTGTTTTTTCGTGTGTTTTTTTGTTTCAGATGGTACATTCCCCTGTTTAGCCTGATTATCCTCATGATCTGCTGTTATGCTCGAATCATCTGTGTGGCCAACGAGAGGGTGAGTGAATGTGACTCCCAAGCATCTGCTAAAAAATTGTCCTACTTCTGAAGTGTGATAGCATGGCAATGTTAGGTCTAACTTATGTGTACTATCTTGAACAAAGCACTTTGTTTATCTCTTCCTTGTTCTCTGTAATGCAGTCGAGTGAACTTTTTTTACACGACTGGCAGATTCTTACACACTGACGCAATAAGTCAGGCTATACGTGCTCATGTACGTGCTGACACCTGTGTACTCTACACAGGTCTGATGGGTGTACATTCAGCATTGTTGAGATGGTGGGATTTGTGCTATGGCGCAAGAGCAGTTCTTTTCAACCACACACCACATTATGATCCATGAGCGTAAATGCATGTTTAAAGTTACTATCTTTATTTCAGATGCGTTCCTGGTTAGGCACCTTTAATCCTGAAAGAGAGAGGAGGAAGGTAAGTGTGTGTATTAGTGCATGTGCAGATATGACAGTCCTGACATCCACTGGTTTATACATCGGTAATGTATCATTACTTCTTTCTGCAGATCTCTCTAGCTGAAGAGATCAGACCGTTGAAGTGGTATCCCTCTGTCTATCTGCTCGTCTCTATCTTCCCCCTCATAAATCGGTAACTGCGTTTTTTTTCCCCACACTACATTTTACATACTCAACCTCAGGGATGTGATCTATATTTATATGGATTTCCCTATTTTCTGACCTGAAGTATGTCCCATATAATAATTCTTATTACTGTTATTGTATAGTCTCATTTAATGGGGGGAAAAGTTAGCTGATAACATGCCTTATAACTGTGGATGCATCTTTGTGCTTGTGTCTGATTTGCATGTGTATTTCTGCAGACTTCATAATGCTGCTTACCCAGAGCACCCTGTGTTTTCTCTGACATTACTGCACGTGCTCAGTGCACCATTGCATGGACTTGCAAATGCTCTTGTCTTTGGGAAGGACACCTGGAGTCAACTGAGTTCAACAGGAATAAAGGTACAGTTCACACTCACTGGTTTCAGCCATTGATGGCTGTGATTTGTCTCCTTATATGTCAGTCCCTTCCTGGATCATTATGGTTACTGGGCAGCATAAGCAGCAATGCAGACCAGACACATTTGTGCACTTTGATTTCAATCTCTCATTTACGTAACGCATGCGTTTTCCTCAGATGGCGATCCAGTCTCGACTTTGTGACAGCACAAGGATTGGAGAGTACCATGCCACGAATGTAAGATACACACATGACCTTGATACACACTCCGATTCTGACGACGAGGACAACAATGTCATCTTTTACAGTCCGAACATGATCTTAAAAGACAGAGGACCCTTGGAAAATGTTTAAAAAAGAAGTGTGTATGTGTGTGCCTAAAGAGTTTCATTCAGTGTTTCTGTGTAGCAGCTTTTATGCTGACACTTTAATTAAAATATGTATTATTATAGTTGGAAAACAGAAAAGAAAATGTTTGATAGAAGATCTTCCTTTGCCTTTAATGACGGGTAGTATCATAACATTCGTTTGTACTGTATTAATGTGGGAAAGCTTTCAATCAAGCTGTTTACCACCTCAAAGTAATAGATTTTGTTGTATATAATGGAATTAAAGACTGCCTTTTCTATTTCATTCAGCTGAATATTTCAGACATAATGGTATACTTTGAGAAACTTTGAGAAGCATGTTTTACTATTATATTTATGAAAATGTATGCTATATTTTTGTATTGTTTACATATTCAGCAAATTTTTTTTAAATACAAATCTAATGACATTTCTCTGGTGTTTGTGTCCTTTGTCTAGTAGAATGAGCTAGCACTCTAACTTAGTTAGTCAGCTATATAACTTTGAGTTCTAGATGATTAATGAGAGAGCCATTTGGAGCAAGACATGCTTCCCATGAGCTGCTTAGTAAGAGGGTTATAAAAGCTCCTCGGAATAAATCAGTGATATAAACTGGTGTCTGTTTGTCTTACGAAACAATTTAAACAATACTGACACCGTGTGGACAGAAGTGTGAACGCTGTTCAGAAATAGACACTATCGCTCTATATCTAGCTTTATTGAATAAAAATACAAATCCAAAAAGTTGATTCTGAAAGTGTATTTAAATATAATTTAAAGTGTTTAATAAACTAAGCAAAAGGAGAAATGTTATTTCGCTGTTCTGTTTCCTGATTGGCCGTGGTGTATTATATATCATCTAAGCGTGTTCAACAGCGATTGGTGAACAATTCATTATAAGTGACGAGGGAGCCAATCAGTGAAGAGTGCGGTGTAAAATCACGATGAAAAATGCAACAGTAACCATACGTAACATGTTTTCATAACAATAGCTGGCGAACATACTTCGTGTATAGTCAGGGAGCGTCCGGGAAGACAACGGTAACATTCACAACCTGTAAACGATTGTGTTTCAAGGCGAATTGCTGGGTAGGAAACGGAGTACAGTAGAAACTGTACATTCTGTACACCATGGTATGACTTCTGATAAAAGGTAAGACTTGAGATGGTGGGATTTGTGCTATGGCGCAAGAGCAGTTCTTTTCAACCACACACCACATTATGATCCATGAGCGTAAATGCATGTTTAAAGTTACTATCTTTATTTCAGATGCGTTCCTGGTTAGGCACCTTTAATCCTGAAAGAGAGAGGAGGAAGGTAAGTGTGTGTATTAGTGCATGTGCAGATATGACAGTCCTGACATCCACTGGTTTATACATCGGTAATGTATCATTACTTCTTTCTGCAGATCTCTCTAGCTGAAGAGATCAGACCGTTGAAGTGGTATCCCTCTGTCTATCTGCTCGTCTCTATCTTCCCCCTCATAAATCGGTAACTGCGTTTTTTTTCCCCACACTACATTTTACATACTCAACCTCAGGGATGTGATCTATATTTATATGGATTTCCCTATTTTCTGACCTGAAGTATGTCCCATATAATAATTCTTATTACTGTTATTGTATAGTCTCATTTAATGGGGGGAAAAGTTAGCTGATAACATGCCTTATAACTGTGGATGCATCTTTGTGCTTGTGTCTGATTTGCATGTGTATTTCTGCAGACTTCATAATGCTGCTTACCCAGAGCACCCTGTGTTTTCTCTGACATTACTGCACGTGCTCAGTGCACCATTGCATGGACTTGCAAATGCTCTTGTCTTTGGGAAGGACACCTGGAGTCAACTGAGTTCAACAGGAATAAAGGTACAGTTCACACTCACTGGTTTCAGCCATTGATGGCTGTGATTTGTCTCCTTATATGTCAGTCCCTTCCTGGATCATTATGGTTACTGGGCAGCATAAGCAGCAATGCAGACCAGACACATTTGTGCACTTTGATTTCAATCTCTCATTTACGTAACGCATGCGTTTTCCTCAGATGGCGATCCAGTCTCGACTTTGTGACAGCACAAGGATTGGAGAGTACCATGCCACGAATGTAAGATACACACATGACCTTGATACACACTCCGATTCTGACGACGAGGACAACAATGTCATCTTTTACAGTCCGAACATGATCTTAAAAGACAGAGGACCCTTGGAAAATGTTTAAAAAAGAAGTGTGTATGTGTGTGCCTAAAGAGTTTCATTCAGTGTTTCTGTGTAGCAGCTTTTATGCTGACACTTTAATTAAAATATGTATTATTATAGTTGGAAAACAGAAAAGAAAATGTTTGATAGAAGATCTTCCTTTGCCTTTAATGACGGGTAGTATCATAACATTCGTTTGTACTGTATTAATGTGGGAAAGCTTTCAATCAAGCTGTTTACCACCTCAAAGTAATAGATTTTGTTGTATATAATGGAATTAAAGACTGCCTTTTCTATTTCATTCAGCTGAATATTTCAGACATAATGGTATACTTTGAGAAACTTTGAGAAGCATGTTTTACTATTATATTTATGAAAATGTATGCTATATTTTTGTATTGTTTACATATTCAGCAAATTTTTTTTAAATACAAATCTAATGACATTTCTCTGGTGTTTGTGTCCTTTGTCTAGTAGAATGAGCTAGCACTCTAACTTAGTTAGTCAGCTATATAACTTTGAGTTCTAGATGATTAATGAGAGAGCCATTTGGAGCAAGACATGCTTCCCATGAGCTGCTTAGTAAGAGGGTTATAAAAGCTCCTCGGAATAAATCAGTGATATAAACTGGTGTCTGTTTGTCTTACGAAACAATTTAAACAATACTGACACCGTGTGGACAGAAGTGTGAACGCTGTTCAGAAATAGACACTATCGCTCTATATCTAGCTTTATTGAATAAAAATACAAATCCAAAAAGTTGATTCTGAAAGTGTATTTAAATATAATTTAAAGTGTTTAATAAACTATAAGCAAAAGGAGAAATGTTATTTCGCTGTTCTGTTTCCTGATTGGCCGTGGTGTATTATATATCATCTAAGCGTGTTCAACAGCGATTGGTGAACAATTCATTATAAGTGACGAGGGAGCCAATCAGTGAAGAGTGCGGTGTAAAATCACGATGAAAAATGCAACAGTAACCATACGTAACATGTTTTCATAACAATAGCTGGCGAACATACTTCGTGTATAGTCAGGGAGCGTCCGGGAAGACAACGGTAACATTCACAACCTGTAAACGATTGTGTTTCAAGGCGAATTGCTGGGTAGGAAACGGAGTACAGTAGAAACTGTACATTCTGTACACCATGGTATGACTTCTGATAAAAGGTAAGACTTCTTTATACGTTATTTAAAAGTCTTCAACATTAGAACAAAATACAATTCTAAACATATAGTTCCTGTTTACGATATAAAAGTCTGTTATATATAGTAAATATTATTATTAAATAATATTACATTTTTTTTTACATTTGTCTGGTTCCGTGTAAATACAATTGTACATGGTAACTTAATACGGTATGCTTAATATGATTAAATAAGTGTAGCAATGTAGTGATTTGTGTTTTGTATATTTGTATGATGACTTGCAACATTTCCTCTACAGCCAGCGTCTATGTGGTGCGCAAGATCAGAGCTTCTCTTAAAGAGGGAGAGCAAACTGAACAACCTGCGCTCACACCATGTAGCCTGGCTAAAGGTGAGTTTATTATAAATAAATAGATATTCGTTATTTAACCTCCTGGGTGCCATTGTCCTCGTACGAGGACATTATATTTTAGTGAATTTCTCTGACACCATACATGTCACAGAGAGCACAATCAGGGCTTTTCACAGATTTGTTTTGAGGTTTCACCAGGACAACAACAACTTGGTGAATGAAAAAACAAATCCCATTGTTTTTGCCTATACATGTAATTTCATGTGATTTTATTTATGCCGACATAGCATAACATATAAGAATATATATATTTTTTTAAACAAACAAACACACACATTTCCATTTGTTTCTTATGCTCTAAACAATGTAAAGACATGAAAAAAAAAAAACTAAATTCAAACTTTTTTTACTGGGTCTTAAGAGGTTAAGGTCAATTCACAGGGATAGCAAGTTATACAATTTTGATTACATATTATGAAATGTAAAATTATAAATGAAATAATAGAATTCTAAATTTGGAATATTAATAATTCACAGTTAGACCAGAAAGTGCAATAGTTCCAGGCCCACTTTTTTCACCATTGCATAGGGATTTTAAAATGAACCATGAACCAAGCCAATCAGCTATGACGTGAATCACAACATTACAAACTGATTTGAAGCAAAACAAGTTTTAAAAAAATGGGACATAAAGGCTTTAAAACTGTGTACTTAATGTTTTTAGTGAGGGAAATAACTAGAATCCCACGAAAGCATTGTGAACATCATAATCAAATTTAAAAACGATGGAACAATATAAAACTACTCATTTACAAATGTCGATTATATTTTTAAAAACAATATGTTTTAAGTTTATTGCAAAATATGCACATATATATATACACACACACATTTCAGCATTTTGAGAGCGTAGGGAGATCGCCTTGATTACGTCATTCACAGTGTTTAATGGGAGTGGGCGGGGCTGTTTATTGCAGCAACAACAAAAAAAAACTTCTTTACTTCTTTAACCTTGTTTGTTAAGATATAGCGATTGGGCAGAAGCCAGACTTTTTTCCAGTCAACATCAATCACAAACTGACTCCAATACGCAATAACATTTGGTCTCGAAACAATATCCTTCTGTAACCAATAAAACCTTCTTTTTTCTTATTGTTATAATTATTATAAGGAGAAACATTATTTAACTATAAGGGAGTGATTTGATGGGAGGGGTGGGAATTTCTATCTTACCTTTTTTGCTGTTTAAATAATATTCAAATTTTTGAAGAAATTGCTCCAAAGACAATTGCAAATTCCCTTGGTTGTATGGAAATAGCTCCACAGCAGACTTCTTCCCATCAGTCAAAGCGGTGTTACGTCACGAAAGTGCAGACTCGTAGGAAGACCGCAAGTGTTTAGGGTGCCATTTGGGACAGGGCCTAAGTTATCATTCAAAATAAATTTCCTTATGGAGAAAATGAATGGAGTTCTTACGAAACACATCCGTTGCACTTTATCAAGAAAGTATATAGGGTGAAAGTGTATCTCAGCGTTTTAATTACTCTAGCCTTATCTGAATGAGGCAAAGTACATCAGAGTGCATTAGCTCATTCCAGTGAGTAGACGAGAAGCGAAGTGGAAGAGAGAAAGGGGAGAAAGGTCAGCAACAGCCATTAGGATTGTTTTGATTTGGTCTTAGTGACTTAGGAGTTCTCTTGACTACTCTTAACTTTTCACAGATTTAGGAGCTGGTTTTAAAGCTAAAATGCTTTGTGGAATACTCTTAGTGCAAAAATGTAGGAGTCCTAAATTAAGGACTGACACACCCATTATTTTTGAGAGTTTCTGCTAAATCTGCAAGTTAGGAGCTACTTTTATCCTTAAGACGTTTTGTGAATACAGCCCCAGATGTGGAATGTACAAAGGTTGTTTTCAAATGTCACTAAAGTCGCCTGACTTGTTTGTGTGTTTCCAGGTAAAAAGAAGAGAACTGCGTCAGACAGTGCATTAATGGCAGCGCTGGAGCCTGAGGGTGCTGCTGGGTCATCTGCACCTACTGAGACAGCTCTACAGAAATGTGGTTCCTGAGGTTAAAGGTCACGCAGATGTAAATCTGGACACAACGAAGGCCATCCCTGCCAAAAAAAAAAAGTGCCTCGCTGGACACCAGCATATGTTGTGTTTTGCATGCTGGTGTTCTGGTGTTCCAACAAGGCCATCTAAACCGGTCTTTTCGGCAGAGACTTTACAAAAGCGGAAGGCAGATTGTGACAAAGATCTGAAATCAGACCAGGTTTGCTCCGCGTGACCTTTATTCTCAGGTGCCAACACTTTCTCTGTCTCCTAGCTCTCTCTCTCTTTTTCTTTTCTCCATCAGCTGTAGTTTGTGAAGGTCTGTTCATCAACCTCTGCCTCAGGGGCGGTTCAGATCTGATGTTTACCTGCAGCTTTTTTGCATTTATACTCGCCAACAAAATGACTGAACACATATCACTGTCATTAAATGTAACTCTGACGATATTTATAAGATCATGCCATGTTTGTTATGACGAAACAACTAATAAAATTGTGAAACTCCCATCTTTGTTTTCTCGTGTTCTACCTAAACAACTCAACATAATTTTTTTGTAATAAACATTTCTTCTAACCTGTCCTCGATTTACCTGAACCTCTATTCTTTGATTTAAATTGACATCCCAATGACATAATTCCTCTGCAGGGTTAGAGATGATCTCCATAATCAAAGGATTTACTTTAAGCATGAAAAGTTTAAAATATATGTACTTTATTGTGTATTCTATGGCAATAAATTGATTAAGAAAAGGAAGTGGGATTTAGATAAATACTCATGGTCACAGTGAAAAATATTGACATGGGAAACATAGTGTAAATATAAATGTAATGTAAAGTAGTCACATAATGTAAAGTAGGCCTATAAAAATAAATATAAACAAAACGGGAATAAAAATAAGAAAAATTATATTATATTATTAATTTGAGCGTGGTTGTTTTCTGATCCGCCATGCCTCTCTGCATAGACAAAATGTTCTACTGACCCTTGTGTGATAATGTAAACATGAACAAAGACCTGGGGCCTCATTTATAAAACTTTGCGTAGGATTTGCGTCAGAATTGGCGTACGGATGAAACATAGGACGTGCGTACGCACAGAAATATTCGGATTTATAAAACCGTGCGCACGCACATCCTACGCAGTTTTCCCTTAATAAATCACAATCAATTCTAAATGTAGCGCAGCTTTTGCGGCTTCATGTCACGCCCATAGTTGCCCATAAATAGTCCGTGAAACGCCCACAAGTTAATATTCATAGGTTGCGAAATCATGGCAAACACAGAGAAGAAATAAAAAAAAAAACGTAACTTCACTCAATGTGAGGTAGAAGTTATCGTTGGCGAGGTTGAAAAGAGAAGAAAAGTGTTGTTTGGAGGGCACAGTGTGGGCATTACTAATGCCAAAAAGACACTTGAGTGGCAAAAGGTTGCAGACGCCGTAAATGCTGTAGCCTCACAACCTCGGACTATCGCCGAAATAAAAAAGAAATGATCGGACATCAAAGTCGAGGCAAAAAAGCGTCTAGTGCTCCATCGCCAGAGTGTGTCCTCTTGCTGTCTGAAGATGCGTTCACTCCGAATCCTTCCATTCGCCACATCTTCTAGAGCACAAGATCAGCCATTGTGCGTCTTTTACGCATTGTGATGGGGCATTTTATTTCCATCCATTTAATTGAATCTGACAAGCTACAGATGTCGGTTATAATCTACGTGGAAATGGGAAATAGTTCCGTGCAAATGTAATGTCTTGCAGCTTTCTGAATGGTTGAGACATAGGCCTACGTCATTTTATCAAAAATAAAACTAAAGGCATATGCATGAATACCATGAACGTAGCTGATGAAGAAATTTTACTATGAAAACAACTTTCCCCAGTGGACAATTAATACATCTATCTATTTATCTATATATCTCCCTAATTATCTATCTATCTGTCTAATTGCATCTATCTGCTCCGCCAGACGGACACTTGACGAGAATATCAGTTTTGTACATTAGCTATTTCGTTGTTTACCATATTTATGAGGATGAATTGCAATGCATAACATGCCAATATTATTGCAGAACATATTTCACTTTTCTTTTTGCAAATATGTGTTAATTTGCATTTATGTTGTAATTTTCGGTTGATTTTGTTTGTTTTACACTGCAGATCGATCAAATGGGTGTTCGTGTAGGCTGTTCATTGTAAGACTTGCTTTGTGAAGTCTTAATGTTATTTATGAGAGGCATAGCCATTTCTTTTACACAACGGTCTACAGTTTCACACACTTTCACGTGTTTCTTCCATCTGCCGACGGTGTCGCCATTTCTCATTTCACCCGTTTTTGTGCGTACGCCTGGGTCAGAGCTTGCGTGAAAGACCGCACATTTTTCCGTCAAGTTTGCTTTTTATAAATACCAATTATTGCGTTGAGAGCGGCGTACGCCTTCTTTTGTGCGTACGCAACGTTTATAAATGAGGCCCCTGAACCCTAGTGAAAACCTATGGGATGAATTGGATTGCTGACTGTGAGACTCACCGATACTGTCTGAATGGGACCAAATCCCTATTGCCATGTTCCATAATGAAAGCTTTTCATGAAGAGAGAACGCATTTAGAGACAACCAACTCCCTATAACGCCAATGTTTTTGTTTAGTTTTTTTTAATAAATGCTTAACAAAGACATATTGGTGTGGTGTTTGAGTGTCGCATACTTTTGTCCATACCATGGTCATACATACATAACATTGTATTCAACCTCAGAGAAAACAAGGAGTTTGCACTAGTTTATAGTTAACGCAACATGTTTTCCATGCCGCTAGATGGCGCACAATACCTTGCGGAGAGAAGGAAGGAGAGAAGAAGAGCCACCGACTTCCTGTGAGTGGCGGAAGTTTTCAATCGAGGAAAATAATCCTAATATTCATGTGCTCATTTTCTGTTCATCAACTGAGTTATCTTCATAAACGATGTTCTACAGCTTAAACTGACACCGGGACTTAAAAAGTGGGTGTAATATGAAACACTGAAACCAGATGAAGGTATAATAGGGCATTGTATTTAGCTACAGGCTAGTTAAGATCACTTTTAATGTGCATGTGTGTAAATTGTTGACTGTTTTAATGCACTGACAAATGTGAATAGTTACAATTTGCAGATTTTGGCTCAGGCTATCAGTTAAAGTCATCTAATGATACAATAATCTGATTCAGCTCTTCTTGGACTGGTTGCAGCGGTAGATTTAAATATATTCATTCGGTAGATGCTTTTATCTAGAACGACTTACAATTGAGGAAAACGATATACAAAGTAGTATATTAAGGTTCTTATCCTGTCCTGATTGTCCTTCTTCTTCTCCCTGCTGCTTTATCTGTGATCTCAAAGAGGCCTTGAAACGTCTGTTTGCAGAATGCCACATGAAAAAACCCGTAAGAGCCCTTTTTCTGTTTCCCGTAATGTTACGCTGGACCGGAGGAGAGCTCTGACTCTCTCTCCTGGGATCAAACGTGACAATTGTCAGGTATGTCCAGGAGGTAAACAACATTGAGGATTTCAGTGCTTTCACCTAAGCCCAACACGTTATTTTACAGTGTCCTTGTTACATGTGCTTATTGTAATAATAACAGTAAAGTATGTGTAATTACATGCAATTAACCCTAAACCTAATCCTAACCTTATAGTAAAGTGCATGCTGTTAATTAATATTACTCAGTACACAAATGTATAATTACACTACAACAAGAAAACCTTAAAATAAAGTTAATGTATGCAAAATTCTTAAATTATTATGAATCGATTAATCACGATTAATTTAATCCAAAAAAAAGTTAGCGTTTACATAATAATATATATATGTGTATACTGTGTATAAGTATTATATATATATTCATTTATATATATATACACATACATGCATGTATATATGTAAGAAAAATGTTATATTTATATATATTATATATACAGTGTATATACATGCAAATATTTCTTAAATGCATACATGTATGAGTATGTATTTATATATACATAAAAATGATACACACCGTACACATATATATTTTTTATAAAGGCTAACTATTATTTTGGATGTGATTTAATCACTAATAATCAATTTGACAGCACTAAAAATTATTTATATTCAATTTATTATTTTTATTTATTTTATTAATTATTCCTTTTTCTGAATCTTATTAATCTCTTCTTTATGAATTCTAGTCATCGATAGCTATGTATTCATTTAAATATCACTATTTGTTGTATTCCTTATGTTGCAGTATCATTCTTTTACATGTTATTCATTTATGTATTTTCTACTATATGCTCGTATATGTTTGATTATTTCCAAATGGTGTCTATTCTGCTGCTTCTCTTTTTCCTCTCATTCTGCAAATATCTTACTACCTTTGGGTTCTTCTTTCTTTATACTCTGATCTTCATATGTTAGATACAATACTTTGGATTTAATTATAAACAATTGCATAAGATGTCTTATTTTTGTTTAAACCTATTTGTTATTACAATTTTCATATTTATTTAATTCATTTGTTGACTTTATACTTTTTACCTAAAAATTTTGTTATTCCTTATTCAAATTGATCTCTGACATAATCATTGCTTGTCTACCCATCTCTCCATGTGTCTCAGGCTGAAAGCCCCCTTAAGATCCCCAGGAGAGCTGAGGATGAGTGTGTAGAGATGGAGCTGTTTAAAGATCGGAAAAAGAGCCCCTCTAAGGTGACTGAGATGGACCAGAAGCGATGCATGAAATGTGTCTGTGCATTTTTTAACAAAAGTTTTAGTTAAGAACATTTGCACCACTAAGACATTATGGACAGGTGTGGAGGAAATTCACCAATAAAATTAGTCAGGCCACTCTTACATGGTAAAAATTAAATAAAATGTATTTATCCAAAATCACGATCCAGGGTAGTTTCTCATACAACCAAAATCTGTCTGAGAGAGCTACAAAGTGAGCTTCAAGAAAAACAGAGTATTTATTCAGTAAATTCATACATATTAATTTATCATTGAACAAAGACTTTCAAAATTGATTGGATAAATAAATGAGCAGTTTATCATTAGGCCTCCTACTTCCTTTTATTATATAAGTACATTTTCCGGTTCATCGTCATCCCATAATATGCATGCCCACCTGGCATGTGTAAATATTTTAAATTGGAAACATCTTATCTGACTCCCTAAACTCTCCCTGGCCTAACTGACCTTGACAGTCCCAATTTGCTTCTCACAGCATTTGTAGATTAGCGTTGAAACACTGGAGAGATAGAGAAAAACAAAAAAGACAATATATTTGAGTCTTTCTCCAAATGTATGAAAGAGAGAGTGGCCCAATGTTCAGTAATAACATGAAAAGGGTAATATAAATATACAGTGGGGCAAATAGTTTTAAAGAATTTATTATTTATTAAATACTTTTTTTCCACCATAATTTGCAAATAAATTATTTAAAAATCAGACTGTGATTTTCTGGATTTTTTTTTCCTCATTCTGTCTCATAGTTGAAGTGTACCTATGATGTAAATTACAGGCCTCTCTCATCTTTTTAAGTGGGAGAACTTGCTCAATTGGTGGCTGACTAAATACTTTTTTGCCCCACTGTATATCAAAAAATATATGCAGGGGCAAAATATAGCCCTTACATGTATGGCATAACCTCTGTTGGGCAGCGACCTTCTTGAAACCTTTTGTTCGTCACCTTACATTCTTTAACAGTTGACACAGGTAGAAAATCTATTTTCAATACATGCAATGGTTACACACATATATC
Source organism: Gobio gobio (assembly GCF_949357685.1). Taxonomy (NCBI): domain Eukaryota; kingdom Metazoa; phylum Chordata; class Actinopteri; order Cypriniformes; family Gobionidae; genus Gobio; species Gobio gobio. The sequence continues at coordinate 37,031,467 of NC_137103.1, read as the reverse complement.
TATATGTCAAAAACAAATTACATTTTCTAATGATTAAAAAGTTATTAGCATAACTATATGTTTGCCAAGCACTGAATTCTTTTGGCAAATTAATATAGAATGTGTGTTTATCTGTTTTTAGATGCTTTCCTGATCCAGTAAACTACCTTTGTCAACTCGTGGACTTGATACCTGATATCTCCTAATGCTTTCGAATTTCTTATTGGCTTCTTATTTTCTTTTGTACTGTTAGATCCACTGGACACAGCTGGCCTCAAATGGTACACCCTCCCAGTCAGATCACAAATCACAAAAAAAACGCATTAAAGAACATCCAATATGGCAGGATATCCAAAGGTAACGTGCTTACCACATTAACCTTCAGATCCTGAAGGCGAAGCTCATTCTTCATCACTCACTGTAAACGTTTAGTTATATAGTATGTATGGTTTACATTGCATTTACATTGTTTACATTACATTACTTGCTTTCAATTGCATATGTGATATTTTGTGTGAAATCCAAAGACTCAGCATTTTATGTATTGTGACGACAATTCAATTTCAGATGTTTTAAACAGAATTTTTAATATTCTTGATTACCTAACACCTGTTTCCTGACAGAGGAAGTTATGCATTGAGCGCATTTTGCATACTTCAACATATTGCAATGTTTGGACTGGAGCCAGTTGTTTTTTTGGGTACAGTAAGACTGTACTACTAGAACTGAAGTGGTTTCTCTTATCTGGCATTAACAAATTCTTATGAAAACTTATCCTTAAAGGGGTGGTAAACCACGATTTCACTATTCTAACTTTAGCTAACGTGTAATGTTGCTGCTTTAGCATAAACAACATCTGCAAAGTTACAACGTTCAAAGTTTAAAGCAAAGGGACATATTTGCTTTTAAAGAAATCAGTTTCTAAGAACTACAGCAAACGGCCAGTAGGCGACTACACACATTCCTCCAGGGTTGGTGACATCAACAGGCTCAATATTTACATAAACCCCTCCTCCGAGAATATTAAATAAGGGGGGGTGAGGCCATTTTGTATCGCGACGCTGTTGTGGTATAAGTTAGTTAGGCTGGAGTGTTGTTGCCGCGATGCCGAGGAAACGCTGTTATTTCCATCCGGATTGCAGGTCTGGGGTACTTGCTCTGTTCAGCCTTCCTTGGGACGGGGGTGCGTTGCAGAGCGTTTAACATAAAACATGTTATATGCACGTGTGTTTGAGTCAGCGGGGAATCAGGCGCGCGCAGGGCTCCCTGCAGCACATCTAACAGAGGAAAACATCCACCGTCTTCGCGATTTCAATGCCAGATTTGCACAACATCAGCTGCGTGAAAAAAACACTGCCGGTGCGTGGATGCATGACGCGCGCGCTACACATTTCACGGAGGACAACACAAACTTCCACAAACTTCGCGAGTTCAATACAGGATATGCACAACGGCTTGTCCTGAAAGCTGGATTTACAAACAGAAGCTGTTCACGGGCCACAACCTGTAAGTCTGATTTATTTTTCATCGATGTGTTTTCCTGTAATAGGTTGTAGCAAGGAAGTAAACAGATGACAACGCTGTTCTGCAAACCAGTCTGTTAAATGCTCATTCATACTTAACGTTATCCGACGAACACCTATCGCTACAAACACTAACGTTAAAATCTCAACAGCGAACCCCAGCGAACCTTATGTATTGTTTATCTACAGGCATGCTAAACATGGTTCTGTGTGTGATTTGGCTAACTTACTAGTTAAAGCCAGTGCTTAGTGTTTGTTTTGGGTTAGTTCTTGCGACAGATATTTGGCTGTAATCATTCTAAAAATACAAAAGTTAAAGTGCCATTCAGTAGCGATCACTATAGATCCGCAGTCTTTACTCTTGAGGACTGAACAGGTTCTGCTTGATCATCTTCACTCAAATGTTCTGGGTCTGATTCGGGCTCAGATTGGTATGGTTTTATTGACGCCGTTGTTTCTAACACTGACCAAAGCACAGCCTCCGGTAAGGGGCGTGACATTTCCGACATATGTGCACTAGGCGTTTAGCGAATCACAACACACTGGGCCAGCTAACCAATCTGAGCCCATCGCGTATTTTTGAGGGACTGGCTTCATACAACCCGGAAAGCATCAGACCGTTTTACAAGGTGGGACAGAGCAGTGTAGAATAAAGGTCAAATATATGAAAAATAAGGCAATTTTTTTTTAAACGAAGCATGAACACATGTTACAGTGCACCCCACAAACACAGTCAAGCCTTCAAAAGAATGTGTTTTACCACCCCTTTAAAATATGCTTACTGTGGATAAAGTTGTGAAAAAAGATAAAGAATACTAAATTGCTGTTGATGTGTTGTTGAGCACATAATTGTTGGCCATTTTGATGCTTAGGTTCATTAAACCATCTGGGAAGGGAGAAAGGTAACACTTTATTTTACAGTTACGTTACATGTAGTAATAATAATAAACTTTATTTATATAGCATTTTTCAGGCATAAAATGCAGTTCAAAGTGCTTTTCATAAAAACCATGTTCAATAAAAACATGTACATCAAACATCAGAGATTAAAAAAGGTCAAATGCAACATACACGATAAAATACAAAACATATGATGAACCAACAATAATCATCCACAACATATCTGACAGGGAATGCTATGCACATAGAACACAATTTATTATAAGCACAGTTTAGAGTAACTAGTTAAATGCCAGGGTAAAAAAATTAATGTTTTTGGCTTTCTTTTAAAAATACTAAGTGTACTAGCTTCCCTAATATCTGATGGTAACGCGTGTTCTATAGTTTTGGCGCATGATTTGCAAAGGCCGCATCACTGATTTTTTTCGTCAACAACTAGGAACCTCTAATAGACTTGCACTAGATGATCTTAGGGTTCTTGATGGAATATAATTAACAAGAGACCTGACCATATAGTTAGGTCCTTGTCTGTTAACAGCTTTGTATGTGATGAGGACTTTAAAATCTATTCTAAATTGTATTGGAAGCCAGTGCAGTGCAGCTAATACTGGTGTTATATGTTATTTCGGTAACACTTTACAATAAGGTGGTATTAGTTAACATTAGTTAATGCATTAGTTAACATTAACTAACCATGAACAACACCTCTGTTCAGCATTAGTTAATCTTTGTTAACGTTAGTTAATATAAATCCAGCTGTTCATGGTTTGTTCATGTTAGTTCACAGTGCATTAACTAATTTTAACAAGATTTTAAAAATGCATTTGTAAATGTTGAAATTAACAAAGATAAATAAATGCTTAATAAGTGCAGTTCATTATTAGTTAATGTTAACTAATGCAGTTAACTAATGTTAACTAATGAACCTTATTGTAAAGTGTTGCCGTTATTTCTTTTTAGTTCTGATTAGTAACCGAGCTGCTGAACTTTGAATAAGCTGAAGTCTGTTTATTGATTTTTGTGGGAGACCAGTAAAAAGTGCATTACAATAGTCTAGTCTACTTGAGATAAGAGCATGGATTCGTTTTTCTGCGTCTTTCTGGTTTAAAAAGGTCTTATTTTAGATATATTTCTTAGATGAAAAAAAATTAAGAGTTATTATAGTAATAATTATAATAATAATTATTATAAATTATGCATATTACATGCAACTAACCCTAAACCACCAAACCCTAATCCTACCCTAACCTTATAGTAAGTACATGTAGTTACTTAATATTACTCAGTACTTAAATGTATAATTACATTGTAACAAAGACAGTTTAAATAAAGTGTAACCGGGAGAAATGTTAAAATATATTATATCAGACTCTTATTTCAAAAGAGCAGAGGGACATCCTGTTTTGCATGATATGGTGCACATCTACAGTTTTTTGCTTATCATTTGTGCACCATCTGTGCATGTTGGCCTGTCTCATTCCTTGTGCACACTGCTAATTCGTTAAAATGGCTAATGTACCATTAGTTAAAAAGATTAGTTAAAGTCAATAAACAGTTGTGCAGAATGTATGAAATGTGTTTAAACTGTCTGTCTAATAGTTAAGGAGCTAAAGTGTATTTATGCTGTATTTTAGTTGAGGCATATATAATGTTTTGTGATATTTATGTGTCAGTCAGTTGATATGTTTTATTGCTTTTTACTAATTATATGTGTGTGTGTGTGTGTGTGTGTGTGTGTGTGTGTGTGTGTTTGAGCAATACCAATTTGATTGTTGATTGTTCATTATTTATTTATTTCCTACAGGCGTCAGGTCAAGGTGGTCTTAGAAGATGTCCTTCAGACAGAGGCTGGACAGAGGCTAAAATGTCGTGGGCAGAGTTGCAAAAAGACAGACCAATCAGAGAGCAAAAGACAGAGTGATCACACTTCAACAGCCGTTCTTAAAGACAAGAGGAGATCAAGTCTAACAAAAAGAGGAGGAACAGACTCTACTGAATCCAGCGCCGCTTCACCATCCCATAATCAGACTAAGTCACCCACTGAAAATGAATCCTGTCCACACAAGGAAATCAAAAATCAGCAATCCAAACAACTGAACTCATCACTTGAACTACCGGAGTCATCTGAAGTATCAAGTAACTCTTCACCCAGAGAAAGTGATTCACCACAGGCTGTTTCAATTAGTGAACAGTTGCCTAAACAGACCAAACCATCTGCTTTTGAAGAGAATGAAGCATCACTTCTTGAAGGATCTCCACAGCATGAGGAAGTCCTGTCCTCTGGATTTGAAATTGTATGCAGTCCCTCGTCACCATTAACAACGCAGAGAGGAAGAGAGGAAAAACCAGGTGGCGAGGTAAGACCTGTACACCTTGGCAAAAGCAGTCGGAACACTTAATGTGCACTGCCATTCAAAAGTTTGGGGTCAGTCTTTTTTTTAAAGGAAGAAAGAAATGAATACTTTAAGCAAGGATGCAATAAATTGATGAAAAGTGACAGTAAAGACATTAATAATGTTACAAGAGATTTATATTTTAAGCTTTCTTTTCATCAAAGAATCCTGGAAAAAAATATTATTGTGGTTTGCATATAAATAATAAATTACATTTTTAAAATAAATGAATTGCATTATCCTATCTCATAATTAGTAATCATGAGATTAATTGCAATTATTAGGTTTAGCAAAGAAAATTATAAGAGACCCCATGGAACCTTCTGAAGTACATCTGTTTTAGAAACGTTACTATTTTATTGTAGTTCATCATTCTTAATTCCTTTGATTTTACAGAATTCACCCAATAAGAAAGAAATGAGAGAAACACAAGAGCCCCCAAAGGATTCTCCAGGAGATGAGGAAAATCACTTGCGGAAGAATGGAGAGGTGGCGCAGGAAGTGGAAGGGATGAGAGGAAGTGTGTTACGCCTCTCAGTCGGGGCCGACGGGCAAATCCCAGTCAAAAGATGTCGTATGGATAGCTTCTCAGGTGATCAGGCTCCTAACTCAGACCCCGCCTCTGGGAGTACAGAGGGGCAGAGCTTCATCATGGAATCCTCTAAACTCGACTCGTCTGAACCTAGTAAGTGATTAGTGCCTAATATTCAGATTAGTGCCCAATATGCAAATCATTTTCATTAACATGTAAGGGATAATCCACGGCTAGCTGTGCATTAAACAGTTTTATTGCATGACGTAGGGTGGTTGCCTTTGCAAAGTGTATTATATAATTTAATGCACAGCTAGCCGAGCTTAAAGCTTAAAACTTAAAGCTTTTGATGTTTGCAACGCAATATTTCTTTATTTTATTTATTATTTTCATCAGTTACGGCTTGCTAGATCTAGAATTCTGCCCGCTTTGAATCAGACACAGAAATAAAATAGTGATTACATTTATTTGAATGAATGAATTATAGCATTTGTTTGAATTAATTGTTGAGAGAGAGAGAGAGATTCGTACCTGTGTGCTTCTCTCTCCATAACAACGAAGCTGCGAGTTTAATTGCTATATTACCAAATAGCGATGTAACCCCCTCGTTGCTGAGAAATATAATGTAGTGATTCACTAGTGAATCAATTTTGTAACTAAAAGTCGCAGTGCAGCGTTGATAATGTTTCTGTGCTCCTGAATGTTTCTGTGTGCAAGTGACGTATGTGTGTGCATGCTTTGAAAACAGTGCTTTAATATAGAACGGTTATTAAATTGACTTGGAACTACCTGTGCATTAAACAATTCTGAGAGATTGCTGTCCCTCAATTTAATCCCAAAAAAGGTCATAAAGGCATCGTAAATATAATCAGTCGAGCAGTCTAATCCAACCCTTTAAACCCTCAACCCTCTAACCCTTTAAAGGGTTAGTTCACCCAAAAATTGAATTTCTGTCATTTATTACTCACCCTCATCTCGTTCCAAACACGCAAGACCTTTGTTCACCTTCGGAATACAAATGAAGATATTTTTGAGGAAATCTTTCTGACCCCACATAGACTGCAACATTATTACCAATTTCAAGGCCCAGAAAGATAGTAAAGACATCATTAAAATAGTCCATGTGTCTACAGTGGTTCAACCTTAAACGTTGTAAAGACAGTGCAGCGCTTCCAGGTTGTATGTCAGAACGCCGGCTCAGTATTGAGTAATGAGCCGGTGTTCTGACGTAGAACCCTTACATTATTAAATGCAGTCAGTGACCGAGTGCAAGCATATGTGTCTAACATAATTCTGTATTTTCAGCTTCAGAATCATGAATATTTTTATTCTGGTGTCACCATTGCCCTGTGCATTGGGGACTAGGACCAAGTTTAAGTCTATTCAAGTCCACCACCCCAAGAGCATACTTTTTTTTTTAAATTTTTTTTTATCAACAGCTAATTTTTTGTTAACTTTTTATCATATGTCTTAGAAGTAATAATAATGAAAGAAAAACCCTCTTCTTTATTTTGGCTTAAAATATTGCGATAGTTTCTTATCGTAAGTTCAGTATCGTGATTTGTATTGAATCGGGACATGAGTATCGTCAGACTCGCACCCCTAATAACAGTACATAGTAATAAGCAAGTTTTTAGCAACTGTTGTGGAACAAAGAAACTTTAATAATTATCATGGTGAAGCTGGAATTGAAAAACACAAGCAAAGTATCTTTTTAAAAGCTTTTATTCTTGCCAAGAAGGTCAATTTGGACATACATGTTGTCTGAAGTCAGGAAAGACAAAGTGGCAGCCTCACACTCGTTATTTTATACTCCCATTTCAGTTGGTGAAGACTTCTAATCAATAACACAAAAACACAATAACAAACTCCCTAGTTGGTGTTATCTGCAGGCAGCTGTCCCACCTCAAAGTTTCGAGAACTTGTTCAACGCTACAGACAACGAACACTCTAGTTCTTTTAAGAAAAGTATCAAAGGTTATCAAAAAAAATTGTTTTTCCTACAGAAAACTAGAATTCCTCTTATATTTAACATAAAACATCTGATATAAGTTTAATATAATTAAAAACATCTTTTATGGTTTGATATAGTTTGTTTTGTTCAAAATTTCCCTTGCACAACATATATGTTATAATAAAACATTTTAAAGCAAATAACTTGCCATGCGTCATGACTTTGCCATTCAAATGTTTATGCCAGTATGATTTTATTTTTTGATAAAATCATATCCAGTGAAGATTAAATAGATCAAAAGTGGCAGTAAAAGACTTTTCTATTCATCAAGAATCCTGAAAAAGAAATGATCACTGAAATATTAAGCAGAACAATTGTTTCCAACATTTATTATAATAAAAAGATGAGCACCAAAGCAGCATATTAGAAAGATCATATGAAAGATCATCTAAACACTGGCATAATGGCTGTCAAACATTCAGCTTTACCAATATAGATAACAGTTATTTTAAATTGTAATGGAATTTCACAATGTTACTGTTTTTACTGTGTTTTTGATCAATCAAATAAATGCAGCCTTGGTGAGCATAAGAGACTTTTTTTCAAAAATGTTTTAAGACATCTAACCCACGCCAAACCTTTGAACGGTAGTGGATATAATTGATAAATGACATTTCACTAAAATATCATAATAATTACACAGGTATAACAAAGCATTTTTTCTAACGTTGTCCGCCTCATGTTTTACTTCCAAACTTTGTATGTTTATTATTTAAAAATAATAATTCTATCATTACCTTGCTTAGTTGTTCTCTCCAGTGAAGAGGATGAGGAAAGAGAAGAGGAGGAAGCCTCTGCTCTAAACATCCAGCCACCGGAGTGTGCAAAAGTCATTGATACATCAGCAATGGTTTATGAGCAGGAAAACACACCTGAGTGTCACTCACACACCTCAGAGATGTATGCCCAGGTTTGTACTATAATCCGAATACTTGACTAAAAGAATGTAGTAAGTTGCTAAATATATAGCTTATCTATAAATGGCAAACATCTAGCTTAACATAAGGGGTCTGTTGCAACCGGGCACTGGCACTTATGCATGTTTGTATGTTTTCATTGTCAGAGTTCTGCTATGATGGAGCTACAGCTGTCTTCCCTTCACATGGGTGGAGTTAATGTCACATCCAGTGAGAGTATGAAGGTGAGAATGATATGTGATGGGTTGGAGTGATCGAATATGTCATATAGATATGGTTTACATAATATAACAGGAAGTGTATTAAGAATGTTTTTGAATCTTTTTCTTTCTTAGAGTGTCACTGATTTTTAATATACTATTTTTCAGATCACTATAGACAAGATCACCTTTTCGTTGAAAGGTAAACATGTTTTGAACAAAAACATTATTAGAAATATTCTAGTGAAGTGTAAATGACTTATTCTTAAGTATTTACTGTTTTTTTTTTGTAGATTTATATTATCTAAAGGGGTGGTAAACCACAATTTCACTATTCTAACTTTAGCTAGCGTGTAATGTTGCTGCTTGAGCATAAACAACATCTGCAAAGTTACAACGTTCAAAGTTAAAAGCAAAGGGACATATTTGCTTTTAAAGAAATCAGTTTCTAAGGACTACAGCAAACGGCCGCTAGGCGACTACACACATTCCTCCAGGGTTGGTGACATCACCAGCCTCAATATTTACATAAACCCCTCCTCCGAGAATATTAAATAAGGGGGGTTGAGGCCATTTTGTATCGCTGTTGTTGTGGTATAGTTAGGCTGGAGTGGTGTTGCTGCAATGCCGACGAAACGTTATTTTCATCCGGATTGCAGGTCTGGGGTACTTGCTTTCCTTCCTAGGGACAGGGGTGCGTTGCAGTGTGTTTAATATATAGCATGTTATATGCACATGTGTATGAGACAGGGGAACAGGTCGCAGATGCTGCCCATCATAAATCACGAGACAGACAGGGTCGGAGGAGAAGGCTGGAAAATGTGACATAATGGACAATATTCATCTGTATTTGCAATTCATGAGCCGTGGTTCATGCACGGCGGGCTCACGGCTCGTGGCTCCCGCTGCACATTTCACGGAGGAAAACTTCCACAATCATCGCGAGTTCAATGCAGGAATCACACAACGTCAACTGCGCGAGACAAACACTGCCAGTGTGTGGATGCACGACGCGCGCGCTGCACATTTCACGGAGGAATTAGCTTCCACAATCTTCGCGATTTCAATACAGGATTCGCACAACGGCTTGTCCTGAGAGCTGGATTTACAAACAGAAGCTGTTTACGGGCCACAACCTGTAAGTCTGATTTATTTTTCATCGATGTGTTTTCCTGTAATAGGTTAATTGTACGTTGTAGCAAGGAAGTAAACAGATGACAGCGCTGTTCTGCAAACCAGTCTGTTAAATGCTTATTCATACTTAACGTTATCCGACGAACACCTAACGTTACAAACACTAACGTTAAAATCTCAACAGCGAACTTGGCATTATTGTAAATGATTCTTTGATTAGAGCTTTTATGTATTGTTTATCTACAGGCATGCTAAACATGGTTCTGTGTGTGATTTGGCTACTAGCAAAGCCAATGTTTTGGGTTAATAGTTCTTGCGACAGATATTTGGCTATAATCGTTCTAAAAATACAAAAGTAACAGTGCCATTCAGTAGCGATCATTATAGATCCGCAGTCTTTACTCTTGAGGACTGAACAGGTTCTGCTCGATCATCTTCACTAAAATGTTCTGGGTCTGATTCGGGCTCAGATTGGTATGGTTTTATTGACGTCATTGTTTCTAATACTACCCAAAGCACAGTCTACCGGGAAAGGTAAGGGGCGTGACGTTTCCGACAAACGTGCACTAGGCGGTTAGCGAATCACAACACACTGGGCCAGCTAACCAATCTGAGCCCATTGCGTATTTTTGAGGGACTGGCTTCATACAACCCGGAAAGCATCAGACCGTTTTACAAGGAGGGACAGAGCAGTGTAGAATAAAGGTCAAATATATGAAAAATAATGCAATTTTTTTTTTTTAAACGAAGCATGAACACATGTTACAGTGCACCCCACAAACACAATCAAGCCTTCAAAAGAATGTTTTTACCACCCCTTTAACAGTAAAATAACCTTTATTATTTAATATGTTTTAATATAGATCAAGATAAGGTATATGTAAGATATACCTTATAGATTTTTGTAATTTAAATTTGTAAATTTTGTAATCATGTGTCTAATTTTTATCTCTCTCGTTTACTCAGATTCTTCAGTGAAAATTTCTGTATCGACCGCTAGTGTGCGCAATTACAGTGTGTGGGAGGAGCCTATGTTGGAGGGGTGTGGCCTAGATAAGGACAATGAGGTCCCGCCCCCTTCTCTGCTCTTCCTTTGGCTGTCTGATGCTCAGGCACACCAACTACACAATGACCTGTCTGTCATCGAGCCAGGCACACGTCCAGGTCAGATTACTGATTTGTTTATAGACGACTGTATTATTATTTTTGAATGTAATGACAGTACTATCTTTTATTCTCTCTCCTTTTACATATGTTTTCATGTGTGTACAGCTGAAGACAGTGCATGCGTGTTGCTGTGTTTGGCTGAACCTGTTTCTGGTGTTGTGAGTGCGGTCTTGGCCTCTTTAATGGACTTAGTGGGTTTGAATCAGGGCAGCTCCAACCTCTTGTCCCCCCTCACACAACCGGAAAGCCTGACATTGCTGCAAAGCTCCCAGGAAACACACCTGCTCCAGCTGCTGATGCCCAAAATTGATGCGCAAGCCAGCACTGCTGCACACGCAGCTGTATCTGCTGTGAAGGTTCATACAAAATATTGTACCTATGTATCTTGCATGTATGCTTTTTTCTTCTTTGAAGTTCGTTAGTTATTTTGTTACCATGGTGGTTTTTGAATGATCTGTTTTCCAGCTTTGATTGATGTGGGTAGTTTAGAGAGAATTATTGATTATAGGAGGCTATATAAAATGTTTTAAATAGCCATTTTATGGATTGAATGTGTGTCTCCAGTCACAGGATTCGGATGTTCAGTTGGAGCCAGTCTATACGTTGTGCCACAGAAAAGCTCAGGGTTCATATAGTGTTTCCTTGGCACCTACACTCGGGGCAGAATGGACACCGTACCGACACTGTGTTCCAGCACGCAGGTAAAAACTTGTGATTTTAGTCTGTAATATTTTTTTGTTTTGTTCTCAAATGCTCACCAAGGCTGCGTTTATTTGATCAAAAATACAGTTAAAAGAATAAAATATTACAATTTAAAATAACTGATTTCTATTTTAATATATTTTAAAGTGTAATTTATTCCTTTAATGGCAAAGCTGAATTTTCAGCAGCCATTACTCCAGTCTTCAGTGTCACATGATCCTTCAGAAATCATTCTAATATGCTGATTTAGTGTTCAAGAATATTCTCTCCACACTTTCTGTAACTCAGTCATAATTTACCACTATTCCTCTCTGTTTAGATTGATTCTTTTCCCTCCTCCGCCCTCGAAAAGAGCCATCACCGTGACGACAGAGGACCTGCAATGTTTAGACAGCGGCGAGTTCCTCAATGACGTAATCATCGACTTCTACCTCAAGTAAGACTAATGCTGCTTTCCAGACAGCTCGAAATTCAGATTTTTCGCACCTCGTTCTTGGAAATAACGTCTAGAATGCCACTCAAGGTCGGACATTCGACCTGTGAACTCTGGGTACATTGATCAACCCCAACCTCAGCGAGACGCATCATTTGACTTCACGTCCCATTAGCATGAACGTAAAAACAAACTTTGACATTAGACATGTAATAGTCATGTAATACGTTTATGTAATAGCACCTTCGTTTTTGCTTTTTGTCAGTTTGTTTTTATTCTGTTTTTGCCATAATTGACACAAAAACATGATATGCTCTCGTGTCGGGGTGACATCATGTGGTCAAGGTGTCTGATTGCCTGAAACTCACTAAGGTCTGAAGGAGGCATTAAATTAGATCCACTCCTTTATTTGGGGAGGAAAGGGGTTAAGAACTGGGAGTTTTGACTATAAGCATAAAATGTGGTCCAATTTGCTTCTGGTTCTGCTCAAACCCTGCACATAGAAGGTGGTCTGAGTGATGTGTAAAACAAACAACCATTTGCTTTTTTTTAACATGACATAAATGACTTAAATCTGAAATCAATATAACCCTTGATACTTGCTACCAAGAGTATAAACCAGTATTTTTTTGAATATCGTCCACAAACTTGCAAACTGATATATTATTTTATGTGTGTGTGTTTCAGGTACCTTATGGTGGAAAAGGCCCCGCAGGAATCTGTACGCAGATCTCATGTTTTCAGCAGTTTTTTCTACAAGCAGCTCACACGCAGAGACAATGCTAATGAGGACAGTACAAGCACACCGTGAGTATTTTTTAAGCAGCACACGCAGAGTTCATATACAGCTCTCTTGCTTGTTGTTACAAAAAGTTTGTTACAACATTATAATTTTTATGATGTATTTGTGCCATCAGAGCTCAGGTCAGAAGGCATCAGCGTGTGAGGACATGGACCCGTCATGTAGACATCTTTGAGAAAGACTTCCTGTTTGTGCCTGTAAATCAAGAGTGAGTAATGGCTATATAAATACGATGTTTGGATACTCAAGTTGTATTTACTTTTGTGGGCCCATATTTTTATTTTTATTAATAAAAACACTAGTTTCTATTAGTTTGTGTTCCTATGGACATATATTATGGACCTTTTTCCACTCATTGTGCATATGATGCAGCTTGTGTTATGTAATTGTGCCTTGAATGTAAATCATATGGTTTTTATTAGTATTTTATATGAAGTCTGGTGTTTGTTCTAGAGCTCACTGGTACCTCGTGGTGATCTGTTTCCCCGGGTTAGAAGAGCCGCAGTATGTGAAGAGGGATGGCTCGGTGCACAGCGATGGAGGTGAAGGTTTGGGTGAGTCTGAGAATGGAGAGATTAGATCCAACAGTGATGAGGACAAAAATACAGGTAAAAATGTAATTCTAATGCCAATTTACTTATGCTTACTACTTTAAGAGTTATTTCATGATTCTAGACAAACTTCTGTTCCTAATTTAGATGAGAGTCGTATAAAGTCAAGCATGTCTCATCCTCTCGTAAGTCAAGTCACGTTTGATTCGAAATAATGGAATACGGATAGATAATGTGCACATGAATAGCAACAGCAGAACCTTGTGCTTTTCTTTCTGTAGGACTGTACGGAAAATACCTGCAAGAGAGACATTGTGTGTAAAAGGTATGCATGTTTTTAAAGGGGTCAGTTGTTTATTGTTTTATGTTTCCCGGGGTGCACTTATAATTTTAGTGATTTTTACATAAAAAATTGTCATAATTTAGAAATAAAAGGCCATTTTTTACCCTGATTTAAACGCTGTGTTGGAAGGGGCATGTCTGCTGTGAGACTTTAGTGTAAACGCCCACTGCTATGTATTAGAACTTTTTTTCTTTTGAGTTCACGAAAATGACTTATTTGAAGTAATCTGAATTGTTTTATTGTTTTGAGTTCTATGAACTTGTTTCTTTTCATTTAGACAAATTTAAATTTACCTGAAACCGGGCTATTTCCCAGCATGCTTTACCATGGCACTTGAAAGGGAGGATAAATGCTAAAACTAAATTTGAAATAATGTTTAGTGGGAGATTTAATAGTGTTTAATACTTTGCTATGCTAAATCAGAAGAGTTTTGGTATATGTTAAATATTCTATATTGCCGTACTTATTCAGCATTTGCTATGCTATGCTAATGTTATCGAAGCATTGTGTTACCAATTAGCATTTGCTGAATTGGCTAGCTACATTTCTACTACTAAAATTATTTAAATTGAGATTACATGAAAATTGTAAATTACATTAACTTACTCAAAAAATATAAGTTAAGAGCAATCAAAATGTATGAATACAAATCTGACAGGTCTGCTTGCTTATACTTTGAATTCTTAACGATTGCAAATTGTTTTGGAGCTTTTTTATCTTTTGTATTATTCAACAAAGACAAACAATAAATCATTGTTTGGTAGGGTTGGGAATCTTTAGGCACCTCGAGATCCAAATTCGATTCCTATTCTGGGAGTCCAATCCGATTCCAAAACTATTCTTGTAGTTAGTATTTTATTTTTTATTTATTTTATTAATAAAACTTAAAGGATTAGTTCACTTTTAAATAAACTTTTGCTGATAATTTACTCACCCCCATGTCATCCAAGATGTCCATGTCTTTTTTTCTGCAGTCGAAAAGATATTAAGGTTTTGGATGAAAACAGTCCAGGGATTTTCTCCATATAATGGACTTCAGTGGGCTCCAAACGGTTCAAGGTCCAAATGACAGTTTCAAATGACGATACCAGACGATGAATAAGGGTCTTATCTAGCAAAACGATCAGTTTCTGCGAGAAACCGAGCAGTATTTATGCTATTATTTTACCTCTTAACAGACGAACGCGATCGTCTCTGAGCTCCGCCATAATTTCCGGCAAGTAAGGTCAAATTAGATCATGGTCATAGATATATTGATAGTAGATGCCTCATTCTACTGATCCCTGCAGTCGCTAATGACGCCTCTACGTATACATCTATGACCACGATCTAATTTGACCTAATCAAATAATAAAATAAAATAAATAGCATAAATAATAGCATAAATACTGCTCGGTTTCTCGCAGAAACTGATCGTTTCGCTAGATAAGACCCTTATTCATCGTTTGGTATAGTTTAAAGCCCTTTGAAGCTGCACTGAAACTGTCATTTGGACCTTGAACCGTTTGGAGCCCACTGAAATCCATTATATGGAGAAAAACCCTGGACTGTTTTCATCAAAAACCTTAATTTCTTTTCGACTGCAGAAAGAAAGACATGGACATCTTGGATGACATGGGGGTGAGTAAATTATCAGCAAAAGTTTATTTAAAAGTGAACTAATCCTTTAAAACTTGTTTTATTTAATTATGTAATTATAAGTACTTTTTAAAAATAATTACACATTTAAAAAAATAATTAAAACAATTGCATGGTAAGAATTTTAAATATATAAACTAATATAGCTTCAAAACATGAAAGCTAGGAAATAATATAGAGGAACAAAAAAAACATATTAGAGTGCTTTCAGTATTTTAGAGTAGCCTGGCTATCTTCACAAAGCACACATCAGTATTTGAAATTGAAAGCAGCCTTCTGTCAGTGAGTTTAATATTTTTAATATTTAAGTCCACTGCATTCCAAATGATATGAACGATGCCTTCATAGAGCATTTGTAAGGAAAATACCGGCGAGCGAGCCCGCGCACTGCAAGAGTAACATAAGCAAAGTGCGCGTTTCTCACACTCACGCCGCATATCCTGTGCAATGAAGCCCGCTGATGTCCTTGTAATTTGCTTCAACCTTTCCGATATTTATGAAAGACTGTCTTACGTAAGGTTCGAGTGGTGTGAGGAATCGGAAGCCATCAGAAGGGTTTGCGGTTAAAAACTGAGCTCAGAATCGTTAGAGAGAGAATCTTTTCTCCCACCCCGGCTATTGTATAGTTTGAAAATACAAATACAAAATATTCGATAGATTAAACATAATCTGTTCTGTTGCGTAGTGTGAAATTTTAATTCAACAAATTAATTTAACATTTAAATGTAAAGGCTTTTGCCATTTAATGTGCAGAACAGTGACAGAACTAACATTTTTAATGTTGAGAATTATTGTGAATGATTTTACTCTTTATTTTTTCAGACCATGTATTCTCATAATGGATTCCCTGAAGTTGTCGGTTCATGAACGTATCTTCAAACTCTTGCGCGAGTGAGTTTTTGCTCTCTGATAGCAGTCCATCTCACATTTATGTTAATTGTAATGGCTATCCATACACACACAATGTATATTTTACATGACATGAGTGTTTTTTTTGTTTTTTTTTAAGATACCTTCAGTTGGAGTGGGCAGCAAAGAGAGGTGCTTATCGTGACTTTAGTGCTGACCACATGATAGGTTCCCACTGTAAGGTCCCCCTACAGGACAACAGCAGTGATTGTGGCCTTTACCTGCTACAATATGCTGAAAGTTTTTTACAGGTAGACCTACACTCGTTCTTTATTCCAGATTTTCAAATACAAAAATGTGTGTAAGAGTCTGTTTTGACCTCACAAGGCAACCGCAATGCTGTTTGTGTATCTTTCAGGACCCGGTGTTACACTTTGACTTTCCTTTGAGATTGGAGCGCTGGTTTCCACGGCAACAGGTGCGAGGCAAACGGGAGGAGATTCGAGACCTCATCCTACACCTGTACAGATTTCAGAAAGGCTCTTTGGGAAATGAAGCTCTAGAAGATGGAACAGATTATGGAAATGTCATTCAGTGATGTAAAGCTTTTAGGATCACATGATTATTTTACCCTAGATGTATTTATATTTTAGCTGATTTTTAACCTTTTCTATGATTTTATGCTTTTGTATACATTGTTGGATATTTTTTAGAAAGAAATAAATGTTGATGAAATGAAATAGCTTTGCTGTTTTTAATCTCACATTTTCTGTATGCATATGTCTTTGAGGTAAGTAGCACAAAGTAGGTAGCACTTTCTTTAAAGCGGTTTTACAGCAAAATCAATTCTTCTTGCTCTTTTACACTACAAATAAGACCCTTTTAAACAGATATTTGTACTGTACATGTGATTGTGCTCTCTCTCTCTCAAAAGTGGCTTTGGTTGTGATGAATGAATGTAGGCGCAGCCAGCCTTTAGCACATGATTGGTTAAGCAGTCGGTGTGGCTTGAGTCGTTTTTCTGATTGGCCAACTCATTAGTAGTGGTCAAGTGGAGCATCAAAAGGCCATGTGCGTGCAGGGTTGTATGGTTTAATGCTAATCAGACAGAGATTAGACAGATTTACAGACCACCCACCATCTTCCAGTAATCCCAGCATTGCAGTCTGTGTACAATGTTTGTCTACTTAAATAAAAGACAAACAATCCATTATAAAGTCAGTAAACGTAGTGATTTTTAATCATTCTCTGTGTGTAGCAAGGAGGTCTATAATACCGTTAGCATTCCTAAAAAAAGGGACCTCTTTGAGTCACAAGAAGGCTATTTTTGGGATCTGCATACTACCATACTATTACTATTTCTGCTATATTTGCTTTAGACACACGGGGCCTTTTCAGTGGGTCGACTGATTTGGAATATATCAAGTAAAGAACAAATGTTGTCAACACAATCTGGCACAATGCAACTATTTGTTCAAACTACCAGAGGGAAAGGTTTTTTTTTTTACGCAACATTTGAAAATGTACAGTATATAGAAAAGCATTACTACAATAGAGTCGTATGCTAGTATGTTATATGTGGTGGTTAATTTCCAAGGACACAGACACTAAACCACCTGGACAGTAATTGTATTGTAGCTGATAAATTAGTGTGAGAGCACAGGGGGGTTTTTAAAACTACAAAATCCTATCTTAGCCTTAGCCATGCAAGACACGCACGGCCACATCTCCTCAAAACACCCACATCTAAAACAAAAACTTTTTTAGAATGAATTATTTCACAATATATCTGAGAAATAACACCGCTCTCTATCACAGCCTTGCCAGTCTAGTCTTTTGGTGAGAGGGTGTGTGGTGGCAGGTCTAATTCCATGCCCTTGTTCTCTATGCCATGAATCCGTTTCGTAAATACAAATTTGGATACTAGCAAGGTCCTTGAACTGCTAAACACTAGGACAGTATTACAAGGTTGCACATTCAAATGTAGCAGATATTTTTCACTAACATAGTTGTATAACATTCTCATTATGCTTTTGGTTTTGTCTAGTGAAGGTCTCTGAGACCTGTATACTGGAAATACAATGGTAAAGCCATGGAAATGTCTAACTAGGGAGCAGCTTGAGTCATGTTAATTTTTGTAGAAAATTCTCCCACATCTATTTTCTAAATGCATGTTATTAAACTTATTTTGAATGATTAATCCATGTATGTTTCACTTTCTATTTAATTTTTACCTCGTAATGTTTAATCAAAATGTCATAACTCCATCTTCCAGTGAAACGACAAAGACTTCTCTGGTGATGTGTGCCAGACTTCACCAATCATTTAGTCCGCTTAAACCCCGCTCCTATCTCACAATCAACTGCAAACGCACAATTTGAAATTTATCCAATCAACAACTGATGGATATAACCAAGTTCCCGACCTGCATTGTTTTTTCTTTTGTGTTTCACTCAGATGTATGGCATACGGAAGAAAAGATCTGTTGCTAATTCTGTTTCCTCACAACCTTAGTTGGAACATGTTCACAATTACAATTGTATAACGCTGAATACTTTTGGTCATGTAGTTTACTGCCTTTTACTTTATTGCTATGTTGCATTTGTTCTTTTGACTTTGTTTCATCACACCAGCTCTCAGTGTTAATAATGTGACTCAAGCTTCTTGATTCCAGTCCATTTACAGGTGTTGTAGACTTTAGGGGTCATACCATTACTACCTGGCCTTAACCTTATAGATGGTCAAGTGTTCAGATGAGAAGGGATTATGTAGACTATTCTGAACTTTTCGGATTCTGTTGGGTTCAGATTTGCCTTATGGATATCTGGCAAATCACCTTTTCCTTGTTTTCCCTGCACATGTATTTTTGCTTAGCACCCTTGGTTAACTCCAGTTCCTCCAGCTTCTCTACAGGATTACTAAACAAGATTAGAAGAAGGGAAAAAAAGAAATCCCTTTCCATCTGCCTACCTGCCACAGGATCGCCACAGTTATACACCTGCATGTGCTTATCTTTGACAACCTAGATAGCACTTTATAACAAAAATAATATACTGTCATAACTATCAGTGGATACTGTGTAACAGGTATGCACAGGTGTTGGAAGCTTTGGTCGCATCATCCGAAGTGAAGCAGCAACTATTGCACAGCAGCTTAATTTTCAAGCTACAGGAAATCACTATGTGGAAGTTCATATGGACCTGCACCTTGTGTTTAGGCTGCATTTTTGCAATAGGCCAGCTGGATATTACTGCAGGTATGTATCTGTGTGTGTATATGTATGTATGTATGTTTTAGCTTGGAGTGTGATTAGAGGATGATGGTTGTAATACGTTTGTGTATATTTATGTTGCAGAGGAAGCTGAACAGATTCCCACACAAATGAACACAGATAAGCGCTCACAAAGATTGTTTCGAATGTTTGTGGAAAAGCCTGGAGACCAAGAACACTTGCAAAGAAATAAGCGTAATGCTTTTCTGTCCAGTGGAGTACGCCTTTGCCATCAAGAAACGGTCCAGCAAGCCATCACTAACCACCTCAATTATTACCAGCTCAGAGGTAAGGCTCTATTGCTGTACTATTACTATTAATACTGTTAGCTTTGCTTATATATTGAATAAGTTAAATTAATTTATTATACAGTTCAGTGTTAAAGACCTGAAAGTAACATTTGTATCGGCTGTTCCCCATTTCGTAACATCCTGATATGATAAAAAAATCCTCTAAAACTTTATTTGTAGTGAGATTATTTGCAAAGATAAATCATATAAAATTATTACACGAATACAATTAAGTGAACTTAGGGTGAATTTTAAATTATTTTACTACTCTGGTTTGAATGGATTTTTTCCCCCATCCTGTTGGTCCTTAATGACAATATCCTACAGGAATTGACATCATTTTGGTAGGAAAACAACAGCACAAACATGAAAATAGTTGATTTATGTCATGATATCTCTGTTTTAAGCTATAATTAATACATTTTTAGTGCCTGAGCTTGACCAGATCACATTTTCAAGATTCTGGTATGCCCTTTTATAGAAATACTGGTAACACTTTAATTTAAAGTTACGTAGTTACACGCTACTACATGTTCTTACTAATAGTATATTATGTATAATTACAAGTAACTAACCCTAACCGTAACTCTGTAGTAAGTACATGTAGTTAATTAGTAATACTCAGTAATTATTTGAGTAAGTACAATGTACCTACGTCACCTTAAAATAAAGTGTAACCGAAATACTTTCTTTAAATTACAACACAGTATGTTTATTCACAGAACTCAAAAGATAATGCATAACAGGAATGACCCATGTACTCAAAGCCTAGAAGTGAATCTGGACTCGTAACTAATAAAGTATTGGCTTGGAATGAGATGAGAAAAGGAATGAGAAAAGGCTCTCTATAAACTGGCCAATAAATAAATAGTTCAAGGAGATGGGTAAAAAAGGATTTTCATAGGTAAGAGCAAGCAGGTGGTAGACAGTCAAATATATTAAAAAGTCTGGTTAATGCAAATTCTTGCAGATTTTGAAACATGCAGAGTGCAGACCTGTGGTTAAGCCTGTGGTTACGCTAATTATCACCTTTAGCACACTGTAAAAAGTCCAATTTATTGTCTGAGACCAAGACTTGACCCAGGTAAGAAGACTCAAATCAAAGCCATATTTATGTTAAGAACACAAGATCAAGACCACACAAAGATTACCATTTAATTCATCAACTAGTGCAAGCAGTTTTGTATAGCTGACAGCTAAGTATGTAACAATGGGATATCTTTAGCGTTTGGCAGTTAAATCCACTCAGAGGTCTCAGGTTAGTGTTGAGAGACCTCAATGCAATCTTTCACAGTTCACGTGTGATTTCTCCCTAAACAAATTAGACGGCAGTATGGTGAGGTTAAAATCAGTTAACACATTGGATTGGGGCCAATAAGGTCAGAGCTTTTATATCCATGGCTGAGAATGAGGGTGTCAGCAATCTTGTCTAAACACACCATTGAGACACTAATTGCAAAGTAGAGCTTGGGATTGAACCACAATATCATCTTGTCATTGCTGTCTGTCAAAAAGTATACCCAAATGTCAAAACGGTAACACTTTAGAATACTGTTCCATCATTAATGAAGAACCACACAGGATGAGTAATGCAATATTAACACTAGTAACTATTAACTAACAAGAAACTCGAGATTAACGAGTTAGTAAGTCCAGTAATGGCACTCATTTGAATGAGGAAGTTCTCTAGTATCTACTCAACAACTGCAATTTTTTCATACCTCCCAGAGAACTACTACATACAGGTTCATAATTAACGTGAATAATGCATAAAAGTAAAGAATGTTAAACCATTAATGACTCAAGTATTACCAAATCCTTCAGAAGGAATTACTAATTATTTGGAACCGTATTTTAAAGTGAAAAGCATGATAACTCCCTAGTGATGATGACTGAAGTCATTGTAAGCTTTTGAGGTATATACGGTTTTGGATAGTAAATGTTAATATTGCATTACTCATTTGTAGTTATTCATTGATGACGGAATAGTATCGTGTTACCGTCAAACAACTGTGACGCAGAAATCCAATTGCAATGTTTTTGACCTTAAAAAATGTAATTAAAGCTACACTGTGTGATATTTTCCCCCATCTAGTGGTGAACTGGTATATGACCATCCAGTGAATTTTAGTTACTGTTCTGTTCAATTCCGATTTCGTTTTAACTCCTACGGTGGTCGATTTAGTCCAAGATTAATATGGCTTCCAGTTTGACCTCGTCCACATTCGACACGGTGCCTGTGGGATATTCTGTGCGCAGTGGGATGGTTGGAACTCAACTGGCCTAATTATTCGGCTAGAATAGTAACTGCAGCTAATCCAGAGTGAACTTTGATGATAGTAATGTTTATTCAGTCATCCAATTGCAAGG
Source organism: Gobio gobio (assembly GCF_949357685.1). Classification (NCBI taxonomy): domain Eukaryota; kingdom Metazoa; phylum Chordata; class Actinopteri; order Cypriniformes; family Gobionidae; genus Gobio; species Gobio gobio. The sequence goes on along the minus strand of NC_137103.1, from coordinate 37,009,459 downwards.
CATAAACAGGTTTGCATGGATATGTACATAAATGTGGTTTCTGTGAGAGAACAAATTAGGATGGTAAATATACATGATAATGACATGACAGAATATACACAGTTAAGAACTGTATAACTATACGTATAAGTTACATTTGTATAATGTAACCGTAAACCAGAGCTTATTGTACCATATATAGGCGCTAAATGCAGCTGCATTAAAAGGAGCGGAGCTGCCGCTGCTAACAAGCGGTGTCCGGTTACAAAAGTGTGTGCGCAGGTTTAGCTCTGTATAACAAGTGTTAATATGCCGATCAGACCTGATACATATTTCCATCAACATACATTATAAGCAAATATTTTCTATAAACGAATAAACATTGTTAATAACTGAATGATTATTCAAATAGGTGAGCATTACGCTATTGTATGTTGACACAAAAATACTTCTGAGGTGACATCAACTGAATTACGCGATGACACACTCTGAAACACATCCACAATGACAATAACTATTATTACTTATGGAGTTATTAACGCACAGAAATACCACACAAGGAAAAACAGACTTTTGAGGAATAAACAAGCCAGGAAAACGCCGTATAACTCTGTTACTGGAGCTGCTGAGATGAAAACTCTGCACATGCACCAGACAAGTCTGAACAAGTTGACGCGCACAGTGTTAAAACCGGTTAAAACGCGAAAGGCGAAGCTTGAATTTACGGGTATGTCCCTCTTTGGCTAATGTACTTTCAAGATGGAGGGGCAACATGGCGACCACCGTTAGATCCCATTACCTTATGTATTTTCAATGGCATATTATAAACTTACGAGAATACTTTATTACTTGAAAGAAGTAAATATACATTAATGAGCACATATATTTTTGAAAGTACTAAGTGTTTTTAGCTAAGAATAGACTAAAAAAGTTACACAGTGTAGCTTTAAGAAAAAATCTTAGCAGGCTATTTGGGCTAAATACGTGCATCACTGTGAAGGTATAAGATTGTAAAGCCGTGGTACTTTGATATATAGTAGTGTAGTACTGATTAATTACCATTTTCTCTTTATGGACAATCACAGTTGTATTAATGTTTATGTCAAAAACATGGTAATTCCATGACTATACATAAGTCATTTGATATAACAGCTGACTAAAGGATTATGTGAAGTGTTAGGCTAAATGTTAGCGTCATGAGCCGTATGTTTGTTGTGGTAGGTACCAGCCTCCTGGCTGTAGACCCAAACATGTGAGTGTCCAATCCTCACTTAAGTGGTCAATTGTGTGAAATCACTACATTATACCAAAGCTTGTATCGTAATAAATGCATAAGAGTTATATATTTTGAGACATTTCCAGTAAACTACCCAGACAAGAAATATTACTCAATGTTACACAAACAGCAGTCTTATTGTATTTCCAACTGTTCTGATTGTGTTTTGTTGCACTAATACAATACTGTTGTTGTTGTTGTTGTTGTCGTTTTACAGTGTGTCAGGAAGTTGTGTGGGAGGCCTTCAAAATCTTCTTGGAGCGCCTCCCCCGTCAAGAAGAGTACCAGAGCTGGATGAGCCAATGCCAGACAGAGAAAGTCTCCATACGGGAGATTGGCACTTACTTTAGCCAATTAGAGGAACACTTAGCACTTGTCTACAGAGTATGTAGCATAAGACATGTATCATTAACTTTGTACTAATTATGTTAGTTGATACTTTGATATGAATAGACTATTATGGGTCAGTGGTGCATGTGCATATCAGAATGTCTTACTTCTGTCTTTTGAATCTTTATGGTCCATTGCAGAGACTTGCACAGACGAGTCTGAAAAGGTGCAATAAAACATTTTTTAAATCTTTGTTTTCACCCTCAACCCATATTTTTACCCCCTGTATTTATTAATTGTATTAGATGAGTTCTGTCTTACTGAGTCTGTTTTTCTCCTCACCTTTTGTCTTCCTGTTTTTTTTTTCTCAGTAAGACACCTACATACTCAGTATGCAGGTATTACACCCTTTATACCTGTTTTTTTAAATGTATTATTAAATAGACTGTGCATTAGAGATCTTGTGTGTGTGGTTGACGGCTTAACTCTTACATTTGAAGGTTTGTGTGTCATTTCTAACTGTCTTTTTCCTTTCTTTTTTTTTTTTTTAACAGAAAAGATGATTCTTCACAAGAGCAAGACAATGTTCCACCAGGTCTGTCTGTTATCATTCTGTGTTACTGATACAGATAACCCTTATAACCCTTACCTGTTAAGACCTGTTAAGAACATGTCTGGATCATATTTGACATTGATTTTGAAAATCAAAAGGAAAATTATACTTTAAGACCAATCAATGTTTTTGTATCGAGCCATAATTTAAACAAAATAAAAATTATTTAAGGACAACAATATCTTGGGTTGAAATACTATAATTTTGGCATGTTCTGGGCAATATTTTTGGTACTGACCCTCCTGGTTTTAGTCTTGTATAAAGAGTAATTTGCCTCCAAACAATCAACAGAAATTTCTAGAAGTTCAGCAACTAGCTGCTGTAGCAACGAGTAAGTTCATTGTTCATGTACATTTTTTTTGGGACAGAATATAAAAAATTCGAATGGCTTTAAAATAAACTGGATAAGATGCTTGCCTTTTAGCATTTGGTTTGAATTTCAGTTAATGCTTACCTGTTTTCTCTGAGTGTGTACAGGGCTAGTTTGAGGCAAACTTTGTTTGTAATTCAGATTCAGATGTTGTAATTAGAAATGGCTAAAAATAAACCCTAAAGAGATCTTATAACATGTGCCTGGACACCAAGAGACAAAAATTGTTTTCAAAACTTGGTAGGTGATGGGCTTCCAGCAGAAACCATGGTATTGGTGACCACAGCGGTTCCAGATGAGGTCATCTCTGAGAGTGTGAAGGAAGTGACTGCAGAAGCACCACCTGTTGTTGTGACATTGGAGCTGGATACTGAGGTAGATACTGTTCATACTGTGATCATTGGTGAAGATATACTCAAAATGTAAGAGTGAGGTCTAGTTCTAATCTGATGCACTAATGAGTAATAATTGATGCATGTGAAAAATATACATATGAACAAATTTAAATATTGAACACCTGCTAAACAAAGTTTGTGTGTGTATTGTCTGTGGAAGATCACTAATGAGATTAAGCAGGAGGCAGCTGCTTTGCCTACACGTCCTCTGGTTGAACAGAGGGTGGAGCTGGCTATGTTACTGACTGGAGAACCATGGAGTGAAGAGCTGTTCAACTCCACCAGCAGTGAGCATGGCAGACTCACTCAGCAGATCACAGAGAAGGTACAACAACACACACACACACACGCACACACACACACAAACTTACTTGCTTTTAATTTTAACACTAACGTTACTGGATATTTGCTCTGCTACAACTTACATTACTATATTGTTTTCGTTTTGGATTTTTTTTTATTTCCTATTTATGTCATTCTTACAGATTTCCGCTGCTTTGGAGAAACTGACAGAATTCAAGAGCGTATCAGTATTGAACATCAGGTGTGTTAGTGAATGTTTCATTTAAAAAGTAAAAAGTATTTGACAGTTAGTTGACTTAGAAAATAGGAAGGCATTTTAAGACCGATCAAACACACTTCACAAGCAAAAGTTTTTTTTTAACAGAAAAACTGTAATAGATTTTAAATGATAAACAATAGATACACTATATAACATCCACACGCCACAAATACAGTAGTTACGGTATACTATGCAGGTCAACATTTTTAGTTTAGTAGGATTTTTAGTTTAGTAGCTTGCGTTCGATTAAATGTAGAGGGCGGGGGTTTATGTCCTACACTGCAGCCAGCTACCAGGGGGCGATCAGAATAATTTGGCTTCACTTTTCAGGACTTGTACAGCACGCTTGGGACAGTCACAGACCCCTGACCCAACAGCAACTCACAGTGTCACACTTAATTTACAGACAAGTGATCAAGGCCTAAGGGAGTTCTATTTATAAACTCATTTTAAGGGTTCCAGCAATAGTGGGCACTTGTGCAACTTAAGCAGTGACGTACATCTGAGTGAACGAGACAGAGGGAAGTTAGCGAGAGAAGGGCATAAAAAAAGTGGACTTAAACGCAGCCCTGGAACATGTCTATAGTTAATGTAATGCACCATTAGCCTATCACCTGCTATATTGGTAAGACTATTGTACTAAAATTATGAACTTTATCTTTTCTGTAGGCCACATGTGGATCCCTCAAGGTAAATTACACTTGATTGTTTGCATGAATGCATTTTAGTGAGTGAGAGAATGTATTTGTTGCAGTCTTTTCTTGAGTTATTATAAACAAGCAAGAATCATGTTTATAGTTGTGCAATTACAATGGAAGTCTAATAGGCAAGTCATTGTTCGTATATATAAACATTAAAATACCCAATGTTTTTTTAAATATAACCACAAGACTTAAACATTACAACTGATGATGTGAGACTATTGCACATTTTTCCAATCTTTCAGCTTATGTCATGATCATGTTCAGTCCCATAGGCTAAGTGCAGTTGTTGTTTTCTCTCTGCAGTGGCCATAAGGCTGTACTGGTGGAATATGTTGTGTCCCTCCATACCAACAGTGAAGTGGTCAGTAGTGAGACGCTGGACTTCATTAATCTTCAATCAAACAGGGTAGAGGGCACCTTTAGTTACTCAGAGGGGCCCACAGTCCTGTACACCATTATTGACCTCCACCCTGACATCACTGAGGCTCTGCATGGTACTGCTCTACCTGCTTGTAGCTACTAGCTCTCTACGGTACATCTCAGCAGTCTGTAATGGTGTAATATTTTCTTGTTGTCAGTGGAAACATCTTCAGAGGAAACCCATCCTGCCGAGGAGTCACCAGACTCTGACCACAAGGTGATTAAGATATCTGTCAAGGTAACAGTGAAGTTTGCAGTATACCAACTAGATATTTGCACATTCTTAAAATATAACCAGCACATTTCTAGGGTTGTTTACAAGATATTGCTAGGCTAGGCCATCTAGGTGGTTTCTATGGTATTGTTAGGTGGTTACTTAAAATAGGTGTTCTGGGTTGTTGTTTTCTAGCCCAAGTCAAAAGAGCACACACCCAAGTATAATGTGATAATCTGGTCATTAGATAAAATATCCTTTAATGTAAGTCTATCACTCTAGACTTTATTTTACTTCTATTTAACAAGGCACACAATTTGAGGTATTATTCTTGTCACATAGAACAAACAGTGTGGTGTGAGTTACCTGCCAAAGTTTTCAACAAAACCCTAACTCTCCAAAGTGTGGAATAGCAGGAACAGTCATATTAATGACTTCGCAAACACCACCAATAACTTTCACAAAGTCTGAGAGCCAGCTGTTTTATTTTGTTTATTGTCTAGGATGATATTTTACCTGGAGAAGCGGAAATGGAGGCGTTTACCATTAGTGACCTTTTGGATTCTACAATGTCAGAAAAGGAAGTTTTGAGAGAGCAGGATGTCATAAATTTAGATGAAAACACACCACCCCCTATAGACCATCCCATCGGTAGTTTCTCAGAGGGTAAGAACCAACATTTACATGTACAATGATTTACAACAGGGGTGTACAATTCTGCACTTGGAGGGTCAGTGTCCTGCAGGGTTTAGCTTAACCCTGCCTGACACTGCCTGTCTTGAAATGTTCTAAATTCTGCAGGACAGCGGCCCTTCAGGAGCAGGATTGACATCCCTAATTTAACCAATATGGTGGTGAAAGACTTTTGTCAAGATGCTTGTTCATTCCTCCTTTCAGACCTTCAAGACAAGGACTTGGAGTTACTGTTTTCTCCTAGCCAGACTCCTACTGTGGAAGATGAAGCTGTTGGTCCCATTATAGATGCCAAGGAAGACAGTGAAATCACAATGGATTACCCTGATCCTGCCTCTGGATCTGGTGTAATAGAAGAAAATTGGGTAACTGTCCTTCCTACTGAAGATCAAGAGCCAGTTGGAGATACAGAAGTTGATGAAGAGTTTTTGATTAATGTAGACATGCCAGAGAAAGAGGACTATGAATTATCCACAATTACAACAGTGATTGAAGAGGAAACCACAGAATTGATTACTGTTAAAGCCGGAGAAGTTGAAACCCTACAACGTGGTAGTGATGCGCCTGCAATGCCACCAGTCAAGGTGGCTGAGGCACAATCTACCCCAGAACCCGAGGAAGACTTAACATTACTTGCAGAAGAAGAAAGGCAAGAGGAAGAAAAGGCGTCTACAATGCCACCAGTCAAGGTGGCTGAGGCACAATCTACCCCAGAACCTGAGGAAGACCTCATATTACCTGCAGAGGAAGACAATGCACCTGCAATGCCACCAGTCGATGTGGTTGTGGCACAATCTACCCCAGAACCTGAGGAAGACCTCATATTACCTGCAGAGGAAGACAATGCACCTGCAATGCCACCAGTCGATGTGGTTGTGGCACAATCTACCCCAGAACCTGAGGAAGACCTCATATTACCTGCAGAGGAAGACAATGCACCTGCAATGCCACCAGTCGATGTGGTTGTGGCACAATCTACCCCAGAACCTGATGAAGACCTCATATTACCTGCAGAGGAAGACAATGCACCTGCAATGCCACCAGTCGATGTGGTTGTGGCACAATCTACCCCAGAACCTGAGGAAGACCTCATATTACCTGCAGAGGAAGACAATGCACCTGCAATGCCACCAGTCGATGTGGTTGTGGCACAATCTACCCCAGAACCTGAGGAAGACCTCATATTACCTGCAGAGGAAGACAATGCACCTGCAATGCCACCAGTCGATGTGGTTGTGGCACAATCTACCCCAGAACCTGATGAAGACCTCATATTACCTGCAGAGGAAGACAATGCACCTGCAATGCCACCAGTCGATGTGGTTGTGGCACAATCTACCCCAGAACCTGAGGAAGACCTCATATTACCTGCAGAGGAAGAGAGGCAAGAGGAAGACAAAGCGCCTGCAATGCCACCAGTCAAGGTGGCTGAGGCACAATCTACCCCAGAACCTGAGGAAGACGTCATATTACCTGCAGAAGAAGAGAGGCAAGAGGAAGACAACAAGGAAGAACGTGTTCCTACAGAAACACAAAAGGATGAGGAAACTGAAGTTGCTGTGATCACGAAGGAGAAATCAGAGGAGGCTGAAGAACAGGAAGAATATGTTGACAGTACCACAATGCCAAAGGAGAACAAAGATTTTGTACTAACGGATGTTTCAGCTATACAGCTTTCAGAGGAAGTTCTAACAGAGGATGAGATCCTATTGGTCACCATTGAACCCACAAACCCAGTTTACTCAACACCACTTTCACCTGAGGTAGAACCACCTTTCTCCCTCATGACCGTGAAGACCCCAGAAGAGCTGGAGTTAGGGCATACCTTAAATTCAGAAGTCATTACTACATCTCTGGATGTGATCAATTACAGAGAGGAAGAGGGTAGTGGTGTCCCTAGTGTCATTCAAGGCGATGAAGTTTCCGGCATTGCCTTGCCAACTAACCCTGGGCGGTCTTTAATAGTGTTTTTCAGTCTTCGTGTAACCAACATGATGTTCTCTGAGGATCTGTTCAATAAGAGCTCTGCAGAGTACAAAGCCTTGGAGCAACAGTTCCTTGAACTGGTAGTGTATTTCCTCCAAAGTATATTTGCACCTATTCTTTTTTCTTCCCCTTTCCTACTATCACTTCTTCTTCCTCTTCACCCATATTCCCTGTCAAATTAACACTTAATCAAGTATCCAATATTGCTCCTTGTCCACGTTCAAGGAGAGTTTAGCTCCAGACACAATTACAAAAACACACCTGAACTTTGTTTAATCAAGGTCTTCAAGATCTCTAGAAACTTCCAGGCATGTGCTTTGGAGCTAAACTTTGCAGGGCTCTTCAACACTAGTCCTGCAGGGCCAGTTTCCTGCTGAGTTTTGCTTTAACCCTAACCAAACACCCAAACAAGCTTATCAAGATGTCTAGAATGGCATGTAAATTACAGATAGGTGGGTTAGATTGGGATAGGTACTAAAGTCTGCAGGACACTGGCCCTCCAGGACTGGAGTTGAAAAGACCTGTTGGTGTATTAGTTATACTTTTTACGTTTGTGAGTTTATGAACTCATTTTTGGGATTGTATGTCCCTCAGTTGGTGCCATATCTGCAGTCAAACCTCAGTCACTTTGAGAATCTGGAGATCTTGAACTTCAGAAATGGAAGTATTGTGGTGAATAGCCGTATGAAGTTTGGGAAGCCCGTTCCTCGTGAAGTCAATTCTGCTGTTTACCTCATTCTTGAGGACTTCTGCAACACAGTTTACCAGACCATGAACCTCGCCATTGACAAATATTCGTTGGATGTCGAATCAGGTAAGACAAATTAAGAAAACCTCTCACAATACAGCCTGTATATTATGTGTTCAGGTACCTCATCACAGTCCATGTGTGTGTTGTTTTTAGGGGAACATGCAGACCCGTGCAAGTTTCAGGCATGTAATGAGTTTGCAGAATGTACAGTGAACCGCTGGTCAGGTGAGGCTGAATGTGTGTGTAATGCTGGTTACTTCAGTGTGGACGGACTACCCTGCCAGAGCATCTGTGACCTTCAGCATGACTTCTGCCTGAATGATGGGAAATGTGATGTCATTCCAGGCCAAGGAGCCATCTGCAGGTATGATTATTTCTATTATATAAGGCTCAAGAAATTTGTGCTCATTTAAGAAAGCCTAAATACAGATCATATACTGTACAGCGAGGACTATCTTAAAGTACGTAGCTATTTGGATGCCATTTTCTTAAGGTGTTTATGTGTGTGTCTGCTCTTAAGATGCCGTGTGGGGGAAAACTGGTGGTACAGAGGGGAACATTGTGAAGAATATGTTTCTGAGCCACTCGTAGTTGGCATTGCCATAGCATCTGTTGCTGGGTTCCTGCTGGTGGCATCAGGAGTAATCTTCTTCTTAGCAAGAACTCTGAGAGACCAGTATGACAAGGATGAGACGGAGGACCCAGTACGGTAAGACACATTCTCTATCGCAGTCAATCTGGTAAATCACAGCTTCATCCCAACTCACTTTCACTGCTCTTTATAATACTCTTTCTAATATGGACTTTGTCTTATGTAAGTGGACTTCAGTACATGAAAGCTTTACCTCAGAAGTCTGAGCCTTCAGAGCCGATCACCTGACATGAACCCTTGACAAAGAGTTTTACCTTGAGTAAAGTAGCCTTGAGCTTCTAGAAAGGTGCTGTGTAAAAAAACGAATGCAAACTTACTAATTGTTTAATGAAAAACAAATTTTGAAATCAGTTATTTATTGAAATTATGAACGAGTCTGTTATTAATACATTTAAAGTGCCCCTATTATGCTTTTTCGAGTTACCTTTCATACAGTGTGTAATATAGCTGTTTGTGAATGTTAAAGGTCTGCGAATTTTAAAGATCAAAGTGGACGACAAATAAAGTTATCTCTTAAAAGAAAGAATTGATTCTGAACTTCCCAATAATTCCTTTTATTCCTATGAATCAGATTTACATAATGCCAGCCTATGGTCTTTATTGGCTGCCCGCGACCATTGTCTACTTTGACCCACCTTCAAACACAGTAGTTGTAGCTGAGGCCTGGAAGAGTTTGATTCGTGTTGTCGACATGTCGAGAAGACACTGTTTTCAGCGCTGCAAAAATCCACTTTGCATGCACTTCCAAAGGATGAGGACTCACGCTGGAATTGATAATAAAAAAAACAACGCCATCTTTATTGTTCACATCACTCTGTATACAAGTGATGAAATTCAGATATGGTAATGGGCAATCACAAAAAACTGGGCCATTTGAACAATTACAGCAGAGTAGGCTCACAGAAAGGAGGGCTTTAGAGAGACTGAATCTTTGAACAAACCGTTTTCAGACTCTTTGAGAAATGAGGTGATGTGCAAGGTATATTATGAGAAAATGGAAGTGTTTTTTTATCTTTGTTGCATGTAAATTTATTCTAAGAGACCTCCAAAATTAGGAACCTTTAAAATAGCATAACTGGGGCACTTAAATGTTCTTTTTTTCTCTCTCACTTGAATCGCTGTAATTACTGCATGTGCAGTACCTTGGAAAAAGCTTACATCTCCTGTAATGCCATTATGAGATTTACATCAATTCATCACCAAGGCTGATCTTTGATCCCTTGACCCTCTTTAGGTCATGACTTCTTACCCCTGTGGATGTAACAAATGCTGTTTCAATTTTTGTGTGTGTGTGGTGTGTGCTTACATGTTTGTATGAAGGGGAGAGGACAGTCCACCGTTTTTAGACCGAGCCACTAAGTATAACCCCATGTTTGAGAGCGACTTAACGACAGGCTACAGCCATTACTACCAGCGGTACCCAGAGCCCCCAGTACACAGCAGTGCCAGCGCTGAAGCATCCACTGACTTCAGCAGTGAAGAGATACAGCATATTTACGAGAACAGCGAGCTCACCAAGGAGGTATGGGTTTGTGTGCACAAAAATAGAGTAATATATTGACAACAATTACTTTGTATACGCATTTAGGTGAGCACGTGTTTTTTTTTTTTTTTTAACTGTGCGAGCAAGTGTGTGATGCATGTTGTTTCTTGTTTCTGGGATTGTCTCTTCCTGTCCATTCCATAGGAGATTCAAGATCGCATACGTATCCTTGAACTGTACACTAGAGATCGTCAGTTTGCAGATCTTTTGCGGCAGCATCAAATGTAAGTATTTTTTAAGATGTCTTGTTCATAGCACAGATGTGCAAATTTTCCCCTCTCATGTTAATTTATTTTTTATTTAATTAGAACAATGGATAATCGAAGAGAAAGTTCCTCCACATAGGATATATGTCCAATATCCTGCTGGGTGCATGATGTTGAAGGTAAGGATGATGAATGAGATGTTATGATGTTCAATGATGTTAAAGGATGTTATGAGAATGGTATGTTATACTTAAACAGTATTTTGTTTTTCCAATGTTGCATCCAGTGTAAACATAAGTGGAACTTGTGGTTATTTGTTTTATTCTAAAAAAGTGTTTGTATTGATTTGCTTGATGTGTTCCTCTTCTAGAAACTTGCCTTGTCTTTTGGGAAATGACCTCTCAGTGATTCCTGAGCAATTTCTCTTCAGCCTCTCTTTTTTGTCTTTGAGACTTCACAAACTATAGATCTTTCTTAAAATAAGGTTTAAGAAAGAAAAAAAGCTATTTTGTTCCTTTTATTACTATATTTTACCTACTGTTAAAGACAATTTCACTTTTTTCTGTATTATAAAAAGATCACAGTCACAGACAATATCTATGCCATTGGTTGAAATGTTTTGTTAGTGCCTTCTATTCTTATAGCTGAGGTCCGTCTCTCAGCCAAACAATCTTTGGTGTTCAGAGAAAAAGATCCCTGATGCATTATTCTTGAAAGTTATTTGAATCACAGACCATTAATGTTCTATTACTTTTAGTACATTACATTTATGTTTTGTTCTTTGGTACCTTTTATAGTTTCACTGAAATTTCAAAACAAAACATCTAATTTTAATGTAAATTTTATTTGAATATTTTTTTTTTTATTAATTAAAAACTTACAAAGCAATAAAAAGTGGCCTCTGATAATGTGCCCATTTATGAAAGCACTGAATTCTGCAAACTCAATTGTTATTTGAAAAGTAGATTTGTGTCTTTTTAAAGTGTTGAATGAAGAATGTATGTATTAACAGGGGTTATAGTTATGTATATATTATGTTATATATTATGTAACAATAATGTATAGTATCATTGTGTTAACTGCCCTTAACGGAGTTTCTCCTTTAAGCCAAAATCCCTTTAAAGCAAGTCACTTCACTTGGCAGCCATCTTGCAAACATCCTCTGGCAGCTGTTTTCTATGTACCTTGTGTAATAGTCATGTAAGTACAGTTCCTATATACTTGAATGAAGAAAGACCTAAATCTTTAAACGCATTTGTTTCAGAAACATATTTAAAATCAGCAATAAAATATAGCAGTGGTATCATAAATCTTGCTGCTTAAGCTCAAATCATGAAAAAAAGCAATGTCTCTATCGGGTGATTGACCCTTTTGACAATCATATCTCATATCTAAGCATATCTCCCATACATTTTTGTGTGAGTGGTCTGTCACCAACTCTTTGCAACAATGGCTGTTGCAATAATTGACATTTACATGTATTGTTTTTTTTTTTCGTACATTATTGACTGTATCTAAAGTTGTGTCAGTACAGGTAGTTCACATAACAATGAAAATACTGTCATCTTTTAAATACATCATTACTCATGTGAGTAAATGATTTAACAGAATTGTCATATTTGTGTGAATGATGCCTTTAAGAATTTTTGTTTGAATTAAAATCATTTAAGTCATTGTTTACACAGTGTATGGTTAATGGCAGTTTTGTCTACGTGTGTTAATTTAGGGTGCAGTGTGTGAATGATATGATGTCTTTTCCTGTGTTGGAGTGCTGGTCTCCAATGCATCACAGCTTAATTTAGGAGTACAGAGAGCTCACTATAATTAGTCAAAGCTGAGATTACAGCCCAGATTACAAGGAATTACTGTACCTGCAGCCTATGCTGAAAACATGGAGACGTGACTGTTTGTTTGTCTATTATACCATGAAAATGCTAATTTCATGTAAATGGCTCAAATATATGTAGTACTACATAGTGAGGTCTAGTCTGAGAAAGACTGTATACACCGATCAGGTATAACATTATGACCATCTTCCTAATATTGTGTTGGTCCCCCTTTTGCTGCCAAAACAGCCGTGAGCCATCAAGGCATGGACTCTACTTGATCCCTGAAGATGTGCTGTGGTATCTGGCACCAAGATGTTAGCAGAGCTCTGTGGTCCAGTTCTGATGCCCACGTGTCCACTGTTGGCACTTTCGGCGTTGGACAGGGGTCAGCATGGGCACCCTGACTAGTCTGCGGTTATGACTAACAGGTGTCGTGATGAAGAGATAATCAGTGTTATTCACTTCACCAGTCATAATGTTATGCCTGATTGGTGTATATGTGCAATAGTACATCATGTAGGTTTAGAATGGCATGAGAGTGAGTAAACTATGTTTTCATGTTGGGTGCATTGTTTAATATTTAATGACAATGAAAAGATCTCCTGAGTCACATACTTCATTTTGTTGATTTTATGAGAAACAAATGGAGACCAATGTGGTGATGTGTAATACATGAAAAGCATAAATTATGAATAATTTGTTTGCTAGTGTTATAATCAAAGAGAGCTTGAGAAAGGGCTACAATCAGAACCAGACTGGGTGCTTAGCCAAAAAGAAATAGTTGTTCTCTCTCTCTCCATATCTGTTGTGAAAGAGAACTGATGGTCCAATGATTTTGTCAACATGTCAAGTTTATTTGAATGACTTGCAGTTACACTTCACAATTTAACCTCTTGAGGGCGTTGTTTGTGTTTTTACTATTTTAAAGTGCTCAATGTATCACACACTACATGATCAAGTGGCTATGCTGCTCTATATTAGATTCTTCATTGGCTGTGTTTACTTATGAGAACTGTAGCAACATCAATAGAGAGTGTAATGATGGGAGAACTATTTTTAAATCTCCAATTCAATTGAACCAATAGAGTGGTGCAAAGATGACGTATTTTTGTTGGCCAACCTGGAAGTTAGCATCACCCTGGTTCCCTCGACATAAGCCCAATAGAATTTTTCCATTGGCTTTTGGATTATTGCAGAAAATAAGGTCTTTGACTAACAAAAGCTTGTGATTCTTTAGAAGTACAAACATAGTATTGTGTTCTTTATGAAAATGAGGTCATTATCTTTCACACACTTTGTCCAATATTCATAAGAAACATTGGTAAGGGTCACAGGTGAGTAATAAATTCCGGAAGGACTCTCCTTATCTGGGATGCTATTGAACTCATGGAGACCATTCCTTTGGCATAGTCACATGCCTCTAATAATAATAAACACATAGTCACATGCTTATAATAATAAACGCAAAATTTGATAAAATAGGCAATATATTTTCCTGTCAAGGCTGAGTTTTGTCAGAACTTCACTGGAACAGAATATTAAAACCACATCCACACAGCACTGACACAAACCTCAATGCATAATTCATATTTGAACAAATAGGCCTAGTGAACAATGGTGCTATACATCCTAAAAAGAATTACATATGTTAAATATGCATTTGTGTTTATACATGAATATATACATTATATACCGACAGTTGTTTGTACATTTCTCATGCAGTTATAAGAACAGCAAAATAAAATTAATAAGAATAAATTTAATTACAAAACAAGTACATATTCTCTGGAAGCCGGGCTACTTCATTCCTGACATGGCTTGGACCCTGAGTCATACAGACCAGAGCAGATACACTGGCTTTAAGAAAACTATTGCTGCGTCCAAAATTGAGTACTTTCCTCCTAGGCTAGTATGCGAAAAACGGTACACCAAAATAGTATGTCCAAAATAATACATGGTATTCAAAAAACAGTAGCTGAAAAGTCCCTGGACAACTTCAGCAGAGATTCTGAATTGTGCATTAGATGGACACTTTACTATACCGTGAGGCCATTGGAGGGGATTTATGAATGGAAGTGTTTATGTCACGTGACCCTACAACATGGCAGATGGAGTATGTCCGAATTTCTTTCATACTATACTCATACTACCCTCAGACAGTACACGATCATTTACAATTCTTTATTTAGGGCCTAATACAAGAAGATGGATTGTAAATTCACCCTCTTCGCTATACTTTAATGGATTTGTTTAATAAAATAAGGGCAACAGATTAGGTCCATGACAGCATAATGTGAAAGTAGGCTATGCTTATTACAGCGCTGCCAACTTTTCAAAAAAACTTAGAGTGAGATTTGGTGGGGCCAACCAAAATTTTGCCGCGAACAAAGCAAAAATTGTAACAAAAAATAAAATAAATAATAATATTATAATAATAGCTATATATATATATATATATATATATATATATATATATATATATATATATATATATATATATATATATATATATATATATATATATATATATATATATATATATATATATATATATATATATATATATATATATATATATATATATATATATATATATATATATATATATAATATATATACACATATATACACATATATATATATATGAAATATATATATATATATATATATAATAGCTATATACACACACACATCACAGAAAACACTCTCTCTGCATCAGCATTTGAATGGGGTAGTATTGGCTTTTGTTGTTGATTTCTTTTTTGCCTTTGATAGATAAGGTTGATAATTAATTATTTCTATTAAGACAAAATGCATCTATATGACGCTTTGTATACAGTATATCCTATAGACACACACACACACACACACACACACACACACGTTTGTTTTTGTGAAATGTGAGGACATTCCATAGGCGTAATGGTTTTTATACTGTACAAACCGTATTTTCTATCCCCTTACACTGCCACTGCCCCTAAACCTAGCCCTCACAGGAGACTGTGCAGTTCACTTTCTGTGAAAAAAAAACTCATTCTGTGTGATTTATAAGCATTTTGAAAAGTGAGGACATGGGGAACGTCCTCATATTTCACCCTCTTTTTGTAATACCTATGTCATACCCATGTCATTATACACATTTGTGTCCTGATATTTCACAAAAAACATTCCCACACACACACACACACACACACACACACACACACACACACACACACACACACACACACACACACACACACACACACACACACACACACACACACACACACACACACACACACACACACACAATTTTAAAGCACTATGTAGAGGCATGGTTTTGTCTAAATAGAACAAATTGATTATACATCAACCTACAGCATACTTTTACAGGGAAGAAAAAGGAAAATAACTGTCCTGTCTGTTGCTCTTCTGTCTATTCTGTGGTTCTTTTTTTGCTGTGGCTGATCTAAAAAACCAGTGTTGTAGTAAAAACTACTTTGAGTAGTTAAGTTATATTCAAGCTACCCTTTTGAAAATAGCTACACTACAAGTTACTATCAAAAAGTAGCTGGCTACATTGAAACCATGTTTCTTTTTCTTCTTTTTTACAATGAGATTGTATACAAATAACTGAATAATTGTTCATGAAGAATGTTATAATATTTGGGGTTTCAAGCTTCATAATCCAATAATTATGATTTCAAAGAGTAAAGGCATTCAGGGTTATTGGGACACTTTTCCCCAGTCATTTCAATGGAAAAAACTGTCAGAATCATTACACACAATACTCAAATATAGCCTATATCTCAAACCGGCTGCCCAAGTGCAAAATGGCTACAAATTTAACATCAGTGCAAGAACAAAATGTATGCAAATCAACTTTGCGATGCTGTTTGCGAACGTTCGTTGGAACTATGGTTTCGGGAAACACGACTCGTTTAACTATGCTTATAATGACGGAACCTGTGACCATAGTTAGCGAACGACACTTTCGGGAAACGCACCTCTGAGCGTCACAGCGCTCCACTTCGCTCATTACAGGCTCGTTCTCGTCAGAACCCAAAACGGAATGTAGCTTTAAGTCGCGCAACACCGTATTTATTTGCCCATTTATCTTGAACCCCCTCACCGAAAGCATGATCGGCTCAACATGTAGATATAGATATATAGATAAACTCATCTTTCAGGCATTTGACAGACCGGTTGGCACTTCAGCGTGAGAAATCGGGGGTGTGGCGTGTGAGCGTGTGAAACCAATCAAATGCGTGTGTCTCACGGCCAATGCTTCCTGTTATTGGTGTGCATCTAGTGATACATTTGATAAACGTCCTGCTGCAGGGCACTATTGTACGATATTTGTCAGTGTTACAGTCCTAATTATTCTCTGTGCTTAGACTTTTCTGGCATTGTTAATAATGAATCATCCTACTGACTAGAATTCATCAGTCCCCCAAACACACATATGCTGCCAACAGCTGCATTTAGTCACTTTTTCTTCCTCTGAAAAATCCCCAAGCACATGCACATAAAAATGTTCACAACTTTTAACACCACTGATCGCTGATGTCAAGGGCACCAATGACCAAACTTTATAGTCAGTTTCGTCTCTTGTGTGGGCCGATAAGTGCTTGTAGTTTTAGTGCTTAATACAAACACATTTTGTCCACACCTTCGTTTTTTTCTACTTGTGTTTTTGTCTGTTTGTTGATTGGTATGCCATGTGTGTCTGTTTATATTTGTTGTTTTGTGTCGTTACCAACATTTATTTTACAGGAACATGTGCGTGAAGTTCATTTGGTTCAACACGACTCTCCCTTTGAGCCAATCACAGCTGCAGAGAAAAACACTCAATCATCTGCACCGAACCGTCACACACACGCAATCCATTTTAATCCATTTTTTCCCAACCTCTTTTGTCTTTTGTACCACCATAGTCCCATCAGTAGTTATGCACCCCTTCATTGATACTAAAACATGTGTCCCTTAATAATTCATATTAAGCTACAGATCATTATTTATCATTTGTCATTATTATTAATATAAACATAGGCCTACTGATATTCAGGCAAACTGCACATTTGTGTAGGCTACATTTTAGACATAAAATTACTGCTTCATCTATTTTTTTGTTCTGTTAATGAAAAGTTGCAAATGAAGTCAAAGTCAATGACTCATTCATAAATACAGACAGTTCCTGAATGAATTATGTTGTGTTTTTTTAATTAATCTTTTGAGTAAATAATTCAATGACGCGCGCATAAAGAGTGGCTGCATTGGAAATTGCATACTTTCTAGGTATATTCATATTCATACTATAGATTGAAAGTAAATTGAAATGTAATACCTACTCAGACAGTACATGATTTCGGACGCAGTGTATGTACAGTAGGGCTGCTCGATTATGGAAAAAATCATAATCACGATTATTTTGGTCAATATTGAAATCACGATTATGTAACACGATTATTTCACATGACTTTGGGAATGTGTTGTATTTATTAAAAATACACCTTTCAACAATTCAATTGAAATTGTAACATTTGTTGTACTTTTTGAACTATTAAAATAAATAATATAACATATATTCGAATCAAAGTATAAAAGTATTCACGTAAAAATGATAACCACAAATAAATAAGATCAACAATATGGTTCGGCTATGCTTTTCATGTACGTCTAACATTAGTTTTCAGGTACAGAAATGTATCAAATGTAAAATAACATTGCATATTTGAGTGCATAAATTAAAGATTAATCCTATTAAACTTACAAAAGCTATTCAATCAAGAGCGGTGAGTGATGTCCTTGTCTTTTGTTGTTTGACATCAAACAGACAGCAGTAAAGGCTACTGCCCCTTTAAGACCTCGCGTCTTCTTTATCGACTGTATAAAGTTCACTTAAGGCATATACAGACTATGTCTGCTAAGATACTCATCAAGATGGACATGTTGACATACGTTTTGTGTGAGTTTGTCCGTTTAAGAGCAAGACTTGAAAGAGAACTCCATATCTGCGCGCTGTGAGACGTGTGCGCGCTCTCGGATGAACGCACAGAGACACATTTTCTCACAGCGCGCCCGGCTTCTCATTCTAAACCTAAACCCTAAAGCACTAAACCCGGGTGATGACGGTGAAAACGACTGGTCATATTCGAAAATATGGCAGCACTCGCAATCTCGCATGCATTGAACAAAGTTTACAAAGAGAGAATTATTTGAAAAATATGAAGGAAAACAAAGGACGTTTACACGGCACCCCTGCTCTCGTCAGTTTTTGTTTCTTTATTAGATTGTCATAGGTCACTCTGTTTAATTTTCAAGTGGTTAAACAAATTCGTGGTGTTCCCTTGCGTTGCAGCCACTACCATGTAGCAAATCTTAGCATGTTTCTGCTCGTCGTCTGATTCCTCGAAGCCAAACTGTTCCCAGACAACGGAGTTGGTTTTGCCATTTTTGCTCACCAAACGCTGCTGTAACTGCCCTCCTTCTGCCATCGCGCCGAGTTTTTAAATTCCAGCGGATGATATGCACACGAGACTCACGACCTGAGAGAGATTTGTGGGTTCGGGAGGGGCGGATGTGCGCGTGCGCGTTTCATTCAGAACGCAAGGCAAAATAATCGTTTTTTCTCGATTGTACTATTTTGGTGATCGTTGGGAGGCAAAATCGAAATCGAAATCGAAATTCGATTAATTGCACAGCCCTAATGTACAGTCACTTATCACCACCTACTGGCACATTGTTTTAAACTCTAGAATGCAAAATTTAAAGGGGTCATGACATGAGAAATCAAATTTGCCTTGATCTTTTGACATATAAGAGGTCTTTGTACCATTAAAACATCCTGCTAGTTTCAGAGCTTGAAATGTCCTCCTCATTATAAACAACGCATTTATTTAATAGAGCTCCAAAAACAGCTCGTTTGGATATTGGGGGACTTGTGACATCACATGGGCAAATGCATTTGGTTTATTTTTAATGGATCACTTTAGAGGATTAGATGTTCAGAGGATTTGACTGCAAAATGTTTTGTAAATGAGACACAATGTAATGATGAGGTCACAGAGAAACTCTGTGTTGACAGATAATGCAGTCAGTTGTATAACTACAAACTACAAACAGGCGTTGATACTGTATCCTGTGCAATGATGTTAGCCAGTCATGTAAAAATGTATAATTTCAGACAGAGGGTCAGAATATATATATAGAAAATAATAGTCCTTTTTCCTACATATTTTAGTTTTTTTTAAGTGCAAAAAACTTAAAGTAACATAAAATAAAATAAAAAAATAATTTAAAAAACATGTAATGACCCCTTTAATGGATTTAATGGACACTTCAAAATGAAAATTTCCTGATATTTTACTCTCCCCTATCTCATCCAAGATGTTCATGTCTTTCTTTCTTCAGTCGAAAAGAAAATCCGTTTTTTTTTAGGAAAACATTCCAGGATTTTTCTCCACATCATGGATTTCCATGGCAACCAAAATGTTGAAGGTCCAAATCATTGCAGTTTCAAGGGGCTTCAGAGGCTCTGCGCAATCCCAGATGAGGATTAGGGTCTTATCTAGCCAAAAGATTGGTCATTTAAAAAAAAAAGTAATATACTTTTTAACCTAAATTGCTCATCTTGCGCTGCTCTGCGACGTGCCAAGGATTACGCAATATCGTAGAAAAGGTCACACTAGACGTAGGCGGAAGTACGCAATCATTGGCACGCCGCAGAGCAGCGCAAGATGAGCAATTTAGGTTAAAAAGTATATTCATTTAAAAAAATTTTTTTACTAGATAAGTAATAGTTTTGCTAGATAAGACCCTATTCCTCGTCTGGAATCATGCAGAGCCTCTGAAGCCCTTCGAAGCCCTTTTAAACTGCATTGATTTTGACCTTCAACATTTTGGTTGCCATGGAAGTCCATGGTGTGGAGAAAAATCCTGCAACGTTTTCCTGAAAAAAACGTATTTTCGACTGAAAAAAGAAAGACATGAACATCTTGGGTGAGATGGGGGTGAGTAAAATATCAGGAATATCAGGAAGTGAACAAATAATTTTTTGTTTTGTTTTGTGACAGTACAAAATGATACATTGATGACAAGGTAAACAGTAAGACATTGTCCAATATTAATCCCTTCCATGATTCCATGGCCTACTTTTTAGTGTATAAAGTATACTTTTAAAGTATACTTAAAGTGTAACAGTAGTAAACTTTGTGTACACAACTAGTTTACAACTAGTTTTTCGTTTGTAGTGCAACTACAAGGGAACTTATAGGTATACTGATAGTTTACGTTAGTCAAAAACTTGTATATTTTTTAGTTTATGAAAGTACACTTTGAGATATACTCTCATTAAACAACTATAGTTGCTATATATAACTATAGTTGCTATATATAACTATAGTTTAGTAGTTTTATACTGCAAGTACTTGTTTTGTGAACATAACATCATATGTATAGTATACTATTTATATTATTTTTGCACTTTAAGTACTACTATGTTCCTATTTAGGTTTTTTTTTTTTTAAACTTGAAGTATACCTTTAACTGTAATTTAACTGTACATTTTTCCATTTTAAAAACATTTTATTCTAGGTTCATGCAAAAATGAAATGCCAAAATGTGGGTAAGTTTCAAAAGCAACTACGTCCAGAAGTAAGTAAACTATTTTCTGTGAATGTTAGAGACTTTCAATACATTAGTAACAAACTGCAGTCCATAGTAAAACTATATGTGCAACAAACTAGTGTATTTATAATTATGATAATAACTTAAAATAATATGACAAATTCCAGTTGTCAGGGTTATTTAGTGTCACTGTGTGTTTCAGTTTGGTTATGTTCTGTTCCCGTTTGCCTGTGTTTACTTTGCTTGTTAGTTTCTATGGTTGCATTCTACGAGTTTCTCCTTGGATTTATTATTAAATACTGTTTGTTCCCCTAAATCTCCTACGTCATGCGTGTTACTGCAGCCAAACGTTTAGACCAGTTTTCAATATTAAGCAGCATAACAGACTATTGTCGTACAGCTAAAATAGCAGGACTCAGATGACACCAGAAGCCTCGTGGATAGAAATATCACCCAAGAGAGAATGCACCTTAACTTTTTTATTTATTTATGTGTGATTAAAAGTGGCTTAACAAAAATCTAAATCTTTCCAAGAATCCAAATATACACAGATCAGGCATAATATTATGACCACTGACAGGTGAAGTGAATAACACTGATTATCTCTTCATCATGGCACCTGTTAGTGTGTGGGATGTAGCCTATTAGGCAGCAAGTGAACATTTTGTCCTAAAAGTTGATGTGTTAGAAGCGCAAGCGTAAGGATTTGAGCGTTTGACAAGGGCCAAAATGTGATGGCTAGACGACTGGGTCAGAGCATCTCCAAAACTGGAGCTCTTGTTGGGTGTTCCCGGTCTGCAGTGGTCAGTAGCCATCAAAAGTGGTCCAAAGAAGGAGCGGTGGTGAACCGGCGACAGGGTCATGGACATTGCCAAGGCTCATTGATGCACGTGAGGAGCGAAGGCTTGCTCGTGTGGTTCAATCAAACAGACGAGCTACTGTAGACCAGCCAGGAGGCCCATGCTGTCCACCACCGAAAGCACGTGATCATCAGAACTGGACCAAATACCGCAGCACACCTTCAGGGGTCTAGTGGAGTGCGTGCCTCGACGGGTCAGGGCTGTTTTGGCAGCAAAAAGGGGACCAACACAATATTAGGAAGGTGATCATAATGTTATGCCTGATCAGTGTATATCTCATTTGATAAATGCTCGGGCTCAGATTTATACTGGCAGCGCAGTTTTATATTTGAGCTTAGCATTGCTTTATCAATGTGCCCAAGGTAAAACAAGCATATTTACCAGAAAGTGTTGTCCTACTGCCAGGGGTCCCATGATCAGAGCCTCTCTGCCCAAATGGATAAATGCAATCAGTTTACATCCTGAATGCAACTTCCTCTTGATGGGAATCTGAAAGATGCAGTCCTGTACATCTACCGTAGACACTGGCACGTCAAACAAACAACGACAGAGAGCTGATAGAAAACAGATAGAGAGTAGAAGAGAGGTGATCCCTGTTTCCCTGACTTCTCAAAACACTCTTAAACATGTGACCGCTGCCAACAGCAGAAACACACCAGTCCTGAAAACCATGTGGAAAGATTGATCCGTTCATATTAGGCAATCTGTCACACATTTTATTCAGCAACTGAAAAGTCCCTGGCCCCCTGTTATTGTATTTATGCACAGTATAATTCATGAATATATCATTCATATTCATATTTAGATGACTAGTCCTCTGCTGCTGAAAGTTTTGTGTGTCTGTTTGTGATGTAGTTGACATTTTTATATTGAAACAGCTGTGTTGAATTTTCAATTATTTATCCTGAAACACCTCCAAGAGTGAGTGGGAAAAAAGCAACTTCTGGTCAATACAGACAGAAACGGCAATAATAAAAAAAATTAAATAAAAATGTTTGTCATGTAACGTTAGTTCAAGTAGCACTATTTAAAATAGGCCTACCTGTTACAACATACCGTACAAATCTGTTATGAAAACCATAAAAACACCTTTAATGCTGCCAAATAAAGCAGTCGATTTGCTTTGTAGATTTTATTTGACAATAATTTTGACGAATGTGACCAAAATCCTTGCGTGTTTGACATTATAAATGAAACCAGACAAGATAAAGGCTGCTTTAATAAGCAAGTAAGCATTAAAGGGTTACTTCAGTGATTTAGCATAAAGCTTTGTATCAGTAGAAAGAAACCCGGTATATTCAAATGATCGTACTTAGAAGAGAGAATTATGCATTTTATTTCTGGAAAAAATCCTCTGATGGCACATATCGTCATTTTGCGTTATCTGAGGATTTTTTGGCCAGAGGCTATAGACTACAGCCTGTAGTAGGAGCTAGTTCTGCATCTCACTCACAGAATGTAAATGCGCACGGCCGCTGACATTCATAACGGAGCTGTACAGAGCAAAGTGAGCGTTTCAACTTTTCAATTAATTCCTATGAAAGTTAAGCTTCCATAGGCATGATCTGATACACACCAGACTGGACATTACTATGAATTACTATGAATATCAAAACGACGGTGGGGTGGGGGTGGTGCCGCAGTGGTCAAGAGATGTGACCAGTATCCGTGGCTTTGGGAGTGGCCTCGTAGGGCAGCGAAGCAAGTGCATTCTGGGAGTTGTTGTCTTTCATCCACATGAGACAAATACATTTTCTGTCTTTTCTTAGAATTTCTTACCAAATTCCAAAATAATTTAATATTTCTACTACATAAATGACCCAGTTTAAATACACATTCATCTTCCCAGCGCTGAAGTACGCTGAAGTACTGATAATTTTAACCAGAACAACTAAATAAAGTTCATGTTGTTTGTTTAAGTTAATAGTGTCAGGGTCCGAACCACCATACACTATAAACGTTTGGGGTCAGTAAGATTATATATATATATATATTTTAAAGAAATCAATACTTTGATTCAGCAAGGATACAGTAGATTGATCCAAACTGACAAAGACTTTTACATTGTTACAAAAAATATATATTTCAAATAAATGCTGTTCTTTTTAACTTTATATTCATCAAATAATTATTTACAGCCAGTATATTATAATATTTTCTGAAGGATCATGTGACACTGAAGAATGGAGTAATGGCTGTTGAAAAATAAACTTTAATAAATTACATTAAATATATATTAAAATACAAAGCAGTTATTTTAAATTGTATTTTAAAATCAAATTTCACAATATTACTGTTTTTACTGTATTTTTGATAAAAAATAAATAAAATAAAAAATCTTACCGGCCCCAAACTTATGGACGGTGTATACCAATATTTATACAATTCACATATATACAAATTTGGTAAATAAGCTACTGAACTTGAACTTATACCCTGGTTTCAACATATCATGCTTTTGCCAAAATGACCGCAAAGACATCAGCAGTAAGAACTGACAAGTTTAACAAACTCCAGCAGTTTTTAATCATTTGTTTGGTCACAATGATTTGTCAACTGTACATTTTTAAAGATGACACTGTTTGTTTGACCCATAATTTATTATTAACAGGAGACCTGATAGGAGACCGGATAGGAGACCGTGAGACAGAATGACAGGTTCAAAAGAAGACAGTTGACCGTAAATGCAAACAAATCAAATACATTTCTGGAAAAAATTATTGTTATATTGTGAATCATAAGATGTCTGGAACAGTTACATATCGATGCAATAAATAACATGAATTTGTACATTTTAAACATGTTCATTTAATTAATGAATGAATTCCAATCAACCTTTAAACACTTCTTCATGTTTTTCTCCTTTAACTGTGGTTAAATAGATTTAGTCTGAGAAATGGGTAACATATGGTATTACATTATATTTTGAACAGCCACACTGTAAAAAAAAAAAAAAAAAAGAGAGAGAGAGAGAGAGAAGGAATTGCTGATTTTAATTTCTTCATTCTTGTCTTCCAGATATCTTTTTTTATTTTTTATTTTGCAAATTGCCATTATTGTATTCATACATATAGGGTTATATATTTCTAATAAGAATTATACCCATGTGTTTTTAATTCAAAGTAATTCACATTTCTTAGTGTTTGTGTCTGAGGAATTTCCTATTGAGAAAACCACCGTTCTGTTAACAATTATGTTCAGTATTTTGGTTAAATACTTACATCTGTATAGTGTATTGTAATTTATAACAGTTTTTTATATATATATATTTTTTTTACAATTGCTAACAAGTTAAGTACTTTTTCTAAACTCATAACACCTACATTACACAATTAGCCAAATAGTACATTTTCTGCCCCAAACCACATTTTATTTAATTAAATAACAAGTCTACATTTCAAGAAAAATCCATGATTTGAAAAATGAAAATGTAAACATCCTAGAAACGTGTTAATTAACTGCATTTTGTGTGAAAAAAGGATGAACATGAATGGCTCTTGTGCTAATTGTGTTTAGAGTTTATCATGTTTATCATGGGCAGAGTTGCTTTATTCTGTAAGCATATTTAATAAAAGTAAATAATGCATAATTAATATAAACATACAAAAATATTTGGGAACCCCACAAATGTATTTCTTTCTAATGAGGGTCCCAAATCCTGCGTGGTAATTTCTTACATCAACTACTTAATGATTTTTAAATAAAGTTAATCGCGCACACAGCAGAGGAAGAGATGCAGTTTAGGAAGAAAAACAGAGAGTGCTGAAATGGTGTATAGAAGAGAGAGAGAGTGAGAGAGTGAGAGAGAGATAAGCTAAAGGTTTAACAACAAGAGTGTGACATCATAGGGTCCCTCCCTCTAGTTAATAATCCAGTATAGATGGTGCAGTCGTACAATCACACACACCCACTTCCAAACACACAAAATCATACTACACAGTTTCTCTTGCAGAGAGTGTCCATTGACACCTGATCTGAGGTCACTTTAAAGGACGAGGAGAAAACGCATGATTGAAGAAAGAACCACTGTAGAAGTTTAGAGAGAAGAGTTTTGAGTGGACTGTGTGAGCTCAGTATTGTGTTTTCTCTGAGGAAAAAAAGGACAACATGCAAGCCTTCCTCCTCCTACTCTTCCTCAGCGAGATCTTGCTGCTGAGACAGACCTCCGCAACCACACTGAGAGGTACCAGAACGAGTTCATCATAAATATTCAGACAATAATCATATGAACAGTATCAATATTCAGTTCAAATAATAATATGAATAGTTAGGAATCATTTATTGATACAACTTTAACATGTTATATCTCTTGTTATATTTAACATGTTAAATGCTTAACCATGCAACTTTTGAATGAATTGCATGCAGAATGAAAATACTGCATATGCCTAATGTAATGCAATATTATTGAAGTCGTAAGTGGAATGCTGTGGATGCATGGTACTGGTTAAAGGATGCAAGCTCAGCTGTTGTAAATATATCTGAGTGTTTTCTATTTGTGTTTGGGATAATGGAATGATTTGCTGCAATTGTGACTATTTTATAAGAGTACATTGAAAGAATTCATTAATAGTGTTAATGTTTACTAAGTAAATAATTTGTATTAGGCCTATATCAACAATAATGGATAACAATTTTGGAAGTCTATTTGAAGGTCATTAAAACGTATTTTTATTGGCTGTCAGTAATGGATTCTGTTGAAATTGCAAAACAAATATTGTGTGTGTTTATATCTTTTATTGGCAGCAAATGCAAGGTCACATCAGGAGGCAGGTCTGTTTGTGTGTGTTTGTCTGTTGCCTGTTAAAGGTTGAAATTGTGCAGTGGGCTTGTTTAAATTTGTGAAAGCTGAGTGCTTGTGTGTTGGTTGAATGTGGATTAATTTAGTTTACTTTTAGTTTCATTTAGCGTGCAATATCAAAAGTTACTTCACACACTAAGTCTATACTTAGTGTGCCATATGCCTGAATTTGTTTTGGCCTCCTCGCTCCCCTTCTCCTGTGTCACGTGTAAGGTGCATGTAAAATCACCCTTGGCTCGTGCAAGTTGTGCAGGCTGACATAAAGCATAATATAAAAGTAAGGTAAAGCACCAACTGTGATGAAAATAAGCATATGCCTGTGTCTTATTGTAAAGCCGAGCTCACACGCAAACTTCCTACAGATGGTTGCGAAATGAGGTCACGTTCACAGCATCTTTTAAACACATAATTCAACATATAATACAAATTTCAAGTTTGTGTTCTTTTAAAGGCACAATATGTACGATTTTTGGATTAAAATATTCAAAACCAATAGAACACCGTTATATATTTTGTTGACTTGTGTACTTACATTATCCCAGATGTTTCCAAAAATGTTTAAATCCAGAGAAATAATTTTAACCAGGACACAGACCGTGACAGTGACGTCATACCTGCCTTACCCTCGATTTCATTCGTTTTATTTTGTAGAAACCATGGAAACTCCAAAGACGCTTTAATATATTATGTTTTATTAGACAAGGGAACAACTGTTTGGATATCTTTATAGACAGAAAATGAATTTTTGTTAAATTAGCTCAACATGTTTAGTCTTATTGTTCGAATCTTGTTTTCTTGATTTTCATGTTTTCACCATGCATCCGAAAAAAACACTATTTTGTCAAGTGGCTAACATACATAATCAGACGCATCTTTATTTTTTGTAACATCAATACAGCATTTTCTCCGTCATGCAATATGTTTTCAAATGAATTGCAGGCCATTTTAGCAACACAAGCCATCCAGCATTTATTATATGATATTCTAATATCGATCTAGCTTACTGCAGTGCGCAACAAGTGTCTCATAGCAGCCGCCGAGTGACGTTATAACATAATTTTCAACACACTCAAATGTATCTAATATGATAAAACAGTGCTGCATTACCCCACATACGCATGACCGGAAGAAGCGGAAGCGGCAACTGTGGCATAAAAAAAGCTCCACTGCTGTTGAGCTGTGTGTTGCGCTCGTTTCTCATTAGAGATCGCTTCAGCGACCCCGTTCAGCTCCCACAGCACTCGACCCTGCTCTGCTTCATACTACAGTAACGTTAATTATCTCATCCATGAACATGATTTCTGCCCCGAGTCCCGTCCCGATTCTTTTCCACCCGCTGTGAGGTGAAGACGACAACTCCCAAGATTCCGCGCTCAATCTCGGCATCATCAAGCTACGCCTTTGTTTTGAATAGGTGACCTCTACAGCTACATATTGTACTTTAGTTCAGCTAGAAGGTCACTGTGGCGTATCGATATGCTATATTGGTCACACGTCTTCACGTGAAATGAATTTGCACGTCAGGGTTCACCAAACTTGAACTTTGGGACACAACAAAATGAAAAAACCTCTTCACTTGAGCTTGTGTTTCCTGTCTCCCGCATTTGCATGTGTGTAAATGGAAGTCAATGAAACTAAAAGTGTAGTGTGACCGCCCCTTAAAGGTCCCATGGCAAAAAAATGAGTTCTGGCTGTCCTGCTCTGCCTTCGAGAAAATGAGAGCTCAGACGAGCCGATCTGGAATCTTCCCTGTATGCCGTCATAAGGGGAAAGGTTACCTCCCCTTCCTCTGCTTTGTCCGCCCAGAGAATTTGGAGAGAATTAATTCAGTTTATCAGTCGCTATGTCAGCACAGGCTTTCCAAACAGACTTTTACGATATGGATTTGACAGCACCGCCACAAATTGTGAGTAACAGTGTTCATTAATGCCTGATCTGTGATCAGTGATTTCTGATGTGTAGCTTTATTCAAGTTCACACAGACTTTCTTTCAAAATCGTTAACACTGTTTATGCATCAGTGAATCAAGCCAATGACTAACGTTAAACGAACAACTTCACATCGTTTCTGTTAGTAGCATGAAACAAATCTGTTATTTAAAGTGTGTTAAACTACAGAGAGCGATCAAAGAACACTCTTTATAATATTCGGAGCTGTCAATCACACATCGCGAGTGTATCTGCACACTTGCCCAAACTGCCGTTATAATGAATGACGCTGTTATGCTGAACAACGAAGCTCTTACTGTATTCATATCGATATTGTGTTTGCTGTTAGTTGTGGTGAAAGCATTTTGTGAGAGAAATAGCGTTGCAATGACGAGATCCCTGCATTCAGGAGATCAACAGACTGCCTGTGTACTCAATGCTCATCACTGCAGCCTTTCATGTGAAGGGAAAAGATCTAAAAATAATGCTATAATCAACACATTCACGATTCCTTCATCTTGACAGCTGTAATGGTAAAAAAAAAAAAAACATAGTAAAAGTATTCGAGAGGGGTTCCACATGTTACAAAGTTCGTAGTATAAGGATGAAGAAGACAGGGTCTGCGTGACTGGGACTCGTGTTTATTCAAAACTCTCAGATATAAACAAAATAAACTCGCTCTCACAGCGCTATCAACAACTCAGTACAATATAACTTTCTCAGCAATCTTTCTCCAGCTCTCCGTCTTTCTGGTCCACATGCAGTCCGTCCCTCTCTGGCAGTGTTTGCAGATCTCGCTAAACCACGCCCCCTCCGCCACATTATCTAATACTCATTTCAAATGCAAAGATGTCAGCCAATCACAACAGTGGGAGTTTTCACTGAAGTCTCACAGCAGACACGCCCCTTGAAACAGAGCATTCAAGCCAGAGGGCTAATTTCAAGATAGAAAAAATGCCTTTTATTTCTAAATGATGACATTTTGTGATGTAAAAATCAAACTAACAATATAAGTACACCTCAGGAAACATTAGAAGAAGAAAAAAAAATCCACGCCATGGGCCCTTTAACACCCCTATAATTCCACCCATCTGTTTATAAGGTTCGCTAAACCAAAAAAGTTATCTAGTTGCCATGGAAATCCCTGTTTGTCAATTCATTGTTGTCATGTTGTACACACTTTCCCAATGGATTTTTTTTTCTTTTTGCGAGATTGCTTCTTCATAGCTTAGGAAACTTGAAGGATTCCTCAAATATGTTTCAAAGGCATGATTATTAATACACGTTATTTAACAAGTAGGCCATGAGGGCTATTATTTAGGTTACTAGGTAATACAGCCTTTCTCAAATTTTGCCAATAGTTATTGCTGTTATTTAATGCCATTTATTGGTAATACAATAATAATTACGACAAACAAAGTAAATAATGATAGTCATGTAACATAGCAGGGTTCCAACTGCTGACATTATGTTGAAGTGCTCTTGATGGTCAGAAATAGGTGCAGGATTGGCAAAATTCTGACCAAGAACTTTCATTTAGATATGGCTCCATTCTTGTGTGGAATGCAAAAATATTGACAGTGAGACTTTTACATTGTTACAAAAAAAAAAAAAAAAAGTCAACTTTAAATAAATGCTTGTCAAAGAATACTGAAAAATGTATCACCGTACAAAAAAAAAATATTAAGCAGCACAAGTGTTTTCAATATTGATAATAATAAGAAATATTACTAAATCAGCATATTACAATGATTTCTGAAGAATCATGTGACACTGAAGATTGGAGTAATGGTTGCTGGAAAATTCAGCTCTATTCCTTTTTAAGGAATATGTTACGTTTTAAAATATATTAAAATAGAAAACAGTTATTTGAAATGGTAATAATTCACAATATTACTTTTTTTTTAGCAAATAAATGCAGCCTTGGTAAGCATAAGAGACCTTTATAAAACATGACAAAATCTTATCAACTCCAAAGTTTTGAATGGTAGTGTATCTCTGATCATTTGCTTTTGGATGAATGTGATAAGAAATTTTTATGTTCATGATGAAATCTCAGACTTTTGATTGCACTTTTTGGGACCTTGGCAAATCTATGATAATGATGTGATCTCTTTTGAATCACTAAAAGAAAATATGCGAGAATCAGGTTAAGCCTTAATATGTTTTCCATTTATTCTCACTGCTCCTAGGAGAAATCATTCTTCAGTTTCATATTCTATGAATGACTATGTTTAACAGCAAACAAACACGCATGCAACAAGTGTTTTCTCACATTACACCCACACATGATTTCTGACATATCTCTGCAATACAGCAGTATATCTGCTGATTCCTCTGGGAGTGATACAGAAACCATGCTCTGATGTAATAAATGGGCTGTTTGTGTGATCTGGAGTCTGTGCTCAATGCCAGGGGTTTCCCTCACAGCAGTAACCACTTTCTCTGGCATAGGACACTATTTCATCATTCATTCTTCAGAAATGTATTTATGAGAAACAAATCACAGGGGTCGCACTGGGATTATTTTACATGTTTGTGTTTTGTTGTCATAGTTCGCAAAACTAGGTAATTGTAACGGCAGAAAGTGATGTTTGTGTGGGAGCGCATGGACGCATGACCAAAACACAGTGTAGCTTTCGGAAAGAGGAAAATCTGACACTGGACTGATTGTTATCCCAAATCTCTTGGCAGAAACATTGTAGATACAGTCACATGACTTATAATATTCCTAGTTGAAGCAATTATGTAAATGTAAGGGACTGAACGGAATCTGACATCACTTTTCCTGTGTATTTGAATCCTAGAGCAAAGACAAAACATGAGGGTGCGTATCAGCGCTGTTGGAGACACCATTGTGTTCAAGTTCATTCGGCCCCATGTGGACAGCAGACTGGAGGGATATATCCTGGGCTATGGCAGTAGCATGTTCTCCAAACAATTTATTAATCTACCTGAAGATGGACAACCATACGAGACTGAGATAGGTACCGACTTTCTCTTTAGCCCTCTTCCATAGAGTTTGTTTATTTCACTGATTCTCCTCTATTTTCTAGATGCTGAGCCCAAATATCTGATTGCGGTACAGTCAAACAAACCTGAGGAACCTAAGAAACAATGCACAGGTAAGAAAAACAGTACCACAAATGAAATTTGAGGACAACATCTGTGCATGCAGTGGCCCCAAAAAGGATTTGTAGCCTACACATAAACCGCACTTAAAAAGAATGTAATTGCATTAGATTTGCTTTTATACAACAGTTTGAGAAGTAAATATTGAGTTACTTTGTCTATTTTTGCTCCTCCCAATGAAAATTGTTCCAAACAAAGTCAAAGCTGTTTTGTGTCTTGTTCCTGAATGAATCAGTAATAAATAACATACTAATAAAAAACATTTGCTGTGTCCCAATTTTCCTTCTTATATTATGCCCTGGGTAACACTTTATAATTAGTATACAGTAATAAAAGTACTATTAGTAATAAAATACTAGTTTATAGTTAATTCATTGTTTATATACAGTATTGTTGTCTCTACATTGACAATATATTAATAGGCTTTATACAAATAGTGAGTTCTTTCTCATTGTCATTGTAATTATTATTGTTTAATTAGCTCATATTATCTTTAATTAGCTTGGAATTATAAGGTTCCCTCTGACATTTTTGTCAAAATTGAGTTGATGTTTTTTAAGTTGTGTACATTTTGGGAATTTTTAATTTTTATTTTATCTGCAATTAAGTCAAATGGAATACAAAAACTTTGAAGCTCAATATCTCAAAACTGCTCAGAATGCAGATAGAACCTTATAATTCCAAGGTGGCAATATTTAAAGCGTTAGATAGATAAGGTTAGATTAGGTCATGAAAAAGGGGAATTTAATCCAACCTTTATTAGACATTAATTGCATCAGTATGAAGTGTTCTGTATAAAATTGTATTAAGTTGTATTAAGTATTATTATTGTGTT
This sequence comes from Gobio gobio, assembly GCF_949357685.1. Taxonomy (NCBI): domain Eukaryota; kingdom Metazoa; phylum Chordata; class Actinopteri; order Cypriniformes; family Gobionidae; genus Gobio; species Gobio gobio. The sequence continues at coordinate 36,976,770 of NC_137103.1, read as the reverse complement.
AAATTGTAAAATTGTATTACGTGTACAGTATAAAAAGCATTAATACGCCTGGCAAGTTCCCATAAACAACATATGCCAACATTTTAAGGAAACTTTTTCCTATTTACCCCTGTAACCAAATAACAATGCCTTTACTTCGAGCTAATTAAAAAAATGATAATTATGTTAATTACAGGGACAATGAATGAAGAACTCACTATCTGTATACAGCCTAATAATATATTAATAGAGACTACAATATTTTAACTATTAATTAACCATAAACTAATAGTTATGATTTATAAGTACTTTATTACCATATACTTATTATAAAATCTTAGGTACTCTTTTTGTGAAACCCAACCCCCCACCCCCACCCCAAAAAAACATACTTTTGAGTGTGTCGCAGAAGAGTAGACAAGCTTTGGGACATGCATCTTTAACAGACACTCTGTCGCATAGTTATACATCCTGTCACCGTAAACTGGCCTGTCAATCATCTTGTCACAGTTAACATCCTCAACATTTCTTTTCATTTAATTTCCTAACGTATTGGAGAGAAAAAAAGTAGCACGTTGTTCTGTCAGTCGTGGGTCTTTCATGAGGAGAACTCTCCTCAAATTTTGCATAATGATACATTTAAAAGTTAATGGTCAAACAAATCTTTATAAAATTTCAGTGTTGTTGCAGATGAAATATAACACGGATAACATCAAATAAACATGTTTTTTTATCATGTTAAATGTTGATAATTAGTCACTCAAACCCCTTTTTCTAAACCTCTTTGTTGGTTAAAACTTTTTATTTGTGTTCGTAATTCTAAACCGAATCCTCCTCCAAAGCGCAATGAGTTGTGGGCAATAGCCGTTAGAGTGTGCACAGATCCACACTTCGAAAATCTACTTCGAAATAGTAGACCATACGAGGACTTTTTTGAATATTTTTTTTTAACATACTATGCTTTGGGACACACTTATTCTAATCACATACTATTGAGGATGGATAGTATGCACATTGGGACACAGAGTCTCACTGGAATGTTTCCTGAATGAATGAGTGTTGAGTAACTGATTCATTGATTCACTCATAAAGACAGTTGCTGCGTCGGAAATCGTCAAATCGCATACTGAGTTGATCCTGAATCAACATTCCTGTCCCAAAGTTTTGTCTTAATCATATCCCTATCTCTAAACCTAACCCTACTCATACGTTATCCCTAAAATCAGAGGGAAATGATAGGTGAATAACACTGATGTATAAGTACCTCACCCTGGTTGTAAGCCTGAACTTGACATAAACTGTAAAGCTGTCCCTCAAATCTGATCTGGTTGATTAGAATGTTGTTCCATGCGCACATGTTGAAATCACGTTCACCATTCTCAACCATTAAGAAACTACATTAAGTGTGACTTTTTGGCCATTAGTGCAATGAATTTTAGCTGATTACTGACTTGTGACTTCCAGGGAAAGTGGATTTAGAGAAACCATTAAACGTTGTGATCGGCTCTGTGACACAGTCGTCGGTGCTGCTGTCCTGGGGGACACTACTAACCACCCCCTTCACGGATTCCATTCTGGATGACTGTATTGATGAAGGGTATGTGTCCTAATATGTCCATGAACTGTGTGGGTGTTATCTGGATGTATACAGGTTTGATGTTGTTGATCTTCTCTCAAGATGTGCAATTACTTTACTGACAGAAGACACAGAACAGGTACAGGACCATGTGTGCAGATGCCCATGTGTTCCACAAACAACCAGACACTCTGATCACACACATCAATGGAGCAAAACAACAGGCTTTAATAAACTAAACAGTACCAAAAACAATAAAAAGGAAACAGTAAAAACATAATAAAATTAACAGATGTTTGGGTGAAAAAAATGCACATACAAATAGACACATTTATTTTTCTATCATGGTGGAGACTTTTCATCTATTGTTTTTGTACTAAATGTTTTCTGTCTCCATTTAGTATTTAGTTTATTAAGTCATTTTGCACAATATAATGTTGGCCAGTCACTGCAATGCAGCTGATTTCAGTTTTACTGTCCTTGTGGGGACATATGGTCCACACAATGTAGGCAAAACCTGACCCACACACACTCTCCTTGGACAAGTTAGTGGAAATCTTGACCTCAGCCCTCTACAAAACAACCAATTTGATCTCCAGCCCCGTAAAAGCCTACCAGAGAAAGTGAGAGAGAGACAGAGATTCATAAAAACTTTTTAACAAAACGTGTAAGCAGGGGCATCTCTATACATAAATAAAATTTAAGTTTTGCCAATTCATAATGCAAAGTATAAATTACTCCTAACCAAAGGTCTGTTTTTTCATCATTTGACTGTTAATACTGCTATTTTAAATTAAGTTAGGCTAAAGTTTCTGAAGTCTGGTTTTCTTATTTGGCTCCTCTCAGACAGTTCACAGTGCGCTACAGAGAGAAAGAACCCAGCAATACCTGGAACTACCAGACCTGTCCATCCACCAGCACAGTCATCGACAAACTCAAACCAGATGCTCTGTATGAGTTTGCGGTCCGAGCAGACACTGAAAACATCAGTGGAGCCTGGAGCCCACCAGTCATCCATAACACAGCTGGTGTGTCCCACTACAGATTATACATTTTGACTCACTCTATATATGGATGTAAAAGAAACTCTTTACAATATTCACAATTTTATACTAAGAATAGTTGAGGAAGGGAATACTCAAATCTCCAATGTCTCAATTGTTTGTCTTAGACAGCAACTATACCATCTACATTCATTTTATAGCTATAGAATCAACAATTGTCTTGTTTCAGTTTAAGTAGAAATATCTGACACAAAACTGATACTTAAATAAAATGTACTATAACTGAGAAATAACTATTTTTTTTCCTCTCACAGATCAAATAATTGAGCCATTTAAAGAACTGATCAAGCCAAAGCCTCACGTAAGGATACAGCTGTGCTGTAAGGACAAACCATTTGTTCTCCTTTTCTCTCTCTTTTGTTGACCTTGGATGTTTCTTTCTAAACAGAAGCCAGTCTTGCCATCATTCTTTCCTCCAGTACCAGGTTAAAGACTTCTTTTTCCTTACCAAACACATTCACTGTTATGAATAATGAATAAATACGTAATGACTTTTCCTGCCATTTTTTTAGTCTTAAACAACATTACCCAGACCAGAGCAGCTCCTCTCCTCAAACACACTGGTCTTCCAAAGCCATGGAAAACTTCAGGTAAATGACAATCTCTCACCTTTGAAGCCAAGCATGATATTACATTAGAATGGAATGTTGGCATAATCCACACACCATACACTGCACAGTATTTTCTGCATACTATTTTTTATAGCTTGTAATCAGTATGCAAAATTTAAAAGGCTGTATGATGCCTTTTATGCCACATTACTTCACTACATAGCACGTATATAGACCTCCAGTTATCATCTCGGAAATAAATGTGATTATTGTGCATTCTTAGCCACTTTTGTGTAAAAAGCTGTTCTGGGTAGAGTCTGGCTAGTACACAGGCACCATTTTATACTCACGGCACTGGTAATGACTTCATAGGCTGTCGCCGGCCAATGCAATTGTCGCATATGGATACGTGTTTCATACACCAGTCATGCCAAAGGCATTCCCCATAGTGTCCTCTAGACTGAGGATGCAGTGCGAATTCCCATTCAAAGGAAACATTTTGTTTTATCACTAAGTTTCCAGCTTCAAATGTTTAGACATATTTAAATGCTAAACAAATCAAGTACATCTGCTTGAACTCATATTAATTATCCATCTGTAAAACAAACCAAACTAAATTCCTCTGTTTTATGTCTGTGACCTGAATTGTTTTAATTGGACGGCTTGTACTACACATATAGGTAGGTCCCCGTCACAGTAGTTTTCAAATGTTACATGTCCTTTACATGTATCAAAATTCTCTGTGCCAGAGAGAGGTACAAGTCGAAGGAAATGTTTTTTTTAGCCCTTCATTTTGGTAGCTGACTTGGCATTAGGCAGTAAACAAAGCATACATTTATTAAAACGAAATTCAACTAATGACTATAATCAAGTTTCTTCTATACAAATTCAAACATAAAAATGTCTTCTGTGATAGGAGATCTACAAGCCTCATTATCAACAAATGGAAATCAGTGGCACCTTTTTTCGATTTTTGTACTTGAACTGTGCCATTTTCTTTGAATGTTTGAATGTTATTGTGTGTATTGTGTCTGTTTCTCCAGTTTCGTCAATAGGGGCAGAAAATCCCACAACAGCTCCTGATGATCAACCTGCCCTGACTGAGGCCCTTAGTTCCACTGACACACCCATCATTCTGCCCACGCCAATAACCACGAGCACAGTTCGATCTCGAAACCCCACCAGTCATCCTAGCACTACCCAACCTGATCCTCCCACAGAGCAGCATACTAGTTTAACCCCACAACAACCTACGACAACTCACCCACAACCTTCCACAACCCAACAACAAACCAGCACAACCCAACCACCTCCCACTGCATCCCAAAAATATACCATCAAAACACAGATCTCAGTTAAAGTTCAACCATATACAGCCAAACAGTTACCGAATACAGCCCAACAACAGTTTAGTAAAACAACACCTAGTTTATCTACAACCAAACCACCACTTCACCAAACCCAACAACACACCACAAGCACTGTCCAAGAACATTCCTACCCATCTAAGAAACAAGACACCATAAATAAAGACAGACTTCATACAAGAAAAATACAGCCCACTACCAAGCTGCATCGGTTGAGCACAACCCAACGTTCACAAGGCACGTCGAAACACCAAACCACTCACACTTTCTCAAAATCCACTTCCCATTACCAGTCCAGCACAATCACATATTCTGAACAGCCAAATAACAAACCAACATCAACACAGAATTGGTCCACAAAAGTATATTTTCCAACAAACACAGCTTTGAAGTCACCCACAACTTTAGCAAACATTCAGGATGGATTTGTGTCACGGCAGACAACCGGTTTCGTCAGGCAACCAGTATTTAGCACTAACCCATCCATCCCTGAAGAATATTCTACATCCCATATTCCCTCAACTGAAGATTTGCCTCTTACCGAGAGCGTACTGAAACTGACTCCACACCCTGTAGATCCACCCATACACTTTTGGTACCAGCCCCAACCCATCACCACAACACAACATTCCAGAACTACTAAACAGCAAGCTAACACTGTCAAATACAACCCCAAAACATATTCCCAGGAAAACCAACCCCCTAACCCTGAAAAACAGTTGCCAGGAACCACAAAACCCCCACTAAACCTAACACCTAAAACGGCTTTCATCAAATCCGATGCTATTCAAAACTTACCGGTGGCAGAGAAGGTAACAGTGAGGATGAGTCTACCAGGTCGACCAGAGGGTAACTTCTCCCTTAGACATATAGTATAGAAAAATATGTGTTCTAGTAAATAGAATTGTAGCAATCTGACAAACTAAAATGTATTGTTTAAGTCAAGGGTGTCCAATCCTGCACCTGGAGGGCCGCTATCCCACAGAGTTTGGCTACAATCCTAAATAAACACACCTGAATCAACTAATTAAGGTCTTGAAGATTACTAGAAACTTCCAGGCAAGTGTGTTGGGGCAAGTTGGAGCTACATTTTGCAGGACGTTGGCCTTCCAGGAGCGGGATAGGACGCACCTTGTTTAAGAAGTTCTGTGATGTTTTTCATTCATTGTTATGCCTTTTTTTATTATTGGTGCCAGAAATTCCTTTAACAGCATGGATAATCTAGACTAGTTAAACTATTGGTCAGGGATCTTCTGAAAACATTATCATTACAATATTTTTAACGTTGTATGAGACTTACGTCAGTCTGCCTCTGTATGTCAGCTAGTTCCCAGCCAAAGGACGAACAGCTACTGTCACTGCCAACACTTACAAATGAGGTGGCCAGTAGGAATGAGGGTAATGATGTCAGATCCAGTTTTACTCCTCCTAACTGTGCTGTTTGTCACCTGTCCGTATTAACCGCATACATCTTCATTGTACACAGCATCGTCGTGATTGTCACCACCAAACATCACCACCTCTTCCAAACGTCATCCTGCTGAGCAATGCTACCAACTCACTAGAGCTGAAACAGCCCCACCACTTCCCCTCAATTGTGTTTAAACCCTCACCTACGGCACCAACTCTCACATTACCATGCCATGCGTTCAACTCAAATGCCTGACTACTTCATCCCCTCTTAAAAACACTGCCACTGTCATAATGCTACGCACACCATTTCACACCATCTTCACTTCTAGATTTGTTGGCTTCTGTTTTTGGATAGCTGGTGCTCTTTTGTGAGCTTCCCAGACTCATCCCCATTCAGTCAGTCAACAGATCTGTTGCCATATTCTTTAATCGTGTTCTCTTTCCCATCGCTGACTGTGTTTGTGTTTATCTAGGCAGAGGTATCTTCCGCGATTCTTCTGTGTCCCACCCTTTGGCACGAAATGTTACACAGAGACAGAGGCCTCATGGTCGCCCTCTGATTCCCCATACAAAGCCATTCAGGCCACCCCCTGTGTCTCGTAACTCAACTCTCAACAGGAAAAGGGGTATAAAACCTTTGCGGTCTTTGCACTGACACACTTTAACTTACTTTAACTGTTCAGCTTTCCTTTCATGCTTCCAATGATCTATCCAGCCAGCCATCCTTACTTTCATTTATTCATTCATTCTGTCATTTATTTTGTCTAACTGTTTTATTAGATTTTTAAAATGTCACGTAGTGTGCAAATTCATAAATCTGTATAGCACTAGTGCACACCACATACGTACGTACACCGCAATGTTTCTAAACAGAAATTAATGGGATTTTAGGTTACAGCACTGTGTATTTATTTTAATATATATCTATATTTTAATAATCTATCGATCGATCTGTCTGTCTGTCTGTCTGTCTGTCTTTATAAATATATAAATGTATATATTATGTACATTCTTCTTTGCACGTGGTTTCTCTGGTGGATTTTACATTCATTTCCTTAAGGGACTCTTAGGACCTGTTGAAAAGATTCATGTTATCTGCAGGGAAAAAAACAATCACACACAGTCTTTCTCTTTCTGCCAGAAGTCTGTTTCTCATCCTGTCCTCTTCACACTGTCATTTAATTCTGCACAACAGCAGATTACCCCAGTGACACCAGATATTACAGCTGAAACTAAACAGTTCAACATTTTTGTCATTTTAATATTTTTTCATTCACATCTCTCTTACTCTTATATTCATCAAATGCAAACACTCTAGTACTCATATTGTTGTTGTTGGTTTTTTTTTTACCCTGACAGTCCCTCATGGTGAGCGCCATAAAGGCCTTTGGGTGTCCAAAACTCAGAAGGGTCCCAGTAAGCAACCTGGTAAACTCCTTCATGGGTTTTGAATGCTAATAGTTTTATCTCATAAGGGGGTTACAATATATTTCCATTACAGCCCATGTTATGTTACTGTAGTTTCAAAGCCTGTTTTGTGTTCTTTAGTTTTTAGTGGTTTAGTAGTCCATGTCCCAGAAAACTGTGAATCCAATTGTGCATAGTGCTAGACTGGATACAGAGATAGATGTCCCTGTTTCTCTCTTGTGAAGAGAATGATTCCCTTGCAGCTGGATTTCATGACAATTCTAGGCCAAAGAAAATATTTATGTGCTGTTCATGTCATAATGGATTTTCAGAGCTTATGGTTCTTTGGAAAAGCATGACAGATCAGACATTGATAAACTTAGCCAACTGCTGATGAGAACCCAGGACCCTTTCTCACTTTCTCCATCACGCTCTCCCAACCAAAGATAACATTGAAACTGAAAAAATGGAGAATCAAATCCCTCGTCTTTACCCAATTGCTCATCCCATCCATCCAATCCGACTTTTATTCGAAAGTCTACCGCCCTGAACACATTTGACAGATATATGATTACTTCAGGAAAATGTGAAACTGTTTTTCATCCAACTTTTCCTAAAAACCTTCTAATCATCCTAAATTAGATTCCTGAAATCATCTGGAATGTTTTGTGAATCACATATTGGAATAATGGACCATTAAAGAGGGCGGTTGGATATAATTGTTTTGAGATGTATTAATTGACAGGCTTTGGTCAATGTTATCCTGGACTTCTATTTTGAGTGAATATCCAGAATTATAGCTGTGCAGTTCTGCACTCTTCATCATAGCATTGATTTTGTAGAGCTGTTCTTGGAGGAGTTGCAGTCCTGAGAGTCTGGATAGCATTAAAGGATCCCATTTGGCTCTCACAATACCCTGACTGTGCGGACATTAGCCTGATGTCATGCAGTATTTTTTTAATTCCAACCATGTGAATGTTATGCAGAACATACTTTTCCTTCACTTCTAAATGATAGTCAGTGCAGTGTTTTCAGGCCTTGAAATGTATAATAATTTGAAATAGGTGTTCCTTAATGCTGATATGATTTTTAATTGAAAACAAAATTAATAGGAACAACACAATGATAGTCTTAGCTCTCTTTTTTTGTTTAGATTCATCTCAGCCACAGCAAGACTTTATGGGTTTTAATGTTTTCACTGACCCCTTGATTAACCAAAAACAATTTCCATGTATCTCCTGCTACTCTGCCGTCTTCTTTTACAGTTAAGGGAAAGCTGAACCAGGCTTCAGAGACTAAAGAAAAGGGTGAGGACACTGACAGATAAATATATAAAAGTTGATACGGCGACAGTCTTGATGTGCATATATTTTGTTTTCCATTAATGAAACATTTTCCATGTTAACTTTTAGGAAAGATTATTGATCTGAAGCAGATGGACCCAGTACCAGATATGAAACCTCTAGCTCCACCCACTACTGTAAAACCAACCAATCAAGATACTTCACAGACAACAACACCACAATCTGCTTTTGAAGGTATGGTCTAATGTATATTCTGTGTTTTGGACGATTCAGTTTTAGAAACCTATGGTGAGAGCAACACACTGGATTCTGAAAAAGTGTTTGTGTGCCACATTCTATTACAATACTGGAAAGTTGCACAAAGAGAAGTAGAGACGTATTGTGTCTAGCTACTGGAGTCTTGATATTTTGGTCTTTTGATGTTTCATGTATGTCTTTGAATCTTAGGCAGTCGTTTTAACACCGGTGACAACTCCTCTGTATTCAGTCCTCATCCCCTATCTGAGGTTGATGCAACGGGGAAGAAACGTTTTGTAGGTAGGTAGATTGGTTAAAATGATTGATTGAGTAATTTTAGGTCTATTTTACAATTCATTGTCTTTTTTGCAGCTCCTCATGTGATCTATAGAACCGACAAACGTCCGGAGGAGCCCTGCTCTGTCACCAACTCTCTCAGCTTCTTTCCTGAAGAGGAGGTGGGATACTTGAATGTCACTGGCCCGCCCAAGACCCCTCCATCCAACCTTACTGTAGTCACAGTAGAGGGATGCCCCTCTTTCGTCATCCTTGACTGGGACAAAACAGACAATGAGACCAGAGGTACAATTAAACTAGAGGCAGTGTAGGAGTTGGTGATGGACAATTTGAGAAATGAATGGGAAAAGTTGCAATGGCCAATATGGCAGGTGTAGGAATGAAAGTTATAAAGAGCCAACAGCTTTTTTGATGAATGCAGTGTCTGTTTTTTTAACTCTGGAATGTGAAAAATATCGGATTTTAGCGCTGGTTTGAGCTTAGGAAGTAAAATTTATGATACCATTGTTGTCAGATTATATTGCTGTTTTGAAATATGTCTTTGAACAGTACCCTTGACAAATCTTGACAGATTTTCAGTCTTTCTCCTTTCCATTAGATAGGAGCTGTAGTTGTATGCCCATTACCTACATAAAAAAATAACTGGCCAAAAGGTGTTGCCAAGATGGCCGCCAAGTGAACTGGCTGAAGCTTTGCTTAAACTTGCTTTGGTTTGATTTAACAAGATATATGAGATATAAAAAAATGAAATTCTGTCATTATACTCATTGCAAAATGAGTAATTCCAAACCTGTATTACTTTCTTCCATGGAAGAAAGAAGATACACTGCCGTTCAAAATGTTGTGGTCAGTAAGATTTTTTTGAAAGAAGCCTCTTATTCTCACTAAGGCTGGATTTATTTGATTTAAAAAATAATAATAATAATAAAACAGTAAGTGCTAAATCTGAAAAGCTGCCATTACTCCAGTTGTCACATAGTCCTTGGTGCTCAAGAAATATTTTTTTATTAAAAAATTTTTTTTCCTGAATTATTTGATTAAACGAAGCGTAACAAAAAGAAAAAAGAAAACAGCATTTATTTGAAATTATTTGTAATTGTCCATACTGTCACTTTTGATTAATTTAATGCATCCTTGCTGATTAAAAGTGTTACTTTCTTTTAAAAAAATCTTACTGACCAGTAAAGTATATTGAATAGAATAAAACTGCTCCGACATATTCTTCTGTGTACTATTAAAGATGCGAAAGAACAAAATCTGTTTATTTATTTTTTTCGTGGTCTCAATAGAATATGAGGTAGTTTCCTCAACCAAGGGTCCGCATGGAGAAGAGGTGTCCATCCAGACAACAAATCAAACACATACAGCTGTGGAAAACCTGAAACCGGAGAGCAGGTATGAACACACACCATCTTCTGTATCATGGACTTCTTAAATTAAGCTAATTTGAATTGCTACACAGTACAGACCAATTTTAAAGAAGTCTTTAAGCAGATTTGAAATGAGGCCATTATTTAGTCCCTTCATGAAGCTGTTTTCACTGTGAGGCCTTCAAGGTTCCCATAATATTTGTTACAGTAACATAACATCTAAATAATAATGTCTGGTTGTCTGACCAACATACTATTGGTTCAGAATTGTTAACTCCATTTTCTCTTGCAGTTATGAATTCAAAGTTACACCCAAGAACGAGCTGGGTTCAGGCCCAACCAGCGATCCAGTCAGTTTTAGTACTGAGTCAGGTAAGCGGAAGAGAAATGTTAAAGGCCTAAGACATGAATTCATTGTGAATAAACTGTGTGCGTAAGCTCCAACCACAGTCTGTTGTGAGATCATTGTGAAATCATCTGGCTCATCCAGTGAATCTGAGCTCTATTTAATCCAGAAGTGTCACCGGGCCAAGAGAAGCTGTAATGATTTTTTACCTTCAGAGTCACTCTTTTCCATAGCAAAAATCAATGGCATGCAACGTTCTAACAAAGAAAACAAGCACCATAAAAGCAGTCTGTACGACTTTTGTGCTAAGATATTTGACGCCTTTCGAGAGCTTTGTGTGAAATGTAAATCATTATTCACTTCTCATTCACACTTCAAAACATTCGAAAGCATCGCAATGAGTCACAAGATGCGCGAGAGCCGATATGTCTGATGTCAATTAACAATTTAAAGAGGCACTCATGGTATAATAGAGTTAGGCAGGTCAAGGTAACTTAAGAACAAAAGATCGATCTCACAGGTGTGTGAAATTGGCAATGAACCGTTGAAGTAATGTATATGTACAATTAGCATATAAGCATTACTGTCAGCGGTGAGAGTAATGTGCCTAATAGTTCCAATGTGTTCCCTCTTCTGTGTCTATTGAAGTCATTTAGGTAAAAATACACGACTGGGGCCCTGATAAACTGCCAGAGAATAATAATAACCATGATGATATCTGACACAAGCTCTGGAAAATTGTACATCAGGAAGGAATTTCTTGGGGCTTTGGATTTTTAGTAGCTTTGTTAGAAATAAGTCCAAAAACGTATTGTTTTGCTATATTCAGACCTTGTGTGGAGTTTTTTACCGGAAGGCATATTGTCTGGCTTATGTTTAAGGAAGGGAGTATTATCTTTGACAATTATGTGTTTGGATCAACCTAATTCGTATGTATAGTTTCACAGTAGGAAAATGGTTAATATCATGAACTTTTAGACATAGGCCTACACTTGCATTTGCAGTACACTACCATTCAAATGTTTGGGGTTTGAAAGAAATGAATACTTTAATTCAGCAAACATTATAGAAAAGACATATATAGTGACTTTAGTACCACATTACATTGTGGTAAAACATATTTCATGAAAATCCGCATATTAGAATGATTTCTGAAGGAATCATGTGACACTAAAGACTTGAGTAAGGAATTGGAAAATTCAGCTTTGCCGTCCAGGAATAAATTACAGAGAACATTTTAAATTGTTATTATAAATGGTACTAATCTTTCACAAACTTACTGTTTTTACTATATTTTTGACCAAGTAAATTCAGCCTTGAAGAGACTTCTTTAAAAAAAAAAAAAATCTTACTGACCTCAAACGTTTTGAACAGCATGAAGCCAATACCCATTAATAAATACAAAACTTTTGGGTTTCATGGGGGTTTTAACATAGATTATGCATTAGGTTGCAGTGACATCATGTTTCTTCTGTATTGCAGCTGATCCTCGCGTAAGTGAGAGTCCCACTGGTAAGTGTTAAATTCCAAGAAGGCAGTTATACAATATGTCTATACAAAATGTAGACATGTGTCTAATCCATATTGGCTCTCATAGGTAAAAATGCCATCTGGTCATCGTTTCCGTTTAAAGCAGACTCGTACTCTGAGTGCAACGGGCGGCAGTTCATAAAGCGGACCTGGTACCGCAAGTTTGTGGGTATCCAGTTGTGCAACTCTCTCAGATACAAGATCTACCTGAGTGACTCTCTTAAAGGTCAGTATCAACCATTTGCAGACTCACCAGATACTTCTGCTTGAAGTCACTTAGTTATTTTTAATTCTTTCTTCAGGGAAGTTCTACAGCATAGGAGATCAATCAGGGTATGGGGAGGACCACTGCCAATTTGTTGACTCATTCCTGGACGGACGAACCGGTGGTCCTCTTCCACCTCACCAATTACCACCCAGACAAGGTTTCTAATCAAAACATTTTCTTTGAATAAAAACACAATACTCTCACACAAAAGATATGATAAATATTCCTCTCTTATCAAGGCTTTTTCCGGGCCATCCGTCAAGAGCCTGTCAACTTTGGGGAAATGGGAGGAAATTCTATGATCAACTACGTGGCCTGGTACGAGTGCGGGATACCCATTCCTGGGAAGTGGTAGGACCTCGAGGAGCAGATGGAAGACATGACGGATAAGAAACAGGAAGAACCTGTCTTTTTTGATTGTGTACAGAGAATGATTTCTTTGGAGTATGTATCTGTTTTTCGGTTTTCAGGCACATATGGAATTATTTATAAGTTCAAACAGTGCAGCAGACGTACAGAGAGCTGAATAAATGTTGCCATTGAGATTAAGAAGTTAAAATTTTGATTATACAGGGAAGCAGGCTCCCTTAAAGGCTAAATGCAGGTGTATATTATTTATCAAAATTCAAATATGCCACTAAAAAGGCAGTAGTCTCATATTTAAGTGAATATTTTTAAAGCTCTTGTTCTATTCTTCCATACAATATTTTAGCCCATCTATTTAATTGTGGGACTGTTGCCAAAGTAATTCCTTAAAGGTGGATTATTTTTCTCCCAGTAAACAGTCCATTTTTGGACCGTGCAAGTATTGTGCAAAAGTTACCAGGTTTACTGGCTTTATATGGTCATGGCAGGAGTTGAAAAATTGGATATATCTGTAGTGTTTCAGTTACACTGGTCTCATGTGAATAGTCTCATTAAGTCTTTTGGCTTTGCTTATAAAATACTGTGTATTTTAACGTGCCTTGCCCCATAGACTTTCATTGTAAGTGCTTTGACCAAGGTTTTTTTTTTCTTCAGAATAACAGCTCAAGCGTAATGTTAAACAAGGAATTTAAAGAGTAGGCCATATAAACTATCCAAGCCATGCAGCTTTTCAATTGATTGTTGTAATTACGGTATAAATTGTTTGAATGTTAGAAATGCAATATCACTTTAACAAGGAAGTCTATTGTTTTGTACAGAAGTTCAGTGACTCATGATTTCCAGAGAAAGCTTTTAAATGCCAGATTTGATGTAAAAAAAAAAACCTTTTACATTGAAACTTTGATTTTACAGATGTTTATATGCTTTACTAATAAAAGCACAAGCAGTTTATTTTGTTTTATGATCTCAATTTTGTTGCTACAGTTTTTAAAAAGAAAAGAAAATCGTTTCTGAATCTGAAATGTAAAAAGATATAGCATGTTTTCATATCGTTTTCTATGCGATCCTTAAATCAGTTAAAGAAAGACCTAAATCACTTCAGTCTCAAAGTCTTTATTCACCTCCTGAAAACAATGTTACAGTTTATACAGAAATGACAGGCGTCACTGCAGAGGGCCAGTCAGGGGTTAGTAAAAACCAGGACATTTGAAAAAGTAAAGAAAATGAGTAAAGAAAACTAAACAAATGTCACTTACTTTGATTATGATCATTTTCTAGTGTTTAAACAGACTCATTGTTTATGACAAAATAACACCAATGAAGAGACCGGTGATAAAATAAACTACACACACACACACACACACACACACACACAGCTGTCCACTCCCACACCGCTTGGTCTCCCATGTGTGCAAACACACACATACAACCTCACTAGCTCATTGTCACATGCATTCATACATACACCCAAAGTACAAACAAACACGAACACAATATTAGGATGTCAAACACAGATTTCGGGGGCTGATGTGTTGGAGAAAGAGAACTTGTAGCGAGGTGCTATGGGGAAATTAAAGGACTTTTACCGATACCCAGGACCCGGCTGGGTGTAGCCCTGGCCATATGGGGGGCGGTTTCGGGCATAGGGGTTGGCACCCCCTGGGGGAGGGGTGGCGCCAGGTGGCGGGGTGTATCCAGGACGGGGCTGATAACCCCCTGTGGCCTGGGAGGTTGGAGGCAGGCTGTAGTTAGCTGGCTGCTGAGAGGCCTGGGATGTGTAATTTTGAGCCGGAAATGCTCCAGGTGGGTACTGGGTGGGTGCTTGGGGAGCAGGAGGCTGTGGTTGGTTGGAAAACCCAGGGGCGGAGCCAGGAGCACCCGCTGCCTGAGAGGTAGTGGTGGGGTAATTCTGAAACTGCTGTTGAGGAGGCTGCGGCTGAGCCTGAGGAACACCAGACTGAGGAGTATAACCAGCTGAAAAAGACAGTAAAATTAATCAAAATAAACATTAAGGCTTGGTAATTATATATATATATATATGCTTTGGATTAAACAGATAAACAATATCTACAAGCCATGATTGATAGCATTTATTATTTACTTTTTATTACTTATACATGTTCTTATTCTTTAATTTAAATGACAGGTTATTAGCATATGTGTTTGTCTAATGAGACATATTTTGTCTAAATAAAGGTTGCTTGAAAGCACAAAAATCAGAAAGTGCAGTTAACACAACTTTATGAAACTATATACACTTAACATACAAAATGTCGTGCTGTGATGATTTTGATACTTGATGAATGCTACTTTTTTGTATTCACAGGCAAGGCTAGTTTTTTTAATTATTTGCCAACGAATTTTGTCCAAACTTTTCAGAGAAAATGAAGCATTAGACTAACATAACATAGTATATGAATAATTGTTTGCAAAAGACTGTATTAGATTTGATATGAACAGGGCTTAAAGCTCAGCTGTAATTTAGGGTGTGTTCACACTTGGCATGTTTGGGTTGATTAAAATGAACCCTGGTGCGATTGCTCTGTTAGTGAGGTTAATTTGAATAAGTGTGAACGCTGCCATCCAAACCCTGGTGCGCACCAAACAAGCAGACCGAGACCGCGGAAAAGATGGGTCTCGGTCCACTTCCAAATTAACTCTGGTGCGGTTCAAATGAAATATGAACGCAACACGAACCAAAAACAGAAAGACAAGACCCTAAAAAGGACTAAATGCGCAAGCATACCCGTTTTTTCTCGTCATAGTCATGATGTTGCCAAGCGGACCAGAACTAAATGGTTTTTTTTGGTCCTGACCAAACAAACCAAGCGAACCGAACTACAAGTGTGAACACCCTTAAGGCGGCATCATTAGTAAGTATTCAAAAGAATTACCAGGGTACTGCATCCCATACTGCTGCTGGGGTGCAGCTGGTGGAGGATATCCACCTGGAGCCTGATACTGCTGATACATCTGACCTGTTTAAATCACAGAAAACATGTTTATTGGTTTAAGACTACACAAGTTTATGTTTTTTTTTAAGGATTAAGATTCACAGTGTTAGGGGAGGGAATTCCCATAAAAATCAGCAAGCAGCTTGTGGATCCTTGTGAGGATATCCCACTGTTACTTGGTTTCATCATCAAACGTTTGAGAAATATCTGGGACACCAGAGGGCCATAAATATTAAGAACTGATTGCTCTCACTCGGTGTTGGAATATATTTTAATGTGGGATATCTGGCATGTTATTCTGGAATATGAACAAATAAAGCGCCAATACAGAGGAGCTTATTGGAAAAATACAAATAGGAAAGCCATATAAAAATCAAGCCATCAATGGTTAGTCCAAACGCTGGCAGTCTGACCATCTGTATGGGGCACAGCTCCTGATCCTGACCAACACATTAAATCCTTTATTTGGATTTCAAATTAATTTGTCTTAAAATTATCCAGATATTTTTTAAAGAAGAGAATCTTGCACATCAACAGACCTCACACATTACGATGGGTAGAGATAACAGCGGCTTTGCTGACTCAAAGCACAGACAGATTATCCAAAGTTCATTATGTTTGTGTGCAATACACCAAAAAAACTAATGAGAAAAGGCTGTGTGTCCCAGTGCGGCGGGTGATGGGAACAATAAAGCATCACAACTCCATGCAACCATGGCAACCATCCGCACAATATGCCAAATCTAGAATAGCTCTGCACAATTTCTCATGTGCACTATGTGGAAGAACATCTACGGAAGAGGAGGGGGTGGGATCAAACCCAATGGACGGGCGGAGAATAACACTATGCTCTTGACTTGAAGGCCATTTGATTTGTGGTTTATTTTTCTTCCGCTGGACAGCTTCCCAAGGGCCTCAGTTAGAAGACAACATCTGTAAGGTGCTTTTATGCTGCAAAACAAATACGTTTTGTGTGCGTTTTTGTATGAGTGTGAGAGAACGTGAAAGTACAGGTGTGTGACCTTGCTGCCAAAGCAGCATGACCTGCCAAATCAAGAATCGGCCTGCATTTCACAAGTGCACTGGACTAATGTGGAAGTTTATTGGAAAGAGAACGAGGGGAGATAATCCAATGGCCAAGAGGAGAAGAACATCATGCTCTGAATCCACTACAAAGACTTTGTGGCCATATGATTCCTTGTTCATTTTTCTTTTCTTTCGCTGGACTCTTTCCCATAAGCATCTGAAGAAAACATCTGCTATAGGGATGTGCGAAACTACATTCTCAAAATCGACTGGCCAGTCTTAAGAAAGCCCTGAACTATTAGACTGATTTCAGGTTGTATAATTAAACAGGGTCAATTATACCTGACCCTGATCATACAGGTTTCTTAGAGAGCTTTTGCATAAGACACTTTACTGTTAAAAAAAATTGCTGACAGAGCACTTTCTACAAGTGTACTTTGGTACAATTTGTAAAAGTGGTGCATTTACCATCCATAGTACTAGAGGGAGTTTGTTGGACCCCTGAGTAAGGTGGAGGAGCCTGGGGAGCCACAGCAGAAGGGGGCGCTGCAGAGGATGAAGAGGCAATACTGTCTGGAGTAGCAGAGCGCTCCTCTGCAGCAGCGGTGGCGGCTACAGCTGGAACTGGAACACAAGGAACTGATAAGGAAATTGTGATTCATTAAAAAAAATCTGGTGGTTCCAGATATACAATCTGAATGAACGAGCCAAACTAGAAGCCGTAAAAAAAGCAGATAAACACACCTGTGACAGCTCATCAACCGAAACCTGCATTAATGCAGCAAGTGGCTATAATAAACCATTGAAAAGTACAAACAATCAATATATATATATATATATATATATATCTCAATATATATATATATATATATATATATATATATCTATATATATATATATATATATATATATATATATCAATATATATATATATATATATATATATATATCTATATATATATATATATATATATATATATCAATATATATATATATATATATCTATATATATATATATATATATATATATATCAATATATATATATATATATATCAATATATATATATATATATATATATATAATATATATATATAATATATATATATAATATATATATATATATATATATATATATATATATATATATATATATATATATATATATATATATATATATATATATATATATATATATATATATATATATATATATATATATATATATATATATATATATATATATATATATATATATATATATATATATATATATATATATATATATATATATATATAAAGAAAAAACTAATTATACAATTACTTAGCCATCATGAACAATGAACACTAAGCATCTTTTTAAATACTATTTTAGATGTTTTAACACTAGGGGAAATTTTTTTTGATTACAACAAACAAATGAGAAAATTCACATTTAATAAGCCACAAAAAAGTACCTGGGGCAGGTTCCTCGGACAGGCCAAATGCAGAAATGACATTCTTGTTGACCTCTTCCTGGTTCTTCAGGGGGTCAAACGCAGACATGCTAGCAGCACTAACCGGCGGGGCATGCCTCATTGTTGAATCTACTGCCTCATTCACACATTCTATCACAAAAAGACAACAGAACAAGACAGCTTTAGTACTGTCTGTCTGCACCTCTCTAGGCACATTTATGAGGTTCAATTTAATGAAAAAGTTCACCAAAAATTAATTCTGTCTTCGTCCTCATTCTGTTCCAAACCCATATGATAAACATGTTTGAATTGCGACATCAATATACAACTTACACACTTCACCCTAAAATGCCTTTACATTAAGATGTCATATGGTTTAAGAAGAATTTTTATGAGACATTTGGACTATTTTTGAGTTGCTATTTGGAGTTTGTTCCACGGTAGTAATACATCTTATGGGTTGGGAAAGACATGAGGGTGTGTAAATGATGTTTTCATTGAACTAACCCTTTATGTTTTCCAACTTATACAATCTAAGTGAGCTTCTAGAGTGATTTTACGTGCTTTTAAATGAGAATCACTCTGGGGGAGTTCATGTGTATACCGGTTTCTGGGTTGGTGCTCTCTGGGACAGACTCTGAGGGGGGCTCCAGGCTGTCCAGCAGGCTGTTGACTTTATTCCTCAAATGGATCAGTTCTCTTCGCAGGTGCTTCACCTGAGATGACTCCAGTGGCCGAGGCTGCCCATTCACTGCAAAAACACAAGCGTTATTTTTGACAGCACTGTCTAACACTTTGTTCTATTCCCATAAAACTATTGTTCTAATCCATGTTAGTTTGCATTCTATTTCATCTACAACTTCTTTTCTATTTTTGTCATGTCGTTCTTTTATCCAAATTCCTGTCCTAACATATTAAACATCAAAAATGATTTGCTATGAAGATTTCGTCATTTCATGCAGATTTTCGCTTTAAGTGAGGACATAAAAATTACTTAACACTGGAAACTCGTCCATTTTTGTCTGGTTAGGATGTCAAAGTCAACAAGCGATCAACAAAATTAGATCATTTAGATAGCCAGACTATGTCTATATGATGAGGTAATACAGAGTTCTGGCATTGTGTGTGAGCTTGGAATGCTCTTTCCTGAGTCCATATGTGTGAGACCGGCTGCCGCTTGAAGCGTTCCAGACTCTTCAAAGATCACACAAGCTCTAGCAGGCGTCCAACCCAGCCTCTGGGCCCCAGTCACAAGTTTGGGATGCATACACACACGTGACGTTATACAACCATGAACCAGCACATTTGAACTCTTAAAATATTCTTCCCAAAAATCTCTTTAACTAGTTCAAACCATCCAACAAAGGGCAGGGCTACATTTGCTAATACAAGGTCAAGACATGACTTCATCTGGCTGGAGCACAGAGGCTTTGGACAGTGCACAGTGCAGACTTGACCACAAGTTATTCATTTTTATTAGAAAGAGACGCATATATTTTGAGTTGGTACTTAAATCGGTACTTTTAGATCACATTATCTACAATATGAGCATAAATACTGGATTTTTTTACAACACACACGCAGATCGCAACCTTTGATTTTGGCTAGACGTGTCAAATAAATCACTGTAAAATAGTGTATGAATCAAGCAGCCCAAATCTACAGCTTCGACAGCATTTACGATGACACATTTGAAGAATAGTCGGCACATGCTGAGAACTGGCACTGACACTGCAGTGCAGATGTACCTGTGTCAGCCAAACATCGCTAGAACAGAGAGAGCATGACGTTACTGGGCAAGTAACCGGGCCTAATTTTCCTCTCTTAAGAATATTTGTTTGTGCCACCGACCAGTTAAAAAGAAGGAGTTGCTTCTCAGCTCAGCTCAGGAAAATGAGAGCATATTTAGAGCCAATAAATTGACCCTGACCCTTTACATTGATGACATATTATAGTATAGTATAGAGAAGTTAGTTAGCTTCAGGGCTTCCACTCTTTTTAACAAATTAATTTACATAACTCTTCCAGTCGTTCATCATGTACTGGACGTGGATTTTCACATTTATTTTTAACTCTCAATTTCTACCTGATAATGGCGTTTTCAGATTTTAGAAATCCCATTTTTAAAATTAGGCTTCCTCATATATCAAAGTTTTCCAAGACCAAGGGAACCCTGGTTCTCCAAATTAAACACAGTTGTTGAGGGGGTGAATTAAATTACAAAATATCTTGATTTTATTTGAATGCTTGTTTTATCTTAACTGAAATCCTTTTAAGTGATCTTAAGGTTAAGGAGTAGTGCTTTATGTTAACCTTCCTCATTCAAAAAGAGGCCACTGGTCACAATTTATGTTCTTAAAAATTCTGTTTTAAGTACTGCATTAAATCTGTTAACATGTATGATACATTTAAAATCCAAATGTTGTGTTAAACCATATCAGTGGCCAAACGAGTATTTGGACACTCAAGTCACACTTTAAAGGGATTACCACCAGATTTCAAGGGTCCATTGCGTCCAAAATACCAATTTACCACCCCACTGATAACTTTACATGGTCAGACACACTGCCTCATTATCAGTTCAAATCTTGTTCTGTTGCACCCTCTGTTGGACACTAAAAGCTCCAGCTGTGTTATTGAAAGAGAGAAAAAAAACGACATCTCCTGGTTGGATGAGACATTACCAAATTCAGCATTTTTAAGATTAAAAGAGCTTAACTCCGCAATATTACACCAACCATGCCGATGTGGGATTATGTGCTTAACAGAGAATCCATTTTAGCCCAAAGATTAAAGGTTACAGCTCAGTATAACGCTCTTGTTTTCTGGGTCACAAAGACACAAAGTAGAATCGAGAAGCTTTAAGTTGATATGCTTCTTTTTATGCATGCAGAACACCATCCAAAAAGCATAAAAACAACTATGGGCTGCATATGAGCTGCGTGGTTCTTATAGTGCTGTGCACCTATTCTGTCAAAGCAAGGGACACCATGACCACTGGAGCGTTTTTTGGAACATGATCTTCCTGCAGGTAAGATAAACCTACACATGCTCACTGACCTTAACTCGGAGCATGATTAGCCCCGATGAGAACATTGTTGTTGTGCCTGTATCTGTGGCCTGTTGTTGTTATAAGAAAATAACTTGCCCCATAGTTTGTAAAATGAACAAATAACAGATTTACAGATATAAACTTACAATGGAAGCCTAGCAGGCAGGTGGACTGGAGGATTGAACAAAAATACAAGGTTCACATTTCAGCAAGCACAAAAAAGTATCATTTGAACAATAAAGTTGTTCTGCATAGTTGGTGGAGCTACTTTTTACTAGGGCTGGGTATTGACACAAATTTCACAATTCGATTCCGATTCACAAGCTTGCAATTAAATTCCGATTTGATTCTCAAGGAAAACAAATCTCTTAACTAATACTGTAAACTATTCTATCTGCCGATATGGGTTTTCTGAGGTAAATTGACGTTACATTGTTTACAAGCTGTTTTACTGACGCCTTTCCACGGTTTAAACACTGATTTAGTGATTCCATATGACATGATACAGATTTCGGTAAGTTGTACTGTATCTTTTAAGACACTTTCAGATGCTCATTCATGTTTATTTTGCGCTATAACTGGTAATAAGGTGGAAGAGAAGATCAGTTCACGTGCGTTCTGCGCTGCCGCTTCTCTTGAGCTGAGCCAGAGCGATCTTACTCCACAGCGCCAAAATGGTATTTATGTTTTTGAATTTTGTAGTAAAATGGACTTACTTTTAAATCTGAGACTTTGTCATATCAATAGTAACAAAGCACAAAGATTATTTCGATTTATGGATGGGAGGCGCGCTACAATGTTATATTCATTCATCTGAAAAACGGATGACTAATTGATTCTTGAGATTTAAGAATCGATATTGGTTCGTAAAAATTAGAATCAATTAAAATCGAGAAATCAATATTTTTTACCCAGCCCTACTTTTTACACCAATTAACATCAGGTTATACATTACATAATTGAGTGTTTTAATTCTGCTATATGTAAACAGTGCTTTACAAAAATTATCATCACATTCCTTTCATACTCCTTTATGATGCAGATACCAAGTGAAAGTAACCGAGTTTACTTTTTTAGCTGTTCAAGACATAAGTTAGCAATTCCATCACACCAGTTTCATACTGACACCCTAGGCTTTCACTGTAAGTGTATTACTGTAAACATTTGTCATTCATTCTAGAACAGTCCTTTATGTCAGGTTGAGCACAAACCCCTAAGCATTGCTGGTTTCTTACCAAAAAGAGTGAGCTTCAATATTCTACTGCACTGGATCGCAAATGACAAATCAGAACTGTCAAAGATGGTGATAAGGTCATCATCTGAAAGACAACAGACAAAAGAATGATAAAAAAAGATGCATGTGAAAACAGTACAGAGTTTGAGATCTAGAACAAAGTCTGTAGTACAAAACTACAGAGATATTTGATTAAGAACATCTATAGGCTTATTTATCTTATGGTATTATACAACATTACTGATAATCAAATGGATAAATATTAGTGCTATTAATAGATTTTTTTTAAAAAAAAGCATATTTTTCTGTATTTAATCGCACCTAACCTTAACGTTTTTTATATATTTTTTTATATTGTAAAACTTTCACACGAATCTCCAAAATAAATGTATTTTGGACAAAGACTGTATATTTTAACGGCATCTTTTTGCTAATCACTATGAATGAAGGTCAGTATCACTGATACAGACATCACTATTTTCTTTTTCTTTCAATTATACTGTTAATGGTCCATTAATGGTAATTATAGCCATTCAACATTACAGTATAATTGAAAGCTATCCATTTGAACATTTAAAAATATAAAAACTGTTAATTTAAGTGAACTTAAATCAATCTTTACATAAACCTATTGTAATAAATGTCACATTTAGCTGTGCCTTTATTATATCAGGGCTCAGTGCTAAGACTTTCTTCTACTGTTCCAGTCAGACCGGTTCAGATTTTTACCTGCCCAGCTAAAATGCACTAATCAGAGTAATTTACATTCATTTAACACTTTTTAACGAATTTAAAAAAAAAATGCATTTTGACATACTCTTTTGTGTTTTCTACTGTTCAAGCGTGTCAGAGAACTTAATGCAGCGCTGACGTGTTGTCTGAAGCAGCGCTTGTCATTAATGTTAATCAAACAACAGACAAAAGACAAAGAGAAAATCACTTACTGCTCTTCACTGAATAACTCAAGTAGCTTTAATAAGAATCAGTGTATATAATGTATACAGTGAAGTCTATGTAGGGTTTTATTTTTACCTTTTGTTTACTCAATTTCTTGAATACTACCGTTAAACACACCTAATGTGAACACTAAAGCACTGTTTTATTTCATTTGTATATTATATTGTAATGTACTTTTTTTTTAAAGATTATTTTTTTTCCCACCCCTACTTTGGCCTAAATTATGAATATATATTTTGTAACCTTGTAAGGCTACATTTTTTAAATAGGGAAATTAGTTTGACTGTACTGTATCACATGGATAATAGTAAAACCAACATGAAAAAAATAATAATATGATTTTCCTGAAAAAATTGTGATATGATATTTTTGCCATATCGCTCACCCATATATAGAGGGGAGGTTAATGTTTTTGATTAAAGATTACAGGGGCGTATGAATAAAAAAAATAAAAATAAGGATGTGCACTGATAAATCATTTATAAGTGTTGCAACAGTCTATTTAAAAAAAGAAAAAAAAGAATCTTCAATTTTGATTTCATGGAGACTTTAAGACTGACCTTCATCCTTATATTTGATGGCGACTTCATCGCTGCTCTGAAGCTGCCCACGAAAGACTCGCTGCATCATCAGCAGGAGCTCATCGTAGGTAATGTCTTCATTGTGGATGGGGATACGACGAATATCATCCCCCAGCTGAGCTTTAATGATCAGCTTTCCACTCAGGTCCAGCTGGCCATTCATACTGCTGGAAAAACAGTTTTTACACTAAATACTGTATTTTAAATGACATTCAAAAATGTGCTAAAAAGCATATCCAAATTAATACAATGGCAAATGAGACACAAAATTGCTGAAATTATATGAAAATCACTGCAGAATAAATTCAAATTGTCAAAATGAAATGTCCAATTATATCAAAATGGCCACTTATGCCAACCAATATGACGCTCTTACTATTAGCACTAGAAGCAGGCCATTTATCACTAATGCATCACATGCACATCTGATAGTACAACAAGCTGAAACCAAACACACTATCGGAGCTGCAGCAGAGAGAACTGCATTAAATGTACACATATACACACTTAAATAGCTAATAGCCCTGAGGAAAACCTCTGACATGATCTATGAAGTCACAAATATGTTCTTCTATCAGAAGCACAGAAATCCCCTCGCAGCACAACTGTTAACTATGAAATGTGATAGTTGTAACTTGTAACTCAATGCGTGTCTTCACCCACCACTAACTTTCCTGCTTTTGTTATGGATAAAAAAAATAAAAAAACCCTCAGGGAATCACTTGCATCTTACTCAAAACCATTACTCTTATGACTCATCTATGAGGATTTATCTGAACAAGTGCTACTGTACATTGCTGGGACATACTAGAACTTCATAAAAGTCTAAGGGTCATGAGATACAAGATGATTTGGCACATGTAGATGGCCCACAATCTTTCCTAGTACAGACTTTGGCCTCAGACAAAATGATAGGGAGACACATTTTGGGTTTTAGATCACAATACAAACGATGTGGTGTGTGTGTGTGTGTGTGTGGTCAATCAAGGGCAATCTCATCAGGAGAATCTTGACTCTCTTATTCTGATTAGTTTGCCTAGAAGGTTAAATGCCTCAGCAGCATGTAGACAGACCTGTATGTGACTCGTATGGAATTCAACGACAACAATGATTAAAACTGACAATTCAATGATCTGCTGGATCAAAAAAAACAACTGTCAATCATATGCAGATGAACTCCTGTCTTACAAGATGTTGCATTGCTATTTTAAGACGTTGTATGAACTTCTCACGAATATGAAGGGTTTCTCTGGTTAGACATGTTAAATAGGGCAGATGACAGTTTTCAGTTATAAGCCCATCAGCTAGCTAAGCTAACTGAAGATCGAGACGAGCAGATGATGTGGTTTTTGGGCCACACCACACATCAGGCCATTTCCAATCATCGCACCAGCATGACGTTTAAAAGTCTTGTAAAAGAATGATCCAGTTAAAACATGTCATCAGGCCTCACTCATTCACCTGATGATGCAGCAACTTCCTGCCAAATAAAGGTCTGAGCGTGACGATTCTCCCGGCGTAAAAAGGATAAAATACTGTAAACAAATCTCAAATACATTTTTAGAACAAGTATTCATGCGTTTCAAATACTACTATTTAACCACCCCATACTGTGGTTTAAAAAACACTGCCTTTTAAACAAAACGGCTGGTTTTTTTTTCTTAGCTTGCCCTAGTTTCACACAGGCTAAGCTATGCTAATGCTAGTTTGCGTGACAACCGGCTAACTGCTAATGGTTATTTTCCAGAAGTGCTCTAAAAACATGTAAAGTGGCCATATAAATGTATGTACATGTCTGTACGCTAATCGCCGCGTCTCTACCTGGTTGTTTGGACGTGTCAATCCCAGCAGCAGCCTGTGTGTCCTGAAGTTCAGCTGAACGACGTCTGACTGACTGATCGGAAACGCCTCACAGCGACCTGTACGTGGCAAAACCACAAGCGCGCATGCGCGCCGACCGGACAATGGTCACGCTGTCTTGCAAATTGAATTACTAGGCCTACTGATGAGGTAGTCTAAATGGCTATCATTTGGTTACAAAACCAAAATTATATTAATACATTTTATATTACATTTATCTGTTAATTTAAATAAATAAAACTGACTGGAGTTGAACGGATTTCTATTATCTAAAGCTGGCAGAAATAGATGCCTTGAGTCACTGAGTTGACTTGACTTTTATGATGTGATATGACTATATATAGCCTACTATGTTTGGCCTTGTTACATAACATCAAGCTTAGAAAGAAATAGCCAGTATTAAATACATTACAATGAAATATTTAAAGAAATATTTTAATTAAAAAGTATTAAAATTGATGTGAATTGCTCTGTATTCTTGGACATGGACTAGACATCCTGAAGAAACAATTCATAATTAAACAGAATTCTATGTTTTAAATAACATTTAGGTTTTAAATAAACATTTACATTGCAAAATAAATATCATGTTAATAAATGTAAAATGCAGACAACATTAAAGTTGTGTTGGCTTACACACACATACATACATATATATAACATTAAAAATAATTGCATGCATTGTAAAGTAACAACTAAGACAGAAAAGAGTGTGGATAAATTCAAGTATACAATAGTGTTTTTATTTCTTCTTCTTCTCTTGTGTTGAGTCAAACCAGGCATCTAGAAGCTTCTTGCTGTAGTAGATTTGCCATGCGTGCACCTGAACAGCAATCACCATGAGTAGATACATCACAGAGACAGCCGAGAAGCCAAAGATAAACCGGTAGGCCTTCCCGTGTCGGTACAGCTGCTGGGCCAGTGGAAACATTTCCATTGCCCCAAAAATCAAGGGTGCCACAGAGAACAAACCAGCACTGATCATGGAGATCACCAGGTAGCTGATGTTGTTCTTCGGCAAGGCCAGGGCTCCAATGAACGTGGGCAGGAGACTCAAAAGGTAGGGATACTCCCACTGATAGGGCATGGCCACCAAGTCATGTGACACCAGATTGAGGTGACTAACAGCAACCTGAGCCGCCACCAGTATCCATATGAAGAAATGCACTACGGTGAGCTTCTTTATCTCTGATTTCGATGAAGCACTAAAAGACATTTTCAAAATTCAAAGATATTTATAATATTCTGATATATACAATTTTATATTGGTAATGTTATATTGCTGTGAAAGTTTGATAGTTACCTCATCTGATAGTGAGATGCCACTTTCTCTCTGTGTTTAAAATCACTCCCATCAGTCCCTGCAGCTCTTGGGCCAGCACGTGATGCCATTGCCAATTTCAAGATAACTGTAACACCATGTAAATATGTTATTCACAGGCCAATACATGACATATAATTTTAGCAATTTGAGATTATTATACAGACAGAGCCGCTTTGAATTGAAATAGAAATATTCCAAAATGCTATAATCAAGTATTCATAATGCAATATATCAAGACGCATAATAGATAACTGAAAAGGACAATATTGCATTAACATTTAGGGGCTGTATAGAAATGGCATAGTCCTGTAATATCTCAACATCTGAGCAATCTAACGGACAATTTACATTAAAGCACCCCCAACACTTAAATAAAACAACTACATGAACCCAATAGCATATAGGCTAAGCTAATATGAATTCCACGTGATAACATAGGCTAAGCATGCAAGATGAGTCTATTTGGTACAGAAATAACATAAAGGCATCAAATAACAGATCTATTTAAGAATGTACAGGCACATCTTGCCGGCCGGCTTCAGGATGAAGGATAAATCGACCATTACAACTGACAAGACGGATCACTGTAAAAAGAAAGTGGTCATTTCATGTGATGCGCCTTAATAAAATAACTTACCGTGATTGATAAAATGCGGCCGAAAGCAGCAGTGACAGGATTAGATGAGGAAGTGTTACCACAAAGGATTTTTATCAATGAAGGCAATAATATTTTGCTCATGC
The DNA here is from genome assembly GCF_949357685.1 of Gobio gobio. Classification (NCBI taxonomy): domain Eukaryota; kingdom Metazoa; phylum Chordata; class Actinopteri; order Cypriniformes; family Gobionidae; genus Gobio; species Gobio gobio. Next base: position 36,948,510 of record NC_137103.1, on the reverse strand, counting down.
GCACAAACAGGGAAGAAAAACATCTCTCCGCCCCTCCGTGCGATGTGATTTGACAGCGCGGCAGCGCTTTCTCAGCATCACCGAGTACTGAGCAGAATGCTGTTGCTTGGCTCATGAATATTAATAAGCTTCTTTGACGTCCATTAGTATTTCCAAAAAAGAAAGGAAGTAACAGCTGGCATGCTCCTATGCTGGAAGTACTATGCTCCATATTTTTTTACGGTCTATGTGCTGGAGACTGGGCTAATGAATATTAATTAGGTCATGTGACTAGTCATGTCCAGGGGAGGTTTTCACGGAACGTGAGCATGAAAGAATGTTCATAAGCCAAGCTTTCGTCATTACCAGAATCGTTTTATTTATTTACTAACTTATTTTGCACAAACAGAATAATTTACCCATTGATGACACTCGTGACTAAGATCAAGTTAGCTAAGTTGTTTTTTATAGAATAGTATTGCGTTAATAACTGCTAATTTTTGTTGTAAACTATAGGCCTATTATTAACATGTTTTTTTAAAGGCTACTCTTAACAATAAATGAGCAGTAATACATTTAGGTTCAAAGGTTAATTGCAACACATCACATTAGAGCAATAATCTTTATAGTAGGCTATGTATTTTCATGACAAAAATGTATGTTCAATTTGATACTTTACTGTAAATATAAGATATTTTAGTTTAAAGTATTTTTTATGTTCTATAAGGCATGGTTAGCAAATTCCCCACATGGTCATAATATGGTGACGGTTTATTATGGTGATACATATCCGGTACAGTAAATAAATTAATTAACATACATTTATGGATGTAAATCATCTTTATTACAAAATTCAAAGAAAAAGTCACCAAAAAAAAAAAGGAAGAGGGGGTGGGGTTGGGGGTAATTGGATTAGACTATTTTAGCACCGTTGTTCGAAGTAACCAACATATAAAACAAAGATTATAACACAATCTGTAGTTAAAAAAGAGGTCAATTTCAAGTGAAAATTCAATCGAGAGTTGGGTGGAAACAAGGCAAGTGATATAAAATATGATTTGTGATAGTTATATTTCAATTATTGTGAGAAAAACTGTTGTTTTTATGACAGTTCACTATGGGAACAGAAGTGGTTTTCAGACAAGTTAGTATTAATAGTTTAAAAATCTTTTTTGGGGGAGGGGGATAAAATAAAATCTAGTACACATGCTCTCTCTTGCACACACACACACACACACACTACACACACACACACACACACATTCATACAAACAAATTTGTAATTTGGTTGCAGTTCACACAGCGCATATGTTACAATATTAGAAGTGTGCAAAAACTTTAACATTTTTTTAAATCATTGATAAAGAAAGACACATATGATGTGATATTTTCGAAAATTTGAATGGCTTTTCTCATCTCATTTAAAGCGAATACATTACTTATCATGCAAATGCAACAATGACATTAAAAATTGTGTTCTAGACATTTTAAAGCATGTATACTCATGTTGGATACCATCAATTAAACAAATACATAAATACATTACAAAAACAATCTTTTTAAAAAGCTGTTTAAATGTGGGGTTGAATTGAAGTTTCTTATTACAATCTGTGAGAGTCTTTGTGCAGGTTGTATCTTCATAGACACAGTTCTCTGTAATTTAATATCGCATATACTGATACAGTCTGTAGATTGATATTGTTGGGTTGAGCTTAAAAGGGCTGTCTCTGAGTCTTCTTTGTTCCCTGTGAGAATGTACTTAAAAGTACCAACATTTTTTAAGTCAAACAATTTAATGTCAGTTCTTTCTTCCCTCTCTCTCCTTCAAATTCTCTCACTTATTCTTGCAATCTACATTGGGTACAGTAAAAAGCCGGAGAAGGAGGAATGGACATACTGTCCTGCATAAAATCCAGCAGCCTGCTCAGATGGTAACTGTAAATAAACTGTGTCTCCTGGTTGCAATGGAATCACAGCACTCCCAGATGCTTGATCCAGGAATCCCTTCTTGTACTCATCATATGTATACATAATTGGCTCCCCATTCCTGTAGAGCCCAACCCATACATTGGCAGCCTTGCAGTGCACATGATAGGCAAAGTAGTAGATGCCTGGGAGGTCACAGGTGAACACACCGGTCTGAGGGTTGTAATTTTGACGGCCATTATACAGTAGTTTGTCAAGCACTATTGGTGTGCCAACTGGAGGGAATGGTGTGGTCAGCTGAGCAGTGAAAGCAGGCATCTCCAGACCATTGGCCCCCATCATATCACCCCCACCAGCATATTTCCCTTTCTTGTACCCACTAGTTTTCATACCATCAAGGGCAGGGCCCATCTCAGGAAGAACACCCATCATGTCAGGGGAAGGAGGGGGGCCTGGGGGTCCAGGAGGTCCTGGTGGACCTGGATTTCCTGGCTGACCTGGGTTTCCATTTGAGCCAGGTGGACCTGCAGGACCAACAGGACCAGGGATTCCGGGGCTGCCTTCACCACGTGGACCAGCTTGACCAGGTGGACCAACTTCTCCTTTTAGCCCGGGAGGTCCAGAAGGCCCAATTGGTCCTCCTGGCCCTGCAAGTCCTGGAATACCTTTAGGACCCTGTGGTCCTTCTGGGCCGGGCTGACCAAGTTCTCCTTTAAGACCGGGCAGGCCAGATGGACCTGGGGAACCAGGTAGACCATTGCTTCCTGTTTCTCCTTTGGGACCTATGGGTCCTGGTTGTCCTCTTGTCCCAGGTTCTCCATTTTCACCTTGGAGGCCTGGTTGGCCAGGAAATCCTGGAGGACCTGGTTGCCCCATAGGCCCCTGCTCTCCCTTGGCTCCTTCTGAACCTCCCTCTCCTTTAAGTCCTGGGGAACCAATTCCACCTGGTGCCCCCATTGGTCCTGGAGGGCCTGGAGGCCCTGTTTGACCAAGCGGACCAGTCATGCCTGGTTGACCACCATAACCTTTGTCTCCTTTTGGTCCTTGAGCACCAGGAAGCCCTCCCATTCCTTTATCACCCTTTGGGCCAGGGTATCCAGGTTTGCCAAATCCAGGTAATCCAGGTTTCCCAGGTAACCCTGGTGGTCCTTGTAATCCTTTGTGGCCAGGTGCACCTGGCTGGCCTGGTAATCCACCTTCTCCTGGACTTCCAATACCAGGGGTCCCTTGTGGTCCTTGTAGGCCTTGTCCACCAGGTGGACCCTCTGGACCTGGCTCCCCAGGCTGTCCAGGTTTTCCTGGCTCACCAGGTGGACCTGGTACACCAAGAAGCCCAGGTTTACCCACACCTGGTAATCCTGCCTTGCCTGGGAGCCCAGGTGGCCCAGCTGGCCCTTTGGGCCCTAGTGGGCCTGGTTGTCCAATTCCTCTGTCTCCTTTAGGCCCAGGTAACCCTGGGAGACCAGGATAACCTTTATGTCCTGGAACTCCTTTACCCCCTGGCTGTCCTGGTAATCCTTGTCCACCAGGCTTTCCTATTCCTGGCAAGCCTGGGGGTCCAGGAGGGCCAGCTGGCCCAGTCATACCTGGTTGTCCCTCTTCACCTCTTGGTCCCTGTTCACCTTGCTGTCCAGGCTGCCCAATATCTCCTGGCTTTCCCGGCATACCTGGCATTCCTGGCTTACCAACTCCAGGGAATCCTGGAGGACCAGGAGGTCCTGGCTTTCCAGGAGGGCCTTGCATACCATTACCTTGAGGCCCAGGAGGTCCTTGGGGCCCAGGTGGACCAGAGGGGCCTTGAGGTCCAATCTCTCCCTGAGCACCCTGCTCACCTCTGGGAATGGTCTCACCTTTTTAAGCGAAAAGCAGGAACAGGATTAGGTAACAGTGACCATAAGAATGTACATCAGCACAAGTAACAAATTACAAACAAATAAAGTAAACTCATAAAAAAAAGTTAACCAGTGAATAAAGGGACTTCATAATTAATGTAAAATGTATATTATATACTCTATCAACTAACTATAATCCCTACAAACCCTGTTGTCTAATTTGAAATAAGAACAAACAAACAAAATATACCATGTTTACCATATACAATGTGACCATAAGTGTTCATACCTTTGGTATCTTTGCCTTTGTTTAGGTGCATTGGTAGGTCTTTTCGGTAATGTGGATATGGCATGTGTGGCATATCCTTTCCCATGCCCATGTGAGGCATCTGTGGTAAGGGTTGGTGCTGTTGAGGATGTGGCTTGTGTCCATAATATGCTCCCCCAAAAGCTGATGGCAGTAGAGCCAATTGCACGAAAACTACCAGGAAAGCAGCCATGGCCATGGCCTATGAAAAAAAACAAAGAATCTAAGAATTAATCAGTCATAATCAATGGTCAGTAAGATAATCAATGAATTATCCAATGAAGAAATAAATCAATACACGTGAATCATCCAATTGACTGTTAATTAAACATAAATCATTTAAATGTATCTCTATCCATCAACAATGAATAAAAATATAATTAACAAATTAAAATGAAATAACCATTAACAAGTCAGTAAAAGGACCTAATGATATAAATGTAGCCCTGCGTATATTGCAACAGTGTCAACTAATTATATAATCTCTGCAGCACACACTGTTGTCTGAGCACAATAATAGGCTTTTTCCTACAAAGGAAGATTTTGAAATATTCTTTATAATCATTTTCATATTCTTTCAACTAAAAAACAAAAGATCTATCCGTTTAGTTTAAAATGTCTGAGAACATAAAAGGCTTCTTTCAAAAAAGGTTTAAAATCTTACCAACCCAAAACTTTTGAACGGTATATATGAATTAATAATAGGTTATGTTAATATGTTGACATCACCCTCCATAATTATACAATCTCATCATACCTTCTTCTAAATTGATTTGAGATTAGAGAACATGACTTTCGCAGGCATCTAAATTTAGCCTGCTCTTAACTATGACCTTAAAGCTGACTTTTTAACTGCAACAGCAAAGGACAGGAAGCAAAACCTTTATTGGAATTTCTCACTTCTAAGAATCTCTGGGGAAGTTCTCAGTAACTAGAAAGACATTTCCAGCATTTCACCTTTCACACTGCAGGAATCCCAGACAGTAAACAGTGGATGTTCATGTATTTCGCTTTACATTTTCACTTTTTAATTTACATTTTTTGCGTGTCTATGGTTAAAAGACCAAATACGTTTTCATAACACTTTACTTTGGTGCTTTAATTTTTATGGAAAAACAACTTAGATGTGAATGAGACAAAGATTGCATTAAGATGATCGGAGAGACAGAGTTGACCTTTGGCTTTTTCTCAGGATGCTGAGAATCACACAGATATGCCATAAACCCTCTAGTTTTTCTGCTCTTTGAAAGAGATATAGTTTTTGGCCAAAGACCTAAAGACCATTAGAATGTGCTGTAGCATCATGTAATGCTGAAAATAATGTCCACTAACAAAGTTGCTAAAAAAACATTAACATTTATATGTGCAATTGAATAACTAATTAAGGGTAATGTATGATATCAGAAGATGTTACAGTGTTTATCAAATTGTTTGGCATAAAAATGTATTGTTGGCTACAACATGGTTTAAAGCATATTAATCAAATCATATATTCTAAAATGTGTGTTTGCACATGTGACATTATGTGAAATTATGAATGTGTATTTCTAGGTCAGGTCTGCAGGGATGCCATTTTGGATGAGGAATGTTAATTCCAGTGATCATGCATGCCAATTGCATAAGAATTATCTGAAAGACTAATGTAACTAACATACTTTTTCATGTCCAGGTGAAAGAGAGAAAGAGTGAAGAAGAGAAGAAAAATTACGAATATAAGCTCAGCTGATGAAAAAATTGTGCAAAGTCCTCAGCTGCAGACAGTGAAAGACTGATGTAGACCTTTTCACCCTATCAGCTGGCCTTCTTTCTATGGACTATATTTGTTACAAAGGTCAGATACGGAGTCCCATTCACTCACTAAAAATAGAGCAATCAAAACAGTAACAAAGTGCAATGTTGCAAGGAGGAAAGACACTCATTAACATAAGCACCAACATTAGCAATGTGATTAGGCATCACTGCAATGACTATAACAATATACAACATATTGTCATAATTATATTGGAAAAGATGTTCTGTTTACACTATGGCCCAAATTCTGCCAATAGTTTAAAAGAGACAGTTTTTTGTGATAGTATAAACATAGATTGCTAAAGGTAAATGAACATGATAATGTCAAACCACTTTGACACATATTAATAAATGCACATCATTATCATTTAAAAGTCTTGCCCTTGTAAATTTTAAAGGGAAACCTACCTGTCACTCACATTACATCACAGCATGGCAACCATTTAATCAATTCCCAAATAACACAATCACGTGCTGCCCTACATTTCTCACAGAAGCTGTTTCACACTGATTTACATCACAATAGAAAAGAAAAGACTTTCGCAACTTCCACTGTTTTCAACATTGATAATAATAAGAAATGTCTCTTGAGCACCAAATCAGCATATTAGAGTAATTTCTGAAAGGTCATGTGACACTGACGACTGGAGCAATGATGCTATAAAAAAAAAACAGCTTTGCCATCAGAAATAAACTGCAATTTAAAATATTTTCAAAATAGAAAACAGTTATTTTAAATTGTAATATTTGACAATATTTTGTTTTTACTAATAGGAGACTTAGTATAAAAACATTCAAAAATCGTAATGTAAACATTGCCTTTCATAATTACGCAGTCGTTTCATACCTTCTTCAAACCTTTGATCTCAGGCAGCTAAAATTAACCTATACAATTAAACGTGACCTCTGACCCTTGTAAAAATGAAAGTCCTCCATGCTATTTGTGAAATGTTCTTCAAGAATTTCATTGCTTTAGTAACTGAAAGTATGAACACCTCAGCAAATAAGTCTAGTTAAATACTCTCATTCGGCCTCTCACTGAGACACAGATGGCCAGCGGTGTTTACAGAAATCCCTTCCATGCTCTTGTCCGCCTAGTCCCTCATTCTTCCCTTCTGTCTTTTATTTCATTCAGTCTCTCACACCCTTTCCCCCCATCTTTACAGAGCAGTGCGTTCACAAAGAAACACATAAATCATCAATGACAACACTTTTATTCTGGCTTTCTATGGGGGGAAAGGAGGGGGGGTGATTCTTACAGCAAACCAAGGAAGGACTTTAAGAGGCTGTGATCCAGTCAGACAATATATTCCAGACTATGATTTGAACCAGTTTGTTAATGTCTTTATTTTTTCTTAAATAGAAATGTTCATGCATGTAATATTGATTTAAGTTTAATTATTTTAAAATGTGAGAGAAATGAGACTGGAATAAGTACTGTAGCTAAACTGTACATTTGAGTGAATTAATTTTCAATTTCCATGTTGAATTACATTCAGGAACAACTGAATTCTGGGAAACCAGACAGAGTGGCTGTACTAACATGCATGCGTCGTAGCAGACCAATCAGAGGGGTGCTCGAAGAATTCATAAGCCAGCAACCTACAAAATGTGGCCTTGTGATGTAACACTCAATGTATCCTTTTATCTATTGTACGATGTTGCAGACAAACTATATTGTGCACTGGGATTCACAGCTCCCAGCCCAGCTGTGGAAAAAAAAGAGAAAAAAAACCCAGGCCTTTTTGAGGTACAACAAGGTCCTCATTCTCTCTGAGCATCTGTTGGGTTACTTAGAAGCATTTTAACAGCTGAGCGTTAATAAGAGTGAGAAACACGGCAAGGGTCTGCTAGCCTCAAAGTGCATGTGTGGGGAGAGAGGAAGTGAAGAATGTCTTTAGGAAAGAATCTATCTATCAATCAATCTATCAATCAATCAATCTATCTATCTATCTATCTATCTATCTATCTATCTATCTATCTATCTATCTATCTATCTATCTATCTATCTATCTATCTATCTATCTATCTATCTATCTATCTATCTATCTATCTATCTATCTATCTATCTATCTATCTATCTATCTATCTATCTATCTATCTATCTATCTATCTATCTATCTATCTATCTATCTATCTATCTATCTATCTATCTATCTATCTATCTATCTATCTATCTATCTATCTATCTATCTATCTATCTATCTATCTATCTATCTATCTATCTATCTATCTATCTATCTATCTATCTATCTATGAAGTAGCCTATATTTAGTTTTATCTATTTACGTACAATAAAGATACTCCCCTGACCCTGATATATTCAAATATTCTATATAATTATGTAATAATTTATCACCAAAGCAAAACTTGTCAATATAAATCAACGGAGCAAATCGCTCAGTTCCATATAGGCCACAGACAATGATCGTTATAATGATTTGATACATTAATTATTTGATTTTTCATCCAAATAATTAATGTATGGCTCTGTCTTTCAGTTTCAAATGTTATGAGATGATGAGATCCTTCATTAATCTGGATTGTATCGATATCTTGGATACATTGGAGGGTACATTGGTCTTTCTGCCAAAATGAAAGAAAGAAAGAAAGAAAGAAAGAAAGAAAGAAAGAAAGAAAGAAAGAAAGAAAGAAAGAAAGAAAGAAAGAAAGAAAGAAAGAACAAGTAACAAGTAGCAAGTGTTCAAAGTATAGGCCTAATGTTAACACTGAAATTTGAGGGTACATTGGGGTCTTTTTGCCAAAAAGAAAGAAAGAAAGAAAGAAAGAAAGAAAGAAAGAAAGAAAGAAAGAAAGAAAGAAAGAAAGAAAGAAAGAAAGAAAGAAAGAAAGAACAAGTAACAAGTGTTCAATAATGCATTTTTTTGTATTGGATAATATTTTTTAAGTAGACCTATGTTAAATCCGAAGCAAGGACTTTGCAATTAGTTTGTATAAGGAGGCACATTTAATTTCAGCCACATTTTGGAATAAAATTACGTTTCATTATTTGAATATACATTCTGATCTGTCAGTTTACTAATAAGAAGAGACTTTATGCTGGCAGACTCCTCTAACATTCATGTCTACACTGACAGAAAGAGTGCTAACACAAAAAAATACACCAAGTATGAATTGCCAATTATCATCTGAATAATCTTCTGTTATTGCAACTCAAAAGTCTCACTAATAGAAATGTCTAGAAGTGGCATAAATCACTCACAACACTTGTGTGTGCTGAAACTGTTAGATTGACAATCACACATTTTATTTCTGCAATGAATGTTGAAACAATGACACAAGTCACATCCCATTGTGCCACTAATGGATGTCTGCTTTGTATTCCTCTCCCAGCTGAGAGTTCAACTAACAGTCCACTATCAGGTACACGCTATCACAATCACACATGCATGCAAAGAGAGCATATGGCTGCCACCAGGAGGGGGAGCTATCACTTTAACCTAGAACCTGCACACCAAACTTGTTAAAGCAACATGTTTCTGCTCAGTAATAAAATGGAAAATAAAATAAAATATGAATATCACTGTACAGTACACATTTATGAGTGAGTTATACACTTTATAAACCACCCATAAATTATTAATCAAGCTAAAAGTGAGTTTACTTTATATGCATCACATTTCTGCTTTAAAATTCATCAGCTTAATTTGTCATACAGATAAGAGATAAGTGCCCAAAGATAAACAGTGTTTTACATCCTACTATGAAATGCAAATTCACATCGATGCCTGTTACAATCAAGGGCAGCTTCTAATAAAGTTTCATTTTGGTTTTTAACACACACTCCCTCAAACACTGATACAAAATTAGGCTTAAAATGGGGGAAACTATCAATCTGTGTTATCTATACTCATTAAACAAACATTTCCTTTTTCATTTGATCATACTTTTTTTACTTTCAAATTTCCACATACGTTTTCACAGGGTACACCAATAAGAATCAAGACAAGCAGTTACAGACTCATGAAATTATGAATATGTTTAAGTGTATTTTCTTACCTTTCCTTTGAATGGCCGTAGAAGGAGATAATCTCAAGGATTCTCAGGCTCACACACACACAGGGTCACAGAAAGACCCTGAAACACACACCTTGACCAACTGACCAATGCAAACTGGGCTTAAACAAGAAACAGTCTGCAGACGACCACCTTTTATTCACAGCAGGGTGGAGTCAGAGAGCAGGGGAGGGAGAAAAGTGTCCGATGGAGAGAAAGATTGCTACAGTATGGATGAACATGTGACAGTATAAAGGTGTACTGTTTTCAAGATAGACATTGAGATTTGTTTGATTTTCCAAAATCGCTGTCTAGTGATGGCAGCTACACCCTTACTGTAGTCCAAGGTGTCTATAGCCTTTCCTGTTCACTGATTAGTCATCACATTCTCAAGGGCTGCACTGTTAGAGTTATAATTCGAAATCCCTCCTAAGTTAGGATGAGTTCAATATTGAGTTTGCTGTAGTAGTAATCCATATTTAAGTTATAATTAAACTGATCGAATATTTAAATATACAAACATAATATAATGTAATTAATATAATATAATATAATATAATATAATATAATATAATATAATATAATATAATATAATATAATATAATATAATATAATATAATATAATATAATATAATATAATATAATATAATATAATATAATATAATAAATATAATATAATATAATATACTATAATATAATTAATATAATATAATATAATATAATATAATATAATATAATATAATATAATATAATATAATATAATATAATATAATATAATATAATATAATATAATTGGTAATATTTTTGAAAGAAGTCACCGAGGCTGCATTTATGAAAAGTACAGTAAAAGCAGCAATATTGTGAAATATTATTACAATTGATTCATTTGATGGAAAATACAGAATTTTCAGCAGCCCTGACTTCCGTTTTCAGTGTCACATGATTCTTCAGAAATCATTCTAATATGCTGATTTCGTGCTCAAAACATTTGTTATTATCAATGTTGAAACAGTTGTGCTGCTTTTGTGGAAACTGTGATACTTTTTTTCATTTCTTTTTAACAATTTACAGTTACTGTATGTGTTGTTATCGACACTTTTCTTCAATGTAATATGTCCTTGTTGAATAAAAGTTGTTTTATTATTATTTACTGAAACAAAAAATATAGACACATTATTTTATTCTTAACAACATGTAAATGGCTCAACAGCATTATATGTATTGTAATGTGCTGTAATAGAAAAAAATAAGGAAAATGGTTTCATATTATTGTGGTTCATTATTAAAAATTAATATTGGACTAAAGCCATATGCAAGCTCAAATGAACAGAGCTCATTAGTGTAGATATGAGATCTGAAATTTTGGGACCTAACACCTCAAGCATATTAGTTGGAGAAGAGGAGTATAGGTTCGCCATGGGGACAGGTACAATCAGTGTACTTAGCCTTTGGTAATCATTGTGGGAAACAGGCTGATATTGCCCTCAGCCCTGTGTTAATGAACAGTCAATTACGGTGCTATGAGGATTGAAGTGGGGGTGGAGTGTGTCCACTGTGACGCCACCATGTGAACCTAAATGGTTTTCTAAGCCTTCGCCTTTTGTACCAAAATCGACAGTAATTACTCACTCAGTATTTCATTCATGCCTGCATTTCCATTCATCCAGTGCCTAGAATGTGTTCGACCAACACATCATTAACCTTTGCAGTGACAGCTGTATGAAGCAAATCCACAGGGAAATGTGTTATGAAATGCAGAATTTGTGCACGTGCAGTAGATCAGAAACATTCATACAGATCATTTAGAACCCTTAAATGGTGTGTTCTGTTCAAGTGGATCATTTTGAAATTCATTACAAATCTTGTGTAAGCCTAGCTAAATGATTTTAGGCTTAGATTAAGTCTGGAGTAGGCCTTAGTTAAACTAGGACATGTATAGGTTTTATAAACATGTCTACTGGTGTGCATCTTGAGACAAAACAATGACACTGACATATTTTAAGATATTAAGCATCAAGCAAGTTGCTTTCAGTTAAGACAAACATGCACTTTACTCTGTAACTAAAGGCTTAAGCCTTGTCTCGGAAATCAAGAAATTAAAGTTTTAATCACAATCACTATACAATAGCAACCTAAGGATATAGGACTCTCCTCAATACTGTGCACATTCACACACTTTTTCACAAAGGCACAAAACTCAATTAGCTGTGAGCATGTTTGCTAATCACACACACTGTCCTGGCATCTGTTTCACGGTTTGCCCACAGGAAAGAAAAAAAAGTTTGAGAAATAGAAGCAAGGGAATGATTATTGACATGAACAAGATTACGAGTCTCTCAAATTTGAAGCCTTTAAATGTTCTTGTTAGCTATCCCTTATTGCCATCACTGTAGCCTGTGGCCTTTCAATGCATCATAATTAAATTAAGTACATAGTTTTCTGGCCAGAGTACAGGTAATTTGTCACATCTTTCATTAGATGCCAGTACTATACCCACTGTGTGCTATGTTTACTGTATTCTGCATCATATACTGCATCTCTGCAGCAGGGTTAATATTGTCAACTAAAACCATTGAAAATAATTTTGTTAACTGGAATGAAGCTGAAATAAAATATTGTGTTTAAAACGTAAATTAGAAATGTTGAAACTAACTGAAATAAGTTTAGGTTGAAGCACTACAATTATTAAGTAAATAAAAAAAATAAAACTGAACTAAAACTGAAATGAGTTTAAATTAAACCTAAATAGTAATATTAAAGCTATACTAATGCTTTGCAATGACAAATAATTACATATTTTTATGAATAGATTAGGAAAAGAATTCCCTTTTATGCTAACAGCATCCAATACGCATATTGTTCAAACATTAATACGTCTTTAACTAATTCATGTGAAATAATCTGTGACTTTCTTAAAAAGTGTAGCTTGTCAATGCAGCTTGTTAGCGTCATACATATCTGTAAATATTTGTACTGTTTACGATTAGCAATGTTAAAGGTGTTTTAGCCAGGTTGCTAGGTGACAGGGTCTTCGTAGATTGAATAGTCAACAATGGCAGTAAAATTGCTACATTCCCACAGCTGCTGTTGTTCTGTATTAAGGCCTCGGAATGCAGAAGGCATGCAATCATTACCACGGAAACCTGGACGCCAACCCACAGAGGGCAAATCAAAAGTAGCTCAAATCATCCTTGTAAAATGTACCCGACACCACACACATCATCAAAATCGCTCCGGCACAGGTGGTTCAGGCCCTTACTGGACAAAGAATGTAATGAACTACTAATCATGCATCGGCACATTTTCAGTGTGTACATGGAAGTGTGTGTGTGTTTGGATGAGTGTGTGTGAGGTCTGAACCCCCCTTGGTTCTAAGATGCTGACCTGGCGGGAATCTGTTCTTAGTGTGGAGACCTGCAGCTGATTGGCTGCTACTTCTGGGACTTGTAAAGCCATCGCCATAGAGACCTAAACCTGTCGCTGGTAAGATTTAGGGCTCCCAGTGCTTGTTTTAAAAGTTTCAGTCTGACAGCAAGCAGCAAAAGTTTGTTTCTCTGAAATCTTACACTACTGTATGTCCTCAAGACTACAGTAAGGAAAAAGGTACTATTGTTTGTGGGTACAGCTACAAAAACAATACATTTTATGCCTTTGAGAATCCACTTTAAATGCTGTTTAATATACACAAACACATCTTATCAAAATGATTTAACTTCACCCTAACCCTGATTATTGTTTATTACAAAGTGCATGTCCTAAAAATGGAATCAAAGTGCACATTTTGCAAGTGTAGAATGAGTGAAAGGTGAAAGTGGCATAAAGGGGGGGAAACACAGTTCAAATTCTGCATTGATGTATGGAAGCCAATATTAAATAAAATATGGACAAAATGTCTTTGGTTATCTCCTTAGATTACACATAATTCATACGTTAAATTATAACCCCACAACAGAGAAGAAAACGTTACAAATCCAAACAAATTGTTTCGATTTTTCCAACACCAATATATCAAATAATCAGTTTATGGGGTTAATATATTTATCATATGTGAACCCAGGAATTGGACGTTTTATTTAAATTAAAGCAATACCAAATACTAGGAGCTCACACACATACACAAATCTGTGTGTGTGTGTTGTGTCGTGTCTGATAGAGCTATAAGAGGATTAATGTTACAATAATGCATCTGTGTGACAGTGTACTTCACATTACAGTGTTACTGTCTCCCACCGACCACATACACACTCACTGTCAGTCCATCTCGCAGTGGACATAGTTTAGTAACAGCATACCTTCTTGTCAGTAAGTTATCGCACAACTATCTGACTCTGTGTGTGAACTTGTCTAAATGTCATGCTTACATTATTGCTGGTGCCGTCATGTTTGACCTACAGATTGTGAGTGTGTGTGCACTGTGTGCAGTGGGTGGGAGGATTGTGTGTTTAGCTGTAGGAGTTTACTGTGAGTGTGTGAGGCAGATGGCTCACCCCTTACACTTCCATGTTCCTCCGTACACACTACCCAGAATCCTTTGTCTCAGTCAACAGCCTGTAACATTCCTGGACTGTGAACGGTCGTGGGGAAAGTGACATCATCATTCTGCAAAAGTCAGATGGCATTGTGACTATTTCTGCATTAAAAGAGCTTTAATATAGTGGCCCTATAATGGACCAAAAATAAACCATCTAAAGCGGTCAGTTTCCAGCTGCATGGCTGACGTGTCTCTCATTGTAGTCTGTCACCTTTGCCTCTGAGAGACATCACTGTCTATGTGTCTGTGCTCACACATGTGTGAAAACCTATTACTAATAGTGCTGGAGCCATATTGCTCGACACGTGATAAAGGACAAAGTCATCAGAATTATTTTGACAAATTCAGAAAGGCAAATAACATGTTCCTGTTTAAAGCAACACACACTTCCTAAGCTTGTGACTTTGTGTTTGCATGCATGTGTGTGTGGCCTGCGGTTCTCAGGGAACCGTGGAAATGGCTGCCAGGCTTAATTTAGGGTGAACAGGCAAAGCCCTCTCCCTAAGGGCCTCGACCCCACACGCCTGCCCGAATGTTTTTACACATATGGACAAAAATTGGGACATGTCAATTTATAATACTGCCAGACGTTGTATAACGCATGCATGAAAAGCCACAACCTCAATACCAACATGTGAATATATTAAAAACAAGAAAGATAAAGACAGCGCTATTTTAAAGACAGAATATAAATAATTCAAATATTCTGTTATATGGTTAAATCTACCGGTAAAAAGTCGGGGGTCAGTAAGATTTTGTTTTGAAAGAAATTATATTATTCAGCAAGGATGCATTAAATTAATCAAAAGTTAAGTAAAGACATTTATAATGTTACAAATTATTTCTATTTCAAATCAACTTTATTTATCAAAAAGGCCTGAAAAAAGTAGTTTCCACAAAAATATTAAGCAGAACTTTTTTCAACATTGATAATAATAAGAAATGTTTCTCGAGCACCAAATCTGCATATTAGCATGATTTCTGAAGAATAACATGACACTGCTGAAAATTCAGCTTTGCCGTCATAGGATTCAATTACATTTGAAAATATATTAAAATAAAAAGCTATTTACAGTTTTTCTCAGTCGCTTTGGTACATTTCTCAGATCAGAATTGAAATTCTCAAAACTACCTGTTCAATTCTCACATCATTGTGTCACTTGTGCACATCAAAAAAGCAGTTTCTCATTTCTTTGAACAAGTTGCAAATGCTTGTGTACATCCATGCAAATGATTATGTACAATTCTCTGCTGTTTCCTACATTATCAGTTGCTTATGTCATGTTGATCAAAATGTATTATATTGGGTCTCTGTTGAATAGTCTCACCCCCCACAACATTTAGGCATTAGTTCATAGCATAAGTCTTTACATGCAAAATGGTTGAACAAGTTGTCATAATATGTCAAGCATATTTCTATACATTTCCGTTAGACGTTCATATTTCTACTTTTGTTTTTCAGTTTTTTTTCCTTTGTGCTATGCAGTGCTGTCTTTTTCTCTCTGTATCGCAATGACATGGTCTGTCAACAAATTACAGTACAAACAGTAAAAGCGTAAATGTGAATCTTGTCCAGTCTCTTACAATCAAACTCACACATACACTAAGGTGTAACCAACAATTTACAATAATTGTCATTAAAACTTTAGCCATAGTTTACATCAGAACATCCCTCCAGAGTGCACTGTTATATTGACAACATGACTAAGCAATTTGACTGTTTTATCCATACACAATGATACAAGGACTTGTCATTCTGATGGCACTGACATGTTCATTGACACAGATATTTACTTTTGAGAGATGAACTAAGGATTTTGAGCAAGAGACTGGCTTTTGCAGGTAATCCATGGTGTTTTGCTATTTGTACGAATTGTTTTGAGAAATGCACTTACTGTTTTGCAAATGTCGAGGATGATTCGAGAAATGTACCAAAGCGACTGAGAAAAACTGTAAAATTGTAATAGTATTTCACAATTTTACAGTTTTTTTTGTTTGTTCTGTATATCAAATAAAGGCAGCCTTGGTGAGGATAAGAGGATTCTTTAAAAACATTTTAAAATCTTACTGACCCCAAACCTTTGAACAGTAGGTCTATTGTGTATTGTGTAATTTTAGTATCAATCTGATATGTTACTTATAATCTATATATTATGCTATATTTATGTTATACAATCTAACATTTAACATTCGAGGTTTCCATGAGGAAGACACCTAACCCCAGCTGCTCCCGACGAGCTGGATGGCGCCTTGCATGGCTGACACCGCCGTCGGTGTATGAATGGGTGAATGGCCATGGGTCTGTTGAAAGCGCTATATAAATGCAGTCCATTTACCATTTACCATTAAAATAATAAGTATTAAAATTGTATTTCCTTCTGACAAAGAAAAACAGCTTTAAAATCCTTTTCTAGAGAGAGAGAGAGAGAGAGAGAGAGAGAGAGAGAGAGAGAGAGAGAGAGAGAGAGAGAGAGAGAGAGAGAGAGAGAGAGAGAAAATAAATCATAGATCTCATTATTTTACAGGTTAGATCCAGGGATATAACATTTAGCTGCTCCCAGTGTTCACTGACTTTGCAAAACATTGTTATTGATGCCTTTTCACGTATGTTAGAAGAAGCAGGTAAAAAAAAAAAAACTATATTGTGTTACCTTTTGGCCTTCTCTCCTCAGATGGAGTTCCAGTCGATGTTAAATATCACTCAACTCAAAACTACAGCTAGCACACCCTGCTGTATAGTTTCACACCCTACAGTCAATTGTGATAACATGAATGACCTCTCCTAGACAGAACTATACCTACACCTTGGGCTTCTTGTCGTCTGTCTAGTCGTACATGTGTATATTATGTCTGTACAGGAGTGTGTTATGGTGGTTGATGTCAGATTTAGAATGTGAGGTTTGCTCAGCTCTTCTGATTCAGTGTTTTGGTAAACATGTGACAGACCTGGCATTTTGACGTGATGTGGGAGTTTTACCTTCATGAAGTCTTAGACTTCATTCTTCATTTTAAATGTGCTCAGAATGTTTTTCTTTTCCTTAGGCCCGGTGAAACTCACATAAGGTGTTTCACACTATTCCCATTACATGCTTCAAAATAAATGTTCCAGAATGTTCCAGTTTGTTTTATAGTGCAACTAACTATATAGTACAGTATAGACAGGGAGTAGGCTATGACTGAATGTGCAGAAACACCCAGTTCAAGACTTTTGTGTCAGAAAGTCATGTAAAGCAAATTCCTAGAGAAAAGTGGTTATGGACCTAATACTTATTAACATGTTTGCAAAGTGATTGTAAGTGTACTGCCAAATAATAAATAAATAAATATTGGAAAATACACAGCAATATTAAGACACTGATTAAGAATATACAGTTACAGCTAGGAAATACATACACTCTAAAAAAAAAAAGGTTCTATATTGCACCAAAAATGGTTCTTGGCTCGTAATCATAGGGGAACCTTTTTTAGTGCTATATAGCACCAATTTTGGTGCTTCAGTGGTTCTTCAGCGGTTCTTCAGAGGTTCTTCAGCGGTTCTTCAGAGGTTCTTCACCGGTTCTTTGACTAAGGTGCTATATAGCACCTCTGAAGAACCGCTGAAGAACCACTGAAGCACCAAAATTGGTGCTATATAGCACTAAAAAAGGTTCCCCTATGATTACGAGCCTTTTTTTTAGAGTGTACCATACAAAAGTTTGGAGTGGTAAGATTTTTTGTTTTTGAAATAAGTCTCTTTAGTCTCTTGTGTTTTTGAAAAAAAAAAACAGCAGTCATTATTTGAGTTTTCAGTGTCACATGATCCTTCAGATATCATTCCAAAATGCTGATTTGGTGCTGAAGAAACAGTGTTTATTATAATCAATGTTGAAAACAGTTTTCTTTAACTTTTTTTGTAACAATGTAAAAGTTTGTATTGACACTTTTGATCAGTTTAATGCAGTAGTGCTTAATACAAGTATGTCTATATTTTTTATTGTACCATATTTGTAATTTGTTCCTGATGGCAAAGCTGCATTTTCGGCAGCCATTACTTGTGCCTTCAGTGTCACATTATCCATCTGAAAAAATTCTAATAGGCTGATTTTGTGCACAAGAAACAGCATTGAGAACAGCATTTCTTATATATATATATATATATATATATATATATATATATATATATATATATATATATATATATATATATATATATATATATATATATATATATATATATATATATATATATATATATATATATATATATATATATATATACAATCACCCACCCACGTGCCTACAAACACACACTGTGTATAATAAATGTGGTCACTTGGAAGAGAAGGAAGATTGTGAGTAACACTGAGGTGCAGAAATGTGGAGAATGTCTAGCATGTTTATCTGGAACAAACATGAACACGCATACACACACTCTCACTCTCACACACACACACACACACACACACACACACACACACACACACACACACACACACACACACACACACACACACACACACACACACACACACACACACACACACACACACACACACACACACACACACACACACACACACACACACACACACACACACACACACACACACACACACAAACAAGTGTCCTATCTGCGGGATTATTATTCAGTCAAAGATTAGTGATAGTGTTTGACAGAACATTTCACCAAAATACTGGACTGCAATAGCAAAATAAGCAAAAACCGAAATATAGATCCTGTGTGATAAGCTTTGTGATACCATAACTGGTTTACAAGTCTGTGTAAAGAATATAAAGGACTGAAGACGACAGTGGCATGTGTTTGGTCTTATCAGCCCTCTTCTTTGTTAGTGTGTTTATATGACTGGGTTAAGTGTTATCATTGTCTCTTGTTCGTGAGAATGTTGCCAGACAAAAATATTTGCTCAGATGTTGCTCTTTCAAAGCTGGAATTCTCAATATAATACTTTTGTACTATAAGTACTAATGTACAGTGATATTAAAAGTCCAAATTCAGTATACACTTTATTGATGGTGCATACCAAATACAGGCAAGCAGATGAGCCCAAAATATGAACACAATATGCTAAGTTCCATAGAAAACCATATAAAAGAAAATGCTTCTCAGCTCATCTCTTTTCTTCTGATCTTTTAATATCACTGTCTTAGTACATTAGTACAAAACTGTATGTATATACAGTACTGGGCAAAAGTCTTAGGCACATTAGTATCTTTACACACACACACACACAGTAGGTTAGTTGTGTTTATACTGTCTGTATTGATGTAGCACCGCGGTCCTGTGAGGCACGACATTTCGTTCCACTGTTATTCACCACATGTAGCAGAATGACAATAAAGCTCGACTTGATACTTGCACAGTGGTTTTAAGACAGTTATTATACTTTTGCTGTAGTGTGTCGGTGGGAAATATTAGTTTACATTTCCAAACATTCCTTTTGCCATTAATTGCAATAATCCAGTGAGATTTTTGTATGCACAAAGAGCTGGAGTTTGACAAGAGCTGGTGTGCTCACATGGAGATCTGATCTCACTATCATCGAGTCTGTCTGTTATTACATGAAGAAACAGAAAAAAACCTTAGACAGACTAAATCCAGAAGAACTGTGGCAACATCTCCAAGACACTTAAAGAAACCTACCTCTAAAGCTACAGTAAAAAGTTTTAGGCACTTGTGTCAAAAGGCTGTTAAATGAGGATGCTTTCAAAAAATAATATCATAAATAGATTTTATTTCTTAATTAACTTCTATTAACTAAATCAAATCAATATTTGGTGTGACCACGCTTTGCATTTGAAACAGCTTTTGTCCTACACTTGCACATAGTTTTTCAGGCAGCTTTGCAGGTAGGTTTCTTCAAGCATCTTGGAGATGTTTCCACAGTTCTTCTGGATTTAGTTTGTCTATAAATAACTGGCTTAAAACCATTTTGTTGTTGCAACATGCCTAAGACTTTTGCACAGTACTGTATATATATATATGTATATATATATACAGTCAAACAAAAATGTATTGTGGCAGGGTGAAGAATCACGCAACACAGAACTAGTGAGAAGCCCCCGGAGGGTGGGTTTATTTGCACAAATCTGAACAAACGTGGTGATAGTGAAGTGCTGGTGCGCGGTGCTTCTTGTCTCCTCTGGTGCAGGGTGGCTCGCGGTGACGTCAGTGAGACGGTGTGGCCGGAGTGTCACAGGCTGCTGTCTGAGAGAGAGAGAGAAGTGTTAGTGCTTTGTTGGAGTGGAGTTGGTGCTCAAACTGGTGTCCCATGGTGCTGTGTTTTAAAGGCTGTGGTGATCGCCTGCAGCTGTGCGGATCCGGGCTGTGCTGAGTGGCTGCAGGTGATCCGTGTTTGTTTCCAGGGCGACGCTGACGAGAGCTCGGGAGACTTGTCACACTCCCCCCCCCCTAAGCGTCGCGCTGGTCCTGTAACGAGAGTTACACACATACACTGGGGAACATAGGGGTGGGCGGGGAGTGCGCCCTGACAGACCTGCGTAAGCTGACCACAGCCTGGAGAGTCCGTCGGCGTTGGAGTTGGCCGTCCCGGCCCGATGTACCACCGTGAAATGGAAGTCCTGGAGCGTCAGGAACCACCGCGTCACTCTGGCGTTGGTGTCCTTAGCGCGGGCCATCCACTGTAGCGGGGCGTGATCCGTCATCAGAGTGAAGCGGCGTCCCAGCAGGTAGTAGCGGAGCTCCAGGACTGCCCACTTGATGGCCAGGGCTTCCTTCTCCACCGCCGCATACCTGGTTTCGGCTGGGGTCAACTTACGGCTGATGTATATGACAGGATGCTCCTCTCCCTCCTGGACCTGGGAAAGGACCGCCCCCAGGCCCGTATTGGAGGCGTCCGTCTGCAGCAGGAAGGGGCAGTTGAAGTCGGGCGCCCTCAAGACCGGCTCCGTGGTCAGGGCGGTCTTGATATCCCGGAAGGTCCTGTCCAGAGCGCTGTCCCAATTTACCTTCTCCTGCTGCCCCTTCCTGGTCAGGTCTGTCAGGGGAGATGCTAGGGTGGAGAAGTTAGGGATAAAGCAGCGATAATAACCCGCCAACCCCAAAAAGGCTCGTACCTGGGTCTTGGTCTCCGGGCGAGGTGCTGATAGGATGGCGTCGACTTTTTTCCTCTGGGGCTGGATCAGCCCTCGACCCACCCGGAAACCCAGGTACTGAGCCTCGGCGAGGGCAAGATGGCATTTCCGGGGGTTGGCGGTCAGTCCAGCCCGTCGGAGTTCCAGGAGCACCCTCCGCAGCCACTCCAGGTGGTCCTGCCAGGTGTCGGAGTGGATGACTACATCGTCGAGATAGGCCGCCGCATACGCTTGGTGGGGCCGGAGTAAGACGTCCATCATCCGTTGGAAGGTGGCGGGGGCCCCGTGCAGGCCGAAGGGGAGGGTCCGGTATTGCCAGAAAACGCCGTTTTCTTCTTTGGCAGAGTTTGTCAGGGGGACCTACCAGTACCCCTTGGTGAGATCAAGCGTCGAGATGTACCGGGCCCTCCCCAAGCGTTCCAACAGCTCGTCTACACGGGGCATCGGGTAGCCATCGAACTCCGAGACCTCGTTGAGTCTGCGAAAGTCGTTGCAGAAGCGGAGGATGCCATCCTGCTTCGGCACCATGACGATGGGGCTGGACCAGGCGCTGCGAGATGGTTCGATTACCCCTAACTTGAGCATCTCACAAATCTCATCCTCAATGGCCTGTCTCCGAGCCTCGGGGACCCGATAGGGCCGCTGCCTTACGACGAGTCCGGGTGGTGTGCGAATGTCGTGCTGGATGACGTTGGTCTGCCCGGGACGGGTGGAGAACACATCAGAGAACTGACGGACCTGACGGTCCCGGATGCGTTGGATGGTGTTTGCGGCCCCCAGGTGGCTGGCCATTGGATGGCTATGGGCCAGCTCCATGACCATTTCCACTTTTGGCTTGGGAACCACGAGCAGCTCTTTTACCTCCCCCCTCAGCTGGGCGACACAGTACAACAGGCCACTCTTCACGACGAAGTGCGGGAGAGGATGGGGCGCTGGCTGGTGGTCTTGGCCATCTACCGTTCGGACTTGTGACCAACAATTCTTCAGTCAGTCGTCCTGCAGCTGGGCCTTCGCGAAGGAGCCCCCTCCCTGGACCTGTTGAAAGACATCAAGGAACACGTTAGAAGCCTGGGAGGGGGACTCACCATCTCTCCCGCTGTCCGACACCAGCAGGACGGTTCTCCGTCGGCTGCGGCGACTTCGGTGGCGGCTCCCGGCCCGGCTGGCTGGCTGCGTGGTGGCTCGAAGAAGCTCTTCGAACCCCGGCCAGTCCCGTCCAAGAAGCACGGGAAGAGGCAGATCCTTCACAACGCCCACTTCGACCGGCCAGACGCCGGGGCCAGCAGAAATCGTCACTCGCCGTGCCGGGACGTGACGAGTGTCGCCGTGAACGCAGGTAATAGGCAGCTGGGCTTTGGAAGTCTTCTGTGGCGGTAGGACGGTGGCTTGGACGAGACTGACCGAGCTTCCGGAATCCAGGAGGGCCAGTACTGATCGTCCATTGACTTTAACCTCCGCCCGCGGAGCTCCGTGGGGCGGGTCTTGATGTAGGCTGCAGCCAGCCAACCACGTGCGTGCTGGCGGGGCAGGTTCCTCAGTGGGCATCGGCTCGTCGATGGGGCCGGGAGCCGCTGGCCTGTGTACTGGTCGCGGGGTACCTTCCGGCGTGCGTCGCTCCTGGACCACCCTCCGAGGGAAGGACGGCGCTCGCTCCCCGGGCTCGCGGTGAATCGCCGCCTCCGCCAGCTCGATGGCCTCGACGAGCTCGCCGATGGAGGTTGGGTTCGTCATTCCCACCGCGCGTCGCGCCTGCGGTGGGAGAGCTCGGAGCATCCGGTCGATCGTCACCCGTTCCGCAACCTGACCCGCGGTGGGGGTTCCCTCGAGCAACCAGTGACGAACAAGCCGCGAGAGCTCGGCGGCTTGGGCGCGGGCTGGGCGTCGTGGCTTGAACTCCCACTCGTGGAATAACTGGGCGGCCGAAATGGCGGATAGCCCGAGGCATCCGAGGATTTCTTTCTTTAACTCATCATAATTACCAGCGCTTTCAGCGGGAAGGGAAAAATACGCTCGTTGCGCCTCACCGGTCAGCAAGGGACCCAGCAGCCGCGCCCACTCGTCGCGATCCCAGTTCTCCCGCACCGCTGTATTCTCGAACATCCGCAGGAAGAGTTCAACGTCATCTTGGGAGGTTAGTTTCGGCAGTAGCTGGGTTACTCGGACGCGGGGGTCAGGAAGCGGAACGTGCTGAGCGGTGGAGAGGCGGAGGGCGGCGAATTCTTCTTCCATGACGGGGAGGAGCGCCGCCCTTTTCTGGGTTCTCGTGAGTTAACTGTGGGGGAAAGGAAAAAAAAAACTAAGTAAAAGTTCGGGGATGGTTGGTGATTCTTCACGCTCTTGCCCGCATTCTCCACCACTGTGGCAGGGTGAAGAATCACGCAACACAGAACTAGTGAGAAGCCCCCGGAGGCTGGGTTTATTTGCACAAATCTGAACAAACGTGGTGATAGTGAAGTACTGGTGCGCGGTGCTTCTTGTCTCCTCTGGTGCAGGGTGGCTCGCGGTGACGTCAGTGAGACGGTGTGGCCGGAGTGTCACAGGCTGCTGTCTGAGAGAGAGAGAGAGAGAAGTGTTAGCGCTTTGTTGGAGTGGAGTTGGTGCTCAAACTGGTGTCCCATGGTGCTGTGTTTTAAAGGCTGTGGTGATCGCCTGCAGCTGTGCGGATCCGGGCTGTGCTGAGTGGCTGCAGGTGATCCGTGTTTGTTTCCAGGGCGACGCTGACGAGAGCTCGGGAGACTTGTCACAGTATTCAGACACCTTCAAACATTTCTCACATTATCATATGCAAAATACGATGTGGGTCATCGCACCTGGCCCACCTTTACAGGTACCCTGCCCTGCACCATCTGTGGGCCAGCGGCATCGCTCTCTCCACTCTCCTCTCCTTCTTCCCTTCCAAGGCACCAGCGGGACTATGCCTAGCAGGGCCGTCCTCCTCCCTGAGCCAAGTCTGCCCTTGGCCGCATACCTGAACAAGATTTGGGTGGCTACAGCCGGTCATCAGATGGGCACCCCCCTTCCTTGATGTTTCATCAATTTAAGCCCATGACATCTCGGGAGGGCTTGACAGCAGATCCAGCGTCCTGGATCTACCCCAGCTGACCACCACCCGCCTCTGCAGTTGTTGATCCTTCCCCAGGTTGGCTCCGCCACCGCACATCTCGCTGTATCCAGATCCATCGGGATGCTGTTTCCGCCTGTTTGGTGACATTGCCTACCAGCCGCTTCCTGGCCAGCCCTTCGATCCCCAGTATTCCAAGGGTTCTCCAGAGTGACTGCCCAGCAAAGCCCCTGCAGCCGACCCCCACGGGCAGGTTCCAGGCCTTCCATCCATTTTGAGGACAAGGTCTTGGTATCTTTTGAGCTTACGCTCCTGTGCCTCCTCCATCCTCTCTTCCCAGGGCACTGTTAGCTCTATGAGCACCACCTGCTTGGTACCTTTAGACCAGAGGACAATGTCTGGTCTAAGGCTTGTGTGGGCTATTTCTTCTGGGAATTTTAGCTGCTTTTTCAGGTCGGCCCTCATCTCCCAGTCATTTACTGAAGCCAAGATCCCTCTGCCCTTTCGTCCTGTTGCAGTGCTTTCTCCAGGCCTGACGAAGTGGATAAAGTTAGGCCCGTTAGGGGCCTAAGACTTTTGCACAGTACTGTATATATATATATATATATATATATATATATATATATATATATATATATATATATATATATATATATATATACAGTCAAACAAAAATGTATTCAGACATCTTCAAACATTTCTCACATTATCACAGTTTATTCGCTATAGTTTAGAAAATCTAATAAAATATGACAAATATGCAAGAGTCACTAACTCAGAGTTAAACATGTGTCAAAATAAATTAATCTTGATAATGTCAGATAACTTTGAAAGGTAGAGAGTAATGGATATCAATCAACCAATCAGCTGTCAGCTGTTAAATTTAAGTACACAATTAGATAATACCAATTTTGGTCAACCAATTACCAAGCAATGCTTAATTTTGTTCAGTCTGTGGTATAAAAGGTCGCATTAGCAAATAAAGAAAAAACACTTAAGCAAAACATGGTCAGGTCAAAGTGTCTGAAATTGGTCCCAAATTTTTATACATTTTACTGGTAGTCCACTCTATGAAGAATTTTTGGGTATAATATGTCACAGTTTCCTTTATTTTGCTATCCCCACTTGCATAAATGAACTATAGTGTCCTGCACCCACTAGTAAAAAAATTATATCTGGTGTCTGAATAATTTTTGGTTTGACTGTATCGAGGGGTGTTTCTCAAACTTAAGGCTGCATCCCACGAAAGCTACATATCTTGGCTGCCACGTCATCAAAAGTTGCTGAAGGCCATCTCAATTTGAAGGATCTTTGGAAGGCAGCCTTCATTTCGCGTCCTTCATTCTGCCTGTTTTAAATGGAAACACCTGTCGGTACTGAGCTTGTCTGAGTTTTTTATGAAATGTAAGACAAAAATAATGTTTTTGGACATGAAAGCAATGTAATATCTTTTGTTTTGCTGTAAATTTATCACTAACACTAAACCGACAATAAAATAAGCCGCTGGGAGACTGCAGACGGCTGTCATTCCCTGTATTGCATTAATAGAAAGCCAGTTAATATAAAGATTTGTAATACAAAGTATTTTTCCAAAATTAAGTTTTAATAGTATTTTCGTGCCATGACCGTGGGGGCGGGAACATGTGTGACGTAGCCATGCACACTTACTAGACCGTCTCATTCTAGAGTTTAATTGCTGAGGAGCCTACAAGCCTCAGAAGGACTGGGGGGTATTCCAGAAAGCAGGTTATGTGACATTCCCGGGTATGTTTAAGGGTAAGTAAGCGGATAACCTCAACTTTCGGTTCCAAAAACGGAGGTAACGTTCAGGATATGTAAGTAACCATGGCAACTCACTCTCTGAACACAACCTGCTCCGGACCAGGTTATGTTCCAGGGTTAGTTTGCTTAAGAGGTACTAAGATGAGTTTTATATAATTAATATAATTATAAAAATAACCAAATTTGTTTCAATTATATAATATACAATATAATAATAAGCTTAAATGTTTATTGTCATCTCACACATGGATCTGCATTCAATTAATTAGCATCAAACAAACAATATAATCCTTATTTTCAGTAAATAAAGATTACTTATTAAAAGAAAACATTGAAAAAATGATTGCATAACCACCAAATAGGTGGCGATGTGCACTAAGTAGGTTATGTAAACCGCTGTTAAACAAAAGAAGAAGAAGAAAAGCTTTTTCGTAGCGTCTGTTCCCATGGTGAATCATCGATTCGTCACTCTGTCGAGAATGTCTTTTGTGTTAACCGGGAACATACTCTGAGTTGTCTGAACTTACTCCCGGACTCGTTTTTGGAACCAGCATACCTCGAGTAAGCAAGGTTTGGGTTAATCAACCGAGAGTTCAAGGTATGTGACAGTAAGTTAACCTTGCTTTCTGGAATACCCCCCAGATCTATAGAAAATATTAATGGTTTGAATGGAAAATTGATAGGCTTGAATGTGCTGCAGTTCTATGGATGTTTTTACCTCCAGTTTGCCGCACCCGTCACATGACTAAAAACTATGAATAGAGCTAAAAAACAATAGTTGATATCATAGTTTAAATCATTTAGTATACAAAGAATCTGATGCAAACAGCAGGAGACGTCATTTTTTGTCAGTTATGAAACAATAGAAGATTTAGGATTGCAGTATCATCTGTGTCTACACTGTAGACATGATGCTGCTAACATAACGTAAAAACAAAATAAACTGGTTGGTCATTTCATATTTCAGTAAAGACACCACTGAATGCTGACTGTCACAAGTCTGACTGAGACAAAAGCACATAGACAAAAAAAAGTGATATATACTGTATATAGTCTGCCAAAAAAACCTCTGGGACAACCTTTGACCTTTTTGTCCAGTTTAGTTATTTTTTCAGTCTTTAATTTGTTCATCCACCACAACCAGTCAGACATAGCCTCTGTAACTTCTGTGACCTCTATAAACCAAAGACCACCAGGCAAGTGCTCTTCCTCAATCATAATTCATGAGTCACACATGCATGCACATATAAGCAAACAAATTTCAGCAAAAAAGATCACTTGAAAAAAATCTTACATTTTGAATGATATATAATGGCACATGATGGACACTGTGCATGTTAAACATTAGCGAAAAATGTGTTTGGAGACACCACTTGGTTTGATATTTTGTTCATACATTTTATAATAATAATAATATAATATAATATAATTAATATAATAATATAATATAATATAATATAATATAATATAATATAATATAATATAATATAATATAATATAATATAATATAATATAATATAATATAATAATATAATATAATATAATATAATATAATATAATATAATATAATATTATATAATATAATATAATATAATATAATATAATATAATATAATATAATATAATATAATATAATATAATATAATATAATATAATATAATATAATAAATATAATATAATATAATATAATATAAAAAATGAAAATAATATAATTGTCACTGCTTAGACTTCAGCTGTTGAAGGAACCGTTACAGCACAGCGGTCAAACTCTTCTCTTCTGCAGCCCACCAAGTCTGAATCCAACCAAATCTCCCCACAAATTAAACAAATGCTTCCATAGTGAAAGTGACTGACAGGTAGAGAGACTCTGACCTCAAGGTTAAATAGGCATACTGTTTATTGGAATGAAGGGCTGTGGGTGTATAGATGTATATATGTGAGGTGGGGTTGAGGGAATCAAGTAAGACATGTGTCTTCGAAGGGCTGCGTTTACAGTGGGAATCCATGCTTGCTGGAAAGGAAAATACACATGAAGTAGAAATGAGAGAGTACTGATGGAGATCATACAGAGAAAGAGAGAGAGGGAGAAACCAGATGGATCAAGAGACTTCAACATTATTTACCAAGTCTATCTGCTTCATCCAGGTCTACAGACTTGCAATTAGGAATTGCTGCATATGTTCAAGCGGGACTGGCGTTCAGAGAAAATGGCTTTATATCTTGTCTCAACATGCAGTACTCATGCATTTCAATTACTTAAAATCAAAAGATACATGTACAGAGTCTTGGAAATGTTCTCAGATTTCTCCAACACTGTTTATATTTATGACAAGTCTCAGGAGATGTGTGACAAGTCTTGGTGTGGTAGAGCTTGGCATGGCAATGAATATGGCAGTGTTAATGTATTTAGTCTTGGTGGAAATAGATCTGCAAGGCTGCTGCTGCTGCAGAGCAAGTACAGAGACTTGCCAATACATTCACAGATGTAGCTGTTAGCATGTAAGACATGCTGCTGCTGCACATGTAACATACATGCATCTATACAGGTGGAGCTGGGGAAGGTGAAGGGTTTCTGAAAGAGTGTTGCAGTACAGACTGCTACAGCAACACTGCCGGTATTTGTTTGAATGTTGAGCCGCAGCTCATTGGTTGCTGATGCAACAGCAACCAATCAGCTGTGCTATGTAGATAATGATGTGGTCGCTACCAATGAGTTAAAGACCTATCAGCCTGAGCCATCTAGAATTTCATGCCAGAACTAGGTCATTTGGTAACCCTTTAGAATACTGTTCCGTCATTAATGAATAACACAGGAACAAATGAGTAACGCACTATTAACATTCAACTATTATTAACTAACAAGAAACTCTGATTAACTAATTAATAGCACTCAGTTGAATGTGGTAGTTCACTATTAATCAATAACTACTATTTTTTCACACCTCCCAGAGGACTACTACTACCACTCAGATTCATAATAAATGTGAATAATGCATAATATATAATTAATTCTAAAGTAAAGGTGATAGTAAGCCATTAGAAATGACTCAAGTATTACAATGATTACAATGATTATAATGATTTCAGTCATTACTAGAGAGTTATCATATTTTTCAATTTAGAATACTGATCCAAATAATTAGTAGTTTCTTTGGAAGGATGTAGCAGCACTTGAGTCATTAGTGGGTTACTATGACCTTCACTTTAGAATGAATTATATCATGCATTATTCATGTTAACTATGAATCTGTTTATAGTAGTTCTTAGTAGTCCTCTGGGAAGTGTGAAAAAAAATAGTCGTTTTTGATTAACTAATAGTGAACTACCACCCTAAGCACTATTACTTACTAATCCGTTAATTAGCGTTTCTTAGTTAATAGTAGTAGAGTGATAATATTGCATTACTAATTTGTTCCTGTGTAGTTATTCATTAATGATGGAACAGTATTCCAGTATTAGGATCCATAATCCACAAACGTAGTCAAAAACAGCAAGAGGTCATAACAGGTAATCAGTCCAATCAGGCAAAAAAAAAAACAGGAGAGACAGGCAAAAGGGTATATCCACGGAACGGGTAAGTAATCCAAGACCAAGAGACATGAAACCAGGGAAACCGCTCAGAAATGCAGTATTACACAAAACAAGACTTCGCAATGAATGATAGACATGACCAGGCTATTATAAGCTGTGTCTCATTTCATTTAATTTTGAAGGCTGCATCCTCTGGAGGACACATCCTGTGAAGAATGCGGTATACGGAGTGTCCTTAATCAGAAATAAACGCGACGTCCTCCGTAGGACACACAGGCAGGAAGTATCACGTTGCTATGCCAACACGTTCACAGTGGAGTTGCGCTCTCACACCAGTTATATGAATGAAAATTTCACATTCCATTTGACCAAAATGGAAAAATAAATTCAACCCGTTATACTGTAAAAATCTGTCTCAAAAAGTCACGTACACACAAGTTCACAAAGACAACTAATTTTACACTTTGATTCATATCATATTCAATTTGGCATCTAGAGTGATTAAGGTCCTTTCTTCTCAAATAAAACACTTTTGACCACAATGAATTCTTGCTTGGACCCATCATAAATAGAGAAAAAAAATCGGTTTTAGATATCATCTGAACTCATGCTGTAGTTTATCCTCCAGAACAGACAGAATCAATAAATATTCTGCCCAAGAGCACAGGAAGATCCTGTGACACATGAACTTATGAGATGGACCACACTCTGTGTGTGAGTGACAGTTGGAGAGTAATTTTTAGCAGTGATGGACAGGCACGCATACAGGTGGGGAACACACACACACACACACACACACACACAACTCTGCCGCCTGCGACCCAGAGAGTAAATTTTTTAATAATTTTCTTATTATTATTTGCTTCTCTTTTTTTGATCAACTCATGTCCACTCATGTCGTGTGTGTGTGTGTGCATGTTTATGCATTTAAATGAGTATCCTGTATGTGTATGTGTATGTGTATGTGTATGTGTATGTGTATGTGTATGTGTTTGTGTATGTGTATGTGTATGTGTATGTGTATGTGTATGTGTATGTGTGTGTGTGTGTGTGTGTGTGTGTGTGTGTATGTGTATGTGTATGTGTATGTGTATGTGTATGTGTATGTGTATGTGTATGTGTACGTGTATGTGTATGTGTGTATGTATGTGTATGTGTGTGTTCTCCATATGTGCAGTGAAAAGGTCTTTTGTCCCTTACACTCCCCAGACCTGGCCTACATTACATGCATTTTCACTCAAATGCATGTGTCTTTATAGGACAAAAACACAACATAAAACATTACAACCATGAATATTTCATATCAAACAACACCACATGATATTAACATTTCAATTGCATTTAAATGAC
This sequence comes from Gobio gobio, assembly GCF_949357685.1. NCBI lineage: Eukaryota > Metazoa > Chordata > Actinopteri > Cypriniformes > Gobionidae > Gobio > Gobio gobio. Next base: position 36,917,312 of record NC_137103.1, on the reverse strand, counting down.
TAAACATTAAAGCACCGATAAGATCAAAATTTATCCTCAAACCATTAAAAGAAAAAAAATGTCTTTCCTTTCAAACTCAATCCTTCCACGGTGCCAATAATAATTCCGCTGATTTTTGTAATTTACACTGCAAAATGAACTTATATTGAAGCCGGCAAACCAATTTGATGCTTTATAAATAAGAATGCAGCAACGAAACAGCCTGTGTGCAATTGACCTTTCCATACAGTTTATAATGACGAGTTAAACCTAGCCTATCCTATAATAGCTAATAAACAATATCAAGCGTCAGTAATGAAGAAGCAGTATAAAATATCACAATAGTTGCTAGGACTTATTTCTAAATCTGAAACCTCACTCAGTTCCTTTACTAAATTATCAATATGGGGTTTAAACAGCAAAATGTCATCTAGAATATTCTCAAAGGTGGGGGAAAAAGTTATGAACCATATCGAACACAGCAGGAGTCCATTAGATATTCTGGGTCCCTCTGTCTAGTATTTGATGAAACGCTCAAAGCTCTGAGTATTGTGACTGATGTGCTCATGTCTCCCAACTCCAGAGCAATGCTGGAACACAGGCTGTGTGATCTAGGTGTTCTGTGCTGCTCTGCTGAGCTCTTTGTTTTGATAGGCTGTCTGAGTCGGCCACCGTGGTGCTGATGATCAATGTCGACTCTCAGAGGTCAGAGAGGCAAAGGAGATTCACTCTGTCTCTTCTTAGTTAATGAGGTGTAGTGCCTTAAACAGATCCCAGAGCAGTTTATCAAGTCTTATGCTTAAAGGCTATAAAAAAACACATGTATCATAGTTACATGGTATTCTTTGTGGTCCCTTTACATATAATATTTATACACTCTTATAAACTAAATATTTGTTTTCTATTATAAAGAACCTTTTGTGCAATGGAAATGTTTCATGGATGTTAAATGTTTGTTCGAAATTTGAGGTCGAAATCCAGACCAAGGCCGAGACCCTCTAAGACCCAGACCAAAAACAAACCCAGGTCCAGATCCAGACCAAGAACAAATGGACTTATTGCAGTGTTCGTTTTCAGATGCAGCAATAAATTACATTATACTCAGGTCCTTCATAATACCATGGTATTAACACAACGCCATGACCAAAACTTTATGTAACAGTGCCATGGTACTTTTTGGAGCTATTGTATTGTACGTTTCATAGACTAAATAATTTAGGACATTTTACATGATATATTCAGGTAGATTGTTTTAAATAAATCAAGCCTTAAAAATAGTATGTGTAATATTGTTACCATCATTTTTTTTTTTAAGTAAATAACACATAACATTTGTTACAGTATAGACATAGAGATTGATGGAAAGCACAAATGAAAGAACAAGATGTGAAGTTTGTTCATCTCGGTTTGACATACACGGCAAGACAGAATGGTGTGACATGTCTGTGCTCTCATCAACTCAGTCCTTCATAGCAGACATCTCTGACCCACATCAACCCAAAATCAGACTCAAAAGAATAAGGGAGACTCAAAAACAAGCTTTTAGTCCAAGAACATGTGTGTAACAGACTGTTGCACAATAAAAAGTTCACAGCAACACATTATCATTGTATATGATTGATGCTGTTGAAGATTTATCTTTGATACAGTGCCCCAAAAAGTATTTGGACACTAATCCACACTCAAAAATAATATTGCATCAGATCAACAATGGACTAACATTTGACAACGGAAAAAAATGTTAAAAATACTGGTCAATATTTTTCTTCTTCTGTTAAGCTCAGCAAGGCAACATTTATTTGATCAAATAATAGTCAAAAACAGCAATATTGTAAATCATTGTTACAGTTTAAAATAACTGTACATTTCTATTTTATTTATAATTAAATATATCATATTTTAATTTGTTCCTGTGAATTTTCAGCAGCAATTAGTTCATTCTTCAGTGTCTCATGATCCTTCAAAAAACATTCTAATGTTGATTTGGTGCTCGAGACACATTTCTTTTTATTATCAATGTTGAACAGTTGTGATGCTTAATATTTTGGTATAGAAACAGTGCATATTTTTTATTTTATTCTTTGATGAACAGCATTTCCAAAGCAATTAAAATAATTTATTTGAAATAGAATTTAATCATACTTGCTGAATTCTCTCTTTGTCTAAACATTATATTATCTCTTTATTTAATTTTTTTAATCAATTTATTGTTGTTTTTGTGAGTAGTGCTCTTGTACTTTTTTTAAAATATCACTTGATTTTTATATTTTGTTATTTATTACACCTATATAACAAAATATAAAAATCAAGTGATATTTTAATGTAGACTAGATATATTATATACCCACTGTTATGACTAGGCCATTTCTGACTGCTTGCACTACCTCGTATTTCCACGGTGCGACAGTAGTGTTCTTCTAGTAATTCAACCAGGAGTCTTGCACCGCTAGGTGGCGTCGTGGCGTCAGAATTTATGATTCTCTGCTGTTTCCGATGTCCCGCACAGAGAATGTGGACGTGCACAGCAGACCTCGTTGTATAGATAACAGCCTGAAGGACTCTGATTCACCACTGAGCTATCCCAAGGACAGAAAGAAAGGAAATTAGATATAGCGAGAAAGAATGAGTAAGATTGAACAAAGTGTGCGCCATTTAGAATATAACAAACACTATTTACATCAAAAGCATAAGTCCTTAAGGGCCTACTGTCTGTTTCTATTAAAGATGACACACCATTAATCGTTAGCAACCACTCAGAAGAGATGATGACACTTTTGGTGTTATTTTAAACATGTATTTGTAGAAAAATACTTGCCCACTTATGGTAGCTATATCCGTGCTGTGGTTGACAGTTTTCATATTTCAGTATAGGAAGTAGGCCTAACTAAATTTGTACTAAAATTATGCTGGTAAGAACCAAAGCCCATTTATTAAAACTACCCAAAGTCTCATTGAATCTTAGAAACTCAGAGCTTGAAATTGTAGCAAAATATGTTTTTCTCTCAGTTACACTCTATAACATAACATTTTCATCTGCAAGGAAATGTGACATGGAACCTCCAAACCACCGATCTCATATATAATTGAACTTACAATTATTTTTGTAAAATTTCATATTCACACAGACGTCTGAACTTCCAGTCAAAAAAGCCTCTTTATAAATTGTACATTTATAAAGCCACCAGCCAAGTTTCAGTACTTCAAATAGATTCAATTATAGATCTGCATTAAACAGAAATATAAACATGTAGGCTATTATTAAGCGAAACATTTCTCCATTTCCAAAAGATGGTTACCTCTCTTTTTTTTGGGACCCTTTGTCGGCCTTTATATTGAAGGCCTCTTTCTATATTTTACCAGTTATGAGTTCAACAATGCTACAGAGAGTCTGCTGAGGTTTAGTTTTAGATAAATTTGCTTATATCATCTTTACAATCATCTTTGAGATATTCATATTATGTCAAAACCATAAATTGTATGTCTGACTGAGGTGATAAATCAATAGATTAAGTAATAACAGTTAAAAATATATATATATATATATATATATAGGCTATTATTTGAAGTAAATGTTAAATGCCAATTTGTCTGTATATTGTCCTACTCAGTGTTAATCATCATCATCATAAAACTTATTATTATTGTCATTATTATTATTAGTAGTAGTAGTAGAAGCAGTAAAATGCACAGCTTTAAATTTATATAAAATGTAAGATATCTTAATAATATAGACTAAGAATGATAACACATTAATAAAATGTATTATTATTAGCCTATTTTTATTATTATTAAATCTATTTTAAAAATTAAAAAACAACACTCATGCCATATAAAATATCCATTTACGCACAACTTTTAAATTCTTCATATAGGCCACAATGTCTATATTGATCATTTACTTTTACTTGTGTAATTAAATATTTATCATAACTTTGACATTTTGTTCCGAGTATATATTTCAGTAAAACAAAAACAAACCATTATCACTCCTTATCCACAACAATGTGTGGAATACCACAGAATTCCCATCTAGGGGCCGCTGTGTGGTGGGAGGAGCGGAAGTTGAGGAAGTCGTGTATTAGATCGGGGGATGAAGAGCCCGTGTTTGTTCTAACTGTGTGCCGCTCAAGAGTTCAGGAAGCGTCAATAAAACCATCCTGATACTAAACACACTCGCGCGCACTTATCGGGGTTGTGACACGCGCGCGCGGCTGGATCAGGACACTTTTGCATTATGCATTCGGACTGCAGGCTGCTGGGATGGACGCGTCGGTAATGGTGGGCAGAGGGACCGGAGGGGCTGCGGTCTTCATCCTCATCGTCTTCACCGTACTCCTCGGTGCCAGAAGCTCGCGAGCGCAAAAGGGTACGTGATCTTCCGATGGGGTACACGTTTTTTATGAGTTGGCAAACTTCTCCTAAAGTGCTACACCATCTCTGGGTTTGGGACGGATTGGGGTTTCACAACAAACTCTCGGGGTGGTGTGGTGGAGTGGTAACTGAAACCAGTGCTATCCGAAAGGTTGTAGGTTCAAACCCAGGCTCGGTTCATGAACAATCACAGTTGTATGTTCTAACAAGACCCTTATCCACAACAGTAACTAACCAAGAAACTTACCTAGCAGGACTGAACCTGTAATAAATTAAATGGGTAAACACCTCGGCTAAATAACGGAGTTTGTGCTGTATAAGAGCGCGTGCATTCTTGCATTCTTACATTGTTGCTGTGCTACAGCTGGAGCAACAGAAGAACGTGATGACGCAACGCCTGACATGGGCCGCGCGCTGCCCCCGCTGCTCTGCTTTCCCAAATATGTAGTGAGTTCATGTGCTGTCCAGTGTCAAGCTGCTCTGCTGCATTTAATCAAACTAACATTTTTTTGTCCTTCTCAGGTAATCCAAAGTTAATTCAGTACGTTTTTGCCAATTAGTTTTACACTTACAAAAACAGCACTTTTGCAAAATATCATAAACATATGCACACTCGCATGAGTTGAAGATTACAGATATATCAGTCCTCTAGAAAAAGATGTTTGATTCTAGTCTACATGGAGATAGTCGCCCCCTCATGGAGGCCACCACCTTGATATCACATGATCTGTCATGTCATTTACTGTTACTTGTTATAAACCATTTTTTTAATTCTTCAAACAAACACAAAAAGCCATTACTATTGTTATTTTTAATAGTTTATATTAAAAATTCACAAACTGGGTTTCAGATATAAACCTGCCCTGAGAAATATTCACCTGCGACAACATGTCACATGATCCTTCATAAATCATTCTAATATGCTAGTTTGTTGCTCAAGAAACTTTTTTCAATGTTATCAATTTTGAAAACAGTTCTGCTGTTTTTGTGGAAACCATGATACATTTTTTTCAGGATTCTATGATGAATAGGACGTAGACATCTTTTGCAACATTATAAATTTATTTACTGTCACTTTGATCACAATGATTAGTTTGATTTGATCACAATTTAATGCATCCTTGCTGAATAAAAGTATTAATGATACATTTTCAGTGAAATGTGTGTCAACTCCTCATACCTGAAACAGCTGACAGTACTTTCTGTGCATAAAACTTTGGAAATATAAGGTTTGTGTAGGTGGAGTAACGCTAAGGGAAACACTGAGTCTAGAGATGTGTGTGTGTGTGTGTGTGTTGAGGGGGGCTGTTGTTTTTGCTCCGGGGGTCTGAATATTGTCCAGCAAGGATTACGTAACAAGAGCGCAAGCTGAGTTTCATTCGGTGTGTAAACGCGTGACAGGCGGTGCAAGCAGCTGCAATGCAATGCGATCTCATCTCTCTGTCTCTCTCTTTCTCCCCTCTAAAGATTCAACATGGAGCTCTTTTGCACAATTTCCAAGCAAAACATTTCATGAAGTTTAAGTTGTATCTGCTCATAATTAAGACAAAATCTGGGTACTTTCTGCTTGTCAAACCTTAGTGGAACATGCAAATATCATCAAATTATGTTGATTTTACCACATCCAGATTAGATCATTCCCAAAACACTAACAAAGATACAATTATCTTTTTTTTGTTCTTTTCTTTGGATCTGTACCATTGATACACCATGGTATTCTTGGAATTACCTAGGAAAAACAAGATCATTGTGCATGATATATATATCAAAGTACATTTGAATCTGAGCTCTGCAGAGTGCTTGATCATTTCTGGATGTTTTTCAGGGGACGGTTGTGGACACACAGTGTTGGGTGTGGGCAGTGGGAGCCTGGCATCATTGGGGTACCCTCTGTCCTATCCCTCGCAATCCGTGTGTGAGTGGGAAATCAGTGTGACCACCGGACACAAAGTCCTTGTGCGCATTGCGGATCTTGCTATCGATACAAACAACTGCCAGGTATCTTACCTGCGACTTTATAATGGCATCGGACCAGGACGAACGGAAATTGGTGAGAAACTTTTATGGACTTGATATGCATTTATTGTTTTATTTCCTGGTCCTCAGTCCCATTTGTACCAATATAATTTAAAATGGACAGAGAGGGTTACAACTACTTTATGTCGGGAAGAGAAAGTTAAAAAAAATTTTTTTTTTACTTTTGTGATCCATGGTCTTGGTTTACACCTAGTAATAATCAGTGATGCCAGTAACGTTACTTAGTAACGCGTTACTCTAATATGACTACTTTTTTCCAGTAATGAGTAATCTAACGCTTTACTATTTCCAAACCAGTAATCAGATTAAAGTAACTTATCCAAGTCACTGTGAGTTACTATTTTAGTAATTTTCCCTAGTAAAAAATAAAAATATTATAAAAAATATATTTTTGAATATATATAAAAATATATTTTTGCTTTCTTCTTGCGTTTCGGGGAGAGTATTTATATTAAGTGAAGTCAAGAAAGACTGTCTTTATTACATTTTTTATTAAAACATGTTTTTTTTTTTCAGGAAATATTTTTTATTTCAACTTAAAATGTCAGGAGATACATTGTTGACATTACTGTTAAAAATGCACTTCCAATAAAGTGAGTGTTGGCAAAAACGGTTGTCATTTTTATGTTGAGGCGGCAGGGGTGTTGTCGGCAACTGCTGAATGTAACTAATAAGGTAACTTGTAATCTAACTTAGTTACTTTTAAAATCAAGTAATCTGTAAAGTAACAAAGTTACTTTTTAAAGAAGTAATCAGTAATAATCAGATAACTTTTTCAAAGTAACTGTGGCAACACTGGTAATAATAACATTTGTTGCCAGAGACTGATGTTAAAGTCACCATGAAATCAAAATCGATTTTCTTTTTTTGAATGGAATACTGCAATGTTTGTTAACAATGTTATATTTAAAAATATCAAATCTATTAATTTACACTCATGAGATTGCATCAATTAGCAAACAACATTGATCCAATCAATTCCCAAATGTACAAAAATCAAGTCCTGCCCGAAATTCTTTTCTTGTTCAAGAATCCGTTTCATTTTTAATATTCATCAGAATAAAGGCGAGTTCACACCGGGACGATTTTCACGCGCGTTTATCACAATGTTTAACGCCTCGTGACTAAACAAAGGGCGCCAATATGAGTGTGCACACCGACGCGCAAAACGGCTGCCGTAAAAGCTTAATTTAAAAAAAAAAAACGCCTTGGGTTCGGTTTTTTGTTTTGACGCAGCGCGTTAAAAACTGGCCGACCAATGAGACCGGTGCTTTTGTTCATGTGCCTGGAGCTTCTGAAGTTACAGTAAAACACGACTTGGTGGCGCTCAAGCACAAAACATTCTTGCCACATTGATACAACGAAGAAGTAAGTAGACAAAGAAGAAGATGAGCTGCTAATGCTGCTTGCCAGTTAGCAAAAAGTGTGTGAATGGTTTTGGCAAGCACGTAAATACTGTGTCTCTTCTTCTTCTGCGTGATAAGCGAGTGTCAGAAGCGTAAAGTGCCGCAGCACCACCTTGTGTACCGGGAGCGCCATCTACTGAATTTACACGTTCACTTGGCGCATCGCCACTCGAAAAACGCTGGCGATAAGCGCGCAATATTGTTCCAGGTTTGTACAGGCCTTAAGGAGGAAAAGAAGTTTGAAAAACGGGTGTAAACAGGTTTTTGGTAATGGCAACAAAACTGCTCACTAATGTACAGAATGTTGATAAGTAAATGGAAATCGAGAATTATTCTAATTTCTCTCTGCAGTGAAGTTCTGTGGCGGGAGAGAATGGAGAGATGCTGTCGAGTCGAAGGGGCATCAGGTCACAGTGCAGTTCATGAGTGGACCTCACAACAACGGCCGTGGCCTCTTCCTCTCATACACCAGTAGTCAGCACACAGGTAATCAATTTGGAACAGATTTTTTGATACATTTGTTGATAGTCTTCACCTCTTTCAAAGGTGTGTAGATTATGTATTAGGGGTGGGGAAAAAATGGTGGTACACAATTTATGGTTCGGTCTGGTATGTTTTCAGTACAACAGTGGGAAAAAACACCCCTCTTTTTTATTAAACAGTGGTTTACTGAACAAACTATGCCTGTCTTTAAATAAATAAAAAGGTCAGTCAATATTGCTGGAACTGGCTTGTCTGTCTATCACCAGAGCAAGCTCAATTTAAGATTGAACATTGGTCTGGGGAGTCTGCTATGTATTTTCTACTGCACAAGAGGCGTGATAAACGAGCAGAGGTGGACAGTAACGAAGTACATTTACTTCAGTACTGTACTTAAGTACACTTTTTGAGTATCTGTACTTTACTGAAGTATTATTTTTTAGGGAAACTTTTACTTCACTACATTTGAAAGACAAATATCATACTTTTTACTCCACTACATTTCTATCAAGGTCGTACAAAGTCGAAAGTCGTTTCTGTAGCAGCTTTGCAAGTCAGTGGATGATTTTTTTTTTTTTTGAGAACAGCCTATAAGTAATCACTTTTGTAGGGTCATAATTTCCCAAAAGTTTTTGAACACTGATCAGTTTATAGCAAAATGGAGGAAGATGGTTCCTCAGCACAGTGTGTGCACCCATGGCCATATTAGAAAGTACGTTTCAGTTTTCTGAAAAGATTAAAGATTAGTTTCGTTGGCATACACTTGATGAATGTCTCATAAAATGTTAAAAAACGTAAATGTCAGGGAGAAAGAGAAGCTTAGACATATGGATGATGAATGAGCTCAGTTCAGTCTTTTTTGTGCCTCTGAGATGCCAGAGTATATACAGAATAGAGCTTTCTTTTGTGTTTTTTTCGCACTTAAACAGACCAAAACACACAAAATGTCAAAATTTTCATTTTGGAAAGTATTCACGTAAACAAAGTTGATTATGTCATAAGTGAACGTAAACAGTTGGGGGAATATCGGATGTGTATCAGTGTGTAGGATTTGTGCATTCTGCCTTAAAGTGACAGCAGCTTTATAACTTTTATACAAGTATTTAAATTAGTTCAAGATAGTCGTATGCTAGCATGTCGGATAGAGCATCACTGACTGGCTTAAACCGCCGTGATGGCTATAGCGTGCATTCATACAACAATGCAACGATAATAAAATAATGCATTGACATAAAAAAGGAAATTTACTTTTGATACTTAAGTACTTTTATTAACAAGTACTTCTGTACTTTTACTTAAGTAAAAATCGTTTTTTTACAACTTTCACTTGTAACGGAGTAATATTTGACCAGTGGTACTTTTACTTTTACTTGAGTAATGGAGTTGTGTACTTTGTCCACCTCTGTAAACTAGCATAATTCAAATGACTCTGTACAAAACTGGATAGTCTTCAACCAATCAGACCACAAGAGGCGTGATCAACGAGCATAATTCAAATGACTCTGTACGCAATTGGATAGTCTTCAACCAATCAGACCACAAGAGGCGTGATCAACGGGCAACGACCCATTGCTTCTCTATCCGTCATCATGTTAATCCCGCCAATAGTGCACCAAGTGGATAAGCCAGTCTGTGATTGGTTCCCGCAAAAGTGTAACAGAAGCATAGAAATGAATGTACAGGTTTCTAGACTGAGCTGCAAGGCGAAATCAATTTGCGGGCAGATCAGGCTGGGTTTACCCAGTCTAGGAACTGGCAGCAACGTACACTGCAATTTATGGTGCTGCTGATGTAACTGGGGGAAGAGATTTGAAGTGCTTCCTCTTTTAGGCACAAAATGTGTTAGCAAAATATTTTTGAATAAGATTAGAATTATTGCCTATTTTTATTCCGGCACTTGTTCATTACAGTCTACAGTGTCACAAGATCCTTCAGAAATCATTCTAATATGCTCAGGAAATATTTCTTATTATTATCAAAGTTAATACAATGGGTGCTGCTTAATATGTTTTTGGAAATCATGACATTTTCTTTTAGGTTTCATTGATGAATAGGAAGTTCAAAAGAACAGCATTTGTGTGAAATCCTTTTTTGTAACATTATAAATGTCTTTACAGTCACTTTTGATCAATTTAATGTCCTTGCTGTAGAACCGGGGTTGCCAACTAGCAATGGACCGCTAGATGCGTCCATCCGGACCGCGAAGCCTTTTGACGTAATGAAATAAATAAATGCCAAATGCCATAAAAAAAAAAAAATAATCACATTTATATCAGGCAGCTCAGTAGAACCATTTGGGTACTATGTCGCCACTGGTTGCGCGTTAGCAGGGCGTATTTTTTGTTAACAGATTAGAGCATTCACACCGCACGCAGAGGCGGCACGATCGTTTCGGCGCCGAGTGTATTTTTTCCACGCTGCTCAAGCTGAATTATAGCCACAGTGGATTGTTCTTGATCAAAACTGACCTGATTAACATGAAAAATAACACATTTCACATGAAATCATGTAGTGAAGTGTTCCGTGTGTTTCACGATCACCACATCCAGCGCTGTGAAACAATAAAATAAAATACAAAAAAACACAACACTGCCAGAAGTTTTTGCCCAAACTTCAAAGGCCCGTTTAAATGATTAAATCTAGAGGCATATCTTAATTTAATGTTACATTTATCATGTGAACTACTTATATACAATATGTTATGCATGCGCGTTTGAGACAGAGGGGAACACGGTAGCATTTGCAGCAGATATATGCTGCCCATCATAAATCAAAGCACGAGACAGACAGGGGTCAGCGGAGAACACCGGAAAATGTGAGAGAATAGACAATATTCGTCTGTATTTGCAATACACGAGCCACGGTTCAGCTGCGCGAGACAAACGCTGCCTGTGTGAATGCACAACGGGCGCAAACGGCTTCCGCTCTCCATACGCACTGCTTGTGCCCTGCCAACACTGCTTGCTCGTGCGAATGGGTGACAAAAAATGCATTTATTCTTCCTGCATCCTGTACGAGGCTTGTGTGCCTCATTTGCTCTGATTCTGTAGCGGTTGTCAAAAGTGGAAACATTAAATAAAATGTTTCTTGCACTGTTTAATTTTTCCAACACTGGTGACACTTTATTTTTTGCCTGTTTGTGTTTCTGAATGATATTGCTAATGATATTTTACCAGTGCAATTTGAAGCACAGAAGAGAACAGTGTTCAATATTAGATACATTTAGTTAAGTAGAGACTATACATGAATGAACATAAAATGTGTTATGAGATTTCAGATTTTTTTTTTAACCTGGGGGGTTTGCGTTTATTGATGGTTATTATTTATCTCAGTTCAGCAGAAAAAAAAGCACTTTAGTTGCTAGTAATGTTGAAATGAATGTATTTTCAGTGCAGATTTAGAGATGAAGGCATTTTTAGTTCATATTTTTGTCAGGCATGGTTACTGGTCGAATTTAGATATTTTAAAGGACATATCAGAACAACAACAAAATGAGATCAATTTTGTGAAGGATTACCTATGTTTGCTTTAACAATATGAACAGACATGTTTTGTCCATATGAGAACATTATATTTTGTTCAGTAAAGAACATATGTTATCTACACTAATTTCTTTAGTCTGGCAATAAACATAAATTATTGTTTTTTGCTATATAATTGTCCGGACCTCGGCCGGTGAGAAGGGTTAATTTACTGGACCTCAAGCAAATGTAGTTGAAGACCCCTGCTGTAGAATAATTGTATGCTTGTGATTGTATGAAATAGTGTTGAAGTGGGCTTGGTTGTCTCAGGACGCTCAAAGGAGCTGCTATGGAAACTGTGCTTGTTTTTGTCCAGATGAGAGTGAAGGACATCATGCGAAACTGATTATTTCAGGAGTATGTTTCTGACTCTCAGGGTGTTAGGGTTTTCCCTGGTTCCAGGGTGCGTCCTGAGAGCCTATGAATAACAGGCAGTTAATTTAACAGATGAGTCAATCATTTCAAGTCATTTGAAATTAAATGAAATTATGTAATGGCCGTTGGTTCTTATGTCATTCTGTTCAAAGATGTCTCAGAGTTAGAAATGCATCCAAGCAACTATATTTTTTCCGCTTTCTTACAAATGTGAACACTTTCCTGTGGGAAAGCGGATGCCATGGGTGTGATTTCTATCATATTCTTGTCCCTAGTTTTGGCTCGGGTCCCTCCTTCAGTGACTTTAGTATTTTTCTTCTTTACATTAGGAGGAAATCAAAAGTCAGATTGCTTAGAAAGTCAAGGCAAGGTTATTATATATAGTGCTTTATACAAAACAAATTGCTTCAAAGCGGCTTTAAAAATAAAACCAGTGTGATCGTCTCAAATCAGTAATCGCAGTTCTAAGTAAAAGCATACTTAAATACGCTTAATGAAGAAAAAAGCATCCATTTCTAGCATAAACGGATGGATGTCGAAGTATTTAGAGAAGTCTAAACTATACTTCAGCTTTGATGCGAATGCCTAGTGTATATGCATAGAGCTTACTTAATGTGCACTCACGGCATTTCGAATGTAAGAAGAGTTTGCATCCTTGTGGACCACTTCCTTGTTGTATTGTGGTTTTGTCTATTGATTACTCAATTTTTCATCGATTCATTTTGGTGTTAATAATGTTGCCAAAGAAACGCATAATTCAGAGTCTAAGCAATAGTTTGCTGAGTCAATCTCCAATAATTTCTTGTTCTCCCGTCTCCTCTGTTTCTTTTTTGATGGAGAAACAGTAGGCCGGGTCTATTGTATGTTCGTAATACGTAAAAAATTCAAGGCACATATATGAGAAAAATATGCCTGTGTGTGTACATTATTTGCTAATAATGACATTTTCATCACATGCACTTTACACATACCCTAGCGTACACATAAGAAACGTAGTATACTTTGGCCTTTAAAAGATTATAGCTGTATGCGTCACACACCCTTATGTACATGTAAAATCTGAAGCATACTTTTTTCAATTATTGATGATCAAACTCTAAGCATAAGATAAAGTAGTGCTAGATATTTTTGTAATAATGTCTAATGCTACAGGAAAGTTTCAGTTTGTGATTGTTGAAACTTCAGTGTAAGCACATTTTTGAAGGTGCTCTTTACAGCATGGTACATCATAAACCTCCAAATCTTTGGAATCACAGCTGTGCACTTTTGTGTTTGATGTGTCTTAACAATGACATTTGCACTTTGACCTCTGGGGCTGTCTGAGGTCGGGGGTTCACACTGCCATGTGGGAGCTACACCTGTTTACCCCAGTGCTGAGACTGTGTGTGTGTGTGTGTGTGTGTGTCTGTGTGTGTGTGTGTGTGCGTGCGCGAGAGGGAAAGAGAGAGAGAGATCATATTTCCCATGAGTCAGGAAAGAGACAGATGAATCCATGCTGTGGGTATGAGTAATGGGTACAATAACACCACAAAATACCTTGAACCTTAGATGCGCAGACACAGTCATACACACTCTAACAATTGTGGCAGGACGTTTTGCACCACTCATATTTTCTACGGAAAAAGTAACGGATGTAAATCTAGTTGGTATTGATCTGTTCATTCAGATAGAGGCTTTTATCCACAAATATGAAACCCAATACACCAATCTGTTACACCACTTACTGAATGGCCAGTGCGCACATAACACACACACACACACACACACACACATAAACGGCTGCATATTTTCTTTGTGTGGAAGGATGACATTAATCAATAGTGTCACCATGGCAACCATCTAATGTACTGCTTTATAAAATGCGTCTCTCTTTTCTCATCTTTCAGACCTCATCACCTGTCTGGAGAAAGGAGAGCACTTCAGTGAAGCGGAGTTCAGGTACCCGTGTTTATAGCTGTGTGTGTGTGTGTGTTTGCCTTCATGTTCTTGTGTATGTGTGTCTCATTTTCCTGCCCTGCATTTGCAGTAAATTCTGTCCTGCTGGATGCCTGACTGATTTCGGAGAGGTTTCGGGAACCATACCACATGGATACAAAGACGTAAGTATGCCAGAGTGGATGTTAGATTAAAGGGTTAGTTCAGGCACAGATGAAAATTCTGTCATTATTCACTCACCCTTATGTTGTTCAAAACTTTTAACATGACCATTAGCATATGCATACACCCAAACATGCAACCTTTCAAATTATCCTCCATTTGATAATGTGCGCAAACACAGGTGGTCGACACATGCGCACTATTATAAGGATTCAACCTTATCCAGTGTTTTTGCTATTTCTCTCCAGAAGTTGAGCGATTAAAAATGTATTTCTTTTTATTCTAAAGTCGTACCGAGAGTTGTGTGTATCTTCCCCTCACTTTATCACTAATCTGTTGTTGTTGTGGTCCTGGGTGGGTTGTTGTTGTTGTTGTTGTTGTTCCATCTCCTCCATTTCCAGACTGTGAAACAGTGGCTGGGTCAAGTGTTGACACTTTGTTGACAAACTAATAAGACATTTTTTCGAATGTGTAAATCCCAAAGTATACTTCAGTGTTGACGTGAACGCTAATGAATGTGTACAGCCAAACACGTAGTCTTTTAAAGTATATTGCATTTGATAGTGTGCGCAAACACACACTTTACACATGTACACTAAAAAGCAGGGCTTGGCAATGACTGCCCAATGGCCTGGGGCCAGTGTGAAAGACATTTGGGCCAGTTGACAGAACAGTCACTTGCCCGTTCAGGACAATGCTGCATTGTCACGAAAGTTGATAATTAGCAAATTTTTACGCCTTGACAACTTAAATATTCAAGCACAAGTAGTGCTCTCAGTATGGTACTCGCACGCTGATTAATACGTTTTGTGTGCACGAATACTCTTTCACGTCTTCCTGAGCTTAAACGGACACATTCACACAAAATGATATCAAAATGCCCATCTTATTGAGTACCATCGTAAACGTAGTTGGTTATCTCTTACGACGTGAACGTAAACGTGGGAGAGAAAATTCATGTGTAACAGTACATTGGATACGTGAAGCTTGCTTGCTGCTTGTTTTTGTTAATCAAACAAAAGACAGAAAAAAAAAAAATCACTCACTGCTCTTGACTGAATAATTGTAACAAGATTTAATCTATATTTATACAGTGAAGACTATGCAGTGATATTTTACATGATTTTTGATTATTTCTGTACCTGAAAATGTAGTTTAGACCTACATGAAAACCCTGAAAAGATCTGTTCATGTATCCAGTGTATAGAGTTAGTTCTGGCAGGTCACGTTAGTCAAGCTTGAATCAGCTGATCACGTCTACCTATAGGAATACGATGATAGAGATATATATATATATATATACAGGGTTTTTCCTGGGTCAAAAATGGTCTTCGGTGGTGGCTGACAGACATGGTCATCCATACACACACACGCACGCACACACAGTAAAAAAGTACC